>NC_140481.1:3965000-4565000 GCF_051167445.1 Perissodus microlepis | reverse complement strand
TGCTTGTGTCTTGGATTTGTCTTGCAGAACACAAACAAACGTCCCCTCCTTATAACAAAGAAGCAGTCCTTGCAGCGCCTCTTCAGGGCAGTTTTGGTTTTCATTCCCGCAGAGGGCTGAACGCAGGGAACACGCCGACACTGTCCCAACAGAGAGGTTTCACGCCGAGCCGGGAAGCCAGAAGAAGGGAGCTGGATGGAGCTGATGCTGGCCGATGATGGGAGAAATGCACGAGAACCGCCGGTGAGCGTAAAGAGAGATCTGTGAACAAAGGCTGCCGGTGAGGAGAAGGTCAGACGCCACTGGCTCATCTGGGCCACTTGCCTAGCTAAGGAGGTAGCCAGATGCTTCAGCAGTAGGGGGGCCATGGCGGAAAAGCTGCAAAGAGAATTCCAAAATGGATATTTTTTAGTTCCTCGTGTTGTGATGCAGAGCTGAAAAGATTAGTTAATTTTTTCACTAGGCAAGTATTAGCCATTCATCAAGCAAAAACTATTGAAAATGTGACGGTTACTGAAGCTCCACGTTCTTAATTGGGTGGATTCACCATCTGTTTAAAATAAGTGCATTAAAATCTTTTGGTCAGGTGAAACAGGGCATCCAGAGAGGTCATCTTAGTCTGGGAAGGTGACATTTCATTGGGAATCAAACTGTCACACAAAATCACAAAACATTAATTCATACGGACCTATCCTGGGGTCCTTAGTTTCTCATCTGTCTAAAACATCCTGTTTTGGCTCCCTCGCCCCTCCCTTTTAGCCCGCACTCTTCTTATTGGCTGCCCCTCACAAACCTAAAGTTTTAACAGGAGGCGGAGCTGCGTGCCTGACATGACCACATTTGGAATACCTGTCCTAACTGACATCATACAATGTTTAGAGTAGAAAAAAAAAGTATCAAATTTGAGTTTTTTGGTCAGAGTAAATTCTTGCACATATGCCGACTTCTTTACTTGAAACCTCGGCCTTTATAACACAAGCATCACCCATTGCAACACGACATAAATGAGAGGAAATAACAAAAAGCACAATACACCGCCTTAAATAACGTTCTAATACTATTTGAGATGAACAAACTAGCCTGGGCTAACAACGGTAATCATATTAACATGTTTTTTAAAATACAGTCAGCAACATATTGCAGAATAAGCACTACTCATGAGGCCTAGTACGTGAAACATTAACCAGCTACACACCAATTTAATAAAGTCTTCCATGGGCCTTTAAAAAATTATATATTTAAAGGCTACTACCGTCCTTGTACAAAAAAACTCTGTACGTGTAAAAATTACCAACCGGTGTCCACACAGCAGAGCTATGTAACGGCCAAGGAGACGAGCATGTCAGAGCTGACCTGCTAGCATTAGACCAAATAAGCATTCACAGTCTTGCGCAGAAAACATTACAAAGTCAAACAACACAAACAAACCTTTCAGAAATCACTAGAAAGTTGAATTCATGAATTCATTAATGCCCCTGTAAGTACGCGTTAATCGCCACAACAAGAACCACACTGCTTTCTTGCTTCAAGTACATACAACAGCTTCCGGTGTATAGCAGGATAGTGAAGCCCTTATTTTTGCCTTTCAGGCAGTTTCCTCTCGCTAGTTTTGTGGGAGAACACATCCCTTCCTCCATACTAACAGTCTCGGATTCCGTCTTTTTAAATTTGAACTATTTTATATTTTATAATATATGTCAAAATAAATAAATGCACCTTGCTGAGGCTTGCCGCCGGTAAAGTTTCTTTGAGCCTGAAACGCCACGTTCGGGGCGAAATTAAATGCGGTATTAGTGTCCTTTGCGAGGCAGTCTGGGAAAGCAGGTTGTTGTAAACATGGCGGCCACAGTGGGCAGAGTTCTGTCCTTCAGTAAAAATGTTAAGCTGCTTGTTTCGCCTTTGAAGCTTTCTGCTGTACCTGCTCACCGTTATAGTGTAGATGTTTCCACTACCGGCGAGCCCATCACTCACACCGGACAGGTGAGCTGAAAACTACCTCTCTGTTACTGTTATTTTACCCGATGGAGCAACGTTAGCTAACCTTAGCATAGTGTTACTGACGCCTGCAGCTCCATAGCTGTAGCTCCAAATTACTCTGCTTATAAGATGTTTGATATTTGAATGCTGGTCACTAATTATATTGCATACACAATATGCAATATAATGCAATAAATCTAAATGTTTCATTTAGTTCCGCTCTTAAAACAGTTCTCATATTAGGACCACAATGTTAAATCACAGATAAACAAAATAACAGGATGCCTGTAAACTGCTGTGTGTAACTTGTGTTTTTCTCCTAGGTGTATGATGAGCATGATTACAGGAAAGCCAGATTTGTTGGCAAACAGAAAGAGGTAAGAAATAAGCACTTGACATTTTATTCATTTATGTATTTATTGGCTAAGCTTAGTGTAACCCCTGCTGACTGGGTTTAGGGCCTAGGTCTTTCAGATCCAAGGCCAAAACTGTGTGAATAACTTAACCAAATCAAGAACTGAGAATTGTAGTCTCAAAGAAGACAAGAATCCTGAATAGACTGTGAGGTTGCAGACCAAGAAAAAACTTCAGTGTTTCAGAAGATACAACTTTAAACCAGACTGAAGTATGCTAAAGACAGCCTGGAGAAAGATTAATGCTTACTGGAAGCACGTCCTTAGGTCAGATGTGGGTCGTCGCTTTGTCTTCCAACATGACAACAAGTCAGAACATATGTTGCTCCTGGTGAAGAACTGCCCCCAAAATACCAAAGTGAATGTTATTGACTGGCCTGCACAAAGCCCTGATTTGAATCCCACTGAAGACAGAGGTCAATGCCAGTTTTTGTTTTTTGTGAAATAATTGTTTCTGTGTGCAAAGTAAATTAATGTAAGTATCCAAAATAAAACTACGATGTTTGGAAAAGCTGTTTTAAGTAGCACTTGGAAAATACTTTAAAAAAAACAACGAAAACATGCACATCAGTGCAGAGTCCCCATACCACACCAGCGACTTCCTCGCCGAGTTTTGGAAAGTACTTACACAATTGCTTTGTATTGTTGTTTAAAGGTGAATAAGAACTTTGCCATCAACCTGGTGGCAGAGGAGCCAGTGTCTGACATCGAAGCCAGAGTGGTATCTTGCGATGGGGGCGGAGGAGCGCTGGGACACCCCAAAGTCTACATCAACTTGGTAAGACCCTGCAGACACCATTAAGATAAAACTATTTCAAGTGCTTGGTATTCATATTGCTGGGATAGGCATCAGATGGCATGAATCTCCTAAACCTAGCAGCTTTGTGCTGTGAGGGATCTCAGAAAACACAAAGGTGCTGTTGCACTGATGAAGCTGGCAGCATGATGGTTTGCACCATCGCCTCACAGCAAGAAGCTCCTAGCTCTGAATCCTCCTTTCTGTGTAGAGTTTGCCTGATGCCTCTGTGCCACCTCTCTGGAAACAAAAATAAGCTACTGATGCTATCCAGACTTGTAAGCAGGACAAAGTGTACATGTATTCTAGCAGCATGGCTTTCTGAGTCTTTCTTCCACTTACCCATTTCCTGGTTGGGGGAGCTGAATCCTATCCCAGCTGCTACAAGTAGAGCGGCGGGTACGCCCTGAACAGGTTACCAGTCTGTTGCAGGGGTCACACAAAGAGGTTGACAACCATTAGTGCTCACACACCTATGGCCAATTTAAAATCACCAGTTAACCTAACCCCACTAACATGCCGCATGGATTGAAGGAAAAAAAACAAAGTAGGGCTCTTGAGCTGAAATCTTGTTTCAAGCAAGGATTTCAAAACTAGAACAGCTGCTCTCTTCACTTCCCGAATGTGTACAGTAGTGTGTTAAATAGGGTTTGAAAAATATGAAGATCCTTTTTTTTGCTTTTTTTTTTTTTTGCTTTATAAATCATTTGTATGTTCCACAATGTCCCCACCTTTTACCAACAGTGTGGCATCATTGTTAAAATGGATAAACTCAGCGAATTCTATGATTTCATTAGGCAAACAGTAGGTTGGAGTAGAACAGTAGGAGAGATTATAGCCTGAATCTGCACATATAATCTGTAAAATTTTATTTAGTGTTGTTTTAATCTAAGATCATTTGATGTAATGTTCCCAAACTGTAAATGCTCTTGTTTTTTGTCTTCAGGATAAAGACACAAAAGTGGGAACGTGCGGCTACTGTGGACTGCAGTTCAAGCAGAAGCATCATCACTGAAACATTTCCTCTTTGCTTCTCTGTGTAAATCGCCATATTGCTCAATAAATTATATCTTGTCTGAGAGTTCATTCTTTGTAATTAAGCATCCTGGAATAAAGACAAAGACTGCACTACACAAAGTTTTGTAGACAGTCAAATGTGTACAGGCAGTTTCTAATTATTGCTCTTGTAGATTTGAAGGCGAAGCTCTGAATAAGTTGCTGCTCTTACTGTAGATTCCCCGATGCTGCTGTACGTTTGGTTAATAGGATGCAGTTCCACCCTGTGACAGCCAGAGGTCAGCAGAGTCCTGCATATGTTTATTCTGAGGCTGGAGACAAAGACTTTTCTTTCAGGAAATAAGACAAGTTTTACATTTTCTTCTTTGGACACAGCAAAGTTAATTTTTTTCTAATATAATGCATTGAAAGGTGATGCAAACTTGTAATTAAAATCAATGAAAATACAAGTAGTGTAAGTAGTGCACCAAAGTGTTATCTGCTTTAAAGTTATGATTATTTCTTTAGTACATGAAAGGGATGATGAATAGAGGACTTTTGTCAGTTGTTTACAATGAAGAGCGCTGAAAGGACCTTAACATTCCTCCGTCGGCTCCCGACGATCCGCGCTGGAAGGTCTTGCTCTGCCAGGATACTGTTGAGTGGGGGTGGAGGGGCAGTCTGATAGGACACAGCAGCGCGGAACAATACATGTTTGAAGAAGATCATATATATATTTCATCAGGCTTATTCTCCATAGACCTCTGCATGCCAAATTGGCCTGCGCTTGGCTCGGGCTCCAGACAGCACTACCCTGTTCTGTCCCCAGTGATGCAGGCAGTGGAACTGCATTTTCCACACCATGGAGCTCAGGTTGGGAAGAGTTGTCAGGCTGATATAATTGGCCCTGGTGACTCCTGGAAGTGAGGCTTACGCTGTAGTTAACCTCATCTATAGTCAAGACCACAGTGGATGATTGAAGGGGAGAGAGGTGCACTGTTAAAATGAGGCAGGTGAGCCGGGTCAGTGTCAGAGAGCTGACTGGTTGGTCTTGCGGTTGGTAAGTCTGAGTGGTTCAGAGGCGGTGGTTGGATGGGTTGGAGGCATTGCCGGGGGCAAAATCTTCAGATGAAACTGAGCGTGTGAATCGCACAGTGTTTTAGTCCTGGGTTTGACTGCACTGCTTCATTATTCAGCGCCTTTAAATGCGCTGCTCCAGCATAATGTAATATTCTTCAGCATCATACATATATATATATCAAGGAACTCCAGATTGCAAAGGTGGATTTAACCAATTTGCAGACTGGCTCATTCATGGGTGCCGTTTCCATCTGTCAAATCAGCGTGGGATTGAACGCTACATCCACTTACCTATTTTCCTTCTCCGTAATATTAGATCGTAATTGGAAATATAACCCTTAAGCATATTATGACCTACAGTGTCGGGTCAGACCATGCAGACAAAGATAAGCTCAAATGAGACTGTAATCACACTGAAAATGTCCCCACCACCGAGCCTCACAGTAGATAATGGAGTTAAATGCCACAAAATTCCTTAGCACGGCGTCCTTCCACAACAATCACTCACTCCACACAAAACATCCTCCTCATCGCTGTAATTGCCCTATTAAAATATTTCTCCTTGAAGATGTGTCACATTACAGACCCCGCGGCTCATTAAGGAGCTCCCTGCAGCCAATTATCTGAGCCTCCATGTCTGGAAGCCAGTGTGACCAAAAGGGGCTCAGAGGCAGATCTGGGAGCAGCCTGTCCTCCTCAAATCTACACCTACTGTATGAGAGTCAAAACAGAAAACTGACCTTTGGTCATTGTCTCGGGGCGACTCCACTCAGCTCCACTTTAGAGTCAGGTGACAGAGCGTCTGACCTTTACCATGGAAATAATGACTTGTTCTTGTGCCAGGAGCTCAGAGGGTTACCGCAGGGAGCGAGACACCTCTGGCGACATGTGACAGTTTTTGGAGGAGAGAGTTTGCACTCAGCACTTTGATAGCCCCGGAAAACCAAAGTGTGTGTGACAAGACACAAGCGACTTAGAAGTGTGTGTATATCTATGCCTGCGTGTGTGTGTTTCAGTGCGCACCAGAGACATAGTGTTGAAAGGAAATAGGTGTCAGACAAGAGGTGCAGAGAGGAGTAATTTAAAGTTGTCAATACTTCCTGTGCAGACATTCCACCTGAAATTTTAAAAATAAAAGTGATTGTGAAAAAAGGGTCTGATTGTGAAGGGAAGAAGAAAAGAAATAGAATCTGAGCAAACAATACATGTTGATGAAATTCGGGCAAAACATTTGCAGTTTACTTTCCAAGGTCACAAAAAAAGCCCTTCGCACATGTCTCTGTGTCAACTATCCCTCGAGACACAAAGAGCCCAGAAACTCCCGGTGCTGTGAGACAGACAGGTAAACAGTGAGTCTAACATTCCCCGACCTGTGCAGCAACACACTGAGTCTTAATCACATTATATGGCCCAGGGAGCAGGCCTGCGTGTCAGACTGGCTGTTGAGTCATTCGACTGTGTCGACAGCAGACAGAGGAGAGGTGAGACAAGTGGAGGGACAGAGGGAGGGAGAAGACGGAGGAGGGAATATGGAGAATGGGGGAATAAGTTGGGGAAGGAGGTAAGAGGAGACACGACATAGCTGGAGCAGTTAAAAGAGAAACCTGAAAAAAACAGGCTGTTAAAAAAGGGATACAAGAGAAATGTCATGAGGAAAAGATTCATGCTCAAAACTTTAGCTGCATTTCTAGTTTTAACATTTTTGACTGGGATTTCACTCAGTGTTTAGTTTACACACGATATCCTCCCCAAAAGCATTTATTTGAAAAAATTTTTGGTCTGATTTGATACTTTAACCATTAAAAGAAGTCTTCATCTTCAGTCATTCTTCTGACTAAAATGTCATTTCATTTTTGTAATAATTTAGGTGTTTAAATTCTTTTCATTACCATAAAATTAAAGAAGATTAAATCTAAAGCTGATTTATGTGGTTTTGCTGGTGAGAGTTGCGCCACATGGGTTACAAAACAGGGAGCTGGTTGTACCGTTTCGCAAAAAAGTTATCCCGTTATCCCCTTCTGACTGGATCACTTACAAACTAGTCCCACCTTTCTACACAACTTCATTGGTTCTCATTGGATCTCATTTCTCCAGAATATCTTCATTTAATTTTTAATCGCTGTTGCAAGTTTCAACATCTTTAAATCATAGTTTTTGCCCTTGTACCTTAGTTTTTAGTTAGTTATAAAATTGCTTTTATCAGAAAAAAAAAAGTTGTTGATGAAAACTGTGACTTAAAATTATTGGTCAACAAAATGAACACTGGTTAACAACAAACTTATTGAAGTTCATGCTGACCAAGCTGAGATTTTTAAAATGTTAACTTCGCATTCATTGATAACCTTTAGTTAGCTTTAGCTAACAACAATACAAATGTTTTGCCCAAATTTCATTAACATGTATTGTTTGTTCATATTCTATAAGTGGAGTTTTTTTCCTCTTTTTTATTTAAATGAAGCTAACATGGAAGTGTAAATAACTGCAGTTCCTTGGAAAGCCACTTGAGGCTGGCTTAAAAAATGTAATTAGTCCAATAGACAGCATAAAAGATTGATGTAGCTACCTTGCTGATGTAGCTACTTTGCTTTCCTTTTGGAACCTCAAAAAGTGGGTTTTTTTCTTTTTTCTCTTTTTCTGACTGTGAAGCCATTCCCTCATTGACAAGTTGTTAGCCAAAGAAGTTTCAGTTTCATATCACAAATAATCCTCCATTTTTTTTAAACATAGTATGAGTAAGATGTTGTCTGATTGTTACTCGGGTGACTCGGGAGTGACATCATCCCTGAGTTAGTGTGTCAGAGCGGGCACAAAAACCTTATTTACTTCTTAACAAGGTAGACCAATTCAAGCATCACTAGCAAAGACAATAATATGTTTTTGAGGGTGGGGGTTAAAAAGACTGCTGCAGCACATCCATGGATAGAGCCAAGTCAATGCTCTGCCTGTGGCACAAGTCACAGATCTACAACAGATTAAAGGTTCAACAGTTTTACTACTGTTTGCATCCGCTGCCTCCGTTTAGGAATGTAAACTTTAGGTTGGTGGGGATGCTCCAACTTTCCAAACTGGAAATCCCATATCATTGAATGTTCCAGATGAAAATTTTTACTTGGCACTTGGAACTCAATCTGGAACACATCAACAGAGCTGTTTGTCCGCTAATCAGAAGGTCGTTGGCTGAATCCCTGAATCCTCTAGTTTGGATCCTGATGCATTTTTCGGGAGTAAATGTTAGAAAGTGCTTTCGAATATATTTTTATTAAATCTGACCAAAAAAGAGTGAGCCCATAAGCTCAGTAGGAAAGTGTTTACCGAGATCAAGGCTGAAAGCTTTTTTCCCCATAGATTCTGTAGGACCATTGCTATCAGAGAGAATGCAGATTTAAGGCACTTCTGCATTGGCTTTGTTTTCCTAACTTGGAAGATACATCAGTGTTTTATGGTGTCTGCAGTCAGTCCTCATAGACTCCTTTTTTAAAATGTTCAGCTATACCACATTAAAACTTTGCTTACATGTACAAAAAACAGTTTGTTCTCTATAGCTAATTCTTTTTCTAATAGCTAATTTGTTCTTTCTGGCCATTGTATGGGGGATGAATTTACACAGTTCAGTCCTGTAACCCACAGGTGTCGAACTCCAGGCCTTGAGGTCCACTGTACTGCCCTTGTAGCTTCTTATTGGCAAAGCACACCTGATCTACGTATTCAGCAGCTGGTAGGGCAGGGATATCTCAAAAACAAGCAGGATGTTGGCCCTTGAGGACTGGAGTATGACACCCCTGCTCTAACCTGTTTTATGCTTAAAGTTATATCTGGTCAGTTGTAACTGCATCTGAGTGACAGTTGTTTTTTCATCAGCATTTAGTCATCGTAAGACACACTATGTTTGTTGTTCAGTCTCTCCAGTTCCTCATTCAGTTTGAAAGCTGTTTTCTGCTAGCCAAAATCAGACTGCCATCCAATATGCTAGCACTGAATTACCGTAGTACCTTGCTAACCAAGCTAATGTTAGCTAATAGCTCTCCAGAGCTACTCTATCGTCCAAATGTGGGTTAAAATGTATTTAAATTAAAAGAAACCCCCCCCCCCCAAAACAATTAGAAAAATAAATAAACTGGATTGTAACACCAAAATTACCAAAGGCTTAAAAAAGGCAGTCCAGAAACCAAAGTATGATGGCTTCAAGTCTTTTTTTTTTTTTTTTTTTTTTGTACTAAGGCTATGCTAATGTAATGAACAGAGAATTATAACCAACAGATTGTTCACTTTCCAAGAGCTGGACTATTTGAAATGTTTTCCAGCTCTTTGATTTTGGTTTTTAAGATTATAGCTCTAACCTACTATTTTGGTTCTACTTTGAGTAACAAAGAAAAAAAATGAGCAAATTGTAGTGAGGCAGACTTGCAACCGGCTAGTGAGTACAGTGGAGTGTTTATCAGCAAAATAGATGAATCATTTTCTTAGCAGTTATTTTAGACCACAATAGGAAATGAGTAATGCGCTCAGTTTCTGGTGGCCGTAAATTTCCACTGAGTGCTAATGTTGCACAGTGATTGAATGTGTAAGTAAGCAACCTTTAGCCATGTCAGTTTTAAGTGTACATGTCAGTACTGTGGTCACAGCTTCATGCTGCTGACCCTTAGTTGACAATAAATGTGTTGTTGCTTGTCTGAATTTTACAATAAGTATGCAATTATTCATGAAATTATATAATGAAAACACAGGCACAAACACTGTATTAAAAACAATTCCCAATTAACATATAAAGGGAAGCTGGACCTTTTCCTAACCAAAGCTAAGTCACGTTGACACAACTTGATAAAATGCATACTCCTCTCCCCGTACTCCCCGTTCTCTCTACCAGAGGAAAAACGTTCTTTCTCAAACAGCTAAGGGTGAGAGCAAGTATACCCTTATATCTCTTTCCCCACTTAGCACAAAGCCAACCTCTTATCTGGCTGTCATTCCGCGTCCTTCACAACACTAGTACTTCTTCTTTTGAAGTCAAATCTGCCTCAAGATTGTTTTTAAGCCAGAAACAAAATTGTACCTGTTCTGGTTCATTAAATTTGGATTGAAAAATGTAAAAATTTGAGCGAAAATATGAAAGATATATCTGCAGCCTACCAAAATAAGATCCCAGTCGCCGGCAAGCAGGAGAAAGAAAACTTTCCAGAAATAAAAAGTCAGATGTCATTATTTATCATCTTAGATCTTACTTATTTATGAAGCTGAAACAGAATGAAATTCTCGGTTGAATTCATCCTGAATTATTTAATTTGAAATGGTTAATTCCATACAAAGCCCAGGCAGATCCCTCCTCTGTTCTGATAAATACTTTATCACTGCTCCTAAATCGAAAACAGGATGAGCAGAAATATTGTTGGGGGGGGTGAAGGAAAAAGACAACAGCTCTTCACTGTTTCTTGTTGTGCTTTATTTGTGAAATTTGTGGAGGTTCCTTTAATAATTAAAGTTGATGAAAACGCATTTTTTCTTAAAAAAAAAAGTTATTTAGGCTAATGATAACTGCCTGATTTCTGTTTATTATAGCAATCTTTTCTATTTATTGCCTGCATGAAAAAGAAATCACCAGAGGGGATAAAGACGTGACACTTAGTTAAAATTACTTAAGAGCTTTTATGAAGCATTTTGCTTGTGGTGGATTTCTTGCAGTCCCAGGTTGACAAAGTCAAAAGCCGCCTAATGAAAAGGGACGCATCGCTGATTGCAGCTATATCTGGAGCCGAGGTGGAAGTGGCATCGATTTAACAATTTAGCAGCACCCTCCTCTGTGTGTTTCCATTAGTCACGGCTGAATACCACTCACATTCCCCCTTTCTTTCCTTCAAAACACACACAAATACCCTGTCTGTGGCACACACACACACGTATCCAAAACTGCCGAGGTATATTCCCTTTCCCCTGAACTGGATTTATATCAGCTAACGTGATTCTACTATTGGTTCCAGACAGCAGGCAGCTAATGTAAGGGCACAGTCGGAGAACTTTGCCATGCTAAGGAACACGCCTTTTATTTCTGTGACTCAGTGCATGTGCAGGCTATAGTGCAAGTGTACAACACTGTATTTTTTCATGTGTGTGCATCATACAGCCTTGGAGCAGAGAAGTGTGCAGTGACAGTTGATCGTTGATGTAGTTTGCAACAGTCTGTAACTTGTAAGAGAGCATTGGGGATATCAAATTGCCACATTAGGATCATACACCAATAACTGACCGTTCACTAAATTCCTTCAATAAAATAAACTATTTTCCAATCATAGCTTAGCAACTGTGACTATGCAGAGCGGGTCTGCCGGGCTTTGGATTTCCTGAAGCAGTATGCATGGATCTTTAGTAAAAGGAATGTCTTTTTTAAACCATTCTCTGAACGAGGAAAAACAGTGCAACGGGGGATGACACTGCTTTCACTTAAGCTTGTTAGCATGGTTCAGTCTGGATTGTGAGCTGTTAAAGATACTAAGATTTTACTCTAAGCATGACATTTTTACCCACTGTCTTCAAGCCCGCAAAAACAGTTGTTGAACTAGAACTGGCGGTCCTGCCTTAAAACAAAATGGAAACTTCAACAGGCAAACAGGGAGTGGCTCTTAGTGAACGGTCAGCTGATCAAGTCACACAGTCAAAATATCGACTTTCACTTTAAGTCGAGTTTAAGTCAGTCTCTCCCAACGATGGCTTGTTGATGGACTACAAAGCTGAAGCAGACCGCCCAATTTCAAAGGACTGTCCAGGTGTTCTGCTCTCTATCGTAGCTTCGTTTAGGCCTTTCCACACCTCAGCCGGTTTGGGCTGTTGGAAAGGAGGGCCGTGGAAAACGCCATCCACCCATTCTCTGAGTGTGGCGACTGGAGATTCCTGTTGCCTTTCTGTCTTGGTGAGTGCCATGTTGGTCGGATACCCGGGTGACGAGGAAGTACCGGTTGATGACAGCATACACGGCGGGTACTCGGACTGCAAGCTGGCATCCAAAGACACAGCAGTGTGAGCGATGGACCAGATTTTGGGTTTGGCGTCTGTGTTTCGAAGGTCTGCATTAAGATAGAAGGAGCTGCTTTGGTGCTGGACCGGTGTGAGTTTGGGGCAGTCAGGGGACAGTCTCTCTTTTCTGTGCAGTGTATCTGGGTTGTGTGCGAGATGCACGTGGGGTAGCTCTGTGTTTGGGTTCACTTCATTGTCCTCAGGTAGAAACTGTGGCTTCGGCTCACAATCAGAAGCATCAGACTCCAGCAGATCAAAGTCCTCAAGATCACTCTGCAGGTCTGCGCACTGTTGCTCTGAGAAAAAAACAAACGACACCGACAGTAAAGAGTCTGTGCATAACAGTCAAAGCTCGGAAAACCATGAAACAAAGCAAACTTTGCTGGCAGACTGATTTAGGACTTGCATACCAGGAAGCTCCTTGTCACTTTTAAGTGGCTTCTCAGCTTCATCACTGTCATCTTCACAGCCTCGGTCATCTGAGCTTTTACAAGCCCGCGGTGACCACGTCACCTTGTTCTCCTTTTTCAATCTCCTGCGTGCATTTGCAAACCACGTAGACACCTGAGGGAAGGAAGGAGAAATCAGAAGCGAACTTAAAGTTAGAAAAGGAGGAGAAGGAAAGTCGAAATGTGGGAAAATGTACTATTTGTATGGAATTAGGAAAAGGTAAAAATCAGACACATTATCATGCAACAGAACCAAAAAATTTCCCGATAAACATCAAATATTCAAAGAACCCACTTGCGTAAGCGTCATTCTGGTGATGATGGCAAGCATTATTTTCTCCCCCTTAGTGGGGTAGGGGTTCTTCTGGTGCTCCTGCAGCCAAGCCTTCAGGGTGCTGGTGGTCTCTCGGGTGGCGTTTTTACGACGCGAAGCGCCGTCTGAGCAGGAATAACTGAGCCAGATGATGATAATCAAATAAACAGTTAGCTCATACCAAAAGTAAGTGAAAAACAGAGGGAAAGAAAACTCGATATTTGTAAGAATGTGGTATTATAAATTACAATTAAATTTGAGTAAATTACAATAAAACACTATAAATATAATAAATCTTATTATAGTATAACACTGACTCCATAAACCTGCTACAGACAGGTTTTTTTCCCATCATTCTGAAGTAAATGATAATGCTGACACCGATATTTTACAGTTATCATGTTAAAAATATGTTTTAATTTAAGAGCAGTGAATACATTCTTGTTCACTTACCCATATCTGTCATAAGGATATTGTCCAAATGTGTATTCATAAGGATAATAGGCAGGAGTCTGAGATGTCCCCACATGCACAGATGCAGCTCCTTCTTTGTGATCTAGTGGCCCCTGAAAATATTGAAGAAATGAATGCCTAATCAAGGTTAAACAAACTTTTATTTATTTATGTGTTTTCAGAAATGTTCCTGCACAAGAGACAATCTTTACACGTTTTTACCTTAAGGGCAAAACGAATAAGAAAAAAAATCCGGAAGTGAACACTTTGAAAGCCGAGAATTAAAGAGTTAGAAGTGAAGTGTGACACTCACTCTGGAATAGAGAGCGGCGTCCGTAGCGCAGGTGTTGTAATAGCTCTGGCTCTTAGGATAAGGGCCGCTGTAGACTCCGATGCCTGCTCCTGGGGTGAGCTGGTGGCCCGGTGAGCGCAGCACCGGGTGGGACGGGGGGGTTCCCGGCTCCAAGCAACCGGCCAGGGAGCCTGAAGTCATCAGAAACTAAGGAAAAATGTATGAAACGAACTCACTGATATCCATAAAGGAAAGGGAATCTGGTGTGTATAGAAACTCTGTTACGTACACTGGCGCTTAAATGTCTCCTTACTTTCACAAAGGAGCAAATGTTTAATCTCAGTTATTTTCTCAAAAGCAAAACAAAAGCTGGAATAAAACAGCACCGACGTGCTGATTTTGTCACATTTTCTCCATAGTGGACTTGTTGATGGACTATTTTTTGACCAGTTAAAATCGATTTATCCTCCTTATTTAGCTCAGGCCCTCATCAATAACATCAACGACAAAACAATATACTACCCGTACCTGTGGCGTGGTGGAGTAGGAGTATCCCAGCTGAGAGTAAGCCATGGTTCAAATGTGACCAAAGAGGAAATAAGTGGAGTGCAGATGTGGAGCGACTTCCAGCAGCATCCGTACCAAAGGCAGATTTAAAAAAATTATTTTAAGTTATTTTGCCCTGACACTAGTTCAGAGATACTTTCCGGTCAACTTTCCAGCTTTTTTTGTTTTTAATTGGAATTTCATCTACCATCTCGTCCAAAAGTGGACACGCGGACATTTACGCAGCGCTTTCATGTTATGCACAAGCGCTGACGGACTTTCAAAGTAACTTCTCGGCTTTACCCGCAGTTTCCACCTCATCCACCAGACTGCTCCTGCTCTTTAAAGTGTCCCTGCTCTCTTACAATCCAACGCCAGTTTGTGTGTGTGATCAAACCACGCATCTCTCCGTGATGCGCTCTTTGGTTTTTAAGGCGCGTCTGTCTGACGTCAGCCTGGACTCAGCGCGAGTGTGTGTGTGTGTGTGTGTGTGTAACTCGGTGTTCATATCAAGATGAAGAAACTCACTCCTAATTAATTCCCTCCCAGTTTCCTTTCGCCTCTTATCCAAGAGAACAGCTCTGCGCAGCGATGCTCCCGAGAGTCCCCAGGCGTAAAGAGAGTTGTGATCAATTCTCCTCTCTCTCAATAAACACAGGCGCACAGCTGCACACGTCCACGCACGCATTTACACTGGCACACATGGCCAGAGGGGGTGGGATCGGGAACGTGATGCGTTGACACCACATTGACACGCGATGATTGATGACTACAACCTGATATTAGCATAATCGTTTTGCCCTGTTGTTTAGATAACTTGTCACCACGGAGAAATCTCGCTGTCACCCACATATTCATGAGTGGGGGAATTTCAGGTCTCCTCCAAGCAAATTAATCAAAGAATAAACATTCCATGCATTCCCTTGAGTAAGCACCTTTAGTGGCTGAATGGGTTGTCATGTTTTTAATAACAAACTCTTAAGCTGCCCCGACGAAGTGGAAACGTTTTTTCCCCTTCCTCTCTCTTTCTCTCAACCCACTTTAAGGTTTTCATCATAGGGGAGGAGGAAAAGGGCAGGTGTGAAAGGGCTGTGAGGATAACAGAAAGGCTTATTCAAAGGAGCTTGCAAAGAAAAGCGTCTGGACTTCTTTAAGTTACTTGAAGACGTTTCACCTCTCATCCGAGAAGCTTCTTCAGTTCTAAGGTCAAATGGTGGAGAGTCCCAGATATAAACCTAGTGGGAGTATCCCCCCACAGAGGGACAAAAGGACCCCCTGATGATCCTCTAATCGCCTGAGCCAAGGTGTGAAACTGGGTGTGGGTCCCACACCCAGGGTGTGGGTGAACAGAGGCGGGGGTTTACGACACCAACTCTCTGCCATCTATAATCCAGTTTTGAGATCCCTTCCCAGACGCCTTAACGCCCACTCACATCCTGGGCCATCTGACCTCAGGAATTCGCATGATAAGGTGGGGCCAGGTTTCACAATGAACACACCCGAAACTCTGGCTGATTGGGACCCACACCCAGTTTCACACCTTGGCTCAGGCGATTAGAGGATCATCAGGGGTCCTTTTGTCCCTCTGTGGGGGGATACTCCCACTAGGTTTATATCTGGGACTCTCCACCATTTGACCTTAGAACTGAAGAAGCTTCTCGGATGAGAGGTGAAACGTCTTCAAGTAACTTAAAGAAGTCCAGACGCTTTTCTTTGCAAGCTCCTTTGACTACGATGACCTGGATGACTGAGAACCTTCACAGACAGAAAGGCTTATTGTACCAAAATATTTGGGTACACATTTGTGGCACACCGGCAGAACAGAAGTTTTGTGATGTATAAGAAAGAAAAGAAGGACAGATATTAGGGACTGTATGCAAATTATTAGGATAGGAGAAGGGGTTGAAAGAGTGGTGACTTTGTTTTCTGTTTTCTTCTTTTGTTTCTATAAAAGAAAATGTTGCAAATGATCATGCAGTGATATGAGACAGGTAGACATTTGATGTTGAATCTACCTTTAATAAATGCAACCAGTATAACCATCTCTGTAACTTTAGGACATTACAGACATCACACATATAACATCTTCTTATGTAATTGATAAATACATTTTTATTTAAAAAGTTGCAGAACCTGACAAATTTATAGGCAAGCAGATATTATTGGACATTTGCCAATCGACTGGTATCTGCATTTGTATCAGCCGATAAATTAAAATTAAAAACGTAAAGAAGAGATGGAAGAAACACCCTTCAGCCATGTTAGGAATGATGATGTTGAATATTCCGGCCACCAGATGACCTCTTCAACTTCCCTGTTAGCAACACGTATTTGGAACGCCTTAATCACAACAACCAGCTGACCTGAACCGAGTCGGGGTAAGTGAGTAAATGGATAACTACACATAACAAATATTAGCGTTTATTAGGTTTATGTTTTGTGTGTCTGAAAGAAAAGAAAAATATAATGGTGATTATATAGGATCATCAGCAACATCATCAACAAAATATAAATATATTTGCTGACATATCGGAACACTCAATTTTAAAATCACCAAATAATAGTATCAGTACCAGCCTGAAAAATATCACTCTACCCTCCTCACATAGTCCTATATAAGAGGATAATCTTTACACCACCTTTCCAGGGATTTGTGTCTCCTCCCATTCTTGAACCAGGGATCTCTGGTGTGTTAGACAACTGTGCTAATCCATTTATCATCACATGAACGCTCAAGATTTTCACTGTAATGTACAAATTAGCATTGAACGAGTCCACAAACTGGTCAGGAAAGTGTTTGTGAAGGCTACATAATAAGATAGCTAGGTGTCACTTTCACATAGATGAATTTTGTGGTGACAGGTCTCGCCCCCTTCTGGCCATCAGAAGGAGTACAACGTAAAAGCAACTGCATTGGTTTTCAGACACAGAACTTATGTCCATTTTTTAAATACAGATTTTTACTTCTACCCACATTAACTGCTTTTAGCCAGACTGAAAATTTACATATACATTTTCAAGCTAGGAGATTGACATTCTCTAAAAAAATTATTCAATATATCACCTTGCTTAAACTGGGTCTAGAGTTCATAGCAATAATAACAGAAGCAGCTTTTCATACAAAGTTATGTCTCATTTTTACTTCCTTGTGGACGTACACATGCAGCTTTATGGTTTGCTTGGAGCTACTTTGAAGATTTGTTCTATGCATGCTGAAAATTATATCTTAGTAAATCAGGGTGAAAAATGTTGCATCAAGAGGGTCACAGATTCAGATACAGATTGCAAGAAATGTCAGCCTAAATCTAAGAAGAAGAAGAAATTGGATTCCCTTTAAAACATATTTGTTGTGCATATTGGTTGTATATGAACATATTTTCTGGATGTCAAGATCTTTAGTGCCGATCTCAGGTTTTTCACCTTTTTTGTTTCTTTTCCCACAGTCTCTAACACTGGGAGAAAGGAGAGGTTTTAAAAAAACAAAAACTTTCCGTGCAAAAATCCAACATGAAAAAATGGATGTGGAGAAGAGGAAAAGCCCGAGGAGGCAAACTTGGAGAGCTAAAGAAATCATTAATAGTCAGGGGATCTGAAATGGAGCGAGGGGATGTGGAGGGGTAAAAGGACAAAATATTCCCAGTGCACCCAGAGTAAGGCTGGAACAACAGAGCTGCATCACCAGAAAGCATCTCAGTCCCCACAAGGGAGAAAGCATCTGTGTACCGGCTCTTGATTGACATTCCATTTGTCCCATGAAAGGTGCTCATATATTGAACACGGACTAACTGTCTCGCCCTCATCTGTGCTCAAAGCTCGGAAATGAAGTTATCTCCCTGCTCTGGCGTTGCACGTCTTCACACAAAACATACGTCACTCAAGGAAAATGGCAATTTGTTTATCCGCTGACAATGAACACGGGTGTGTTTAATGTTTGTTTGGGATGGTACACGAGGAAATAACTTGTACGTTTATTTGAATGAAGAGACTCTGCAGAGCCTGAATTAAACTTTCAAAGCTTTGTACCAGAGTATTCCACAAATAATGATTATAAAGCATGAACTGCACATAGATAGATAGACACAACAGATTCTGTTATTTCAAACAGCTACTTATATATTAATATATGGTCTGTTTATAAATTCATGGAATTCCTGTGGTATACATTTCTTAAGGCTCTGCGTTCGTTAGACCGTGATTATATCTTTCTGATCTCGTTCCCCTCACATCAATCATTCATTCAAGATGCTCCGCAGGAAAAAAAAAAGAAGAAAGGAAACATTCTTATTTCCTCCCTCCTGCATGCAGCTCTAGCTATTATGCAGTAGGTGGGGTGTGGGGGTTAATGATAGAAGCATGTTAATGTGAGAGGAGGAGGGCTAAGTACAGCACAAAGTGTTTGCAGTGGAGGGCCAAACAACTACAATCACAACTTCTTTCAATCACAGCGCGTCCCATTTGAACATTTTCCACCTTAAAGTATGAAATCTATGCAATTTTAATCGCTGTTTAACATGTAGATGCTTTTTGAGCCTTCGACTTGGTTTTAGCTCTTAGTGGTTGGTGCTGAAGGTCCCAGAATGAAATCAGAATCCCTCTAATCCATTTTTTTACACCACAGTGAAAACTAAAATAATTAGTTTGCAGGGTCATGAAAATGCATGTAAATGCCACACCAATTTTCATCATTAATTTTCTGTGTTTATCTCAAAATATTATTTTAATATATATATTTTTTCCTCTTTGTTTATGTGAATTTCTGCATCACAAACAAATTACTGATCCCAACCGTTTTTGTGTTTCTTTTACTTCAATGAAATGACAATAACGAAGTTACATGGTGTAGACATTACATGCAAAAATGTGCCAGTTGCCACCGCAGCTACATAATTTCATCATATCCTTTAAGTACATCCTGCAAGTACACACACACTTTTCATAATCAAGGATTTTTACCAAAAATCAAAGATGTGACAGAAATGTAGACTTTAATCATTTTAAGTATAAATCTATTGAGTTTCCATATTGTTAATACATGGATCCTTTGCAGCCAATGAATGCCCAAACGCTAGAACTCATGGTCGTCACAACAAACTGTGTTTCCTCCCATGAGATGCTCTGTCAGACTATTTGTTGTTTGTGGAGCTCTCTGCCTTCCGTTTTGTATTTAATAACTGAAAAGCTGCTCTGTAAGTTTGGTATCAGGTGACTGACTTGCCTTCAGAAACACTCGGGTTGCTTTCGCGGTATCTGTTTGGACTGTGAAGTGCTGTTTAATCCGTTTTGCCATATTTGGCAGAATCTG
The DNA here is from genome assembly GCF_051167445.1 of Perissodus microlepis. Lineage (NCBI taxonomy): Eukaryota > Metazoa > Chordata > Actinopteri > Cichliformes > Cichlidae > Perissodus > Perissodus microlepis. The sequence continues at coordinate 4,545,381 of NC_140481.1, read as the reverse complement.
AAGAGAGAATATTGCCCTGGTGTAATTACCTTTTTGTGTTATCAACAGTTAATGCACAATAATTTTAGCAACCAATCGAATTGTTTTAATCAGCTCCAAGTTACATGAAAATGGTGTATATGAGTCTTTATAGTGTACATCTACATGTCAGTCATGCTTGCATGGCCAAACAATGAGAGTAAGTGACCATATGAACAATTTGCTACATAAACATGCTAAGTAGCTAGTTTGAAATTTACTTGTAGGTACATTTTTACCACTGGGCTGTGGACAGAGCAAGGCTAGCTGTTTCCCCATTTTATAGATTCTAGTGTTTTTGTTAGGCTAAGCTCACCAGCTTAAGGGAAAAAAAACAACTCATTGAATGTTAGGCTGTTTATTTTAACGCCCTTTTTCACAAGTTTGACAGAAAAATTTAATGTTTCTTTACATCAGTGACTTTTACAGAAAGGCAAGCAGAGATAATGACTTAAACATACCTTTTTAATGATTTTGCACTGCCTGTCTTTTATTTTTTTTCTTCACTTTGCTGCACTCCTTGGCTTATTTACAATTAGCTAACAACGGCATGTGCTAAGGAAAAAAATCATTGAGTAAAAGTAACTACAAAACACAATGAAAGAATTCACACGAGCAGTGTGTTATTATACACCGTGTGATTTTTTTAATGAGCTCAGAAAAAGGTGTGTGTGTGCATGTGTGTGTGTGTGTATGTGTGTGTTAGATTTTACTTGGCAAACGCTGCTGCCTTGCTTGCCCTGACAGAAGGCCACTGCTGCTTTACATACTGTTTGTATCATATGGAATGTTTTGTCTGAACCACTTTTAAAAAAGGAAAACTTGAGATACTGTAAGGTTAAGTAAAACATAATAAAAATAAAATAAATTTTCCTGTTAGACTTCTTTGTCTTACAGTGTTAAACTAGCAAGACCAATGAAAACCAGGGTAAAATGAGGTAACGTTTCCACCTCACGTTCATGCTACTGCTCTTTGAGAAAAAAGCAGGAATGTTCAGGGAGGAAGAAGAGGACAGAAGACAATAAGCAATAAATGGATCATGAGGAAAGAAAATAGCCCTTTCTTTTCCACCACAAGACACAGTCTACAGAGGCTGCCTCTTGTTAAGCATGATGGCACCAACCAAGTACAAGTGCAAGCCAGGCTCGATCTGATCCACAAACAAGACTGCCAACACCAAGTAACCTGTCTGACCACTGAGTAGCAGCCATGCTATCGCTGCATGCTGCTTCTCTGCTCCTGTCTAATAAGAGCCTCATGGAAGATCTGGAGCTGCTGAACTCTGAGTGGGATACTATAAATGCCCTGGCCTTCCTCATCAATGATGTAAGACAGAGGAACAGAGACAAGCTAACCCTCTTAGCCAATGTGCAGCATGTGTGTGTGTGTGTGTGTGTGTGTGTGTGTGTGTGTGTGAGAGAGAGAGAGTGAGAGAGTCTAAGAGGTAGACACGGACAGACACAGGCAGAGAGCGAGACAGGTTTAGGCTACAGGAAGCTCTTAAGAGTGTGTACAGTTTGCGTTGAGCCCTGGGAGGCCAGCCGTATTCCTCCCTATCACTTCCACTTCATTACTTCGGGAGCGAACATACATTATTCAACTCCGCAAGCCTCAGTCCACAGGGACCGATAGAGCCTTTAACAAACACTTTAACCTGCCTTAACTCGCCCATTGATCCTGTATTTATTTGTCCATTATCTCTCGTGGACTGCTTTGGTTTGTCTTCATTTCTATCCCCCTACTGGTCTCAAAACAATTACTCAACCTATGTGACCGACAGTATCATCTGAAATAAGCTTTGTATTTTTTAAGACGGGCTTTACTCTCTCATTATTATTATTATTATTTGGTATTACCACATTTCAGTTTAAATATTTCGGTTCTCTTTCTTTCTTTTGAAGGAAAGCTATTTCATGTGATTTTTTATCCAGCTGTGTGTTAGGTTGGTTCAAACCAAAGTGGGATAAACTTGAATAATTAATATATTAGAAGCATTTTTGAGCTGCTACACAGAACCTGGGATATTGGTTATTATTTCAATGGTAAACAAGATAACCGAGGCTAAATTTCAGAATGAATCAGAACATCACAGAGTAATCAGTCTGCACCGATGTGCCCACCTTAGAATCACGGATGAGGGGGAATACCATGATAATAGATTCACTATTTCACATTTTCCCTGGTGTTTCGGCTTCTGCAGTTCCACAGCTTAGACCTCAGCTGCCATCCTCTGGCAGTCTAGAGAATTACACCCTTAAGACAATGCTGGTGGTGCCTGTGTATGTATTTGCTTGTGTGCGGTGGTGTAAGCCTGAGGGTGCAGCAGGCTCAGTTTGCAGTTGTTATTGACCAGGGTGAGGAGGTCAGCTACAACTGTGTGAGTGACTAAAGATGACACAGTAGATCTACTTGTCTGCATGCTGTTCACTTGGGTGTGGTTGCAGATTTCATGTTACATCCATGGATGGACCTCCCAAGAAATTTGACCACCAGCAGCGTCTACCCCAGCTGAGCTCACACCAGTTTTTTTATTATTATTATTTTTGTCCAATTAGCATATCATGCTATTAAAGTGCAGGAGGCCAAACAATTAATACAGTAAGGATAACATTAAAAAAATAGTCTTCTTCAGTAATGACACTATCTTGAGTTTTTATCCACATATCAAACAGAAATGTGGATTAAGGTAGACAAAAGATATTAACTAAGGCATCAATCTTCATTTCCACTGATCATCTATTTCCCAGCAAATGCTGCTAACTGTCTGATCTCTGCATTCCACATCTAGAGAGCTCAGCAGCTCCCGTGAGAGCCTTACTGTGTGCCATGACTGATCACGTGTCATCAAACGCATTTCACTAGTATAAATCCACACCAAATGCCTCAAAAACCTATGCAATGCAGCCAACAGAGAAGTCGCATGTGATAGCAGTCGATTAAGTGCTTCTTTCTGGAGCGCTGACACTCCCTGGAGAGGAGCTGGGCAATAATTTCCTCAGATTGCCCCTATGGGAACAAGGCTGCTGGTTTTCTATGTCCACTCCAATCACATCTCTAATGGAGAGGCGGGTAAGCATCTGTGACAGTGGGAAACCAGATCTGTACTCCCCCAGTGTGTGTGTGTGTGTGTCTCTTGCAGATAAACAGTTGGCAGGTTTCCCCTTTCTCTGTGCATGTGCGTGAACACACACACACACATCTGAGGAGGGGAAATGCAAGCTGGACAGGGTTAATACACTCCATTAAGCTCTATTACCCTAAACGACTTGGGCAAATGAATGAGGACTCACATTACTCTGCAACTGTTTGTGTGCGTTTTTGTGTGTGTGTGGTAGAATGATACAGTGTATGTACATGCACGTGCATGCATCTCAAGTGTAATTAATCTGCGAAGATATGTGACCCATGAGCTATCTATCATTATTCACAAAGTAAAGACAGCGGGGGGAGGGGGGCTTCACCCTGTCTTAGTGTATCTTACCATATACCATGATATCATTCTATTATGAATTTAAATGTATTTTTAAGCTATTTTTTTTAAATATGTTGTTTAAAAATCTTTAGATACCTCCAATTTAGAGGTAATGGAAAGCTTTTCTATGCGTTTCCTTGGCAGTGCCGCAGTTTGAGGTAAAACATGCTAACATGTTCACAGTAACAATGCTAACAATGCTAACAATGCTAACGTCAATATCTTCAGTCATTTTATTTTACTTTATAACAGGTAACTTGTCTAAAAGCAGTGTGAACAAATATGACTGATATATGTTGCATTCAGTGCACCAACTACACTTGCTATGTTTCTTGTGTTATGTTTGAGGGTTAGTTAGGGTTGTGGCAAGGGAGCAACCAGAATGTAGCTTTTCTTGGCTACAGCATTTGACTTGAAAGTCAAATGCTGCTAGCATTAGTCAGCTAACCTTAATTAGCCATAAAGTGTGTTGATAAGCTGAGGCTGCTGTGTAGTGCTGTAGTCATTGAAAGGGATGTAAGTCACAGCAGATTATATTAAATCACTGGTTTTTCATGTTTAATTACCATGGTAATAACACCTCTAATGCTAATGTTTGCCAGGTAAATATTTTACAGATTAGCGTGTTAGTAGCTTTCATGAGTTTTTGTTTCTCTTTGATGCCAAGAGCTCCATTGGGGAAAATGAATGATTGTATAAAAATGCTGGCCACATTAGCATTGTCTTTTACAAATGTGCCACAGTAGACTAGTATGGCAAAAGCTGCCCAAGGTTGGTTGACATGGAAAGCAAAAAATCAATGTTCACCATACTCCAGGTTTCAATTATTTCACACACAGGTGAGTGCGCCACTGCTCTTATCACCTACATTTATCAAAATCCAGCTAAAGAGGAAATTATGGTTCAGCTGTCTTAGCAGCTCATCTGTTCATTGGTAGCTACAGAGTGCCCATTTACCTGCAGAGAGTATATTGTCAGCTAGAGGCAGGGTTAACAATATGTGGTACAACTGGTCTGTGGGGTAATCAATGCTCAACTCAACTCAAAAAATTAAAAAATCCCAAAACTTCACAAAACATAACAAAAGTGATTTCAGAGACAGAAAGCATGTCTCAGTACAAACCTTTGATTCTTTTGGCCTCTGTCACTTCAGCTGTTCCATCACATTGATGAATTTCCAAAAACACTTCTGTTTTATTCAACTTCTGTTGTGTTTTCTGTATTTTTCCAACATTTTTCTATTTTTTCTCATGTGCATTTGATTTGTCTGGGCCACCGAACTAATAGGTCCCTTTTAACCAAATATCTGGGTAATTAAAACTCATAAAGATTCCTTTTTTCTGTAGTTTAGTATTAGACCCATTTAAATTGATGCTGTGTCTAGAATATGATGCACATAAGTTGTTTGTATTGGAATTTTTACTTTCTTACTGTCTCTTATAAAGTACACAAGGCTTTCATGGTTTAATAAACAAAAACTGATTAGTATAGTTTTCTAACTGTTTCCATGCTACAAAAGTAATTTTTCACAAAAAAAAAGTCAAATCATGAGTTAATGGTGTTCGCGATATCCAGTCAGTGAGTCCATAGACCCTCAACAAGCATTCGCGGAGTGCATTCCCCGCAACATTTCCCCAGATATTCTGAAAACGGTGGCACAAGTTACAGAAATCCCCAAGATCTGATATTTCAGGCAGCTTCTCCGCCCCTCTCTAACACACCAGCGTGCCTCAATGGATGCTGAACAAAGACGCAGTGAGTCCTCAGCCCGCCTTTAGGACTCTCCCAGCAGTAAACTAAGCTAAGTTTCGACGCTATAACAAACCCGTGGATAAACATTGTTTCAAAATGGCTGAAAAGAGCCATCGATGCGAACACCCTACCGCAAACCTCCCCTTCGCTCCTAATCGGCTTCCTCTCTCAGATTATTGCCGTGAATGGGCAGACAACAAGAGAAAAGACTTATCACTCCCACTCTTTCATAGCATTTGTTGTGTGTATTTTCCCCCTGTATATTAAATTTGTCTGCTTTTTAAAGGCAGTGGCGACGTTTGCTGTTTGTCTGTACCGTACTCGCAGCTGCAACGCGACAATAAAGCAGGCTAAGCAGCAGCACTCTGTAAACTCAGTATTGTGGAGCTTGTTGAATTACCCATGAGTTTTGATACTTTGCTTTTGTGCCTAATTCCACTAATCCCTGCGGAGGAACAGTGAATGGTCTAAATTCCCTATGATATCTTGTCTAGGCTAAACATTTGCTCACTTACGTATACACTGGGTACAGAAAATTATTCTTTTGACAACATTACAACAGATTTAACCCAGTGCCCCGCTTATCCTGCGATGACATGCATTAGCTTCATTGCATTGGGAGGTACATTTCCATTTCAAATTACAGCTCAGCAGTTAGCATCCAGACACACACACACACACACACACCGTTTTGTTTTGTGTTGTTTTTTTCTGTAGCTTGGTCTAGAGCTGCAGTGTTAAAGAGTTTTACGTGCAGAAAGTCCATTAAAAATTCCACAAATATTAACTACCATGTTAATTATTACTTCTCCAGGGACTTTAACCGCGTGTCAGTCCTTTTCTTCTCCAAGCCCCTTGAGGTCAAGCTCTGTAAAGCCTATTTGGCAATCAAACACTGACCCTCCCTAACTCTCATTTCTCCCCCACACACCTCTCTTGCCCTCTTTTTCTTCCCATGGCCTTTTTCTCTGCCTCATCATCCCCCCTTTCTTTCTCCTCCCCTGCTCATGTCCCTTTCTGTCCGGCTGGCCCTCTCAGCGGGGCTATAGAGTCCTAACTTGTCTACATTTACCCCCTGCGTTGGATGACCAATGGGGCCGTTGAGCAGAGAGTCCCTCCTTCGGCGCTTCGCCATTCTCCGCAAGTCAGCTCATGTTCTCTGTTTTCACGACCTCTGACCCTAGGCCATGGCAACTGTGGCAGGAATGTCAGGAGTGATTGGCAGGATAAAGAGTGCAGGCCCTCTCTCCTGCACAAGCGGATTTGAGACACTTTGAGGGGTGAACAATGGCGGATTTGGGCTCGATTGGATCACTGATGAGCTGATGACTGTCAAAAGAGCACGTCGTCTTTACATAAGCCCGATTATCTCTGCGTGGCGGAGGAGCAGAGGGGTAACCGCTGTAGGAGGAAGGGGCAACCGGTGGGGATTTCACCCCCATGCCGAGTCCCTCGAAAAGGGGATAGACCTGCACACGAGGGCCAGGCTTCGAGGCTTGGACCTCTCTCATCCACTGGGGGCCTTTAACAAATCTATTCAGGCGACCGGGAGCCCTCATACATGTGGGCATAATCGCAGGAGGATGGCAAAAGAGTGATGACGGGGGGGCTGCGAGGGGGGATGACACATGGAGGCGATCATTGTTCAATCCCTGAACATCCCATCAAGACGACAGAGGAGCAGAGAGAAAGGAAACGCGAGGATATATATAGAGAGAGTGAGACGCTGACAGAAAAGAGCAGTGGGACACGCAAATCAAAGCCAAATCCCTTCCATAATCTGCCTTATTAATGGGGATTAGAACTCACCAAAGAGCCTACATCAGAATACCAAAGCACCAATAAAGACTCTGCTCACACTGAGAGTTTGAGGAGTTGATATGACTCTAAAAACTCCACACAGAGACTCTTGTGTTGTGTTGTGTTTCTTTTTATAAACTGTTGGATTCTACCAGTCGAAAAGTTTCAGGACAATTTGGACCCTAAACTCTGATGGAGTTTGCTTTGGCACAACAAAAAAAAGAGAGAAAAAAAGAAAAACCTAATCATATTTTGGATCCGCTTTGCTTTTTCCACTCCTTTCATAACGCAACATGTTTTGGACACGCCGTGTAACAGATATAAAAAGGCCATTTGATGTCATTTTCAGCCCCATCATGCTAAGCTCACTGATTTCCAACTCTGACAGAATAACATATTGTTCGAAAGAGTGAAGGGGTGCGAGCGAGAAGAGCGGCTGATATTCTCCTCAGCGGTGCTCATGGCAGTCTGTCAGAGCTGGCAGAGGAAATGAAAATGGCCTCAAGTGTCTGGCTCCCTTCCACGCCGCTCTCACATCAATGACAACCCTCGCTGCATCATCTCTCCCTCCCTTATTTGCCTTCTTTAGACTTAAATTTGCTCTTTTCGTCCCTCGTTTGCTGACACTCTGGGTACGTGGGTGGGAAAGCAGAGGGACAGACGAGCGCCGTGCTGACTTTTGAGAAAGCGTCACCAGTCACGACGCTCCTCTTTTTTTCCCCACACCTTGTACGCACGTCAGATTTACGGCGAGGTTCCAACATCGTTATGAAACCACACTCGGCAGCCTGGTAGCTTACCTTAAAAAACAGGTTTAAAAGAATGTCCTGCCTTTGTCCAGGAGTGGCAAAATTTGCCTGCCAGCGTCTCTTTGAGGGAAATAAGCACTTTATAATTTTGTCCACAGGAAAGCAAAATCAGAAAAGATGTTTTTTAAGGGAGATTTTGAGTCAGCTAACGGCTAACATATTCCTTTAAGACTGTTTATGGGGAAAATGCATAAATTTGCTACATGTCAGTTTAAAAAATGAAAGGTTTAGTTTTTTTGTGTTTTTTATATACATATAAATTTGAGTGATTCTTATTGGAGGATTATGTGTGCTGTTTCATGTTGTTTTGTGGGGATGATTTGTCGGGAGCCAGCCCGAGAAAGCTTCTCGGCGGAGACAATAGAATAACTGAACTGGACTGGACCATTAATATAATGATAATTGTAAAAAAAAATTATTAGAAAAAGGGCTAATGTAAAATCTCAGATTTTGATCACTTGTGCCTATATTGTTTTTTAAACGTGGATCAAATTTTTAGGATAATCTAATAAAAGTTAGACAAGACAAACTGTGATGTTTGAGCACAATAGATCAAATGTAGGATTTTAAAATTATAATGTGTTTATAAAGTATTTTACTTGTTTTTTTTTAAGACAGTCTGACTTCGAAAAACATATATATACCATGGCGATGGGCAATTTTGGCCTTTGTTCAGATTGTGGTCCTAAAGATGAAAAAACTATAGTGCTTATGTTTTTGAACTGGAGTTCATAATGAGTAGTATTTGATGCCTGGCTTAGGGTTACTCCTCACTGCTTTACATCTAAGTCCAGTGGAGAGTCAATTAAAAAAAAGAAAAAAGTGTATCTTCATATATTTTATATCTCAGATAAAACCTTTCCAGTTTATCAAAATAAAATTAAAAAATGACCAAATTAGTTCTTTTCACCTCCGATTGGATGGCTGTCAGGATGTCAGCTCTTTGCAAACAACAGTTCCAGGAGCTGCTTTCAAAACCCGATCCTGCAGCAAAGGTTTGCATATCGTACCTGAGAGGTGGTGCAGACACCACCGTGGGGGCAGCCGTGCTCTTACTTTCTCTGAGAGTCAGGTGGCAGCATTGAGCCAATCTCCAGATTTACAAATCTGGTGGTTCTGATTTTATTCTCCTCTCCTTCCAGAGCATGATTTACATTCAGATCACCATCTAACTGTAGTTTTGCTCGATGCCCAATCTGGACCTCATTTAGATTAATTTCCATTCTACAAAACAGTTTAACAAAGAAATCAAAGTTAATGCACAAGCTGCTGTCCTGTTATCAACTGTTGATGTTAAGCTACTGGATGGCAGAAAGCAGCTATCTAATATATTGCCACATATAGATTTTTCCACCTTTGAATATATGTAATTTTTTAAAAACCAAATTTACTCCCAAATTTGTACTTCTATAGACTTCAGCAGTACTTCACTGCTTAAACTTCATCATACACTTTACAGGCCACATTTTAACAGCACCTCGCTAAGGCCACTTCCCTTCTTCCATCTAACTAGTAAGTGTTAATAATTTTAAATACCAGACTTTCAAAGACTTGTAGCAAAGATTTCAACAAGCACGTCAATCTAAATTTTATCTGCACGTAAACCTGGAGCTGTCTGGGCCCCTTGAGAGGCCCCAAACTGTGCCGCTAAACCAAGCATCGGACCACAGCTTTGAAAACAGTCGCCGTTAGCAGCTCTCAGACCCCCCACCATCTTCTCTCTCTCTCTCTCTTTTTCTCTCTATGCACCCCCCTGTCTTTGGGCCTGTGAACGTCAAGGATGCCACAAAGTGACACACAAGCCCACCACCACCGCCCCAACCCCTTCTCTCGCCTCCCCCGTGAGCTGCTGCCCCCATACTGGCTTGCTGGCCTTTCCTCTCCGTCTGATCCATATTTCAGAGGCGGCAGTGGTGGCACCGAGGGGTATAATCCAACATTAAAGCGAGGAGGCCTGGGCTGAAAGCACAAGCGCAGGTTCACAAGGTCCTGGAAATCTTCAATTTTCAATTTCCGCAGCGTTTGCAGTGGCTTCCAAGGCGCGGGCATAAGTCTTCGAGCTTTGTTGGCGAGAGTGCAGGTTTCAATAAAACTGACTTTCCTGGTAGTTTAAAAAATAAAGGAGCTGACACTGCATGGTTCGTGTGAAACAAACTAGACACAGGGATGACGAGGTCAGCTGGAGATTAACTGCAATACTTGTATTATATGTATATTAATATAGATATATAATTACCCTTAAAATACCAAATCCACTTGAGCTCTTGAAGGAGAATTTCTCTGCATACATTAATTGCACTCTCTGTATTGTACTGGTTACTTATTGTAAATTCATGTTATAAAAATCCTAAATTCAGGCACTAAAAAAAATAACAATACTAATAATGTGTGCTTAGTTTAGGAAGTTTACAGTGCTTCTTAATCTGCATTCTGCCCTTTTTTCTTTGATTTCTTTGGCTGGAAATCGGTCCTCTCTTATTAAATACAGGTGGTGGGATTTTCTTCAGTAATAAAGCGCTATAATGACATTTATTTAGTTCCCAAAAAATATATTCTTTAAAGACAAATTCATATCCTGTATTTACAATTTTTTTTCCAAGGTTTCCATTCACAACAGAGGAACAGAGGGGGGACATAAGAGGACATAAAAGAGAAATACAAGTGATTCAGAGACTAAAAAAAACAAACAAACAAAAAACGCGAACATCTCTTTTTCATGTGGAAGCTAAACAGTAATACTACAACAGGCCTCCCAGTCCAAAAAATATCCTTCGTTAAACTGTTCTCCATTAAATAAAATTATTCCTCTTTTTCTTTCTCTTCTCATATTGTTGTTGTCAGAACTCGCTGTGCTGCTGTCCCGTGGTGAGGTCTGAGGAAAGAGAAGAAGAGGAAACTATTGCTCAGAGGTGAATAAAGTCTAGACATTATAATTATATTATCTGAAACAAATTTGGCAATTTTACTCTTAAAAAGAAATCCTTCGTTTAAACTAACGAAGCAACTTTTTTAACACTTCGAGTTTGTTTCCTTCAAACGGTGTTAAGCTGTATTTATGCAAATTAAAAACCCCACTATAGGTAAATTGTTTTATGTCTTTTCACGCTCTGCTTCATTCATGATGTTGCCATCAGGGCTTTCTTTGACATACATTAGCTTCATTCACGGGGGTGGGGGTGGGGGGGGGGGGGGGCGTGAATAAATAGCGGCAGATTAGTTAAATGACATAGGTGGCGATAGCTCATTGTTGGAGGGTGGGGGGGCAGGCTGGGAGGGGAGAGAGGGAGGGAGAGGCGCAGAATATATCAGACTCCTGCCTGACGAGGCGTTAAAGTGGGGACTCAATCGTATGATTTATGTGCCGAGTTCTGCCTCCCCGACCAGTCAGGTGTAACAGTGTTTACCTCTTGCTGTAAGGTTCGTTTAATCGAGGCTGATGGTGTTATAATGCCAAAATTGATTTGAAATCACCTGTCAGTGATCATCTGAAAGGGGGACTTCAGGGAATCGGGCCTGTGGTCGCTCTCTTCATCTGCGGAAGGAAAGAAAACAAACTAGTGAGTGACAAGGTGTTCGTGAAATTACCTTTGAAAATAAAGTGAAACTGCCCTGCAGGAAGGAGAGCTGCTGTTGTCGCCATTTGAGTAATTCAACGGAACAAGTCCTATGAATAATAATAATAATAATAATAATAATAATAATAATAATAATAATAAGAAGAAGAAGAAGAAGAAGAAGAAGAAGGAGAAGAAGAAGAAGAAGGAGAAGAAGAAGAATAAACGTTGAAATCAGGCCCATACCATCTCTTTTTGGACTGAAGCTCCCTGATGACTCTACATCGCTGTCGTCTTCCGTACCCGACGTTCCCGTGCCGACCGCTGCCGGTCGTGCGTCACGACGCGCAGCCGGCACTGCGCCGTGGACGGGCAGGTGTCCGGCCGGCGCCCCTGCCAGGAGCGACCTCATGTTCAAAAGAGAGTTGGCATTCAGAAAAGCTGCGTTGGCCCAGTTGTGCAGCTTGCCAATCTGGCACGTATATATTCCGTGACCCGGGAGTAAGGCCGGGTGTCCGGTGGAGGCCAAAGCCGCGTGGTGCGCAAGGGCCGCGGGGGGAGATTTGTGAGAGCTGTCGGGCGCCGTGGCGGTCTCAGCCAGAGACCAGATTTTAGGTTTGCTCTGTGCTGGTCTCTGGCACTCCTGCCTGCCGGGCGAATGATCCGCGGGAAGCTTGACACTGGGCGATTTACCGAGAGAAACACCCGCCTCGGCTCCTCTCAGGGCCTCCGCAGAAAGCGTCCTGCTGCTCTCCGAGCTCTTCGACTCAGAGGCTTGCTCGGCGGCGGACAGGCCCGCCTCGGCCTCCCCCCTCGCGGAGCCACGCTCCCCTTCGCGCTGCTCCTCGGGTCTCTCGATATCGACGGTTTCCAAATCTATCTCCTCCTCTTCATCTTCGTCGTCGCTGCCGTTCTTGCCGTGCTCGTGCTCGTCCTCGTTGTCGCTGCTGAAGATGCGGCCGTCCCGGTCCTCAGCGCTGCGGCCCCAGGTGACCTTGTTCTCCTTCTTCAGGCGTCTGCGGGCGTTCGCGAACCACGTCGACACCTGTAAAAGAAAAGCGCGTTTTTAAGCATTATTACTCAGATGCTGTGGTTTGAAATCTGTAGATGGGGAATTATAAAACATTTAAAAAGACATCTGATTTTATTTATTATTCCTGAGCTCAGATTAAAAAAACTGAACTAATTTATTTTTTCTCTGCAGGTGTATTAAAAACAGTCATATGTGGGCCAACTGGGTTCTCATAACAAATAGCAGTGCTATTGAAGGACATTAAAATAAAGAATAAAACCTTTAAAATAATGATTAGTGATTTATTTTAAGTGGGCCTGGAGGCTGATGCCCACCAAATTGTGCTTGTAAGGTGCCAGAAAGACCACTGAACTGAAACATTTTATACAAATTGAGCTCTGAAAACATATCACGCTGCCCACCTGTGTGAGTGTCATTCTCGTAATGATAGCAAGCATGATCTTCTCTCCTTTGGTGGGGTAAGGGTTCTTCTGGTGTTCCTGCAGCCAGGCCTTCAGGGTGCTGGTGGTCTCCCTTGTGGCCGTTTTGGCCCTTGACGGGTCTCCGTACGGGTACTGGCCGTAGGGGTAGAAGCCTTGGGCGGTGTGAACAGGTAGAGAAGCTGGGTGGGACCCCGGGCTGTCCTTCAGCTCATACTGTGAGCCCTGGAATGTTGTTGGGAGAAAAAAAATGGGGGCAACTTGTTGAGCAACTCCAAAGATATTTGCGCCTCAAGTTCAGAAAATTTGTAAACAGGAAAATACAAATGGAAATTTGGAGCAAAAACTTTTTGCGTGACAAAACAAAACAAAACAAAAAACTTACAAGTTTGAAAAAAAATCAGTAATCAGACACAGATCACAACAAATATCCCTCATTTTTAGGTCGCTTGCAAATTTCTATGATCTAGGCCTACCATATTATTTTGTTTTGATTTTTATTTAATTCAATATTGATAAATGCCTTTATGCTAAAACGTGCAGCCTGCCACAGTAGGCAGGTCCACATTTGTAGAAAAAAAGCAAAAAACAAACAAAAACAACAACATTATGTTCAAGCTTTCAAAAACCATGACCTCAAATTAAATTTGAAACTGAAGTTTAGTGTCACGCTCCCAGAGATCGTTAATTTGTGTTATGTGGCTATTCAGTTCTTTGCAATTCACCCAAGTATTTATATCTCCAACACACAGACAATTAAATATTAATAATTAATTTATCTCAATAAAATTCACAAAAATTATCTTAAAAAACAAACAAAAACAAAGCGAACAACCCGCGCATTTAAATGGTTCAAGTTGTATTTAGGCATTACAGTGAAAAGCTCAGCCTCACTATTTTCTTATGAACACCTGAACGTGTATCATCTCTCACCATCTGGGATATGAGGGCGAGGTCTGTGGCTCCGCTGTACGGCAGAAAGGCACTGTAGTTATGAGCCGCCCATGGGCTTCCGTACATCCCCAGCATGGAGCCGACAGCCGCGGCGGTCGCTGATGAGCTCACGCCGCCCTCGGTGGTTCCTTCCCGGGCAGAGCCCGGCCGCTCGCCTCCGTACACCTCATGGGAGGCGCTGAGGAACTGGGGATACCCCAGCTGAGGCAAAGACATGTCCGGAGTATGCGTGCAGTAAATCTCTTCCAAAGTCACAAGAGCGAAAAAAAAGAAAGATGATGCAGGAAAAAAAAAGAAAAGAAAGAAGGAATCCCCAAAAAAGAACAGAAAAAGCGGGACAGTTAAAAAACAAAACAAAACAGGATGACCCCCACTTAAAAAAAAGAAGAATCTGTCAGCCTTCCCTTCCACCGAGTTGTGTCTCAGGAGCAGTTTGGCACTTTCGAGTGCGGAGTTGATGCGTATGTCTGGCCGCAGGAGCTTCTGGATGTGGAGCTGAGTGACTGATTGGCAGCCTACTTAAGCACCAAGCTCCTCCTATGCCCGGGGCAGGCGATTAGTGCATTGGTTAGCCCAGGTCGTCTGCGTGTGTGTGCGTGTGTATTGATGTGTGTGATTTAATTTCGACAGTCTTCACTGTGTCTACCGAAAAGGTAACCTGTATGTGTGCGCGCATGTGTGCGCAGTGTATGTGTGTCTTGCGCAATGAATTCATTAATTACTACTACAACAATAATAATAATAATAATAGTAATAATAATCTCTCCGTATTTTGGTGTCATTTTTCGGTGCTTTGACTGCTGACTCGTGGGGTATGCCCGGACATTCCTGGTCCAGCAGATGGGCCGGGAAGCATTGATATGGTCGGACAGATCCACGAGGAATGTCCGTGATTATCGACGGAAGTCAGTGGAGCATATTTTTTCAGAGCTGTGGAGATAAAGGAGAGTGGAGGTAATGACAGAGATCGAAGATGATAGGAGATGGCAGAGATACGGAGCGCACGGGAGCTGTGGAGTGGAAAATGACAGATGTTTGCTGAGAAGAATAGACTACTGTACTCTGCTAGGCCCTTGGTATCAGTTGCAGATGTCGCAGAAATGTTAAAGCTGCTATTTGAGGTATGAGATGAAAAGTGGTGGTGTTTTTTTTTTTTTGAGGGGGGGGGGGGGGGGGGGGACACCATATTTATGTGGGAGAAAGTGTAAAAATGGACCCTCACGTGTGGGAGGAGGCAGGCTGATGTGTCCTCATTGACAGGCTTAACCATCAAAACACACAGCAACTGTGCTTCTTTGAACACACACACCTCCTTTCACACACTGTGTCACACACTCTATCACACACACGCACACTTGGGCAGTGCTAATGAGGTTGAGCACCCTGCACCCTGCTCTGTGGCCCTGTGGCCCTCCTGGGTCCCCTCAGAGGTTAGCGCTGTAATTACTCCATCCCTATAAATACAGATTCATCATTTCACACTCTGAGCTCCTGATGAGCTTGGCTGAGCCGAGAGAGAGAGAGAGAGAGAGGAGAGAGAGGAAGGGGAGGGAGAGGGGGAGGGAAGAGGGGTCTAATGATTTAATTACAGTGCTTAAAGCCCACTCTGGCTAAGTGATGGTCCTCTCTGTCTCTTTCTCTGCTCTCTTCCCTCCTCAGCGCTGGCACCTAGAGGGCTTTACTCATGAATCTCAAAGCTGTTTTTCCTAAACACATATTATGACGAGCCCCGCCGCCGCCACTGCTGCTGCTGCATATGTGTGTGTGAGAAACAGAGAGCGGGAGAGGGAGAGAGGATGCTTAATCTCCATGGCATTTTAAATGGCATTCATGGAGAGCGCCTCTATCCTCATTGCCAAGGTAAATGGAGCCAGGGGACTCTCCATTTCAGCTCGATAAAAGAGCAACGTTAAAGACCCTCACCATCTACCCCTCAGCCCCCCACCCCCCTCTCTCTTCCCCTCTCTCTCTCTCTCTCAGTCTTTGCCTCTCTCTCCCTCCCTTCCTCACTTAAAATTAATGTTTTTCTCATGACAGGGGAGGGAAACGAGACATATCCACCATCTAATAGGATAATATAGCCCCATTCACCACCACCATCACCCCTCCCTCCCTCTCTCCCTCTTTCTCTCTCTCTCTCTCTCCCTCTCTGCCTTTGTAGCTGCCTGATTTCCATAGTGTCTCTGTGGAGAGGCAGTTAATGAATTCCTCTGAGCTGGAGAAAGGGGGAGAATGGTTTGGCGGTTTAGAGAGAGAGAGAGCGAGAGAGAAAGAGGGAGGGATAGGGGGAGGAAGGCTTTGAGCTATGCCATTCAACTTCACAGCCTCGGCCTGCTTGTGCATTCACCCCGTGCGTTTGTGTGCGCCGTGCATGTGCGTGTGTGTGTGTCTTTTAACATGAACCTGCTAAGACTACCAAATATTTAGACTGGCCTCAGACCTCTTTTTATGGCGACGGTGGATTGAGGGATCTCAGGAGGCAGCTTGACTCTATTTGAATCCCATTCCCTGCTATTAGCTCGGCCCAGACAAAGGAATAACTTACCGCAGGAAACAGACGAATAAAGTCCCCACAATCCACTCGCACTGGCCATTTCCTCTTGGGTAATTTGCAGCGGGGAAAATGAAGAAGCCTCCAAACATCACAAAGCTGTTTTTTTTCTGTGTGTTTGCTAACAGTTCAACAAAGGAGAGGTGGCAACAGTGATGCAAAAATGTTTGAATTATTAACTTGTTTGGCATTCGTAGATACTGTTTGACCTCAGATTTGCTGTTCACACAGTCGTACATTTGCAACAGTGACAGAAAATTAAAGGAAAATAATCTACAAAAGTCATCGGTCTACAAGTGTGGGGGAGCAGCAAAAACAAATGTACATACACTGAGTGTAATATCAATGATTGCACTGCAGTATTTTACGCTCTGGGGATCTTTGGCAGTGGCACAAAGTTGACTTTTCATGCACTTTTGCAACTTCAATTTTTACTTTATTTTTTTTAAATGCTTTTTTAAACATATTTCTATAATATAATGACGAACAATCATGAGGATTTCACACTTTTCAAACACCATTATTGGCCAATTAGTCAATTTGGCAGTGAACCTGATGCCATGACTGTATGCTGTCATTACTGATGTTTGATGGTTAGTAACTTTGGCTGAAGATCTACCAAAACAGGAGAAAGTCCAAATTTCTCTGTATGTGTGTCTTAAATTAGTACTTTAAACCTGTACATATCGGTATTATGATACAAAATCCACATGTCACCATTTTATTTGGAGCAAAATGTCCTACAGTGGAATAAACTAGTAGTAAAATTACATTTACAGTATGTTTCAGCTAAAAACTCCACAGTGTTATTCTCTGCCTTTTATAAAATCTGTATGTAAAAGTAAGTCGTCACTTCCTGGTGTCAAACCTGGATCTGCATTCAGCCCCCTGCTTGCCTGGATCTGGCAAGCAGGGGGCGACTCCTCGGCTTACAAACAGCGGTTCAGTTGAATAGAGGTCTATGGTAAAATGCCAGTTGAGCTCCCTTGCTCTATGACCTCATTAAATACATTTCTGATGGATTTATGGTCTCATTTGCTAGTTTTAAGTCTTTCCAAATAAAACTCCACAAGAGTAAACACAGATGAAATCAGAAATCCTGACTTTCCAGTTAGAATTTTAAACTGGAATGTCCCCTCAAATCAGATTTCCAACTCGGAAAGTTTGAGAGGCCCCAGTAACCTCTGATTTCCCAATCCATGTTGCAGACAGTGTGCACAAAAAGCAGCAAAACTATAGAATTTGTCATCTGTAGTATCACTGGCCAGCATGTCTGCAGGAACACGCGGTAGTGATGTTTTTGTATTGCCAGGGTTGCAGGAATAATGACAATACTTTGCTGAGTACCCAAACAAATCATGTTTTTCTTTGATTTTCCAACTACCAGTACTAGAACACAGCCAGCTCTGGACTGGCATCAGTCCTGTCGCTGACACCTGACTTCCAGTGGAGGTGGAGCACAATGTTATCGTGTGACTGACAAGTTGCTAGTCAGCTTGAAGATTTAGCTTGATGCTTCAAGACTTAAATTAACTAACCTGTATGTCATAATCCAGTGGCTAATTCCATCTTTTATAAGATAAATACACAAATTATAGATGTGTGACCAGAAATGGATGATTTATAAATATATAAGATCACAGTTTGAAGCTCACAGTATGGGGCGTCTTTATAGGCTGGTAAGATGTTCATATAGTAACTACTTACATAATACAATCAAAGCTCATACATATTACACTGTATTTAATCTCAAACCCACATAGTTAATGGCAAAGATATGTTAATACCAAGAATATTCCAGTACACGCAAGTTCTCCATAATCTACACAGAAAGTCAATAAAGATCTTATTGGTTTGTATGCTAAAGTTAGCCGCTGGTGAGCTTACATGAAAACTTGCCTGGTTTGGTACAAAAGGTTTAGATTAGCAAGTTTTATAAGAAAATTTTCACAACAAATAAATTCCACTATGAATTACTAAGTGACAATTTTTTTTACTTGTACACAATATTGTACAGTGTTAGATAGAAAGCACTTAAGCACAGAGAAAAGAGTTTGCATGAATGCTATATAAGAACCAGTCCATACGTCTGTTCACAGCTACAGAACACTGGTTTTTACTAACACTGGAACAACCAGCCTGTTCACAGCTAAACCTTTACAGTGTAGGTGACAATGTAAACACTGAAAAACCACAAACTGCACAGGCACAAGTATCAAAGTCTAAACACAACACAACTTGAATAATAACCCCAACAGAATTAATGATTTCAGGTTAAGCATTAACCATCCACTTGGCAACAGTGGGAAGGAAAAACTCCCTTTTAACAGGAAGAAACCCCTGGCAGAATCAGGCCCAGGGAGGCGTGTTTACAAAAATACAATTAAAAAATCAGTGGAACTTCACTTTTATCATTTTTACTTTTGCTATGTTTTGTTGCAAAATGAAAAACAAAGAAAAAAAAAAGCACTATATGAAAGATAACCCATTCACCATTCGTGCAAAATGTAAATAAGAAACCTCTTTCCAGTGTTATCTTCTTTCAGTTCAGTTCATTTCAATTCAATTTTATTTATACAGCGCCAAATCACAACAACAGTCGCCTCAAGGCGCTAGGCAAGGCTTTCAAGTAGATTTATTCCTTGAAGAAATGAGGAAGGATACACTCTCCAATCACATTTAAGCAAAAAATGACACAATGAGGGATGATATGCTTTGGAAATAAATAAAAAGTCATGTTTTTCTTTTTTTCATCTGATTACATTTCTTCATTCGGCTTGTTAGTTTGGCTAATTAGTTAATCTTTTGCTGACTTCATAATCAGTTTTCAGGATGTCGGAGACTGCAGAGAATGAAGAGGGAAGGACAAGCTGCAGGTAGATAAAGAAAAACCTGTCCTCACCTACTTGACAGCAAAGATAAGCAGTGATAGATTCAGCTCTGACCTGATGTTAAAACAGATGGATCACTCTGATGCATAACAGATAAGCCTGCCAGCCTCGGGTAATACATCCAGCAGTCAAATGATCCCTCACACTGAGCTCGTACTTATTTTTTACTCTGTAACACTTTCCCCCCCTCATAGCGGTGATATTTGACATACAGCACAGGAGATGTCATTTCTTAATGGCTTATATCACCTATTATATCAGTGGCAGTTTGACCTGACAGCAGCTCGCCTGGTGATTGAACATTTCGACCCACAGGGGAAAGCCACGACAAAAAGCCTATCATTAGCAATTAACGGGCGAGCCGGCGTTTGTTTGTTAACAGCTCCTTTAGAAGTCCAATGGGGCTCATTTACAGTGGATGGCACTGATAACAAACCCTGACCTAGAGAGGGCCGGGGTCACTTTGAATCCGTCAAAACTGTTGTCTGCTTGGGAAACTCAAACCTTGTTGTGTTTTTATTCGCTGAGAGCTGCCGTTAAAAACTGTTCCATCATTCCCTATAGAGAGTGCGATAAAAACAAGCCATGTTCAACAAGATTGCTGACTGAAAAAAAAGGTGAATTCCCTCCTCCTCCTCTTTACAGAAAGACTTAGCGGGGGGCTTTTCTCATGGCCGGGGATCTGATTGTTTTCTAAACGGATTATTAACTCTTTTGTTACAGTAGGGGTCACTTTAATGCTTCTTAGGGCCCATTAGCATTGCTTTAAAGCGTGCGCGTGCGCGTGCGCACGCACACGCACACACACACACACACACACACACACACACACACACACACACACACACACACACACACACACACAGATTGCTGTGTTCTAGGATTTGGCGTTTCTTGTCTTTGTTGTTCACGGTGGGAGAGGAATGATACCGTTATAATGCTGTTAAAGACAATACCTCAACTTAAAAGGGGGAGTTTGAGGGAAGGGATGTGTATGTGTGTGGGTTATGATGAAAAGGTGCCCTTAGGAAGACAAGTGAGCTTAATGCAATAGTGCTGACTTCAATGGATACCTCAAAGAGAAGTGGCATTACACAGTCTTCTCTGCTGAAAATCCCCTACAAGTCCTTGAGTGAAAGAAGGATCAGCCCAGTCTTCATTTAAGAACTGACAGAGATCACTGAGCTAGAGGAGTTAGGATCAACTCAAAGCACCCACAGCAGATATTGTTTATCCAGTTTTTTTTTTTTTTATTATTCTTTGCAATATTTGCTTTATGCTCATCCAATAAGGATCTATTAATGGCAAAAATAAGCTACCCTTGGGAAAATCAAAGCTATTCAGTTGAGGTCAAAGCATCACAGGGCCACAGAGGTGTTTGCTCTTTGGCTCATATTGACCGTATGAATGCGAGATTGTGAGTTGGGAGGGAGGAGGGCTAGAGACCCTCGGATCCTGGCTGGGTGCCTCCCCGAGCTTTGAGCTGCCGTTCTGGGGGAAGGATAAAGAGGGTATCTCTTACAGGCCTGACCTCCAGCCACCCCCTTCATCAGAGTTAGAGGTCAAAGATCAGATCAATTGGGTCCCTATGGCCCACACAGCAACACAGCTTAATCACCTATTAACTTCCAGCAAAGAAGGAAAGATGTTGGTCTGGCGTTATATTTAATCCATCTGATTTCAAATGTTTAGGCTTACATAATGTTGTATTATGCTGTGGTTCAAATGCATCACATGTCAGATATAGTGTCAAAGACAGTTTGCAGATATAGCAACATATTAGATGTATTACAGTGTAATTACTGTGTAATTACACCAGCATTTGTGTGACAGGCTAATACTGGCCTATTAGTACAAGTTAGAATTGCTAAATATATTCAAAGATTTCTTAAGGATTCAAAAAAGATGTACCATGTGCCATGTTTTATTTTGTTTTGTAAATCATTTACTTTTTACATTTGTAATTCAAAAGACTGAGAGCTAAATGTCAACTTTACATCGTAGCTTGGGCTCATTCATGCTCACGGTTCTTGCCCTCATTATCGGCACATGCACACCAAAAGTGCTGTCACGTCCGCTTGTGCAAGCTATGCTTTGGTGTCATTTCAGCTGGTTGTGTAACTCTCTTTTTCCAACCTTGTGTGGGTGTCACTGCTGCCAGGGTGAAGACTTACATGTCGGATTTTACTGCTAACATCGGTACCCACACCCTAAGTACTGGTATAAATGGTGACTGGACTGCGGTTACGTCATTGTTTTAGTGAGGGACATGACTAACGAAGTGACCATAATAAGCCCATTGGATGGTAAATTGATTGGTCCACTCATTGCAGGTTTGGCGCTTTGACCTCCTGGCTCCGCCAAATGCCAGTATGTCCTTGGGCAAGACACTGAATGCAAAATAGCTCCTGACAGCAAGCCAAAACCTTGCGTGGTAGCTCTGTCATTAGTTCGTTACTGAGTAAACACTGTAAATTGTTTGTAAATGCTATGCAAAAAAACCCAAAAGGATAATATAGAAACCAGCACAGCCACAGCCTATTTACCAATACTTTTCTAATGAGCTCATTATTCTTAAAGGTAACTTTAACTTTGACTTTAAATCCTCTTCCTCCGTGCCCCATCTTCTAAATTAAAAAGAAAAATGTTTTAAAAAGGCCACCAAAAGCCATTCTAACCATTCTGGCTTTGAAATGGAGCAAAAAGTTGTACGCTGGCTACATTTATCTTTTATATGGGTAAAAAATAACTTAAAAATGGCTCACCCCACCAGTTTACTTCTTTTATACAATCTAGTCGTTGTTTTAAGCTAGCAAATACCAAACCACTTTGTCCACTAAACTCACACAGGCCAAACTGGTATTTACTGGTGATGAAATTTTTGGTTAACAGGACTGTTAATGCCCTGTAGTTATTTTTGGGCCATGGAAATGACTATAATTATTTCAGGTAAGATCAAGTTTTAATCCTAGCTAGCCACATAAATGATAGATTTTGTCAGAAAGCAGTTTTATTTTCGGTTTCAGCACGAACATGCTCTTCATTAGCTTCGAGTCTTATTAGAAAGGAAAATCCACCCTCAGTATCCACACCACTCATATCCTTGTCACAAATATCTGCACACTCCCTGAATAAACCAAAGGTACAGTAAAGCAAACAGATACATGATCTTGAACTAACTGCAGAGATGTGCCGCTGGGTGTGCTTCCTGCTTTTAAGCTCTATCAACTTCCTCCTAAACTCTACACCCTGCGAAACACCTCCACCCTGCAGTGAGGTTAGTCTAACCCTACTAGCTCAAAAAAAATGCTATGCAGTGAATCGCTTGCAGCACACGAGACCTTTTTTCACATATTTAATAATAAGTTGCTTATTTGTATAGGCAGCCCTCAGAATGGTTCAACATATAAGTCATATTATTACACCATCATATTCATATAAAGGCATTTTTCCATAATCTCGATCAAGATTGATTGGTTCTAACGCAGACAAGCATGAAGGTTCAATCTGCAACATTTCATGTGAATAAATGTTTGTTTGCAAATAATATAATTCAGCTTATACCCACTTTATGAATCTTTGCACTTGCTAATCTAAACACCTGGCGTCTGGTAGGCTTTCCTGGGCGAAATCCTCTGGCACGCAGGGAAGTGATGGGCTTTATCTGTTTGTCCAGAATCAACAGAAGAAGAACTGGGTAGTTTGCATCGGAACATCTAAAGCGATGGCAAGAGCAGCACACCTGCACAATCACCTTGCTGAATTTTCAAAAGAAGGATGGCGACACGACTGAAATGCATGATTGACAAGTGCACACTGAATGGAGTGGTCATGATTTGAACCTGAAATATAAATGAAGTTATATATGAGAGTGAGGAAAAGAGAAACATCAAAGTGAAGCACGGGACTATACGGTGACTGTGGGGATGTACACAGTGGAACCCAACACAAGGCCAGGCTGTCACATATCTTCGCAAAGACTCAATAACAGAGAGTCTGTATTGCTGCTGTCTGTCAAGCCTTTGAGAAGCAACAGTGGAGGTGGGGAGCATGCATTCCTCACAGCGGCTCCTTGCAGCTCGGCCAATTAGCAGCTGAGTGGTTTGTTTAAGTCCAAGTGATGATGAGATGTTGTGCTGGGAGGCAGCCCAGTTCATTAAGCACACCGTTGTCTCTGGTTTACTCAGCTTGCCGGCTTTAACAGCCTCTCAGTGCTTGTTTACCAGTCGCAAATATGACAGACTGTATGTCTATTTGACCGTCTGTTTGTGCGAGTGTGCATGTGCGGAGGTGACGGAGGAGGTGGTGTGTTTGCGTGGGGTGGTGCGTGTGGGGGTGCATCTGTGGCGCTTTACAGGAGGTGGACACTTGTGCGATATATGCAATTCA
This sequence comes from Perissodus microlepis, assembly GCF_051167445.1. NCBI lineage: Eukaryota > Metazoa > Chordata > Actinopteri > Cichliformes > Cichlidae > Perissodus > Perissodus microlepis. The sequence continues at coordinate 4,521,738 of NC_140481.1, read as the reverse complement.
ATGTAAAAACTCTGCGAAAACACCTCAAGCATCATCCAAAAAGTTTAACCAACAGTTTTGTGACAGTGTCAACAAAAATTAACATTTCAACTTAACTTAAGTGTGGAAATACACTCCTTCCACTCATTTGGATTGTGTTTGGCTCACTATACGTTTGCACTATGAAGTGCTGTCTGGTCAGTTTGGCTGTTTTTTTGGTGAATCTGAGCAGAGAGTTTAGTCCTTCACACTTCTATCAGCAGTCACATCAACCAGAAACAGGAGTGGCCATACATGCCCAGGCCATAACATTGCCTAAACCTTGCTTGACGGATAATGTGGCATGTTTTGGATGAGAAGCCCTTACTTTCTTTCTCCATAATTTCCTCTTTCCATCATTCTGGTCTGTTACTGATTTCATTTGTCCAATTAATTTTTTCAGAACAGACTGCATTAGATTTTTTCTGGTCTAATCTGGCCCTTTTGCTCTTGACTGTAAAACCAATGGTTTGCATCTTGCTGTAAACCTGTATTTCCATTCATTAAAGCGTGTCCTAAATTTAGACATTGACAGTGATATGCACACTTCCTCGCTAGTGTTCTTAATTAGGCTACATGTTGTGAAGGGGTTCTTCTTAATCAAGGAAATACATCTTAAGCAATAAGCCTCATCTGACCACAAAACTGCTTATTATTCAATTGTTCAAGCATCTTTAAGCTGCTAGGCTAACCTATAACTGGCACCAGTTCAGATTTAAAAGAGCTGTATGAAGGCGATATTACTTGTACACAGTTAACTTCACTTTAGGGTGTGGTTAAATAACACACCTTCTGCACTTTAACAACGAAACTCTTTGAGATGGAACAAAAGACCCTGTCTTGCACATTAAAGTGAGATATGTTACATGCCCATCCACCTCCCAGCCCTCCACGCCCGTAAGGGCAACACACACTAGCAACATTCAAAGCTCCAGACCTATTGTTTTCTGTGTACATAAGGCAGCAGAGAGGCACCATCTCTGGGGTTCTAATTTCATGTTGATGCATGTTAACGTATCACATTATGCCACTGTTGTACAAAAAGCATTAGTGTGTAACACCTCGCCCTTGAGCTAGCATTGGGCACATCTTTTTTATGCATGTACCAAAAAGGTATTTGTTTACAGTGGAGCCACCCACTGGTACAGCGCTATTTGCTGCTGCCATAGTGTGCTGTATATTTACTTAATTACGTTATTTACCAAGCAGTCTACTGTCTGTACTCGAGAAAATGATATCACACAAAATAATCATTCACTGGATAAGAGGGGCCTCAACTGTCACAGGCTAGCAACTGTGGCAAACAGCAACTGGGATACAAGTTTTGAAGACTTTAACACGGTTATGAAATTAATAATCACCCTTTAAATATTGACATTAGCCTTAAGAAAACTATTCATGTGTCTGATTACTTGGTAGGAATTGCCTTTGCAATGTTATCCACGCAAGTAAGCAGAAGGCTCTCCTATTTGCCAGCAGAGCAGCACAAAGCCACCCATTCATTTGTGAATGACCATATTAAAAACTCCAGGCTAGTTTTGTTTTAATCGACCTTAATTACTATCGCAATAGTCTAGCACTGGCTAGCTAGCTTAATTAGCATGGTTAGTAATTCATTCTGATAATAAATCAGATGGTAATCTTGGTTAGTGAAAAACAACACATGCAAATGAAAACATGAAGAGTGGACCAAATAAAACAGAACATTTTTCTCAAAACATGGATGCTCATAATAACGCATAACTCTGAGCCTTAGTACAAGCTATGCTACACTCAGACCATAGCCTTGTTGGCTTTGAAATGGTTGTTTCAAAGACAGGTACCAGGTCTGTGACCAGTTAGTCAGCTGCAGTCTTCAAAGTAACTTTGGTTTGTCAAGACGACAATAAAACAGAGTCAGTCTGCTATGAGTCTGCTGTAAGTTTGTGAACGATGGGGTAAAGATGGCAATTACAAGCAATCTATTTGTAATAAATCAGCAAAAATTCTATACACAGAATTTACATTGACTACTTACCTTCAGAGTCTAGCCAGAACCTCATAAATTTGAAAAATTTCTCCTCAAAGTGAAGCAGTTGCTGCAGGATGGTGAGTTAACGGCACAATTACGTAGGTGCTCAGCAACCTTGGTTTTACATATGCATATAACCAGAATACAACCAGTTGGCAACCAGCTGAGACGAGTTCTCTCAAAAAGATACATCGCAAACAAGTTGTGCTCATTGATGCAGAATGACTCAGACTGATTGCAACATGCACTGTACTATACTGTCTGAACTATACAGCAGTTATTTGCAAATCCTCACCAATCCATCTGAGAGTGATTGCAGTCAGTCCAAGTTAGACCTTGATTTTTTGGAGACAGGTTGCTTCGACCAGGCAAACTGTTTAATTTCCTTGCAAAAGTTGTTGAAAGCGATTGAGGGAATTGCACACTCAACCTCTGTGCAACCAGTTGGTTGCCCTAATTGCTATCAGTCTCTGACAGCAAAAAATGAATAAAAAATATTAACACAACCACTAGGCCACACCCATATTTCCAAGTCACAAGCGGGGTTGTATCCTATTTTTACTCTAGTCTGACAATACACCTATTATAATACTCCTCCCCATAGTATTATCAGTAAGGAGTAAATAAGATTTGAGAGAAAGAATTCATTTGCTTTTCTTTTGTGCTGGGCTCTATACATAATTATATTACTAACATTGGAGACTCTGGGCAATGACCTTCTTGTGGTTGAGTGTTAGTTAGAGGAACAACAGATCAGTCACCTTTATTCCCTGGTACTGAGGAAAAACCCCAGCTATTTCACTGTTTACACAACTTTTCCACAAGAGTCTCTATTATTGCAGTAAAACATAGAAATGGGGTGTCACATACTGATAAAGCACCTAGAGTTAGATATGCAAATAAAGAAGTACAGTGATGCTGAATGCCCTTACTTGGTAAATATAAAGGTTTTATCATTCTGTGCCCAACATTCATCCTGCATGTGTAGCCTTTTAGCTCAGCTTGCAACCACACTGTCCAGTAATCAATGTGACTGATGCCTCTTTGCACCACTTGGACAAATATTAGCCCAATAGTAGCAGTTAAAGTGCAATTATACCTCCCCTCCTCCCTTTGTTTTCTCATTCAACACAGTCCATCAACCAAGTCAAACAAGCAACAATATAAGACCAGAGGATGTTGACCTAATGAGACCCAAGTGCACTCTACTCTTACTGATAAAACAGAGTGAGAATCACCCACTTTTCTCGCCGCAACACTCTTTTTCTGTGCAGACAAAGGCTGATTATGGATGATGGAAGAGAAGAAGAAGAAAGACTTGCAACTTCTCCTTTTCCATTTTCCCCCCTTCCCCCTGAAATTTTTTGAAGGGCGGTTTATTCAAGATGTCACAGCTGCCTGCGTTTTAGTTGGAGCGTTCAGGAGGGTCACGGCTTTCTGCCTGCCTGTATGTGTTTGTGTGTGTGTGTGTGTGTGTGTGTGTTGGAGCAGTTCTTAAAGCAGTAATGCAGTGTCCGATGACAGATCACTTCATTCACGCAAGACGAGGGCAATTACTTCAACCATGACAGATTGCCTCAGCAGAACTGAGTTTAGGATAAAACCTCTCCCTCTCTCCCTTTATATCTCCCTCACCCCTCGTCTCCCCCTGTTCAATAAGGAATCTTGTGGTTTTCCCAGCTAATGACTTCCTCCTCACTGTTACACCATTGTGCGTGTGTGTATGTGTGTGTGTGAGCAGGGGGTGACAGTACCATCTGTCTGGCTGCTGTAGCCCTTGCCCCTGCCCAGCTGGTGGGCACTGAGTAATGGGAGAGGACTTCCTCATCTCACCCCCCTGAGACACACACTCTACATTAGTATGCAACACCTACTGTCAGAGTGAGCCAGAGAATAAGAGAGAAGAGACAGAGTTTTTTTTTCTGTTTTAGAATTGAAACCCGAGCTACTCAGAGTGTCAAGTGATGAGAACTGAATGCTCCAAGTCTTGAAAAATTGGCACATACAGCAACAATTTCACCGCGCGTGTTGGCTTGTGAGTGGCAGTTTGAGGAATGTAAATGAGCGCATACTCAAGCGCTGGATTGGCTGGAAGGTAGAGAAAAGGTGAGAGAAGTTAAAGAAAGAGGAGAGGTGTAATATAGGTCAAGGATAATGGAAACAAGTGCTATGCTGCTTCATGTGTGATATGATTACGAACATGCCAAAATACCAGAGACTGTGATTCTTACCTTGAATCTAATGTACTGGAATCTACTAAGGTATGCTGTGACAGCCAGAAATGTCTAATTATTAAAGTATTCATTAGGGCAAACTAGGACAAAATAGTACATTTGTTGGTTCAACAAATGTATAACAGGTTTACGTTACACAAGTACAAAGTAACAGAGTCTGATCTGAGTTAGCTAATACTGAAACTATATTCATGTATTTAATTAACAGATGCAGACAAACGTTACATTTTGATGAGTGTAAAACAGTTTGGCTGGAATCCACATTTAAAATAAGCTGTTACTCAGCTGTTCAACTGCACGATAAGGCAAATATCTAATCAGCCAATCGCATGGCAGCAAGTTGACATGGCCAAGATGATGTGCTGACGCTCAAACTGAGCATCAGGACGGGAAAGACAGATGATTTAAGTGACTTTCAAGGTGACATGTTTGTTGGTGCCAGACGGACTGGTCTGAGTCAGAAACTGCTGATCTACTGGGATTCTCCCAGACCAACACTTTACAGAGAATGGTCCAAAAAAGAGAAACTGTCCCGTAAGCAGCTGTTCTCTGGGCCAAAAAACCTTGTTGATGCTATAGAACAGAAGACAATGGCCAGACTGCTTTAAGCTGATAGGAAGGCAACAACAATTCAAATAACTACTCATTACAACCAAGGCATGCAGAAGAGTTTCTCTGAATGCACAAAAATGGATAACTCTGAAATAGTAGAAGACCACACCAGGTGCCAGTCCAGTTAGCCAAGAACAGGAAAGCTGTCTCAAAGCTCAAATCATCTCAAATTTCATTCTTGAACATCATTATGAGTTTTCTGTCCTTAAATGGCCTCCCCAGTCAGATCACCTTTGGGACGTGGTGGCTTGATGGAAAAGGAGATTCTCATCACGGATGTGCAGCTAACAAATGTGAAGCAATGGTCGATGCTGTCATGTCAGCATAGTCCAAAATACAAAGAATGCCTTCAGCACCATGTTGACTCTATGCCATGAATAATTCATGTGGTTCTGACGGCAAAAGGAAGTAAAACCCAGTACCAATGATGTGTAACTAATCAAATGACCAGTGAGTTTATAATGCACTTGTTTCATTAGTGACCCATGTATTGGTGCACACTGGCAAGATGTTGACTGAACTGTAAGTAATCAATTTCATTTTTGACATGTTTTTCGTGGGTGCAATCCGCATAGATATTGTCAAGAAGCATTGTTACAACAAAGAAATCATCAAACAAACACAAATTTCGTTACTTTTTGTGCTATGTTTATTTAAAGCAAAACATAAAATTTACCTTTGGTGGAAAAGTTTGAACACATTTGTTTTCTATATGGGTGAAAAAGTGAAAAAGACAAAGTCAGCAATGACTGACTTTAAGAAATTGGAAGCTGACATTATTTAACAAAAAGAAAATTCAATTAAAGGTTTATATATCTCAGGAAATTGCTGGAGTGGTTTGCAGTGCCTTCTGTGACTCTTTGGGGAAATAAAGCTCAAATCTGAGTGACAATGGCACTGATGATGTCTCAGCTTGAGTTTGGAGAGTTTTTAATCACACAATACCACATGAACAAGCTTTGGGCCAGAGATATTTTGAGAGAGCAAGATGGAGGGAGAAATGGCACTCAAAGAATTCTGAATTCAAACCTATGGGAGAATTCCTCAACAGGAAAAGTGGTGATAAAACTCCTGGGGGGAGGGTAATGCCTTATTTATTAGATTTGACAGGTGACAGGCACTTCTCTATGTCCTGCTGACCAGTAATGTTAATGCTAATCTTACATAATTTTACATGACGGTTCCAAATAATTCATGTGCACCTCACTAGAAATGCAAAGAGGGAGCATGCGTTGCTTTTAGTCGTATATATCTTTTTCCTTTGAAAAAAAAAAAGCTCACCACAACCTCAAGCGGGGACAGAGCCAATAGAAACACCGGGATACGACCACATGTTAATTAACATGTAATGCACCAGCACAAGCACAAATGCTGGCATTGGCCACTTAACGTAGGTTACATCATAGGCTCTGCAAATATTGCTTGCAGAAGTCAAAATCAGGCCTAAGGATCTTGGAGGACTGCACAGGAGCCCCCTCCCCAACGTTTGAACAGAAACGTGTGTGCAGACGGACACATTTGCAGGACCATAAATTACGCTTCAGACTTGGACTGGATTTGATCCAGGAAGACACTGAGCATCCATCCATCCATTTTCTTATCCAGTTCAGGTTGGCGGTGAGGCTGGAGCCTATCCATGCTGTCGCACGTAAAAGGCAGAGTGCACCCTGGACAGGTTTGCCAGTCTGTTGCAGGGCTTGATAATGAACAAGACACACAAAAATAAATATAAGAGCAGCTGGAATTAAACATGTTAGTTTGGCATTTGACAGGAGGTTTAGACTCCTCCAACATGGCTGATTAATGTTGTTTCTTTATCTCCACACTGGCTTCATACACCGGCTTGGATCTGCTGTGTGTTGGCCAACAGAGTGTAATGCTGTCCCCCTCTTTCTAAATCTGTCTCTCTCTGTTTCTATTTCCCTTCCTTGCACGCCATCCAGCCCTTTCTCTCGCTCTTCTCCTCCCCCATCCCTTTCTGTCTCAGTCTTTCTCTCTCTCTCGCTCTCTTTCTCTAACCCTCTCTCTGTCTCTGTTTCTTTCTCCTTTCAAGCGTGGAATCATTTAATTATCGCCTATAGCTCTTTTGGCAGGCTGTTGAATGCCCACCTCTCAAAGCCTGGAGGAAACAATTTACCCTGGGATATCACACACACACACATGCATGCGCGTGCACACACATGCAGACTTCAAGGAGAGGATTTATTACAGCAGGTCCATCCGCAGTTCACAGAAATCTATCACCAATCCCAGATTGAGGAAACATTTCAGGGAGGGAAAAAATAACACATTAGCCAGACCAAAAAAAATGTTTGGGGCACTGCGAGGATCCGGAGATACTTTTGCATATGTCCAGAAAGTATTTTATTTATTTATTTATTTATTTTTTTTTTTTTTTTTACAGATGAGGGTTTCGGGGAACAGTTCACGTGTGGGGGACTGCGAGGTAATGATTAAATGTCGTAAAGCATTTAGAGCGTTTAACTCCCTATTATCAGAACAGTAGGAGGTGATTCATTTAGGACGCTTGCCTTGTTGTCCGGGTGTGTGTGCTTCTGTGTGTTTCAAATGGGAGCCTGGTTGGATGAAGGAGCCACATCGCCCATAGAGGAGAAGGTGAACAAAACGCAGAATGGAAAAAGAAAGGGCGGAAGACAGAAGAAGAGGGGAAAACAACTGGGAACTATTGAGAGGAAATTAATGGCCCATCTCAGACTGTCAGCATTGTTATTGTTTAAGGGGCTCTGGAGGGAGGGGAACGCTTTAAAATGATGTCTGCCGAGAAAAAGAGCACTAAAAAATCAAGACAAGGCTGAGAGAGGGATGAAAGGGAGAAGAGGGGCGAAAAGGCTGTAAATTTTCGACAGAGCTCTCAGTTCATTACAGGGTGATCAGAGATGAGGCAGGGCCAGACAAAGGGCTTCAGTGTTGTTAGCCAGCTCTGTCGGTGTTACACCGGGGTCAGCTCTTTAACTCGCGGGCAATGAATAACCGGGCTTTCAACTGGGACAATGGCATGCCAGCTTTCCCCAGCTCTGGGTAGGACCTGCCTATTGTTGAGGAGTTGAACTGGGGAAGTCACCAATCTGTAGGAACGCTGACAAGCCAAATGACGCGACGGACAAGTCGAGGAAAGGAGCTGCAAAGGTTTAAGTTGTGTGTGTGCCTGTGTGCAAACCTGAAGGTCAAGAGTACTCCATCATCACCGTGTCATTAAAGATTAAAGTGTGCAGCGCACGGGGACCTCAAGAATTCCAAGGCCTCAGTGCGCTAGTGCTTACTCTGGTTTCTCTTACAGGTACCCGCTCAAAACTTGGACTGAAACAATCCCAAGAAAACCCCATGAATGAGTCAGCTCCTGTTTAGGCCAATCAGTAACCACATTGTCCATTTACTAAACGTAAATGACCTGTAGTAATACAGCTACAAATCCTGAGTAGCCAGTCAGCTGTCAACCAAGCAGCATAAAGTTAATTTTGCATGTGGTTAACTAGTGATTCTAAACTGCATGTAGTTACAGTGAATGGTTGCCTATCCCTATGTGTTAGCCCTGCAACAGATTGCCTGCCTGCCTTGTGCCCTTGTGACAGCTGGGGTAAGTTCTGGCCCCCCATGAGCCTGAATTAGATAAGTGGAAGAAATGGATAAATTGACGGATTGACTTTCTAAAATCATTTGTGAAAGTGGGAAACTCAAGTATTTGACTTATGGATCCTTATATCCTGGTTTTTCATTTAAATACAATCCAAATTACTGAGGGTTGTTGAGTATATCCTAAACTTTTATGTCAGTTAGCGCTCCTGTTTTTGCCGCTGTTGGCTTCTGTTAGCTGTTGTTAGCCTCTGTTAGCTGCTGTTAGCCAGCATTAGCTGCTGTTAGCTGGCATTAGACTTAGACTTGGACTTAGAGCTTTTTATTGTCATTGTGCAGTTTCTTGCACAGCGAAATTGGGTAGCTGAACCACAAAGATGCTAAAGTAAGAAGAAGAGGAACCAATATACAACGAAGGCGGAAAATAAATAAATAATTAAATAAATAGAATAAAATAAAAAACAGTGTATATGTATACATATGTGAGTGGAACTATATACATGGTGTATGTGTAGGAAACATTGAAACAGACTGGGACCAAAATAATTGCACATGAGCCAAAAATATTGCACAGAACATGGAAAGACTGAGATATTGCACATAGATGATCAACAGCAGTGTCAGGATGGATGTGTTGGGGAAGTCTTTACACACTCTTAGTTTGCATTAAGAGTTCTGACAGCCCACGGGAAGAAGCTGTTCTTTAGTCTGTTGGTTTTGCACCTGATGGATCTGAGCCTTTTTCCAGAGGGCAGGATGTTGAAGAGGTGGTGGTTAGGATGGAGGTGGTCCTTTATAATTGCCCTGGCTCTGGAGAGACATCTTGAGCTGGCAATTAAGTCCAGGGAGGGGAGTGGACAGCCGATCACCTTCTCTGCAGTTCTGATGACCCTCTGTAGTCTCTTCTTGTCAGCTGTTGTGCAACCAGCATACCACACAGGGATGGCGTGCACCAGCACACTCTCGATAGTGGCACGGTAGAAGGACACTAGGAGTTCAGTCTGCAGCCTGTTCCATCTCAGAACCCTCAAGAAATGGAGGCGCTGCTGGGCTTTCTTTACTAGGGCTGATGTGTTTGTGGACCAGGATAGGTCCTCGGATATGTGGGTGTCGAGGAACTTAAAGGAGGACACCCTCCTGCTGTTAGCCGGCGTTAGTGAAGCTTTCTTTGACGGGGATCAAACATTGTTCGTTTTCGATAATGAATAAACTCTCATTTGATTTTAAGAAAATGATTTGTTAGAGGAAGAGTGTGATTATTAGGACACTCAAGCCTAACATTAACTGGTATAACGTTCACTTGTAACCAGCTGTTCTTGTTGGTTAGCCAGCTCGTTGTCAGCTGTCTGGAGATGGAAGGGTTGCATGTCTAATCTGCCGACATTAACTAGCTGCAACAATATCAGGAATAAAGAAGCATGTTTATGCACGTCTTTGAGCCCTGACTTCCCTTCAGGAGTTGTGCTTTGGGGTGAGAAGGAAGAAGTTGATGTTTTATCCAAAACCGGTCATGTTATCTATTTCCTTTACGTTTTTGCGACCACTTCCCAGATAATAAAACATGTATATTCCTTTATATGTTGAGACTAAACATGCAGAGACAAATTAAAATTTGCCTCCATGTCAGGCAAGTTCTCTTCTCCTGCCATCAACAATGCCCGTCTAAGCCACTGTTTTCAAGATGGCGGGGAAACAGTGGCTTTCACAAACCAAGGTCTGCTTCTATGTATTTTAATAGACTAATTGTACGTTTTTGAGAATGTTTCAATTTGTTGGAAGATGTAATTAAACACCAATTAAATACCCTCAAAAAACTACTGACTGCACCTTTAAGTACAATGCAAATCATTAAAGGACCCAGTCTTAATGAGGTTTTATCCAATATAACATCAGTGATATTCAGGAACTAAATATACAGAACACTTTTAAGGTTAACAGAGTAACCTGTTTTAAATCTAGATGCTGTTTTAGGCTGATTCAGTGATGTCTACTGTGGAATGGGAAAAACATTATTTCAACTAAATAAATAAATCACAAATCACATTGTTCAATCATACAAACACACACATACACATTAATCTTTTTAAAAGTAGCCTAATGCGAAGCCTACAGCTTGAGTAAAACTGGATTCAGCACAAATTTTTCAATAACACATCGGCGAAGTTGTCCAGTCTTCCTTTATCCAATAACCCAAAATTAAATCAGTGCTCCCAAACTACAACCTGAAGACGCAATTAATATTTTTACCTTGTCAAGGCGAGATTGTTGCGATTCCTTTCTTTGTGGTATGAAGGAAAAGCACTCTCTCACCTACATCTACTGTAGTTTAGGATACAGCATCTCAGCTCCTTACCAGTTTTAGGAGCCAGCAGCAAATAACCACAAACGTCTCTCCATTACCTCCCTGGTTTAGATTTGATTTTAAGATTTTACAAATCACTTTTGGTTCATCTGTGGGTCTGGTCCCATGCTACACAGCAAATAAACGGACGCCATGTGAGACACTTTGCACCTTAGATCCTCAGCTGGGGCCTTTCTGTCTTTTCTGAAATCAAGAGTTAAATCTAAAGGCCATCCTTTCCCCATCACGACCCCTTGGGTATTGCAGAATCACTTGAAAACACTTTTAAAAACATGTTTTATAGATGTTTTCATGGGATGCTGTTTTTTTCCCCTTTTTATTATTTTATTTGTTACTGTACTTTTGGTTCAGCTCATTTTTTCCTTACACTTGCTTTATTGGTCTTATTCTTCTGTTACTGTGCATTAATTATTTTGACATTTTGGATTTTTACTGGGATGTTTTCATCTGTCTCGATTGGCTTATTTTTATATTTTCCTTGTTTTGTTTCTGGCACTAATCTCTGGCTTCATGTTTTAATATAACATTTTGTTTTTTGCTCATTTGTGAACTAAAGCTATTAAAGTTAGTATTGTTGCATTTTTATTATTGTCATTGTCATTTTAAAGTTTTGCTGCTTGCCGGTTACATTTCCAAAAACATGTCTTTCCCTCTCAGTTTCAGCTCTAAGTTTCGACTAAAAGGACAATTTTTTTCCTCCTCTAAAATGGAGCTTTTCCAAAGCTGAAAATGCCTGCATGTGGTTTCAGTGTGTACGGGGTAAACAGAGCTTTTCCAAAATGATGATGTAAGCCAAGTCACTCAGGATCGGGGCTGTGTGCCACATTGTCAGTTAAGTAAAGAATACAACCTTTTATTGTTATTGATCAGTTTAAATGTTAATTTAGTCAAATACACGGCAGAGAAGTTGCCATTAAACAGCAATTTTAGGTGATTCTGTCAAATATTGTTAGATTCTTTAAAAAAAGAAAGAAAAAAAAAGAAAAGGAAAGCACTGAGGAACATGCAGTGTTTACTGAAAATATATCAACATGAACAACAGTGCTGTGAATTTAGCTCAAATAAAACAGAGGGAACCATTAATGGGAGGAGAGTGTAGTAACAAGGATAAGAAGACACATTTTTTCTTCAACTGTAGCTTTATCTGTGATTGGATACTTTAATTAAACTGTAACTGATATTTCAATTTAATATTATTAACTAAGATTTGGTGTTCATTTAGATTTACCAGTCCATCCACTTTTCAACTCTTATCAGTGGTCATAAGGTCTCAGTAATAACCGAAAGAGTAAGGTTGTGAATACAAGTGGCCGAAATGAGTTTCCCTCTGTAGGGTGGCTGGGCTCAGCCTTGGAGATACAGTGAGCAGCTTGGGCATCTGGAGGGATCTTATAGTAGAGCCGCTGCTCCTTTGTGTTGAAAGAAGCCAGCTGAAGTGGCTCAGGCATCTGGTATGGATGGCTCCTGGTCGCCTCCTCTTGGAGGTTCTCTGGCACACCCAACTGGGTGATGACCTGTGTGTAGACCCAGAACCCACTTGGGAGATTATACATCTTGTCTGGCCTGGAAATGCCTCAGGATTCTTCAGGAGGAACAGGAAAGTGTTGCTGGAGGACATCTTGAATACTCTACTTACCCTGCTGCGATTGCAACCTGACTTTGGATGGTGTGTGGAGGTGATCCCAGTACTATTCCAAATCTACCTTAATTCATGCCTGGATTTTGAGTCTACTGCAAAAAAAATTTCGGCACAAAAATTAAAGCTTAATAAAAAGAAATTAAAAGGTTTTTCACTCTCATATTCAACAGGGCACTCTCAAAAAATCCTAAATATATTTTTGCAGAGTTTCAGACATATGTCTGATCTTCTACATCAGAATCCCTCACGAAGGTGAGATCTGAAACGTCATTTAACTTATTGAACTGCAGTCATGCACGGAGAACTACAAATCACAGCATTCTGCTAGAAAGCTTGATATGCAGGGCATCTCTGAAGAAGTGTTTTGCTTGTGGCTTGTGGGCTTTGCAGCTGATGACACAGCTGCTGTAATTGGCTGATAGTCCTAAGTGAAAAGATCCTAACTTGACTGCAGCTCACTGCATGAATCAGAAATTAAAAGACAGTCCATGATGCTGTGAAACATAAGAAAGGTGAGCTGTTTTCAGATATTTATTGAAAGTCTGCTGTTCATATAGGATTGCAGAGATGTGAGAACACACAGATGATGAACCCTTCACAAGAAAGCAGACAAAGCAGCCAAAAGTCCATCATCAACACAGACTGTTTTCTTAGTTTGACAAGCAGAAATATACTGTAGCTGCCTATTTATTTATTCATGTATTCGGTTGACAGCATTTTTGTGATGTTGCATTTCGAGATTATTGCATATTAAATATTTAAGTTGAGTGGCATGCCTCGCTGATGGTGTTATTCAAACTAGGGATTTATTTCTGGAATTAAAAAGAGGACTTGACCATTTGCATATTGAATAAAACATGGAAATCTTGACCATTTTTTATTATTTCATAATGTTTTTAAATGTTCTTGTTGGTTAAAAATCAAAATAATTTAGTTTAAATTTGCAATAAATCTATAAACATCCTATTAACACACTAACAGACTTCATGAATATAAGCCAACTTTGGTTCCTGAATTCTTTTCAGAAACATCTCCCTTTATGTATTTATTTTTGAAATTGATCACAGCCTGCAGGTCCGAAAACTTGCCTGTGCCTGAAAACACACAAAGCCTTTAAAGACTGCAAACCAAGATCATCTTCTCAGGCGTGTCCAGAAAACCTTTAGCATCTACGTTCTCTTCAAAGTGATCGAGTTTTATCGAAAGGATAATAACTAGAGATGAGCGCCAGATCTCTGGCTACAAGGTTACCACTAGGGATTTTTCTGGCAACTAATTTCTTAGTTGACTAAACGAGAAAAAAAGTTACATTAACAGACAAGTCTAAAACTAAGAAACACTCAGATATCAAGTTACATTTGAGGACCATGTTGAAAACCATCTAAATAAAAGCATTTGAAAGCATTAATCAGATTCTTCAGTAATGAATCAAATGCTAAATGCTGCTTAACTGTATAGCAGCTTACATTGTGCATTATGATCATTGTGGCCTATACTTTAAACAGACAACCAAAATTAATTTGTTCAAAATAAACTGATGTTAAATATGAAATTAAAACACAAAACAGCTAAAGATGTTCACATGTTTTTAAAATATAACAAATTAACATGTAAAAATAATAATAAACTGCGACTGAAAAGTGTAGCACATTGTGCTGCACATGATGAATGATGCACTACAGTTAATGACACCCAGCTCTATAAAAGTTATATAAAATATTAAATGATAACAATACAATAAACCATCCATCCTTCTGGTTTCTTTCGCCCACCGAAGGCCGGGTCGCCGCGGAGCAGCCTAAGCAGGAACCCCAGACATTCCTCTCCCCTGCCAGCTCATCCCGGGGAACACTGCAGCGTTGCAGGGCCAGCCGAGATATAACATCTGCAGCATGACCTGGTCTACCACGGGGCTCCTCCTTATAGGACATACCCAGAACACCTCAGGAGGTGACCACATCAGCTGCCTCCTTTCGATGTGTAGGAGTAGCGTCTCTACTCTGAGCCCCTCATCACCCTAAGCTGAGGGAAAGTCCATCTAACCTTCGGAAGATGCCCATTTGCGCCCTTTATATCTCATATCTCATTCTGCCGCCTTGAGAATAATTAACAGTAATAGGCCTGATAAACAGATCAGGCCTAGATTACCAGAATTATGATGTCTTTCTACAACAATGTCAGGGCTGCAGCTCCATCTGGTGGAAGGACACAACAATTTCCCCGTATTGTGTATCAAATACAATTACTTTAAACCACCTTGTAGGTCTGGTGCCGACTAGTGACATTATCCACAATTAGTCAATCACGCATCCTACAACTAGCTACAACTGAGCAGTTTTTGGTTGAAGAGTTAGATTCATGTGAGGTACGGAGTGAGGGTCGCAGCTTGCTCGTCCAATATTTCTGGTATTCCCTGGGCTGTGCACCATATACCATATAACTGCCAGGGTGAGAGTGTTGAGAGATCTAAAAACAGCAGCTAGAAGTGAACGAGAAGCCGATCTTCAACAAGAAATTGGCCCAATTTAAATTAAGTAAGCTTTTTACGAGACGATTTTTCAGAACTTTTTGATTTGCACCTCGTGTATCTTTAAAGTCAGCCGTTCCTTCCAGTCACAAGCTGGTTATATTATCTATTGGTAAATAAAGAAAACATATCCCAGCTGCTTGTTTGTGTTTGAAATCTATTCAAACATGTCCTTCTGTCAATATTGTGCTCTGTTGGTGATGGACACCTGCCTGCTGATTATTAACTGTCATTCAGGCGGCGATATTTACAGCCCAGCATCGGCATCCCACACATAGACTCCAGTACATTAAAGAACTCTTTCGTAGTGCAGCCCTCTGACTGATTGACTGCACACTCCAACCTTGCCTCTTAACACTTGATTCAGTCCATCATCTTAAACCCAGAGTGTTCAAAATGTATTCTTTTTTTTTTTTGCCAACAGCTGCGAGATCATTTAATTTGTTTCCTATGCAAATCGAGTCATGTGTGGGATACCACCTCAAATCTGAAACATTTGACGGACGGGTGGATGCACAATTACTTCACCCTCACTGGCAGAGGAATAAAAAAACTCTTAAGCTTGCAGTTAGTGCACACACACACACACACACACACACACACACACACACACACACACACACACACACACACACACACACACACACACACACTACCCACAGACTCAGAGCAGCTGTCTGAGGCAGGCAGGGTCAAACGGTGGTTAATTAGTCCCGTCACCTGCTCAGGTCATCACACCTTCAGCTCGGCTCGACTGAATAATAATCCTGCAATATTAACACTGTCACATTGGCTGGGGTGCTGGAGTGAACCTGTTGTTGATATAATACATTACATCCTGCTGTCTCGCCTTCCTGACACAACACACACACACGCACACTTTCCCTATCTCTCCTGTGCTTCCCCAGCTGACTGAAGGGCCACCAGAAACTGTCACTTAGCACTAATGACTGCAACAATGGTGTGTGTGACAGGTCTCCTCTCCGTCTCTATCCTTGCAGCGGCATCACATGCGATTCTGTAATGTCTCGCTTCCTATCTGTTGCTGCTCTCTGTAAATTATATCAAATGTGTACCACTGTCGTGGTGGTCTGTCAAACTGCGAACCGGTTTTGAAATCTACTCTCTGAAATGTGTCTCATTAGCCCGATCTGTCTACATATTCCGGCAATGGGAGTTAATGATGTATTGAGACTATTCTCGGGGTGGGAAACAGTAGGTTTCGGCATCAAAGCGTGCGCCAGGAGGCTGTTTAGTGTTTGTTTCTCCGGGAGAGTCACTCTGCATGGAAAACAGACAGGTGCTTCACGGACACGGGGGGAAGTGGGAATGATTTCCCATCTGTCTGCTCCATAGAGATTTAAGAGGGCCATCATATATGAGGTGGAGCGCATCTCCTTGCAGTGTGAATGGGGCAGAAAACCTGCCTTCCGCTCCTCAAAGTCCAACTTGGAATTCTGGTTTCAAATAATCTGTGACTGCCGGTATTTCCAGGTCCTTCTGATATCCTTATTACTGCCGTCCATTTATGCTTACAAATAAAGGGGGGGAAAGCTTCTTATGTTAATATGCATTTTTGATGCAGATAAATACAATAAATTTAGGCTAAGATACTTAATGTGCTTCCTCGCAAGCAAGTGTATGCACACACATGTGGGGGATAGAGTGCTGGATGAACGCCAGCCAAGCCTCATTAGCTCCGAGCTGCCTCTCTGGAAAGACAGGCACAGCGAGAAAGGAGAGGGGGGAGGCGCAGGCGGGTTAGATAAGAAGAGCAGCGTTGAAAGAGAGTGAGAGGAGGCAGAAGGAGAGGAAAATCAGGTTTACTGAGCCCAGCACGGTGACCTGTTGGATTAAGACTATTAGAAACCCATCTGGGGCTGCTTGACCACTTCACTGTCAGATCCTCCCCCAGCAGCCGTTCACCTGACCCCTACTGACACAATGCACCCCTGGGACACTCACAATAACACACACACACACACTGAAATGCTCGTGTCACTCCTGAAATGCCGCATGTTATTATATCTGACAGACGGAGAGATGACCCCTAAGTCAAATATAGCTGAAATTTAGGGATTGTTTCGTACCGGGGTACAAATTTCATTTGGGCACGTGGACTATAAAATTGCGTTAGCTAGTCGCCATGGATGTTCTGGGTGACCCAGTTACTACTTGACCAAACAAGGGAAGAAAAAAATGAGCTGACTGCTTTATGAAGGTAAGAAAACTGTCCAGTTAAAATTGAGCACTGGGGTCTAATGAAGGAGGTTAAACATTTCCGATTTTAAAAGAACGCGTTTCATTTCACAGACTTGAGTTGGGAATGCTATCGCACACACAATGACAGGTTACTGTGGCTAATGTTAGCATTGCTAGCACCATCACCCTCCCTTTCTTGCAGGTTAACTTGTCAGCACCTGTGCAGACAGAATAAAGGTACATGTTGCTTTGATTGAGTAGTGATGTGGCAGTTGACTGCATACATACAGTTGAAAGTGCTGTTACCCATTGTTTTGATTTTTTCCACCTTAAAAATGAAGTTCTGGTAGTTCCTTGCCCAGACTGTGTTGTAATTATTAGATAAAGTTTTCATTAATTCACAGAAAATTTTGTGTTTTAAAAACAACAACAACAAGAAAACACAGAAATTTCAAATAGATACTTTTCTGTCGTTTAATTGTTTATCTATTACTTAATGGGAGGTGGGGGTCTTTATCAATAAGAAAAGCTGTAAAACTTGTGAAAATAGAGTTAAAAGTTCCAAATCTATGCGCACCTTCACATTTTATAAAGCCGTCTAGTGACCTTATGTTTCTCACCCCTGGCTTAAGGCTACTGAAGATCAAGTTAGTTAAACTGTCAGCTTGTGTGCAAGCAGTATTGAGTTTAACAGCTGGAGAATGAGGTGTCACCTCAGGGAGAAAAGCGCATCGGTCTCATCAATTAGTTCCATGGATTAACGAGTTCAGTCCCAGACGAGTAAACCTGCTACAAAGCCCGCCTTTTTCTGACAGGTTAAACTGTGAAATTCGCTTTTGTGAACAATACCAAACCTGACATTCACAGATGACCTTTTCAACTTAGTCAGACTTAATTTTCCGAACTATGTGAAACTTAATTACTAGACGTGTGTCATCATCCAGTTGTGCAGAATACTTGTCTAAACCGCTGCAAGTTGGTTTTCAAATGTATCCAGTTTTCTGGGCCTCCTCCTTTCTTCCTGCTTGTATAAAGTAGGTGTTCCACTTACTTAGACAGGTGCTTGTAATAATGAATCGGACACTCTGCTTGATTTATCTGCGTAGGATAAAGTTCTGCAATACAGAAATGTAGTTGAACTATCTCAGCTTACAGGAAAGTGTTAAAAAGACTGAAATGTTCCCCACAGGTTTCTGTTCTGTCTTTGTTTTGTAAGTGCAATAATTTCAATATGGACCCACAGTTCCTCACCATCCTCTGTGTTTATCTCTCTCTTTCCTCTCACTCTCATCTCATTAGCCTATTTTGCTTTGCTGAAGGGTACCAGTCCCTTCTGGGAAACTTTTGTGGGTGGTTTCTTTGGTTTGAGTTCATTTTAGGCGGCTGAAAAATAATACTGCTGGCTTCACTTTCGGAGCGGGCAAGAGCCTCGCTACATGAGATTATGAGCTGTGAGGCTCAACGCAGACAGACGAGCTCCCAGCTGAATCACTCCACATCAAACCCTTCAATCACCCACCATTTACTGGGCTAAGCACAGTTGAGAGGGCTCCCCGTTGCTCCGTACACACACTTGTGTACACACAAACCTGCTGCACAAATGCTCACACAAAAGAGAATAATTGGTTTTGAAAAATGCTCTTGTACGCATGGACATGCACAGGCCAGCAAATGCATGCACACACACACACACACAATTAGATCACACATGCGAACACATACTAATGAGCAGCCATTTAAATATGCAGCGTGTCTTTGAAATGAGTTAAATGCAAAAGAGAAATATTTATTAGGTTGATATCACTGTTTCTGTGCAAAAGTGCGGTCTGTGCAGGGGAGAGTGCAATGTGCGGATGAGCGCATGTCCCGACGGTGGCACCACAGGGACAAAGTGATTAGTGATATCCATCCGGCAAATCATGCACAAGCACATCATTACCATGCTTCCCTCTACCCTTTTCCTCTCCCTCCTCTCCTCTCATCTCGGTCTCTCTCTGGGGTGCGTTCACTCCCAGCGCTCCTTAAGTGTTTTAACGTGTTAATAATCATTAGGCACTGTTCCGTCAAGTGGGAGAGGTGGTGATAGGATGGATCGGGGAGGAGGAGGGGTGGGGGTGTAATGATTGCCTGACCTCTGACCTGCACCCCTCGACCCCCACCCCCTCCCGCTCCCCACCTTTCCCCGCTCTGTGTTGTGCTGCTGGCCTCTCTCATCTCGGGGGTCCATCAGGGACCTATTAAGGGCTGTCTCACACTCCGCCACCTCACTTAACTCTGCCTTGTCAATATGCTACAGCATGTGTGTGAGGGACAGAGAGACAGAGAGTTTGTGTTTATATTCACCTCCCTGTCTAGGAAGCCAGTTTCTTTCCTCCCCGTTTCCCCCCTCCCTCCCCCCTTTTTCTGTCGATCACTTATTTTCTGCCACGTTTTTTTTCCCTTTCTATTTTTTTAACCCCTCTCACTTTCTCTCTCACTTTTTCTATTTCTCTGTGACTCTCCCTCTCTCTTTCTCTCCTCCCTCCCTCCGTCCCCCTTGCTGCGTCTGTCTTTGGAGATGCTAATTCCCGGTCCGGGGAGACTAGATGAAACAGAGCTGAGTTTCTCTCATTAGCTGACACAGATGCCGAGGCGTGTGGACCTGAATAACAACACCCTGGCAGGCTGCTGCCTCCCCTTCCCTTCCACATGCTCTGTTGACGATCTCACATTCCAGCCATATTCCCCACAAAGCTCAGAGTGTGAGTGTGAGTGTGCGCGTGCGTGTATCAGTCTGTTTGCTTATCTGTATTGCAAGTTTTCTTGAAATATTGCGTGTGCTGCAATGCCATTTTTTAAAAGATCTGGGGGATTTCTTCAGGGAGTCTGGCTAATTTTTAAAACACCTTGAGTGAGCTATGTAACTTCAACAAGAACTTTTTTTTCAAGTTTTGAGACATCAGTAACATTACAACAAACAATCAAGACCATCGTAAGTGAAAAAGTTGGCAGCCTTCATGCAATACTTCACAGCGGTTGCATAGCCAGGACTGGAGTTCAGTACAGGCCGATTATTTCAGAGTGTAACGAAAAGAAAAGTTGTTTTTTTCTGACTGTGATTGCTACAACACCTATGGATAGTAAGAAAAACTGCGCATACACACACAAACAGAATAGTTTGCACTGCTTGTGCAGGTAAAATTAATCTCATTCGCACGTCAGCTCTCACATTCACAGTTTTCCGCTCTTTTCCAGACCTTCAGAATCCTTTCAGCTTTGTCACCTTTCACGACAGCCTGTTGTATTCTTGTCTTGGTGAGAACTCTAAATGCTTCTAAAATCTTATCAATCCTGGGACCAGCTGCAGTCCTCAGCTTCAGTTCACCAGCGCAGTAGCATTTGCAGGTGGCAGTGACCCTTCGTCCTCATCAGCCAAAGCACCTGAACCAAGAACAACAACCACAACACTAAAGTGCTTTGACTGACTCACGGTGTGTGACAGATCAGGTCAGGTCATATTTCTGTGAAACTGGGTTAATTGTTTTTCAGAGCAAAGCCAAGTTGAAACAAGAGTAAGGGACCAAATATTTTTAGCTTTACAAATGGCCTCAGTGGCTGGAGGATCTCCCCTCTTCTTTATGCAGGAACAACGATCTTTCTCTCCTGCACCTTTGAGTGATGCAAGTATATGGTATTGTCCCATACACTGCAGTCATATTTATTTAACTTAGTCATACTTAATATTTTCTCCTGGTTTTTCATACCCAGGTACATTGACTCCATCCCCTTGTAGTTTAAGAAACACTGTGGTTTAGATGGAAGAGACGTTGCAGCACCAGAAACAATGCAACATTAACTTAAAAGCGACATTTTCTTTTATTTTCTTCTTGCTTCATTATTCATCCACGCTCGGTGTAACCATGTGGAGACAAAATGAAGACGCTGAAACAGGAAGGTAAAATGCCACTTTGTATGTACGAGAAACTGTGAGATACAACTCCACTTTTCCTGTCTATGCCACGAGAAGAGTAATAGTAGGTGTGTGGCCGACCATAGCTGCTGGTATTACCAACCTTTTGGACATGAAACACACGACACACAAAACAAAAAGCTTTCATAACACCATCATCTATTCCAAAGACTGGGTCTTTAGGATGCTTCACAAAGTTTGGTGCACTGTTGCATGACTACAGCGAGCAGGCTGCAAAACACTGACATGAAATTCCAAATTTATCGTCTCTGAACCTGTTGTGTAACGTTATATACAATGAAAGCATTGTGTTTTTGCAGAAAATTCCTGCTCAACGGACACACTGTGAAAAAAATTTAAGTCGACATCAAACAATGAGTCCTGATGTTTCTAAACAAGAAAAGGAAGAAACTGAGATTCTGGGTTCATCCAATTCTCAGGAGAAGGCAGCAGCAGGGCGAAGTTCACGGTTTGATCCAGGACTTGAAGCTGTATGACGGCTGCTTTTGTGCATATTTCAGGATGTCAGTGGGGCAGTTTGAACTCTTGTTGGCAGAGTTTGGACCACATCTTAGGAGGCAGAGAAATCATTTCAGAGAGCGGACTGACCCAAAGCAGCGTCTAGCTGTGTTAAACAGCAACATATCACTGTATATCCAGTACCGGTGTGTGTTTTAGCTACGAGCACGCACACTTGGAGTGATCAGACTGAAAAAATCGGAAAGATCAAGCTTGGTTTGGAAAGAAAAATGGCGCAGAGTTGTCCTGCAAAATTACACAGTTGGTTTCCATTAAGAGCACTTAATGCATATTTTTAACACACAAAATATTTGCACAGATTTCACGTGTCCGGTGTGTAAAGGTCTTTAGTATCTGTTACTAATAAAAACTCCACTAACCTTAAGATGAGAAAATTTGGCGTTTGGCACTTACCCTCAGGGAGTCTTTTGAAGTCTTTGGTCCAAACACACATGTTTTAGGTAAATTTCAGTCCAGTTTATATAGTCTAATAATTATATAGATATAATTTAATTTTCATTACTGTTACTTTATCAGCACATAGTGTATGGAAGCTTTTTAATGTAATGTTGAGTTTTTAAGTAAAGATGTGCGCTACAGTACCATGTGGTTGAAGTTGCCTCATGACAGCTTGTCTAAACTGTTAAATCATGTTAAATGAAATTTTAACAAGGCATTTTGAACAAACTCCACATAAATATGAATATATTTTAGTAATTCATTTTTAAGTAATCTCAGAATGAGCTTCAGCAGTGGGAGTCTACAAAACCTGAAAGCTGCTTAACAAAGTCAGAGCCAGTCATTAGTTGGGAGATTGCTCTGAACAAAAAAAACAAAAACAAGCCTTTCAGAAAATACTTGAAAACATGACAATGTTGAAGAATGAACACGGAACACAGCAAAAACATTCGACATGTACTCCACGTAGAAGCCGAACAAAAAAACACGAGCTCTGCGACAGGCAGTAATCCGGCGTTAAACCAGATCCACATGTTAGTCAGATGATACTTTCGGGCATTTCTGCGCTTCCTCGAGAGCCAGACATGACCTCACCGGCCAACGTATGTCATCATCACCGTCATGTCCTACCTGATCTCCACTTCTGATAGTCACCTCCCCACATAGATCTGCCCTCTCACGCACATGCGGCCGTACATAATTCAACATTCATTTATTGAGGCCCGGCTCCTACCTTCTTGCATAATGAATCAAAGAATATTCTGGGTTTAGCTGCAAATCTGACTATTTTTCTACCCACTCACACACTGCTGCTCCTACACACACACACACACACACAGGACTCTTTAACTGAGAGATTGGTCTGAAGTGACAGTAATGTAATATTAATAGCCGGGGGGATGACAGTCTGTCCCCATTGTGTTGATACCCGCAGGCTTGACAGAGCTTTGGTCACACATCCCACTGCTGTACATCTGCTAACACTGGTACAATAAGTCCTCTCTGTCTCTTTCAATCTTCTCTCACTGCCTCTGTTGTTTTGCTTGCAGACTTGAAGATTCAGGGTCTTCTCTGCCCAAGATGTAAGAGCTCAGAAGGAACTTAGCCTGCAAATAGCAAAACACATGTGTTATGATAATTAAAATAAAGTATCTGTTGTTCCAATAACAGTTCAGTAATGTCAGATACAGTCATCTTGTTTAATAAAAAGCCTGAAATTGTTTTTTTTTTAAGTCTCTGTGATCATAGCACTAACACAACAATATTTTCTATCAAAAAACTATTAAAACACTCAGCTAACACACACTGGTGATGACTCAGTGGGGAGGGGGGTATGTTTCTGAAACAGACTGTATTAAAAAGATGGCCTGTGAGTATGTGAAGTAAGGCAAATTTAAAGTGGTTTAACCCTGCATTCTTTCAAACAGCCAGCAGGGGGAAATGCCTCGGGTTTTAAATGTAAAACACCTCCAGGTGTGCTGTCATGGGCCTCTCGGGGGTCGGCAGCAGGGTCTGATTGCTGGTAAATAAAGATGGCTTAGGGCGTGGCTGTTTTGTGATTAACAAGTTGCTTCCATATGAGCATCCAGTGCTTCAGATTTCCTCTTGATTTTATTCAAAATTGTCCTTGTGAAAAAGAGACCCTAAAGCATATGCTGTTCAGTTTTCTTTTCTTTAGCCAAAACATTACATTTCATATCGAAGTGAATAACAGGTTCACGTTGTTTACTAAGCTAGCTAGTACTAGCTTTATGGGCTCCAGGCTCTCGTGCAAATATGTAAAAGTCTGGTTTAAAAAAGGATGCATGCAAGATAGCAACAGCTGAAATCCCAAACTCGAGCCTTTGAGACCTCACATTAACAGTTAATGTCTCTGTACGTGCATGTTAATTAGATGGAATATTTAAAATTGGCATTTGAGGTCACTTTTACAATTATTTACCTCAAGGTTAATTTTAGAAGCTCAGACAGAATAAACCCGAATGCTTTAGGTCAGAGTTTACTTATCATATAAAAATACATGTGGTTACAAATTTTCTTGCATCTGAGGGTCTGAATGAGAAGAAAAACACTTTATAGAAATAAAATCATTTTAATTTAAACGAAGCTTCATTCAATATTTTTGTCATGCCATCAACATCATCTCCCCGCAGCTATGATGTGATAATACACAATTTCATGTAACTGTCACGTGAAAATGACATCAGTCATCAATCAGCTGTATTAAGCCTATGGAAACATAATATGGGGATGTAAATTTGAGCCACCGCATAACACTGTTAGTGTCCTCAGCTGCCCGAACACCTGCAGCTTAAATCTGCGTATGATACGAAGTTCATGTTGCATGTTTAAAAAGCTCTCATCATTGCTCTCTCTCATTGTTGCTCAGATACTTTGAACGGAGCATTTTCTGCCAAATCAAACTGGAAAAAACATTTGCTATAAATGTCACTTTCTTGATGTAAGTGTCCGGGGCCATTTCTGGACACTTTGGCGCCCTAGGCGAGACATCCACTGGCGCCTGAGGGGTCTGAATTTTTCACTAGAATGATTTATTTGTAATAAAGTCGTCCGAATTCAAATGTAACTTTATACAACTTCTGTGTCATACCATCAACATCGCCCGTCAGCGTCTTTACGCAAACAGCAGTTATCTTCCTGGTTGTAGGAAATTACCTGATTATTCATATCACTGTGCTGGTTACAGGTGATTGTGATTCTTTCACACTGCAGTGTCTTGTTTATCTAACGAGGGGCTGAGCCACATATAAATGACAGGACCTGTTCTATAAAACAAGACCCAATTTAATTCATATTTTACATCATTATGGAGACTATTGAGCGCCATTTAGGCCAACACTAATAAAAGTTCAGACTATTTTACATCTGCAGTACTAAGCATTCAGAAAATACGTGAATTGTTTTCTATATTATCATCAGGATTTTATAAAATCAGTGTACAAGCTCTTATGCAGAAAATCCTGCACAGAACAAACCTTTTGAACAAAATGTTCCCTCTACGCTGCTCAAACTTGAGTTCTGTGAAAAACCATCATTCATCACAAAAACGTATCAAATTATCAACATTCTTGAAAGCATTTGCTAATGTATAAGCTCGTATATACTTTACAAGCTCAATCTATGGTGTCATTCTGTCACTAATGCCTGCCTCGCTTCCTAATATTTCCACCTTTATCTTTTGGCAAACCCTTCAGTGTGGTTTATTTTGTAGGCACATTAGCATTTTGGGGATGTAGAAATGTAATTGACTTTATTATACTTTGATTAGTCTGTGAAATATTTCATTAAAAGGAAAAAGTGTACAGGGATGTGGTTTGACTTGAACACGGTAATGAAGTGAAAGCTGTTCTCAGATTTCCTGGCCTTCAGTTATTCAGCGCACAGCCCTGACGTGCGCAGCCATAGCGTTCTGGCCTGAAGGATAAAGGCCCCTTTCCTTCAGAGAGAGGGGGAAAAAAGGAGGGAAGACAGCGCCGCTTTGACTTAGCAGTTTTGTGCCCAGGACCAAAGAGAGACAGAAGAGACGGGGAGAAAGATCGGGTCTGTCTGCCTTCAATCACACGAGTCCAAGTCAAAATCCCCATCTGAGACACAGATGCAGACGAGCGGAGATGGAGAGAAGGGGGGAGGAGAGGGAAGAGTGGGGGGGAGAGAGGACGAGGAGGAGCAGCAGGGGAAGTCATTATCACTTCCTAACCTCACTCGCAGTCTAATGTATTCAAGGGGAAAGAGTTAGATTTGTTCCCTTTGGCAGCCGACCGTAAACAAATCGATTCGAATGGGAGAGATATAAAGAGCTGTTTATAGTGCCACCGCATCTGCGAACGTGTGTGCGCTCGTGTATTGTCACTGTGCTTTAGTGTGACACAGTATGGAAATGCCATTATGCACGCTCACTGTTCGGCTTTAGCTTCTGCTGCAGCTTTCAACTGTACATCTCATGAAGAATAACCGCGAACCAGCCAGTGTGTGCGTGTGCACAAACTCGTGCACGGTCCCACGTGGCTTTTTTCCCCCCCTCTCCTTCTTCTTCTGTGCTTTATATTTTTTGGGTTTTGTTTTTCTACACCGTCATTGGTGGTCTGCTGTCGGCCGCGGCCTCTTGTTTGAGCTGCAGTTAGCCGGCGTCTGGTTTAATCGAAAGTTCGAAGAGTCCCAGTGCTGCTCCTGGATCCGGACTGAGGGGGATTATTGTAATGACTCGAGAGAATGGGTGTGTGCGCAAGTGTGTGTGGGCAAGGGTGTTGTCCCTTGTTGAGAGACGGTTCAACAGCCTCGAACTCATTCAGGTAGAAGGGGCTTTACCAGCCAAGCATCCGCACAGGGCGCCACTTGTCCCGATTTGATTTTGGACATATTTGAGGATCCGTCAGAAAACTGATGAAAGGAAAATATAGAGCTAATCCTTGTTAAAATTAAAGTTTGTGTGGTGCATGCGCACACACACACACACACACACACACACATATAAATACATACCCGGGCATGTGTAACCTAAGTCTGTTGTGATTCCTGTCCTGGTGAGGCCTGGAGGAGTCTGGGAGAGGTTAAAGAAACACTGTGCAGTGTGAAAACACACTCATGAGGTGTGCTGCTTGAAATAGGACACACACACACACACGCGCACACACACACACACACACACACCAGGCTTTGATTAGTTGGGTCAGCCTGTGCTTGCCAGTGAAACAGTATTCACTCAGGTTAGGGAACCTTGCTTTAATAAAAGGTCATCTCAGCGAGGCGGCCATTTTGAGGATTACTCCTCCGGTTGGCCTCGGTTACCTCTGAGACGCTGCGGTTCAAAGGTCAGGGTTGTGACTGTTACAAAAGAAATGCAAAATGTCGGGCATGCTTGCTCGCTAATGAACAGAAAGTCTTGTGGATTTAAGTGATTAACTTAAAGGCATGAAGAGAGGCCGCTGAGGGGGATCCAGAAAATTGAGGGAACATTGAAATTATTTAGAGTTGTGTCTATTTCAGGTAATCCCACGAGGAAATGAATCATTTCTCAATCGCTGACTTAATCACCACCAGCAAAATACAGCACATGGGCCGACACCTGGAATCCAGATAAATAGTTTTTTTGATAAAAGGATAAGTTTCTTGAGCTTTCTTAACAAATTGCATCGAACAAAGGCCACAGTGGACTGACCCTGGACAGAGCCTTTTTGTCTGTGGCTACTAATATATCCCATTCCTCTGTGCTGCGAGACAGTGCTAACCTGCTTCTATAAATCGATATGAATTCATCCACAGCTAAAAAAAAAAGTCCCAAATATATTCATAATTTTTAGCCACATTTTAACACAGAACTTTTATAATTTCCACTTTTTTCTGTCGTGTAAAGTGAACAGTGCCGGATGCTCAGAAAAAACATGGTCGATAACAAGGGCAGCTTACGTACAAGTAAGTGAGCCAGAAGACTTCAGACTGCTCAAAATGCACTCTTTCTGTGCTTTTTTTTAAACTCTTGGTTCTCTTTTATGTCAGTGAGAGAAGATATTCCTAATATGGTCATCTTAGGCACATTGGCTGCCCTTCTTGGTTAGTTTAAGAAGGGCAGCCAATCAGAATTTGAGTCATGCAAAGCTGCTCTAGTCCAAGAACAGAAACATGTTAATACTTATGAACTAATTTGTATCTAGTTACAAATGCATGGTACGGAAGTTGAAAGTGTTAGTAGTTAGCAGTGTTTGTCTTTTATTTTTGTCCCCTTTGACAACAATATAGAACAAAGAAAGTTTTACCCTTTAATGTGTGTTTGTTTTAGGTTATATAAAAACCACAAAAACTACATATGAGATTACTGTTTTATTTATTTATCTTTTTACTGTTGGAATATCTGGTCACTATAAGGTGGTAATGCAGCACAAAAAAGCCTTGGTTTCTGTGAACGACACTGTGCACACAAAGGTGTTATTTCTGTTCTATGTGATGTGATGATGGCACAGCTAATAATGGCTGCTCAGCTGCAGCCAATCCAGCGGGTGCATGTGACCTGTTTCGAAGAAGTGTCTCCTCGTCCTCTCACTCATCTCTCTTACACACACACACACACACACACACACACACACACACACACACACACACACACACACCCCAGGATGGCTGACGCAAATGTTACTCCTCAATTATTCAGCCACTTTAAATGGCAACCCGCACGGGCAGAGCTGAAGCAGGAAAGAGCAAGAGCACCACTATAATACGTAAATACAAGTATATGTTACACAAAGTGTACTGCGGTATTGTAAGAAACTTGATTTCATTTGAAAAAGCCAAAGATCAAAGAGCCAGCGTGCGACTGTAAACAACACGCGGCAGCACATATTTGTGCAGTGACGACAGCGCCGATGTGTTGTGTCATTAGGTTGTCACTTTGTGATTTAAGGAAGCATATTGAACAGATTTAGGAAGACACGGACATCAGCAGATTTCCTGAGTGCGCAGCACTCACTCTCACATGTTCCTGATTCAGAAAGCAACACGAGAGCGCTTCATATTCCTACCGTATGCATTCTTTGTTCCACACCGTATGTTTGCTTGGGATGATAAACAATCAATCCCGGCGACGCTGAGCCATCAACAGATGAATAGTGATGAGGTCGGGGTAAATATTAGTCATGTGCTGATCGCTAGGATGATAAATGCAGAGAATACAGACACACACACACATTTTCACCCGTCGCTCCGTAGCTGGGATCACTTAGTGGCTCTGCTTTGGGCCAGCGACACTTGGAAAGTGTGGCAGTGGTGTCAGCAGTGTTTTGTGAAAACTGAATTAATCAGCTCTGGATATTCCCTCTTGTGATTTCATGGCTAATTTCACCTTTATTTAAAGCACACACACTGTAACGTGTTGAGGATGTATGAATAAACTGCAACAACAAACGTTCCTTCAACCTGTAATAATAAAAGTAGAGACAAACAAGGCCGTGAATTCCCTCCACACCAAGCTGGATCCAGAAAAATATCTTGGTTTCGATTAGTTTGTGATATTAACTTCAGAATAGCAAATTAGCTTATTTTAATATGATATGTATTTGTGAAGATCCCTCCATCCATCCGTTGTCTTCCATGGGCGAGGGGCAGGTGCACCAGTCTATTGTAGGCTTATTTGTGAAGAGTTAGTGCGAAATATCCAGTCTTTGCAAAAATCTCTAAATCTGGGTTCCAAATCTGGAAGTTAAACACTTCTGAGTCATTCAAATCCATCCATAACTTTTTGAGTAATCCTGCTACCAAACTGACAAACCAATCAGACAAGCCGAACCAATCACTGACCTCTTTAGTGAAGGTGCTCAGATGCATATGTTCCTCTAACTGCAGCAGAATAATAATAATAGAATAATCTGAAAACGGTGTGCCGTGTGTATTTTGATAAAGCTTATAGTTAGGGCTGGATTAGGTGCCCCTCTGCCCTCCCTTAGGTCCACTGCAATAGGCCTAGGCTCCTGGAGGTTTCCCATGATGCACTGAGTCCTTCTTCACTCACCTCCTTTCACTCGCTCAGTGTTTATGCACCACTTTGCATTTAATCATTAATTAATATCCATCTCTGGCTCTCTTCCACACTGTTTCTTTTGTCCTTTCTCACTCCCCTCACCCCTGATTCTGCTCGAGGTTTCTTCCTGTTAAAAAGGAGTTTTTCCTTCCCACTGTCACCAAGTGCTTGCTCAGAAGGGGTCTGATTGTTTGGGTTTTCTCTGTATTATTCCATGGTCTTTACCTTACAATATAAAACCCCTTAAGGAGACTGTTGTAGCTATTTGGCGTTATATAATGTGAAATTGAGGTTTTGATAAACGCTCACAACTAATTATATATGTTCTTATTAATAATAAAACAAACAAAAGAGAAAAATGAAAGGCTTTCTAATAATAACTTAGATGTGTGATAGTCAAAAACAGTGAGGCAAAGCCAAAAGTGCCACAAACAGCTATACCAGCAGTGTTTGAAGTTAGGTATGTAAAGAAGCGCCTATATTTTACATTATCTACATTATTAGCATTGTGATTTATATGCGCATAAACTCAAATACATATGCATTTGCTGGGGTCTCCATTCAGGTGTGGATTAATGCACACAACTAGGGTCTATATTTGTCACATGCTCCAGAGGAATGAGCTGTACAGTATCTGGTTTATTTATTAGTTACTGGGTAATATAGTGCATGCCTAATTAGAAAGTAGGAGGAAAAGATACAGTACAGTGACAGCGGATCATAATGTGTGTAGTGCAGCAGCGATGAGAGGGTTTTAAAAAGGGTGCTTGCTGTAGTAAAGGTGAAAGGTTGCAGTCAGGGTGGGTGCTGCAGCACCTGGTTAACTCCCTCCATCTTTGTATTTAATGCAGCGATGATGAGATAATCCGCCCACTTCTACACTGTAAAGATGTCTCTATCCTCTGGCCCTTATCACACACACAAAACACACACACGCCGCGACATCTAAGGCTCGGTCCGTGCGTTTGAGGTACCAATCTCATAGGAACAGCTGTAGCCTACAGCCTATATGGAGATAGAGGGGACCCAGTCACCCTGACCCTGTCACCCCGCACACACTGCACAAGCTCTCGCAGAACAAGAGGCGAATGCTGGGGGAGGCGGCGGTTCACTGGAGCTACTTCAAGCAGCTCGCTATAGAGACCTAGAGAGCATTATCTGATTGAGGTGTCTGCACACAGAGGTGCTGAAACAGCTTAGTCCACTGCTGAGTAGGAGGTGAGAACAAAATAGATGGCTGTTGATGCAATTTTAAGCTTCTGAAAATATCCATCCTAAAATGAATCAACGCTCGCACACACGGATGATGGGTAAAGTATTACAGAAATGGATTTGGAGACGATTACACATCTTTTTCTCAAGATTGATTTGGTAATTTTTTTTCTTAAGAAAAAAAGACAACATTTCCCACAACCCCCCAGTTTTATCCCGCTTGGTGGCAGTTGTCTCTCTTTGGCTTACTTTGATTTTCCATTTTTTCCATCAAAGCAGGTGAAAAATGAAAATATTAAAACAACTTGTAAATTAACAAATATTATAGAAGTAGCTGAGAGTATTTTTTTTAACTATTAATATTATTTCTAATGATTTTTAGTCAAAGAAACAAAAACCTTTTAGCCGCATTTGCTCAAAAGTAAGGGTTTCAAAAAAGCTTTTCTTTGACACGTTGTTGGGGAGATCACAGGCAACTGTAACATTTTTGACTTTTCATAACTCACTCTCAATTTAAAATACAATATCAATCTTTTTAATAGAAGAACTCTGTGTGAATTAATTACTCATAAATTGGACACATTTTCACTAATAAGCAAATGACCAAATTCAGTCATTTTAAATTTAACACAAGAAGCCATCGTGTTGCACATGTCTTTACCAAGGGCTTGTGCTGTTGTACCACTAAAAATACCTCTGTATCTTTAAAAAAAAAAAAAGAAGAAAATTCGTTCTTATCTCCTTGTGAAATCTGTGCAAGTGAATCTCTTCAGCCACTTGAAATCAGCCACACTGATGCTTTGCTGACATATTTAATATTAATACATCCTGTGAAAAATGATGTTTTTCACTACTTCAAAATGTCATGTTCCATGTGACTGGAGCAGTTGGAACATCATGTTTTAGCCGCCATCATAAAATCTTGTATGCTAGTAAGCAACAGCTTTGCACAAGTTGCACATCATTGATTTTGACTCAGAGTTAAGTTAGGTTAATGCAATTTAAAGTTGCCTCTTTTTTCTTTTCAATTTTAAGCAGAGATTTTTGTACAGACACACACTGACTAAGAAAAAAAAACCTCAACAAGATTATTTTTTAAAAATACTATAGAGGATATTTAGAGAAGCTTAAAGTAACTTTTCTCTAAATGAACACAGCCTACACGTTTTAAAACAAAATGTTTTTGACTGTAGTTGAAACTATTTATTTTGCACCAAAATATTTATAACATAATCTTTTTTTCTTTTTTTCTTTCTTTTTTGGAAAATTTAACAACCATATAATATTTTCAATTATTATCACGTTTAGAATATAACAAGTGCAGGTCAAATTCTGATGTAATGTGCTGCTGCAGATTTATGTATGTATTTTGACTGGTGAAATTTCACCCACTTACCTAATTTCAGCACAGTGAAAACTTCCATTTAACCCAATCCTACTAAAAAGACAAACTTAATTAAATCCACTGCTGGAGCAGGTGAATATATTCAATCAGTACCCAATAATGCAATTAAAAGTTTCCCCGGGAGCCCGCTGATCGCCTCAGATTTGAGTTGATTGTGTATCCTGGTGCGGTGATGTGGTGCGGAGAAGCTGATGTTAGCAGCAGGTGCTGGGTATCATGTACCTGAGCTGGGCTCCAGCTAGTGCGTATCACAGCAGAGCGGTGGCTGTTGATTATAAGGCTCTGCAGTAGGGATGCTCATTAATCACCTCGCTACTGATAATCTCATTTAGTGCCGCCAAATTACCTCAGGCTATTGCATGTGTGCTCGCCTGGTGTGTGTGCGACTGTGTCAACATTCACCCCTAATTATGCCCCATTACTCGCACTCAACCCCAAGTATTCGTTCCACCCTCGTTCTCACCACAAGCACATCCACTCTGCAACACACACACGGTGTCATTGATCTGCAGATAATAGTCAGTGGCGACAGCTGAGGGTGGATCTGTGAGCTTTAATGACTCTGTAATTACTAGCATAAACAGCAGTAGAAAGCGTTCTCTGGGTTACACTCAGATGTTGGTATCTGCTGCCACCTTCCAGTCAGAGTGAAAAGTGACAAAATGAAGATGTAATTTAATCTTACACACGGCAGATGGCAATACTAAATCCCGAATGTGGCATCGGCGGAAGAGGCACTCAGGTCAGGGCCGTCAAACCAGTTTCAGCCCAGATACGACTCATTTTGATCTCAGATATGCCATAATATTCTGTACACAAATGAACTTAATGTGTTTTTATACCCACACCAAATTCACAGTCCTCAGCTAACCTAAATTGCCGGTCTTTGGACTGTGGGGGAGGTAACAGAAGCCTCTGTGGTGCATCCAAACAGATAAATGGATTTAAACCCAGGACCTTCTTGCTGTGATGCACTAGAGCTGATCATTGCACAGCGTTGCCTACCCACAAAATCCATTCCATAATCCCATAATCCATTTTGTTTAATTTAAAGAAAGCTCACATTTAATGAACCTTTCATTCACCAGACATCACCATGATGCTGTGATCTGCATCAGACCAGCTGTGTCACAATCTATGTTCTCGCTCTTACCTGTGTGGGTTTCCTCCAAGTACTCCGACTTCCTTCCACACTCCTAAAACAACCGCGTCAGGTTAACTGGTCATTCTAACCAGCCGGTCGGTGTGAATGGTTGTGTGTCTCTCAATGTTCACCCTGATGACCTGTCCAGGGTTTTTCCCACCTCTCATCCTATTACAGAAGCAAGACAAATTGGATGGATGGAATTTGTCTCCGTTTTTACGCATCTGGCCCAGCAGCAGACTGGCTGCCAGAAGCACCAGAACATTTCCCAACAGCCTGTGGATCCTTTGGCCTCCTGGGAGTGGTCAGCCTCACCACCAATAAAATAATAAAAATGAATTAGATGACATGCATCTCAGAAATAACTCTTCAGGCAGGACCCTTTTGGAGCTGTCTGCTCAGTATGATGTGTTGGTGCAGCATAGACGTAAAACAGTCAGCTTAACTTAAAAAGAAGTGCCAGTCAGAAACAGCAGCACACTTAGCCTGTTTGTACTGTTGTAGCATATGTTCAGCTTAAGTGAAATGTTTGTATAATTTCTTTTTTATACTTTTGCTTGAATATAAAGACAATCCTGTGAACAGTTTCGTATCTTAAACTCATGCTTACACTTGTAAGCAAGTGTAGGCTAATTTAGATTATTCCCTCAGTTTTCACTGCTGTGCTCAGAGCCACACCGTAAAATCTCACATTTCAGAGCCACATTTCTGTATCGTGTAATCTGGATAGATTTGTTCCCAGACTATCCAAACCCTTTATATCACATTAAGGGTATGGGATAGACTGTTACTGATAACACATTTTCACTTTTTTATTTTAAAGATGAAGCATTAATTTACCACAGTAACGTCAATGATTTTCCCTTTTGCAAGTTTTTGTATAGTCAGACTCTCTGTCCACCTCCCTTCACTCGTTTACCAAAACACATAATAAACAAAGTTAACGAAACATTTGACTGATGTGTTATTATTCTTCCAAATTATTCTATAGATACTGCAATAAATGTGGCCAGAGAGAGCTATCACTTATTTTTGGTTAAACACTGATTAGCTAGCATATTGCTGTAGTAGTGGCCAGATTTTTGTTTTTATATGGTGTAAATGACTCATGGGGAGAAAGCTTATCTGCCTGGTTGTGTTATTTACTATTTGTCCATCATAGGTTATTAATTAGCCACAGGAGTTGGCTAATTCCTGATGCATCAGGTGTAAAGCTGTTGCAGTGACCACGTGAGTGTGTATAGTAGCGGTTTCTAAAAAAGAATGTGTATATATATCTATATATATAGATATATATATAGATAGATATATATGCAGAGAGAGAGAGAGAGTTTGTATCTCATCTCTTTTTATGTATTTTTTGTATCACAGTAGCGTGCATCCCCTTTTAATCCACCTAACTTATCTCGAATCTCACCTTCATTATAATTCTCATTCTGTGTGATCCAGGTCTGCCGAATATCATTACTGACTTCAAAGCGGGATACAGAGGCGGACTTTAATCAGGAGGTCCCAGCGATGGCGTGCCTCTGTCACCTCTGGGTAGTGTGGTGCAGCTGATTCCAGCCAAATTAATATGGAGATGAAGTGCAGTGCATGTGGGAAAGATGGAGGAGCAACAGCGCCGAAAGAGTCGTGTGTTTAGAGCCAGTCACTTACCGAGAAACACCTTAATGAAAATGTTAAAGCTGCCATTTCCTCCAGCTGCTGATGACCACCAGGGGGCAATCGTGTTACACCCAGCCCTTTTCCCACTGCGCTGATATTTTCAAGGTTGAATGAGGACTTAGAAGGAATTCTTGCTTTCTTTTCAAGAGGAATTTTTAATAAATGACAAAATGATAATTAAGGACATTTGAGGCTGATGTGCTAACAAGCTAAGAGGGTTGCTAGAGAAACAAATCCAAGCATGAATATTTTCAACAATGCAGGGCATCTCATTAGCCATACAGCAGAATAAAAATCAAGGTGCCCTGACATTTAATAAAACTCATAATACTGTTATGAAAATACATATTTGTATGCAAAGGGTTTTCTTTCTTTTTTAAATGAAGGCAGAAGGAGCTGTAGAAGTTCCACACTGGCTGCACAGAGGAGAAAGAAGTAAAAGGAAAGAGGGAATAAAGAGAGATGATAGTTAACAGGATAGAGAAGGAGCACAAAGGGACAAGATTATGTGATGAGGTGACAAGGTGTCCTTGAATGTTGAACTGTGTCTGCACCCTTCATCCATCCCCATGGTGACTCGGATGCAGACCTGATAAAAATGCACCGGGGCATCAGCCTGCCTCCCGTCTCTCCCCTCTCTTACTTGTGTGCCACATTGTTCCCTGCTCTTATCTGTTGTCATGCTTTACTCTAAAAACCAAGCACACACTCATCCTGCTTCCTCCCGCATTAACCAGATAAACCCAACACACACACACACACACACACACACACACACACACACACACACACACACCACCACTCTTTCTATTGTCTCCATTTTCTGCCGAAGAAGCTGAGGCTCTTCTCATCCACAGCTTCCTCTCAGCCTTCTCTTGAGGAATTATGACCCTGGGGACTTAATGAGTGATCTAATTTCTGCTGTGCAAACAACGCATGTACTCTGTGGCCCACAGGCAGCTTTGAAGGCTACCTATGTGTGTGTACGTGCATAATGGAGTGACAAATTGGCTATTTTGTTCTAATAATAACATATCACAATGATTTTCCACACTCGTCTGATTGATTACCATGCCAACATCAGTCTGGCATCCACACAGCTTCCCTCATCTGTCCGAAAAATCACATGTGACAAGAGGGTGATTTGTGTGTTTAACCCTTGTTTTAACCAGAAACTAACTACAAACACAGAAAGGGTAAGTCAATATCGCTCTCAGTCTAAGCAGGGCTCCAAGTGAGATGTCTATAGCGTCATCACAAAAGCTAAGAATGCTTATGTGCATGTTATATTTATGTTTTTTATAAATTTGCAAGAATTAAAAAAAATGTTTTGTCATTGTGGGGTATTGTGTTTAGAATTCCCGGATTTTATTGGCTGTGTGCAGTTTGAGCACAAAGCCCTGACCCTGCTCTGAACGCTCCTTCCTCTTTGCATTCGTCTCTATATGAAAAAGCTACTTTCATCAGTAGCTTTGATTAGAGTCTTGCCTATTAAAGAATTAAACAGCTACCACCCACGGACTGTATTAAAAAGACGGATGCTGTCTCTGAGTCTGAACAGTGAAACCAATGTAGAAGTTCCTTACACCTGCAAGTGTTTTTTCTTATGACCAGCAGGGGGCGACTCCTCTGGCTCCAAAATGAGCTGACTGTTTAGAGGCTTATGATAAATTCTTCCATTTTAGTATTTCCCTATTAATTATAAATGGACTTGCACTCAATACTCGCGTTGTGTTTATACACCATGCTGCATTTAATCATTAGCTTTTACTTCCTGTGAAAAGGGAGTTTTTCCTTCTCATTGTCACCAACTGTTTGCTCATAAGGGGTCAATTTATTGTTAAGGTTAGTCTTTGTTAATGTAAGTCTTTACCTTACAATATAAAGCACCCTAAGGCAGCTGTTTTTGTGATTTGACTCCATAATCAATAATAATGAATTGAAAATTGAACTATCTTGAATTCTGATTGGTGGACAACCTGCTCTACATCCTGAGCCACAGCCTTCCCCATTTATGATCCTAATGGGTAGTTTCCAGTCTTAAACATACAGCATGATGTTTAATTATAAAGTTAGACAATAAAACAGGGTTTGCTTGAATCACTGTCTCACAATGTGATTGGTAAGTTAGGGTCTCACTCAGATACATCCCTTTCTGCAGAAAGCAGTGGGTGAGGTCATGCCAGCTATGTCAGCAGCAGCACAAAATATCCATGCCAGATATTACAAAACCAAAATATACTTTTTCAAAGGGGAAGTTCCAACATCGAACTATGTTGTTTTGCATAGCACCACACATACACGAACACACACACACACACACACACACATATATATATATATATATCACCCGAGACAGACTCACACAGAGATGAAAAATCTCTAGCTGTCTCTCTTTGGTTGAAACTTTCAGGCATGTTGCACTTTTCACCACATTCCTAATCAGTGATGCCACAGCAGGAGCTTTCCATCAGCTGTCAAAGGCAAAGCACCTGCTGTGACATCACTGATTGGAGTGAGAACTGAAGCACTGGAAAGTTTCAACCTGCAAAAACAGTCGAGGAGAAGCAGTTGTGATGATTTAGCCATTAAAGCTGCCCCTCCGTCAAAAACTTTACCATGCACGTATGTTTACAAGGCTCAGTCGGGATTGAATGCAAAGCAGCACAATTCTGAATTTTTAGCATCCTTAAATTCATCTGTTCGGTTTTACAGCCCACAGCTTTACTCTTTTGGACCAGTCTCAGTGCTTTCATGGACATGTTGTCATGCTAGCATGCTCCTTACCCAACGCTAAAGAGCAGAACACAAAGGATGGAGTGGCAATAGTATCATGAATGAATAAAGTAAGAAAGATCGTAATACTGTACTCATATTCACCTTCAAGTGTTGTCAAATGCTTTAACCAGTAAGTCAAATACAGCTCAGGGGTGGCTGACAGGTTCTCCTGTTCAGAGCAGTGATCATCAGATGGTCGTTACCTGGTTTAAGCGCAGCAGAATCATCATGTGTGCTGTTAATTGGAGCCCACAGTCAGCAAATACTTTACATTATACTGTGGTATATTCAGGAAGGCAGCGACCCTGCCGAACAGTGAAAGCGTTTTAATTGATGTTATTGGAGGGGTATTTTT
Organism: Perissodus microlepis; assembly: GCF_051167445.1. Classification (NCBI taxonomy): domain Eukaryota; kingdom Metazoa; phylum Chordata; class Actinopteri; order Cichliformes; family Cichlidae; genus Perissodus; species Perissodus microlepis. Next base: position 4,483,528 of record NC_140481.1, on the reverse strand, counting down.
AGCCAGCTTGCACTGCTCACAGCAATACATGAATATTACAATGGTTTTATCCCAATTATCTCCCCTGGCCATCGATCCTAGCTGTGAAAATCGCCATCACTTCATGGCTAATGCAGCTAATCTGTAAAGATACGAGAGTGGCAGAAGGAAATGAGAGGACAAAAAGCGAGTGTAGGTCTGGATTAATTTTTTTTCCTGTGCCACCTGTTAGCACTAATGTTTTATTGCAGGTGTGTGAGAACATGTTGGATAAGTGCACACTTAATGGGGTGAGCAAGACCCCGGTTCATCCGATGGGTTTGCTGCGCATTTGCTGTGTGACTCTAATGCCCTTGTCCTTGCTGGGAATAAATGGCCTTGCATCCTTGCTCTAGTCCACGGAGAGCAGAGTAGCATTCATTATGTGCTCGCTGCAGGGTACGTCATCAAGGTTGGGAGGAGAGGATCGAGGCTCAGGTTTGAAATGAGAATAGTAGAGGTGGCGGTGAAAGCACTCTCCACCCCCCACCCCTTCTCTCCTCCCATCTCTCTTCCCTCCCCTGCCTTTAACTGTGGTGTTTATCTTCACGTTTCCACCAGCCCCTTTCATCTTGTCTTCCTCCCCCGTCTCCTCCCTCCTCCTGCTCTTCTTCTTCTCCTCCTCCTTTCTTTCCCCCTCCCACCCCACTCCTCTTCTTTGGTTTCTCTTCCCAGACAGACCAGAGACATAGAGAGATCCCCCCAGACACACTAGATCAATGGCGTTGATAGGAAGAGCATCTGAGAGCCAGGAGAGGAAATTATACGGCTGCGTTCACTGCCAGCAGATTTCTTATTTCCAAAAAAGCCTCTCATTCCACCCTCTCATTTTGATTTCCAGAGCTCTGATAAGTTCCACTGATTCAAACTTAAAAGGAGAGCCTGGCTGGCAGCATGATGCCACCGCGCTCTCCCTCATTGTCTCCTGTGCTTTGTGTGAACAATACCTACTTAATCAAGCTTTTACTCTTGCCCTAAGCTAATGAGAGCGAAGCATGAGCGTGAGCTGCAAGGCAGCCACGACACTGCTGGGAATAACTGGGGAGAGCATTTGTTTTGTGCGGTAGCATACTGTCTCTGTCATGCCCTTGTGTGACCTCTGGACATATTCAGGATGTGTGAGTCTGTGCTGGAGAGCGAGGGGGGCGGGTAATGCTGGATGAGTGACAGAGGGGAGCATCTGTTAGGGAAGTGCACTGGTAGGCAACTCATACATTATTCAGTGAATGGAGGAATAATACAGGCAGGAGGCGTGTGCATACAAATGTGTGTGTGTGTGTCCATGGGCGACTCATGCTTGTGTTTTTTATGGCTTCTGGTCAAGTGGAAATATGACCAAACGATCAATAAATGAGACGACATATTTGTCATGTAGGCAAAAGCGCCTGCTCTGTGTGTACTAAAAGGTCAGAATCAGCTTTACTGGTTAAAGTCTGTGTTAGCGCTATGTGATACTGCAGGTTTTGGTGTTGACCCGATACCAAGTAAATACAGGGCCAGTTTGCTGTTACCAACTACCAGTAATGGTACTTTTACTTATAAAGACAGCTTTTATAAAGTAGAGCAGTGCACCATCATTTGAATCATCATCAATTTGCAAATACTGAACACATTTTATTGACCGCTGAACCACTAAATGTGAGTTTAACTTTTCACAGTAATGAGTTAACACAACAAAACTCACCTTTCATTTTTTCACGTACTCGTGTATTTTGAAACTGTTTGTTTTTTTCTTTTTTCGAGATGTCTGTCTTTAAAGACAATTTCCATATATCGGGTGTATTTTTTTCCCAGTACTGATACAATAACTGATTTTACCTGAATGTAGCAGATATTTTGATGAGAGAGATTACAAGTAACAGCCCTGCCCTTGATGATCCAACCCTACTAACATGGCGCTCAAGCACCACTCACTGCACTGGGAATTGAACCCAGGTCACGAGACCGGGAATTCCGCGTGATACCGCTACACTAGCAGTGCCGACAAGTCTGAATATAGTCTATAGATAATCAGTCTGCTAAAACAAAAAAAAAAAAAAAAAAACTAGCTATGCTAATTACCAAAATTTAAATGTTAACCCATGCTTAAGATCTGGCATGAGCCAAGACTGTGCTGGGGGTCTGGGACTGGGTAGCATGAATAGCATGAGATATAGGACCTGGAGTCGCTTGCAGAAGCAGCAGCAGCTGTTTGCTGGCAGAAGCAGCTTAAACAGTGTGGCTTTTGTGAGATTTGCCAGCAGGATGCACAGGGGGTTATCCAAAAAGCTGGCTGAGTTTGACACCCCGGCTTGTGATAGCTAATGCTAGGCTTTACGATGAGTTTTTAAAGTGAGATTTTGTACGAGGTTAACGTATTTCTCTTTGAGTCCAAATTTGTTCTGACTTTATTCGCGAAAAAGTGACACTTCCAATATCAATGATGTATCAATATCAATATCATGATCTGCTCTGCCCTCTGATCCCACCATTCACTCAAAAAAAATCACAAGAAAGGAAAAATCACACACAAAGGAGACAGTGTTGGACTTCAGCTTGTGATCACCAGCTCACCAGACTCAGGTTCTCTTCTACACAGTCGTCATTTATGAAGTGCTTAAAGAAAAAGTGCATAAAATTCAGAACTTTTCCGAGGCAACAGTGAAAGCTTTGTGATTTTCCAAAAAAGGGTGTCCTCAAAAAATGCATTGCAAAAAAGAGAGAAAATTAGAGAGCCGATTAACCTGGAGCAGAGTCTAGCTGTGTGTCTGTGGTAAAACTGTTTTATTTTACTATTTCTATATCATTGTGTTTTCAGTACCACTGTGTGTTTGTAGGTATGAGCACAGTTGTTGCTAACTGCAGTGATCTAATTGGTTAGATATGTTTATTTGCATGTAAAAAATGTGAAAATTGGGTAAACTCATCCTACAAAATTGTGTGGTCGGAGTGAAAGGCTGCATGAAGAATATCCATCCATCCATCCATTTTCTTCCACTTATCCAGGGCCGGGTCGCGGGGTAGCAGCCCAAGCAGAGAAGCCCAGACCTCCCTCTCCCCAGCCACCTCCTCCAGCTTGTCCGGGGGAACATCAAGGCGTTCCCAGGCCAGCCAAGAGATATAATCTCTCCAACGTGTCCTGGGTCTGCCCCGGGGCCTTCTCCCTGTGGGACATGCCCGGAAAACCTCACCCAGGAGGCGCACAGGAGGCATCCTTGTCAGATGCCCGAACCCCCTCAACTGGCTCCTGTTGATGTGGAGGAGCAGTGGCCCGGATGGCTGAAGCCCACTTCCACCGCTTGCATTCACGATCTCGTTCTTTCGATCACTACCAACAGTTCATGACCATAGGTGAGGGTAGGCGCGTAGATCGACCGGTAAATTGAGAGCTTCGCTTTTACACTCAGCGCTCTCTTCACCACAACAGACCTGTACAAATCCATCTGTTGTTGATTCCAGCTCCCATCACTCGTGAACAAGACCCCGAGATACTTAAACTCCTCCACTTGGGGCAGGAACTTGTCCCTGACCCAGAGTGGGCACTCCACCCTTTTCCGGCATGAAGAATAGGTGAGTGCAAAAAATTTTTTTTTCAAATTATAGAACGCTAACATTCTGGCATTAACAAAAGGTATTCAAATTACTGCAAATGAATTACATGAAAATCTTATCAAAGTGTATGCTTAAGTATGCAAAAAGCTGAGTGTAACCTTCAATGTTTATAGCCTGAAAGAGAATTTGTGCTAATTTGTTTAGATTTAAACAAAACAAAACAGTTATTTGAATTCAAAGTTTAATTCTTCCTATATTAGCAACAAACTTGTAAGTCTATTACCTCCTTCAGTGCACTTTGATGCTAACAGGCGACATCTCTACTTGTCTTCAACCATCTGTCCTTTCCCTTTCTTTCATAGCCCCCTACCTCAGCATTCTTCAGACACCGCGTCAGGGGGGTCGTGGTGACATTGTCACACCGACCTCTGACCTCGTCCAGTCACTGAGCACGTTTCCCCTTCTTCTTTCTAGCAGAGCAGCTCTCTAGCTTTTCTTCATGTGACTCCATCCCCCCACTTTTCATACCAGTGACCTTCCAGTCAGTGGCTCAGGAGTGCCACTTCCTGCCACAGTCCAATTAAATCTTTCCCACAGTGCATTTCTTTTTTCTTTCACTGGGAGATAATGCACACCCTTGATGTCTGCAAGTTAAGTTGATATTTTTAACTTTCTTATTTGCCTTATCAATTTTTTTCCGTTTTTTCTTTTTTCCACTGATCAGTACTCTCGTTGTGTCCAATCCAAATCAATTCAATTCAATTCAGTGTTATTTATACAGCTCCAAATCCAAACAACAGTCGCCTCAAGGTGCTTTACATTGTAAGGTAGACCCTACAATAATACATACAGAGAAAAATCCAACAATCATATAACCCCCTAACAAGTCTGATTCAATGCACAGAGGTCTGTTAACACATAGTGAATGAGAAAGGTGACTTATGATGAAATACTCAATGCATCATGGGAATCACGCCGGAAGCCTATGCCTATTGCAGCATAACTAAGGGAGGATTCAGGGTTGCCTGATCTAACCCAACTATATGCCTAAAATTTTCTCTTTTATTCTACTCTATTTCCTCACTTTGCTGCTTTTCACTGCAGGGGTTATAGCTATTCTTTGAATGTTAAGTATATTTCTTTGCTGTTTAAATTCAGAATGGATTTCACTCACTCTCTCTCTTCTTTGCTCTCTGGAGTTAAAATCAGAAAAAAACAGAAAGAATAAAACAATGGCACGAGGACATGCTTTTGTGGTTGTAGGATTTCTCTAGAGGAGAAATCAGGTGTCTTTCTCAGAGAGTAAGCTGCCCTGTTATAGCTCAGTTTCCTCTGACTATGTGGTGCCTGTAAATTAGTGATGTGCGATACCACTGATTTACTTTCCGATCCGATACCAAGTAAAATTCAGGGTGGTATCGACGATACTGATCCGATACCGATACTTTGTACAAAAACTTAATGTTTTATTGTATTTCAAATAAAAGCTTCATAATGATTTGAGGACATCAGACTACTTGTTCTTATTGCTTAATAATGCAGAATTATCATATAGAAATTTTAAAAAAATACATTTAGTTGTGCGCTATTTGAACTCCTTGCCTGCCTGCAGCACTAACGGACTCCGCGAGAGACGTCTGTCTCGCCCTAGCAGCACCTGTCCTTCTCCTCCCCTTCAGTTCACCTCATCATACGCTCGTCATATTCTGTGATATGATTTACTCTGAGGTGTTTGACAAGGTTAGTAGTGTTACCACAACACCTCACTGTCTTGCCACATGTATCGTTTGTGGAAGAAAAATACGTCCACACACGACTCCGTTTACACTCAACCATTGTTGTGAGTGCACACGCCAGGGGCTGACACATTTATACAGCCGTGTTCCGCATATGACTATGAAAGGCATAAGAGGAAGTAGTTCCTTCCAGTTTAGACAATCCGAATTCTATAGTTTCTTTCCACTGTGTTCCTGTTAATGATAAACCAGAAATTTACCCCAAATTACTAAAATATCGATATTTTAAAATGAGAATCAATTCTAGAACATGAATTACTGGTATCGGAGGAATCGATATGTCAGTATCGATCCGCACACCACTACTGTAAATAGAAGCCCTGACTTCTCTATTAGCTTCAGATAACACACCACATTTGTATATACACAAATAAATACAAATGGATGCACAGATGAAAAAAAATGGCGTAAAAATTTTGATTGTCCTGAATGAAGCTTCCTGCTGTACAGGTAAAAAAAAAACAAGCAGTAGTCTTTACATATATATCCAGTCACCTACTATTGATTTCCATTAACAGAAACCAGGAAGAAGAACATTTCATTCCAAGTAAGTTTCCTTTAACGGCTTCAACACTGCTGTCAGTAAAGAAAGTGATGAATACATTTCTTTCATTATTCATTACTCCTCTCATTTTTGCAGGGTGAGTGAGTGCGGAAGATTTCAGTCACTTTGATAATGCTCTTATTTCTGTGAACATGCGGATAACTTTTTAAAATTTTCACATTAAGAGATATATACACGGTCATCAATAAGAACATGATTTATAGATTTATAGCAAATCTTTAAGCCACTGACCTTTACATTCTCGTTCAGGAGGAAGATTAAAAAAGTAAGGAGGTGATTGGTCAGTGTCTCACTGTAGAGACAGCCCATCGATTTCAGTTTGGTTGATGGAATTAAAATTAGATTCTCCTGCTTCAGTACAATTTCTAAGCTACTGATTATTAACTCATTATCTTTCATTAGGTTAGCAGGTCAACTCGGTGCCTCCTAATGTGTTTGAAATAATTGTGTTTTCTGTGGGGTTGCCACTAGTAATCAAATGATATGTTACTACTGGCTTACATAATCAATTCTTGCCAGTCCATTACAGCAGTCATCTGTGAGCTGTGAGTGGCAGGCAGCGGAAGCCGGTGTCAGTTTAAGATGAGTGAAAACATTACAGGGATTTCCAGGGGGGTAAAAAAAGCTTCCATATTCCCTGATGTCATCTTGGTCAGGCTAAGCCAGCATACTCGGGGGGGAGGGGCGGCTAAGCTGTTAATTGAATTTGATGGCGCATCTGCTGCCTTATGCGATGACATAAAACGCCACAGCCTCGTGTTTTCATACTTTATCTCTGCCTCGTCTGGTTTAACCTGATCTCTGTTCTCTCTATCGTTCCATCAGAGCATGCAAACATATGGATTGAAGGATTGCAGACCAGACACACACACACATCAATTTTACTCGCATACTCTTAGATAGATGTGATGTAATGTGTCAGCTGACAGCTATATCGAAGGTTCTTCGGTCTTGACTAAAGGTGTCAGTGAACAGCTGGTTGCATTTTGAGATTTAATAAGACACGTGCTGTTTTAGAAATCAGCCGATAGCTAGCCACTGTGAATGGTCATATAGATAAAATGAAGTCATTCCTTTACTTTGGTCATCAAGTATTAGCCTACTGTAACCTGTCTGCATGTTATCTGATGCTGAATTTTAGCTGTATATTAGAGCTTTGTGGACAGAACTTATAATGCTGTGCAAAAGTCTTCAGCCACTCCTTATTTCTTAATATTTTGCTGGGAAAATGGGAAACGGCTGCAACTATTTATTGAAACATGCGCGAACATACATGGAAATATAGGATATGAGGCAAAAACAGAGTTTGTACACTTCTAACAAGCTTGAAAGTCAATATTTGGTATGGCCACCTTTTTCCTCAACACAGCCTGGACTTTCTTAGGTGTGCTTTCCTTTTCAATTCTTTAAGTCGTCTTCAGGAATAGTTCTCCAGGCTACTTGAAGGACATTCAAAGCTCTTCTCTTGGCTCTCTTTATTGCTTCAATGATGTTGATGTCTGGGTTCTGAGGAGGTCAATCCATGACTGATAGAGTTACACTGTGTGTTGTTCAATCCAGGTATGCTTTTACTGCACTGATTGTGTATGTGGGATCATCGTCAGGTTGAAAAGTGAAGCACTCAAACAGTTTCCTGATGGTATTGCATGGTGGATCAAAATATGGTGGTGTCCCTGAATTGTTTATAATTCCATCAGGAATAATTTATAGCAGGCTTTTATTTCACTGTAGCCACCAATACCAAAAGTTCTAACTATAACATTTTTGTTTTCCGGTAAATGTAAGCAAATATTTGTTCATGTAGTCTAGTTTTAGCAGTTTCAGAAGATGGATGGATGGGCTCTGTAAAAACATAAAGGCTCAACACATAGACAAATGAGTAAAAGTATGTATGGTTTCTCTTTTTGAAGCTTTTCCAACGTTTCAGATTTTTGGTTCATATTTGAAAGTTCATATTTCCTGGGTTATTATCAGGACAAACACTGGCAGCATGTGTACAGTGCGGGATGGCAGCTTGCTGGCCTGTTTGTAAGGAACAATGTGAGAGAGGTCACAGACACAGACACCAGAGAAAAGACGAGGATGGAAGGAGAAGATGAATGAAGCGGAGTGTGGAGATTGAGAACAAGAAGGAAAGCAAGGATTGTGGAGAGATGTGAGCGCTTTGCCCTGGATCAGAGAGTATTGATCCGCTGTCAGGTCCCAAAAGATGGATCACGAACCCTCCTCCTGCCTTCTCATCCTCCATCTTTCCCCTCATGTCTAGTCCTTCTCCCTCCTCCTTCTTTCTTCTTCACTCAGCCATTCATTTCAGTGCTCTTTACCCAGGCCTGGCTGTCAGTAGAGCAAGACGAAAGATAAAGATTTACATTCCTTGCTGTCTTTTATCCCCTCCTGCTATTCTCAAGAGCCAAAACATCTCTTTATCTCTGTCCATTTAGATCCTACCAAATATATCCATCTCCCTTTTCTACAGGTACTCTCACATTATCCCTGTCTTTTTGTGATGTAGTTCAGCAATAACTGCTGAACTGTCACACAAACGCATGCAGAGAAATTCACTAACCATCCGACAAACAAATAAAAGGACATCCAACAACCTCTGGTTCTTTTATACACGGGTATCAGGTTCAATAAAGAGAGGAATAGAATAAAGAAAAATATCTCTTGCCAGGGAAGCCATTGTCATCCATCAAAAAGGTATATCAAAATCTGCTTTCTGCATTCGCTCCCTCCTTTTTATCTCCCTACCTTCTATTTATCATACGCTGATAGTTTACAGTAATGGATTAATGACTCAGTTATTCTATATGATACAGAAGCAGAGGATGGCCCTGGTAGAGGATTTGGTGCTTACTTCTGTTATCAAGTGGCTGCAGGATTGTTTCAGAGGATAACAACTGGCCAAACCCACTGACTCCCCTCAGGTTTGCAAGTCTGGACTGGAGTAAGAGGGGGAGCTGTACTGAAGGGTGATGAGGGTGAGACGTAGGCAGGCAAAGTGAGACCAAAAACGAAAGAGATAGCATGTAGATTGGGTAAAAGATGAAAGAGGTATTAAAGTATGCTGTTATAGAGACATTATATAAGGAGGAGACCTGCACTCAAAGAATCTTGAACAGGAATCTGCAGGGAAACTGTGAAATCCTAAAGATGCAGATTGCCCCGCCCATTCCTCCAGAAGAGCCAATCAGCAGTCAAAACTAGAAACTTACTAGCCAGTCATGTTGTATATGCAGTTTTTATGACTCCGTGACCATAGAAAGTTTTTGCCACCAGCAGACAGGAGTTACAAAAAACACAAGGTGACAGGTGTCATGAGTCAGGAGTGAGACTCACAAAAATGAGTACACCCCTCACATTTTTGTAAATATTTTATAGTATCTTTTCATGGGACAGATTGAAGATATGACACATTTATACAATGTAAAATAGTCAGTGTACAGGCTGTATAACAGTGTAAATTTGCTGTCACCTCAAAATAACTCAACACACAGCCATTTATGTCTAAATGTTCAAACTGTGCCCAAAGTGTGAATATTTTGTGTGGCAACCATTATTTTCCAACACTGCCTTAACTCTGTTGGGTATGGAGTTCACTAGAGCTTCACAGGTTGCCACTGGAATCCTCTTCCACGCCTCGATGATGACATCATGGAGCTAGTGGATGTTAGAGACCTTGTGCTCCTCCACCTTCCATTGAGGATGCCCCACAGATGCTCAATAGGGTTTAAGTCTGGAGACATGCTTGGCCAGTCAAGTACCTTTACCCTCGATTTATTTAGCAAGGCACTGGTTTTTTTGGAGGTGCGTTTGGAGTTGTTATCATGTTGGAATACTGTCCTGTGGCCCAGTTTCTGAAGGGAGGGGATCATGCTCTGCTTCAGTATGTCACAGTACGTGTTGGCATTCATGGTTCCCTCAATCAACTGTAGCTCCCCAGTGCCAGCAGCACTCATGCAGCCCCAAACAATCACCCCCCCCACCCCCCACCCCCCCACCCCCCCCATGCTTGACTGTGCACTCACTTTTATGAGATAATGTATATCATAGCTATTGCAGTTGCTACGATTGAATTAATTGCAAATTAGATCTAAAAGGGGGGCGTTTAGCATGTGGTCAATTTATATGAACACCCTCATATATGCTCACAAGTGCACTATACCCTGCTACTATGAGATATTTTTATCTGCACATGTCCATTCCTAGTGTTGTAAAATCCTTCTGGAGTGATTGTGTTCACTGTACCTGTAACCTTCAAGACATCTGCAAAGTCAGAGTGGGAATGTAGGAAAGAAAACAAGAAGGCTAGTGAGTGTGGTGTTGAGACTAGAAAATAACACACACAGATGAGCACATGCATATAAACCACCCAGCAAAGGTCCAGGCCCTGAGAAATGTCCTGCAGCGGGGTTTCGAGTACAGCAGAGACTGGATCTGCTCCACATGACACACAAAGATGAATGGAGAGAACTAAAAGAGGAACGGGAAGAAGTGCGACTCTGCAGTTCTGCCTACACAACAGACAGATCTGCATGGCTGCATGTATAAAAGGACAAACAAGAGGAAAGAGAGGACTGAAGACAAGGAGGAGGAAGGAGAGCAAAGAGGAAAAGGTGGGGTGTTGTGATTGGTGCTCTCGTTTCGTCGTCACTGTGTCCTCTGAATGTTAGGACAGGAGGCTTGCATCAGTGTGTTTGTATTCATGTCATTAGCGGCTCCACAGTGTATCATCAGTTCGCGCTTGTTGTTTTGTGTTAAAATTAGTATCTATCACAATCAGATATGCTGGCTCACAGTGGCTGCATAAGACAAAAAAGAACATTTGCACAGACTCAGGGCACAAGTTGTTATGATACACATTTATATCCTCAGTGCAATTTATTTAAATTAGTGTGTCAAGTGTGGGCTTGACTCAGCTCAGTCATCCAGCTCATTCTTTAACCTACATAGTGCATCGTGTGTATTTTCCTTAGCTGAGCAAAGCTGAGTCAGTGAGTCATTCAAGAGAGGCTGGTCCCCGCACTGCACGCTATGAGATGCCTGAGATGTGCTCAGGAGGAACATTGCAGCTAAGGCTCACCATATATCCAATGCAAAAGCATGAAGAGGCTATAAGGGGGGAGAATCAGTAATCCTGTGCTTGGGAACGATAGAAACTTTACCGGGTCTAAATTTCCTGTGTTCTTGAAAGAGAGCAAAATGGAGCTATGAAGGGGATCCATCTGTTTCTTTAAGATCTCCAGAATCAAAACTGATTGTTGTTGCTCGGTGTCTGTGGGATGTTATTGTAGCTATTCTTAATTCCTCTTGTTCTCTTGTTTTTGCTGCCCCAAAGTGGCCTAAGAATTAACAGAAACTATATGAAAAGGATTCTTTCTTACATTTGGGGCCAGTTATTTAATGGCAGCATCTTCACAAGCGCTAAATATAAATCTGGCTAATTGATTGATTCTGTGTCCAAATAAAACCAAGAAGATTAGCGACACATATGTATACCCGTGGTGCTTGTGCCTGTGTTTGTGTTTATGCATGTAACAGTATGTGGAGGGACGAACGGTCACAGAAAAGCTTAAGCTCGATATGATGAGAGTCAGCAATTGAAAGATAATCCGATAACAGTTTGAGCGTAAGCATGTGTGGACACTTTGTTTTAGGGAAGAATGACGCACACACAGTCACGTTTACAGTGACTGCTTGGTGTTACATCGTTCATATGGTCATATGAGTCACGTGTTATGCAATAGTTTAGTTGGAGCCTTCAGACATCACAAAATCATAGGAAAATTTGTATAATTTTAGCATTTGCAAGATTTCATAATGCAGAGTGTTTGTGTGCCTCTTGCTATCTTTTGTGCTTGCTGATGCAGTTTATGTGGAAAATGACTTTTTTATCAGTTGAAGAAGTCCAAGGTCCCCACAGTGATCCATCTACCGAAAGCAATTTCGCAAAAGAAAGCCAAATCCTCTGCTATCTGCTTTGTTGCATTTGTCTCTGTAACACGTAATCGTCCTCATCCATCTTCCTGACGTTAAGACAGGAAATTAATTATGAAGCCAACTTCCTGTTTAATGAATCAACAGACACACAAATACACATGCATTATAACCAGAAAGAAAGGGAAAAAAATCATGACTGCAGTCCATGTGCTTGGCACTTTAATGCACAACACAATGGATACACTGCACCCAGATTAACAGCACATTTAGTTCTTTGTTGTAACACTGTGAAAAAAGTCCTCAGACCTGGAGAGCCAAACAGGTCGTATCACCCACTGACACGATCCGTGTAAGCTTTCCAATTACTTTTCAACAATTAACTGCTGAAAAAGAATTAATAGTTGGTTAAAGTTTTGCTGGTTTTAGACTAAAAAATAACTTGTTGAAGACTGTAGAACGGCAAGGGAAAGGTCATCTTTTGGGTTCAAATAAGGACTTTGCTAAGGTTGGAAGATTTCTTGTCAAGGTTGCAAACCTGCTAGAAATGCTGATCTTTGTAATGTGAAACAAAGACTAATCCATCCACCCTGGCCTCCTACAATGACTTACTGACTCTTTAGTTTACATTCTTGAGCTTGACCTTGGTCCTGACAGATTTCTACCATTATAGGGTTTTGTCATTTTAACTTAAAGTAACATTTTTGTGGACTTTTCTTCTTTTGCAAAATATCTTTTCTGTAACATTTAACCAGGATTTAGAATAAGCTCCTATTACAAATTTCCTAAGGGAGGGCAAACAAGGATTACTCAAAGCACATGAGACTAGGGCTTTTCCCAGTCATTGGAGTCTTACTATGATGATAATGCCAAGTTAAAAACACCTCAAAGTCTGGTCAACAACAACAAACAAAACAATGAAATAACTGACATTTCACATCTTTAGCCTTGTAATTGCTGATTTTGATCAGAATATTACTCTAGCTTTTACTTTTAGAGTTGTGTTTTTCTTTCACGTCAGTCTTTTCTTATAATTATCTTATAATTTTATGGTTCTCCATTTATGTAGCTTTGTGGCAATGCAGAGGCTACAAAGACACACTTGCATGCAGCCCTCAGTAAGGGCAAGAGTTTGTAACCTCACAACAACAAATCTCCATGTAGAAGGCTGGTTGACTGAAATATCGGCTTGATCAGCAAAGGGAACAACAGAAGAGATAGAAGTGTGGAAATAAAAACATCAGAGATCATCAAATGGAATGGAAATTATTTCTGTCTCATCTGCAGCAAAGCTAAGCCAAAAGATTACCAGCATGTGTCCTTGCTACAACATAGACATGGTTCTTCAAAGCTCTGTGTAGCACCTATAGCCTAGAAACATTGTACCATGTGAGGTGCTGTAAATGGTAAGCTTTACTTCTCCAACCAACTCTTCAACAATGTCAGGAAAAGAGAAAACCTCACAACAACCTTTATTCATTTAGTGCAGAGGAAAAGGTACACAGCACTGGAACATGTGTTACAGTGAAATCTTTGTGACTGGTTACCGTTGAGCACTGAGTTTTTTAAATTAACTAACAATGAGGTGGAGTTGTTGCTGCGAGTAACACAAAAGTACAAAGTTGCAAAAGCGAGTGAGAGTTAAAGAATTTGAAGAAAAGCTATCTGAAGCATGTACAGACTGGGCTGTCAAAATTTTCCTTCGGGGGAAACGCCGTCTCAGTGTGGACATGAGGCCAAAACGGAGAGAAAACGATACGTTTTCAAATGAAACCGCATTCGTGTGGACGTAGCCTAAAGAGAAGATACAGGTTTATCTACCAAAACAGGAAGTGAGGACAGTAACTAAACAGGAAAACACAGACATAAGAATGAACTTAACACAGGGGAAATCACACAGGAGGATGAGACTGGAATCACTGAAGGAGCAAAATAAACACCAGTGCAAACTGGAGCTAAGAACCAAAGGCTGACCATACAGGAAAATCAGGGAATAAACAAAAGAAATAACCAACCTGAGAATATTTATTAAAAAATGTCAAAGTCCAAAAAACGTAAACACACAGTGAAAAAGCCAGCGGTCGTGACGGTTCACGGTACCTGTCGTCATTTACTTCACAGCAGCCACAGGTGTGAGTCCACACCGGGGTCATTTTCTGCTCACTTGACCTACATCACACACAGGTTACCCACAAGGCTTAGCTGGTTACACCTCAGTTACTGTATGCATGAGTGTGGATAATGTTGTCACGTTTATAACTAAACGTTCGACTTGAACTCTGATTCGAGATCTTCAATTGATGTTTGAAGGTTCGACCCAACATAAGACACAGCAAATCAGGGGACAATTAAACACAAAAGGGGAGAGGGAGGAAGAGAAACAGAGAGGCTTACGTAACCATACCTCAAACTATGAATAATGTAAAGTCTCTGTTTACTGTTTTCTATGAATAATTCACTGTTCTAGTGTGTGTGTGTGTGTGTGTGTGTGTGTGTGTGTGTGTGTGTGTGTGTGTGTGTGTGTGTGCGTGTGTGGGCGTGTGTTGGTGCATATTTGGTTATGTTTTTAAATGTGTGTGAGAGAGACAGAGAAAGACAGAGAGGAAGATCAAACAAACCTAGACAAAACACGGGCGAGGTAGGTTCTAAAGATTTGCTTTGAACTGGCAAAGTAAAGAGAGAAAGAAGCAGACCGAGGTGAATCAGAGAGCCAGTCTTCACTTTACACGTTTCATTTTCTCACCCTCTGATCTTTCTCTTCTCTTGTTCAAACTCATCCACATCATGAATGATGATGACTTCATTTTAAGGCCGCTCTCCATGCACCTCTAGGATTTTTCAGTTTTACTGACTTTTGGGATTGGACCTGCTTGTGTGTGTGGACCAGTTTCCACCAATAAACAAGCTACTGCTCAGTTACTCTAAAAACTGATCAACTAGCTTGACTCCCCAAGATCTATTCCTGTCAATTACAGAGCCAGAGACAGTAAACATGGAAAAAAACTGCCCTGCAAGAGGCTTTGATTCAGGATATCCATCATTACAGATAGATTGTCTCACATGCCTCTGAGACAGTCCCGCAGGGTGCAAGATGCTAACAACCAGGGCATACATAGAACGCCATAACCAAGTGGCTGCCGTAGTATACAGGAACATCTGTGAGAGTATGGTCTTGAAGTCCTTGGGTCAAAATGGGATATGCCCCTCAAGATAGTTGAGAATGAGCAAGCTAAGATCCTGTGAGATTTCCATTTACAGACGGACAAACTGGACATGGTAGTGGTGTACAAGCAGGGAAAGACAGCCATAGTGATAGCTGTAGCTGTGCCAAGTGATAGGAATATCAGAAAGACAGAACATAAGAAAAATCCCCAACACTTAACAGTATTCTTAAACAGAGATTTGTCATCATCTCTGTAACATCCCATGGAGTTCTGGGGCACTGCCTCTGGATTTGCAGACTGGGGTGATGGTTCCCCTGTTTAAGAATGGGCACTGGTGGATTTGCTCCAACGATAGGGGGATCAAAACTGAAGGGGGGTCTATGCCAGAGTAATGGGGAGGAGAGTCAGTCAGTCACTCGGACTCAGGAGGGACAATGGTCAGGAAACACTGGACCGGCTCTTTATCCTCTCTAGAAAATTCAAAGTGGGTGTGAGTTTGCCCAACCAGTCTACATTTGATTTGATTTGTTGACCTTGGGGTATCCTGTTGGGGGTTGCTTCAGGAGTGTGTGTGGTGTCTGGCTGATTGTTACAGCCCATGCAGTTGCTGTACTACGGCAGCCAGAGCTTGGCTAATATCACTGGCAGTAAGTCGGGCTCGTTTCCAGTGGATGTTTGCAGCTTGTTATGGATTCTGTTCATAGTTTGGTGAGAATATGGTTCTCAGAAAAGGGTGGAGGCCCACTCTGGGAAAAGGACGAGTTATTGCCCCAAGTGGAGGAGTTTAAGTATCTCAGGATTTTGATCACGAATGAGGGAAGAGAGGAAACCATGATTGACCAACAGACTAAGGACACAGTGGATGGATATCATTTCAACCCATACAGAAACACAAAGATCAGCCACACATATGGATATAGATATGAAGGCGTACACATGCTGCTCCACCCACACACTGGATGAGCGATGGCACTCCATCTGGTCCTCATACTGCTATGTGTCATAGTAATCACAGGGGAATGACACGGACACAGAGGGATGAAATAAAAATGAAGAAAAAAGGACCGAAGGTGACACAGATCAAGGTGTGACGGCAGAAATATCTTTGTGTGAGCAATTTTCTCATCCTGCCCAGAGCTATTTTTTAAATCTTTCCCAGCTTGCTCCACACAGCAGGTGCACAAACATGCTCACAGTTTTTCCATTTCTTTCTCCCTCCTTTGTTTTTTTATGCGTTCTATCATTTCTTTACTGCTGACCTCCCTTTTTTTAAAAAAAATCATGCTCTCAGATTATTTGTCCATGCTGAAAGGCGACAGAATAGACACTTCTGAAGCTTTTTTTTCCTGTCTGTCGCGCTCCACTGTGCTGAAAAATAGAAAGAAACAGACATCAGAATCACTCTGTCCTGTTATTGTTTGACTGCTTTTGAAGGTCTAGCAATATGAGGTGTTTTCATAGAGGTTGTAAAGATGAGTGAGTGCTTTAGCTCGTCTACCTGTTCTGTCAAAATGGAGACAAAGAGGTAAAAAAACAAACAAACAAAACAAAACGTGTGTAATGGCAGCAGTCCCTGTGTGTAACCTTTATTTGCCCCTACAATAGAAGTGTGGATTACAGATGGGGACATTTTTCACGGTGCATGAGCACACAACCCAAACGCAAATTGGGTTTGCGCTCTGTAGGAGAGCTGCTGGTCAAATGCATCCAGCTGAGGAAGTCACCCTGCCACCATATGTCACCCACACACCCAATCCCCAATCCTCATTAGTCACCCAGCCTCTCTCTTCCTCAGCCACGAGGTCCTCTAAACTAAACCGTCCTCACCCCTCACTCGCCAGCCCATCCATCTCATCTCTTGCTCTCTGCTGCGCAAAACTATTCCCATTCATTACAGGGTGACATCATCGCCACGCAACCTGACACTGCACTGCAGCACGGCTACTCCCTGAATAAGTAACCCGAGAGGCCGACCGTCTACAACACCGACACCCAAAACTGAAGTCGACCTATGACTCAAGTTCCAGTTCACTCATTGTTGTGACAGAAGACCAGAAAAACGCTGTCTGGCTCAAGGCTCTGACTTTATTGATTTAATTTATTACAATCAAAAAGGTTCGAAGGTCAAAGATTATAAGTAATGCAAATGAATGATCAGGAATCAGCCCATGATAAATTATTATATATGTCCCAGTAATTCAATTTTTTTTATTTGAGGTAATGTGGTTATTTTTTTTATGTAATCGCCAGAAGAGTTCATGCACATCTATCAACAATTGTACAGAAAAGACAATATAAAATAACTACATGCATCCTGCTATTGTATTCTTTGGTAAAAATGAATTTAAATTTTTTTTCTCTGGCACAATAACACTGGATGCATACATAAAAACAATGTTGAAAAGCTGCTACAAAGTAGCACAAACCCATATCCTGACTCGACTCTGCTGATGCTGATACCGGCTCTCTCATGTGCTCCACTGCAAACAAGACAAAACAGCAACTTCACTTTGGGGCTTTATGGCTTACCAAATGTGTTTGTGTAACAGAATCAGATATTACAGTCTTTACGCCTTATAGTCAGCTCCACTGTGGGTAATTAACCTGCAGACCACTTTGCTGTATGACAAAGCCTGGAGAAAGAGAGACGCTACGAGCCGTGACCCAGGATGTGGAAGGTAATTCAGTCTGAAATCAACCTGTCGTCTAACAAAGTTTACTGTCTACAGTCTTTCCCAAGATTAATGGTATTCACTCTGTATGACACATTGCACAGTGATGTTAGTCTTTTCAGTTGTCAGTCAAAGAAACCTGACATAATAGCATCAGTGGTGACACTAAGTGAACTTTCTCGATGCTCTGCCTGAAAGGGAACTGGCTAAACTGGACTGTAGCAAATCATCTCTGCCATTTCATTTATATTCTTTGACCACAGTGTGTTTTAGTTTATTGTACATGTACCGTGGGTACACATTTTACGCTGGTATTTCTGTGGGCCTGAAGCATCTCTGTAGGTGTGTGTGTGCTTAGGTTGCCACTGTTCCAAGGTGTTTGGCGAGTTTGTTAGTAGTCCAAAAACAACATTTTAAAGAAGTGCAGAGTACAAAGTGGCTGAGATGTGAATTTAACCACCAAATCCAAGCTCGTGGTTCTTGGTCAGAAAAGGGTTGATTGCTTATTTTTGGTGAGAGACAAGTTGCTGCTTTAAGTGGAGGAGTTCAAGTATCTTGGTGTCTTCCTTATGAGTGAGGGAGAAACTCAGCCAGTGGCCTTCTACTACCCGTATCTACAGTGAGCAACACTAGTTTACTAAACAACAGTCCACCGATCACTAGTGTCAGCAAAAGCCAGACTTCAACTCCTCATAAGAATAGCTGGATATAACCTTACTGTCATGGTCCTGGGTCATTTGATCCAGCGTTTTGAGTTTTCTTGTGTTTTTGTCATTTTGTATTATGATTTATGTTTAAGTCCACTTTGTTAGTCTTAGGTTTATTCTATAGTACCTATTTTGTTCTGTTTAGCTTTGGTTTGTTAGATTCCCCCTTGTGTCTTTGCCGTCTGTGTCTCCCTCTGTGTGCCTGCGTTTATGTGTTTGTGTGAGTTCCTGTAACTTGTTTCCCCTCCTTGTGTTTTATCCCATCATGTTTAGCCTATCTATATTTCCCCAGCCCCTCATATCTGCTCTCTCTGCCTCAGGTTCCTTCGCTCCCTCTCGTCTGCCTCTCCTTCACTCCTGCATCATGATCCTCCGTTTCCTGTTTTATTGTGAAGGTCTCGTGTTTCCATGTTCATTCTGTTCAGTTTTGCTTCCCATGTCTCGTTATGGTTATTCGCTTCAGCTGTGTTCCTCGTGTGTTCTCACTTCCTTCTGTGTATTTATGTCAGCATCTCCCTCGGTCCTGTGTCACGTTCTCCCTCATCCATGGTTGTGTTTCCCTGTGTGCCTCATTGCCTGTTAGCTATAATTTCCCAGTCTAGTTTTGTATCGTTTTGCCATTCAGCAAATAAAGCTATTTGAGTCTGCGTTTGGGTCCTTTCCTGCCTGCACACAGCCGAAATCCTGACATTTACCATGATAGGATGTAAACTGATGGTAGATAACATTAGATTATCAACTATTAAAAACTGCTAAGACTGCTCCACCAGTTTCCTCCTCTCGGCTCATAACCTGAAATCAGCTGAAGAACTTTTGCAATGCAAGTAACATCATATTTGTAGCTTGCAAAGATAAGCGTCTGGACTTCTTTAAGTTACTTGAAGACGTTTCACCTCTCATCCGAGAAGCTTCTTCAGTTCTAAGGTCAAATGGTGGAGAGTCCCAGATATAAACCTAGTGGGAGTATCCCCCCACAGAGGGACAAAAGGACCCCCTGATGATCCTCTAATCGCCTGAGCCAAGGTGTGAAACTGGGTGTGGGTCCCAATCAGCCAGAGTTTCGGGTGTGTTCATTGTGAAACCTGGCCCCACCTTATCATGCGAATTCCTGAGGTCAGATGGCCCAGGATGTGAGTGGGCGTTAAGGCGTCTGGGAAGGGATCTCAAAACTGGATTATAGATGGCAGAGAGTTGGTGTCGTAAACCCCCGCCTCTGTTCAAAGATGGTCGCTCACAGTGGACATAGATGGCTTCTTTCACTCCTCTTTCAAACCATCTGTCCTCTCTGTCCAAAATGTGAACATTGGCATCCTCGAAAGAGTGACCTTTATCCTTAAGATGCAGATGGACTGCTGAGTCTTGTCCTGTGGAGGTGGCTCTTCTGTGTTGTGCCATGCGCTTGTGAAGTGGCTGTTTGATCTCTCCAATGTAGAGGTCTGGGCATTCCTCGCTGCACTGTACAGCATACACCACATTGTTAAGTCTGTGTTTTGGCGTTTTGTCTTTCGGGTGAACCAGTTTTTGTCTGAGCGTGTTGCTGGGTCTGAAATGCACCGGGATGTCATGCTTGGAGAAAACTCTCCTAAGTTTTTCTGATACACCGGCTACATAGGGGATGACAATGTTGTTGCGTCTGTCCTTCTTATCCTCCCTCGCTGGTGTCTGGTCTTCTGATAAGGTGGGGCCAGGTTTCACAATGAACACACCCGAAACTCTGGCTGATTGGGACCCACACCCAGTTTCACACCTTGGCTCAGGCGATTAGAGGATCACCAGGGGGTCCTTTTGTCCCTCTGTGGGGGGATACTCCCACTAGGTTTATATCTGGGACTCTCCACCATTTGACCTTAGAACTGAAGAAGCTTCTCGGATGAGAGGTGAAACGTCTTCAAGTAACTTAAAGAAGTCCAGACGCTTTTCTTTGCAAGCTCCTTTGACTACGATGACCTGGATGACTGAGAACCTTCACAGACATATCATATTTGTAGGTGTAACTTGTTAGTACAGTGGTGTGTTACATTTTTGCATTACAGAAAAATGTGATGTAATTACGGTAACATGCAATTGCCCAACACTGATCTTTGCAGCCCTCTCTAATTGCAAATGCAGTTACTTGTGATTTAACTATAGCAACTATTGACTGGTTTATAGTTTAGTCAGAGTGGTAACCATCCAGGGTGTATCTTGCCTCTCACCCTAAGATGGATGGATTGATGGATGAACGAGTGACATGTGAAAACACTCAGTAAACTATCTGCAAGCGCTGTAACTTTGTGGGTGTGGAGCATGACTCTCTGACAGAGGCTTCAGAAAGGAGGGTGCTGTCTAAGTCCAGGTCGATATTGGACGGTCCTTCACACATCTCATGTTGGACAGCTGCAGGAGAACGCTCAGCAAAAGACTCTTTCAACCACGGTGCATCATAGAACACCACAGGAAATCATTCCTACCTGTGGCCTTCAAACTTTACAACTCCTGCTTTTAAAACCTGATAGACTATTTTAACTTGCGATATCATGTCGATATTGTGCATACCACTGTTTTAACTTCATATTAACATTTAATTCAATGTGGGACTTGTGAGCATTTCTGGGAAATGAGTGTTTTTTCCCTGGGATTAATAAAGCATTCTGATTCTCAGGTGTCTTAGTTAGGTTTGCCTTATTTTCTATGTGCCCACTCAAAACAAAAAGGAACAATAGGTACATCAAGGCAACACAACAGACAAATGAAAGAACTGATGGTTGATGGAGCAAGCAGACTCACATTCTCCTTGAACTCCCCACCCCACCCCACCCCACCCCACCTCCCAGCTGCCACAGACGGTGCGTTTGGAAAAGGTTCAGCAGTTTAATTCAGCGAGGGGTGATGGGGTGTGGCGCTGATGGGGCTGAAGTGAGTATTTAGAAGAAAGGGGCAGAGTGGGACTGGAGTGCCGCGCTTGCTTTCTTTTCTCTTTTGTCCCATTTACAACCATAATTCATTTCAGCATCACTATGGAAACTGAGAGGCTATAATCAGAGAGTGGCGTCCTAAATGGGGCCTGAACAAAAAGATAATAATTAAAGTAAAGGCTAGAAACACACTGTTGACTTTGGTGAAAGATGTGGAATTTAAAAAAAAAAAGAACAAAAGTAATGATTGCCATTGTTCAACGTGAAAGACTGGATAAATTAAGTTGTGAGTTTAAGTGCAATTTAGGATCCTTGATCATTTTGGAGTTATTATCCTGGAGACAATAAATAGGCAATCAGTCACTCTTAATGAGGACGTGATTGGGACCACTTTGGTGAATGAAAGGCTAAAGCAGCTTTGCAAAGACTTAAATCGCTTTTCATTGACTGGGATAATTTCAGCAGAGCCGGTGTCGCTTTGTGTCCAGATTTTACTGCGCACTGAGTGCTGTCAAAAAAATACATCACAAAAAAAAGCCTAAGGTTTAAACACACATAGTTAGGCAGTCAAACATACACCTCTCAACACGGGGAATGTTAGCGGCACATCATGCAGAGTGAGGAGAAGAGTGTTTTAAGATAAAGAACAAAGGAAAGGTTTTATAGCCGGATTAGAATATTAGAGATTTATATACCTTTATTTGGTATAGTGTCTCAAACATAGGAATTCTAAGAAAGTCTAAACTAAAACTCAACCCCAGGCCTGCATCAAACTTGGAACCCCACCATCCAAGTTTACAACTGAGAATTTTAAAGAAAATTGTTAATTACTAACAATTTGGCACCATTAGGAATGTGCGACACATAATAAAAGACAGAATGGCAACGGCCCCATCCTGTATGTGGTGCGCCTCATATGGTCAGCTACATAAGTTTTCTGTTATTTGTAAATGTTGATCTACCTATAAATCATAAGCTTTATTACTTGGAGCAGCGTTTAAAACTACACATTTAGACAGTCTCTAAAGAAGGGCTTTTGCTACAGGTCAGACACTTTAATCCTCACCGTCAAGCAGATTCAGACAGAGGCTCAGAGTAATGTGGACGAAAGCTTTATTTACAACACACGAAACAAACACTAGAAATGGTAACTAGAGAATATGAACTAGAGCTATGGACATGAACATGAGCTAGGTGCAATGATTCTAAACATGGGCTAGGAGCATGAGCATGACCTATGGTATTCCTGGACTTGGGGTGGCCGTGAGCATGGGCCTGGATTGGCAAAGCTTGGTGGGGAAACAGTGGTTCGAGAGCTGGTGGAGTTTGCATGTGGAGTCACACAGGAGGGGGGAAGCACTGCTGTGAGGTCTGGGTGAGGTCTGAACATCTGAACGAATAGATCCAGAGTTCCAAACGTTGAGGCAGGCAGGTGAGGGTGGAGAGCATACCGAGGATGGTTATCGGCTGCAGTGGAACAGAAAAGACCAGCATCCAGGTGAGCTTGTTTATTGCAAGGCGATGGTGTGGTTCCAAGAAACAAATAGGTTAGCAGACGGTCTGGCGAAGGCTGATCTGAGCGCTGGTCTTAAATACAGCTGGTCTAATGAGCTCCAGGTGGGAACCCTGGGAGGAGTGACGATGACTCCACCCAGAGAAGGAGTGCCAGGCACTGTGGAAAAGCACTGTGACTCACCCAGACCATGGCACTCACATTAATATCGATAATAAGGGTTTTTCCTTGTAACCATAGAAATTAAGATATTTGTGTACATGTTATTTTTTCTTGAAACCGCCGCTCCTCACAGTGTTTACTGGACATGTAACTCTGACAGAATAAAATATGACTCCTTTGGTCAGTTCGGTGTGTTTCGTGAGCTGGATGGATGGATACATAGACACGCTGTAACGGCTTGCTTTTATTAACCGATTTGATGTTGGATGATTCAGGTTAACAACAAGTGCGCTGTTTTTCTTACCTTCGTGCATTAATTAAATTGCAGTTTGTGGTGTCTTTTTAGACGGCTGAATAAATTAGTTGTGTTGTTTCACGGTGCAGAAAGAACCCTACAGCACTTTTTTTTCTCTTTGGTTATCATCGCGTATATCATCAAGTATTTCCAACAGATCATGACCAGACATTTGGTTTCTATTGTACATCTGTCTTTTAACCCTTTAAAACCGGTCGGAGCGGGCACGCTCTGTTTTGCGTAACTATTTTAAAATCCCGGTAGCACTGCAACCACGTAAGCTAGCGCAATAATTTTTTTTGAGGAGTTGTACTTACATCTTATGCCATCAGCTTGTCCTAAGTCACAGTTTCCTTCCACATATAGCTTTGCAAAAACTGCATAAAAAGCGCTTGCAGCAACAAATACATAATATTCCAGAAACACGCTTTGCCGATCCGATCAGCTGTTTGTAACACTTCGTCAGCGTGAACTATCGCATGCCCGCCATCACCTGCCCGAAACCGGAAGTGACGTCATTTTCGCGGAAATGTAGTTTTTTACCATCAGGGCCTCATGAGTGTTTTTAAAAGTTATCTTTGACTTTATGACTTTCTGTGTCGTTTCTGGGATGCTTAGGACTCATATTGCACTGCTGGAAATAATTTATTTTGATGCATATGCTGTTTTTTTGCAAATTTGCACTATAATATTTATTTTTGTTTTTCCTGCAGTATATAAAAATTGGTGTATTTCAAAAATAAAATTATGAAGACACTCAAAATAAATTTCCTGTGGTGGAAAATATTTTGTGCAACTTTATTGTATTTACAGTTTTGAAGGATAAGCCTCTTAAATTTCTCTAACTAGAAATATATGTTAAAAAAACAAAAACGATTTTCAATTTTTTTGTAGTTTATTGCACTTTTTTGCAATTTATGTAATTACTATGCACTTAATGTATACATATTATTAAAATTTGGGCTATAATGGTTGTATTGATGTATAGCAACTTGAAATGCTCCCAAAAATGGCATTACGGCATGTAAAAATATAATATAAGCTCTGGCGGACTTGGTTCTATGGTAGGTCTTAAAGGGTTAACGTAGTGTTACTCATCCTGACTAGTCCAGAAAATGTTAAGCTGCACAGTGACAGGGGGCAGCTCTGATTGGCACATGCAGTCACATGGTAAGGCACTGGTTTTTACTGAGAGCTTAATTTGCTTTTGCTTTGCTTTTGAAATGGTGGAGCCTGCATTCCAACTACTGCAGATGGCAAAATCGTGACTGAGATTTAAATTTGATTAACTGTGCAGCACTTTAAGCCACTTTCACATTGGCTACACTTGTCAGACCTGAAGGCTAAATCTTGTGAATACAGTCAGTGGTGTACAAAATAATATAGAGGAAGAAAAAATGCTTCAGTTCTTAAATTCTGACTTTTTTTATTATGATTATTGGTATTTTTAATGTTAAGGATTAGTTCATGACTGCTCTGGATAATCAATAATTACATGCTTTCAGCCGCCCAGTTTATTAGACATATTACACATGTTAAACAATATGTAATTACTAGTAGTGCCGTTATAGACTTCATAATACCAAAACCGCATCAATAATACGCATAGTTTGGCAATGCCACCAAAATCTTCATAGTGATTTTAAAGCACAGATGTCCACCTGGCGTATTCCAACTTTAAAACAATGTTTTAATCACACTATGACCTT
Organism: Perissodus microlepis; assembly: GCF_051167445.1. Lineage (NCBI taxonomy): Eukaryota > Metazoa > Chordata > Actinopteri > Cichliformes > Cichlidae > Perissodus > Perissodus microlepis. The sequence continues at coordinate 4,458,565 of NC_140481.1, read as the reverse complement.
TTGCAGAGGTCGGGTACAAATACATATAAATCTACATGAGGGGTGAAAATGGAGGTTAAAATAGCCTTTATAACATGAATTTTTAAAAGGTCTAGATGCTGTCTATCGAGATTTGGTGTATGCGCTTACACGTATAGTGCAAATACATCAGTTTTTATGAAATAGAAAAGTGAAATCTTCTGGCATGAGTGAGATGTTATATGCACAGCAAACAAGCAAAGCATATCTTAATTTTGCATTTAACAAAACCCCCATCTATCTATTTTCTTGTGGTTATCCTTTTCAAAATGAAGGGTAACAAAATATTATAATCTATACCAGAGAACGTGAACGACTGCATCAAAATGTAAGACCAAAATGTAAGGGCCACTGCCTGTTTCCAAAGAGCCACGACTTCAACCTCTCAGATGAGCAGGCAGATTGATAAGATATGGACAGACGCCCCCTCACCTTGGTGAGCAGATCGGTACCGCAGCAGGACAGACGGACTCGTGTCCAAAGCACCCTGGGGAGGTGTGTGTGTTCAACTATGTGCATGCGTGACAGACGGCCAGTCTGCAGCCCCCTGCAGACGAGGAAGAAAGAGGCAGAGGGGAAAGCAGGAGTGGGTGAGGGGCTAAAACAGTACACCTACAGAGGAGGAGAGAGATAGATGAAGGGAGGATGATACTGAGGGATGATGATGGAGGGTCCTAGCGATGAAGCAGGGGCTGAGGTGGGAAAGAAGCAGAGGATAACAAAATGTTAAAGTGCTGGGCGAGAGAAAGATTAAGGAAGATGAAAGAGATGCTGGACTAGAAGGATAAGGCAATAAAGAAAAAAGCAGCAAGGGGGGAGGTGATGTGAGAAGGTGGTGTAAAAGCATGGATGTGTGATGGAGGGGGGTTAGTTTTCGAGAAGACACAAAGAATAAGATGAACATATTTTCTCTGCTTTTATGCTAGTTAGAACATCAGCACTACTAAAACACCCACCTTTTAGGGCTCATGAGAAGCACTGATTATTTCAATTATACACTTTACACACAGCACAGTTTTGTGTTTTGGAGGTTTTTTTTAAGAAGGTGCTTTAAAGCAACACACTGTTTGTTTGCACTGAAAGGTTTTTCTGTCTTGTGCCACGGTCGGGCTAAATGTCCACACGCTCACCCAACTCTGACCTGAAAAAGCTGAGAGGAGACAAAGACGCTATCCTGGTATCACACACCCGTTAGCTCCAGATAGCCTTTGCAGCCAAATGCCATTTTTGTTGCTTCCTGTGTGTGTTTTGTTCTGCTGCTCTGACCTTCAGAGCCCGAGTACGTGTTATTAGTTTATGTCAATGTTGAGTCAGAGATTTATTCTCTCACATCAAATATTTCCTATCAAATACACACACACGTAATAAATTAATCCTAACCTTCTAATGTAAGATTTTTGCCTTTCGAAAAATGTTCTCCCCTGTCTTGGTCAGTAGACAAAAGAAAAACAATCTGAGGGACAAACATCAAAAACACTTCTGACATTTTAGTTTTTCTTCAAAACAGTACAGGGGTTAGCGTTACTTTGCACAATCAGATGTTAAGTGAATATTTATGGACTATTTTGTGGAAAAACAACATGGGTGGGGCTAAGCTGACACATCAAACTGCATAAAAATCAGATGAAGGAGAAAATATCTTTCATAACGTTATTCCCATCACTTAGCTTAGTTATGTGTGGAACTGACTTTGCACGATCACATCAGAGTGTATGTATGACTAATGTATTTTTGATTGGTAGTGATTAACAAGCAAAGCGAGCACAGCATTGATTGTATTGTTCTTGACGCCAACCACCTCCTACCACACTGGCAGGAGTCCTTCCACTGTAGCTTGTAATGAGGAAGAATTGGAGCAATTAAAAACACAGCAATGCTGACTTGTTCATGCTTCACTCTGCTCTGACCGGTTATGGACAGTGTGAAAGGCTTTGATTGCATCCATCTAGAGGTTTGAAGGTACTGAAGTCGCATACAGTGTATGTGTCATTGTGAAGACACTATCCAGTATTATTATTTTGATACATTTATATGAAGAATTTAGTAAATTAATCAAAAAACTGATTTCACTGATTTATCTTAGCAGTTTGAATATAAATCTTAAAGCTTGGACTTTATTTTATGGTAAAGGCTTAAAGATGTTGATAGAGTTTAATCATTGATTGTGGGCGTTGTATGTAACCAAAGAGCCAGGTCCAGGATCCAGTCATCTGACAACCATCTGACCATCTGGTTGCTAGGGAAAAATGTGTAGTACATAGTAGTGGTGCAACGGATCAAAAGTCTCACGGTTCGGATCGGATCACGATTTTTTTGTCATGGATCAGATCAATTTTCGGATCAGCAGAAGAAAAAAAAGAAGACAAAAATTTAACTCGCCATTTACGTATTTAAGTATTTTTTGCCTATTAAAAAACATTCAACTCAAGACTCATTCCACGCAATTATATAAAAACAAATTAAGGTGCAATATAGGGCAGTACAGGGCTTCGTATCTACCACTCCGCTGTGATATAATGAGCTGTCATGGTCACGTAGCTTTCCGTTGCCCTGGAGGTCCACCCATTTGTAGTTAGGGCAACAGAAGATGCCTGGGACAGCTCAGCCATAACTTTAAACTTTTCCTGCTCATACATGCTTGGAGCGATCTTGTCACTAAAGTGGACGCATGACGGGATGTCATAGCGTGGCTCAAGCACCTCCATCATAGTTTAAACTAGTGCTGTCAGCGTAAATCTCGTTAAAATGACATTAATGCCATAACTGCATTAACGCGGCAAATCTCCGTTAACTAGTTACCACGAATCGCCCCGTGCGTGGGGCTGCACGGCGTCAATGCGTCAACTAACGCGTTGACTAGTTTAAACCCCTTGTTTTGCACAACGGAATACGGCCTCCCGTCTGCAGCTAAACACCCCCATTGGGCAGCAAAGGGCTGCTTAAATACCGCAAAGTCCTCTGCTCCTCCACTTGGACCGCTAGCGCTGAACGTAGCTATCACTTGACAGACTGACCATACACATACTTTTTTCTTCTTTTTTGAATCTTCGGATCACGTGCGTGCCGAACCGTGGAGTGGGATCGGTCCGGATTACGGATCAACCGTGATCCGATGCACCACTAGTACATAGTCAGCTAATGAGTGGCTGCTGGTGGTTGCTCATGTGAAATCAGTTGCAAAGAGCCAACACAGTCTTGCACCCAAACCTACTTGCGACTGCTTTTCCATTGTGGTAACTAGCAGGTTGCTACAATCATCAGTGGTGGAAGATGCCAATTGGTTTGCAAACACTCTCAATCTAGTCTATAAACTGTGAAGTGTCTCAAATTTGATGACCTTCAAAGCAAAATCTCCATCTTATGAAATGTGTTGGTTGTAGCAGTAAGGCACAACCTTTACTTGGAAGGTGAGCGTTTTCTATTTCTAGTTTGTATTTCACTTTTTTGAGTTTCACTACGGCTTAAAGAGTAAATGGTGAGTGTTTTGAGGCAAATTGGTGTTCATCATACTGCCACACACAAATTACCATGCCAGTCTCATACCCACCAAAGCAATCATTCATAGGTTTTTGGTGTGGCACGCTCTTTGGACTGCTTTTACCTCACCACAGCCAGCAAGCTCCAGCAAACAGTCACTAACCGGTCAAAGAGTACACTTTTTTTCCATAGCGACTTGGGGTTCCCAGGGCATTGCTGATTCGTATCTAAAGTGGGAGTTTACACACTGTACATCAACCGGGATCCAGAGATAATGAAGAAATCTCCACAAGCTCCATAAAAGTGATTGCGTTTATGTTTTTATTTATTTAGTTATTTAACTAAGTTGTATTCCTGAAAAACAAGATTTGACGGCCATGAATCAAATTCTCATCCCACCATGCCAAACCATTATTGAGGCAATCTGAATTTGTTGATGGCTGGCGACCAGGAAAAGTTCAGAAACAACAGCTGACAAGCTTGGCATTGGCCCAGGTATCAGTGAAGTTTGCCTCTTTTCTCCATCAGTGCTGCCAAATGGTTTTCTTTTAGCTTTTAGTTTCCAATAAAGCTGGAAGCTATTCTTTATTTTTATAAAGTTTTTTTAAAAGTATTAGAGCATTGGATTCTAAAATGCTAAAATACAAAACGTAATCTAGAATGCTTAATTGATATGTTACATTTAGTAAAACAGCAGAAAATGTGGAATTTTACGGTTACATTAACAAATGCCTGTTTGGAACTAGCCAACGTCCCCTTGCAGTGCAGGTGAAGAGCAAATAAACAGGTGGTTCAGGTCAAAAACAATTAGCTGCAATAAGTCAACAATGTGCTATCAAGTGTGCAATGAACTATCAACATCATCACCTTAAATATAAAGTCATGTTTGCTAGCCTTGATGTAACCTAATATTGACCATAGACACCATGTATGCTTTGTGCAGGTCCAACGTGAACTTCATTACAGTACTGCAGACTTTAGCCTGCAGTGCACTGGACCAAACTACCTGGTAGGCAGTTAGCCTAAATTAGCATAATTTAATTTGTTTAGCAAGACATTTCACAAAAAAACACAACTTGAGCAACACATCATGTATAAATACAAGTTCTGATTAACAATCAATGAGGGTGAAATTTAAAATTACAGTTAAGTAAATGTCACTTGCTGAGCAGTCCTTACTTTTGAAAATAAGGCTCCTGCTCCTGCTGCTCCTTCTCCTGCTTTTTGTACATCTTCCTCCATCTCTTAGTCTCAGACATTAATATTTTTTGTCACCTTGAGAAATCCGCCACATGCACATTTAGCTCTCAGACAAATTGTAACAAACTCAGCTGAAACAGTTTACTGTTATTCTGTTTATGCTTGTTTCTCTTTGGTAGCTAGCTAGATGCTAAAGTACCAGTACTGTGACTTTTTTCTGCACTATGAATCCATGCAGACACAAGGAGCAAAAAGAGGGTGGCATATCATTATTTTCTTATTACTGTGAAAATATCACTGGAAGCAACATGGAAAAAACTAATTTCATCTTAAAAGATTGAATTACTCATTGATTACTATTTAACTGAGGGTGCCAGATTGTTCCAACTTGCTTTAGCCCCTGAATGTACCCCTAGCTAAAGTTACCAAGCTAGCTAAAAATATAAATATGTAAATAAGATTACACTAGTTGTGTTGCATTAAGCAAATAACTGCAGCAGCCAATCAGCTGAGACAAACTGAAATCATCATCATCATCATAAACAAGACAACAAAAACTCTTAAACTGCATCAATCTAAACTGAACACTGAATTTTAAATTTATCTAAAGTCCAAAACACAAATCTGAAAGTATAACTTCAACGCAGCACTTAAATGGTAAATGGCCTGTATTTGTATAGCGCTTTACTTAGTCCCTAAGGACCCCAAAGCGCTTTACACTACATTTAGTTATCCACCCATTCACACACACATGATGGCAGCTACATTGTAGCTACAGCTGCCCTGGGGCGCACTGACAGAAGCGAGGCTGCCGAACACTGGTGCCACCGGGCCCTCTGACCACCACCAGTAGGCAATAGGCGAAGTGTCTTGCCCAAGGACACAAAGACCAAGCCTGTCGGAGGTGGGGCTTGAACCAGCAACCTTCCGATTACAAGACGAACGCCCAACTCTTGAGCCACGATCACCCCTTGAAACATGTGCTGCTTATTGTCACTTGACATCACCAAATATTACAGAAAATTAGGCTATCACCACAGTAAATTGGTCCTGGTGCTATACAAAATCTACTAGTGCCACTATGCAACAGTGCGACAGCAAAATGCTGCTCTCAGCTCCTCTGGAATAAAACACACTTTTAACCATTTCATTACAGCCAAGGACAACAAAATTGATTTTCTCCTCTTCAAAAAATGTTTGAAGCAGACCTGGATGTAATCTAGAACAGAATAATAGACATCAGCCAAGTGCAGTTTTCACCAAAGGCTGCACAATTACACATCAGCACGCGCTAACACGTGAAATGGTAGGGTGGTGTTACACTGTGCATCGAGAACCTTTCACACTTTCTTCCCCATTCTTGGTTCAGTTAATGGTCTTATCTAACAGGAATCAAGACTGGGAGGGGGGAAGGTGACTCAAACTAATGTGTGTGTGCATGTGTGTGTGTCTGTGTGTGTGCTACTGTTACAAGGTTGAGTCTGCTTAGATTGCTCAGATCAATAATGCAATGAGAGAGAGGGGGAGAGACCGCATCGTGTCTAATTTGGATGACTCACGAGGATGCACTGGAACAAAAGACAAAAGAGGAGAAAGAGAAGGAAACAAGGAAAAGAACGAGGAAGCAAAGAACGGAGCGGACGTGATGAGGAGTGATGAAGAATCCATCTCTGAAACACAACAGAGAAAAAAACTGAGACAGTTTAGTCAAATATTGATGAATATTTATTATCCCTGCTGTCTCTCACACCAACACTTTTGCTTCTAATAGTATTTTTTAACACTTGTGACTGTGAATATTTTTAAATGAGACACACTTTGATACATCTCATGATGACAGGTGCCATATGGTATTGTTAAAGTGGGACACGTAAAACACAAACGAGTCCTGCACAACCGTGCACTCCAACCAGAATATAACTCTGTGGTGAAATGAATCCTTTGAAACTTAGCTTTAGGCAACAAAATCAATCTCTTTACTGTTTGTAAACTCTTTACCTTCTACCTGGTCCATGTCTGTACCTGGTCTCCCTGAACGAAAACGTAATTGCTTATGTTTTTAAAGATGTCTACTTCTAAATCCAGACAAATTCAAAATAGAAAATTGGAGGGTCTTTTAATACAAAGACTACCACTATAACAATTAATGTAATGTCTTTTCTTTTGGAATTAAAGGATCCATAATCTCTAGAATTACAATAAGCTGCTAAAAGTATTCACTCGTCTGCCTTTATAGGCATATGAACTTGAGTGATAATCCCATTCTGAATCCACAGTATTTAATATAATGTCGGCCCAGCTTTGCAGCTATAAAAGCTTCAACTCTTCTTGGAGGACTTTTCACAAAGGTTTGGATTGTGTTTGTGGTCATTTGTGACCATTCTTACAGAAGCACATCTGTGAGGTCAGACAGTGAAGTTGGATGAGAAGACCTGGCTCTCAGTCTCCACACACCCAAAGGTGTTCTATCTGTTCGAGGTCAGGACTGTCACAGGCTGGGTCTCTGACCCAGCATGCTGAGTCTTATTTTGTAATTTTGAAGTTCTCATGTTAGTTTGGTGACTATAAGTTTGTGTTATTCTTATGTAGGGTTTAATGAAGGTTTAGGTTAACAATTATTTATCATCTGTCTCCTTGGTTTCTGTGTTTCGTTCCTTGTCTAGTCTGTCATGTGTTTTAGGTCTGTTAAGCTTGTGTTGTCGTGTCTAAGTCTCCATGTTTCCTGTTTTATTTTGAAAAGGGTCTTGTGTTCTGTGTTCATGTGTTTAGTTTTACACTCCACTGTGTCATTATGTTTCATTCGAGTCAGCTGTGTCATCATGTGTCTCCACTTCCCCTGATCACCTCATGTGTGTATTTAAGTCGTCAGTCTTCCTGTGTTCAGCGTTGCGTCGTCTGTGTATCTAGCTCTTGTCATGGAACTCATAGTTCAGTTCATAATGTCACAGTCTAGTTTGTTTTCTCGCCTTTTGTTAGAGTTAATTCAGTCTCCTTGTCTATGTTCACCCCTGGGTCCTGGGCATCCACAAACTGTTCCCACAAAGTTGGAAGCATAAAACTGTCCAAAATAATTTTGGTATGCTGAAGCAGTAAGAGTTCCTTTTACTGGATTTATTTTTTATTTTATAAAGTTTATGCTTCAGGTTTGGTGAATGAAGTTCCAATATTTTATTATTTATGCTTTAAGTTAAATCCATGCTTTAAATACATAACTACAAATCCTTCTGAAACCCTTCATCGTAACTCACGCCAGCCATGTCAGCACAGCCTGCAATGACAGCCATTAGCCCATTCAGTTTCCTTCTGTGTATTTTAGGCTACTTTTCTGCCACACTTCATCAAATCAAATGGAAGAGAATGGATGGACTTGAAAAGAGAATCTCCAGTGCTAACTAATGTTTTAGTTAGCAGAGAAATACCATGCACAGTTAAAGTCTGGTAGTCATGTCAACCACTTACATAGGCTATGCAGATTCAACCCAGAAGTAAAAATTAAGTTTACTGTTAAGTTTTTATCTTTAATTTGAAAATTCACCTTTTTGGACCACAAGAAAGTAGATGAGGTGTGGTCAAATAAATTCAGAGTGGCACAGTTGTGTAATGGTTAGCACCAGTGCCTCACAGCAAGAAGATTTAGGGTTGGAATCTACAAGATGACCAGGACCTTTCTGTGTTTTCTCCAGTTCCTCTGGTTTTTTCTCACAGTCCAAAGACATGGACATTACTGCAGGTTTGGTGGTAACTCGAAACTGGCTGTAGGTGTGAATGAGATTGTGAACGGTTGTTTGTCTCTGAGTTGGCCCTGTGATAACTTGGCGATTTGTCCAGGATACACTCTGCCTCCAACCCTATGACAGCTGGGATAGGCTCGAGCCCATGAATGAGCAGAAGATGGATGCATAAAATATACTGAGAAGTAGCCTAAAGATTATAGACTTGCCTAAAAAGATCATGACCTATTTATTTCTTTTACATGCTAGTAATTAGCCATTTTTAATAAGTAGACATATCATTATGTGTTTGAAACCAAATTTTGTGCCATCAGCCTTTTATTATTCATGTTCTTTTTGTGTTATAGAAGCTCCCTACCCCCTCTCGCTCCTTCAGCTACTGTATCTGGGTCAGGGTAACAGTCAGACATGGAAAGAGCTGTGTGACTCACAAATGCTTGTTCTGTTTTAACACTTGTGCACTGTATGTCCAGTGTGTGCAGCAGTCCTCTCCGGGCCTGGCAGACTGGCCAGAGCTGCTCCTGTGACACACTTCTCTTGTCTCGACTGGCTGTTTGGTATGTCTGCAGAAACTGAGTGGACCTTGAGCTTCAAGCTGTCTGGATTAACCGTATAGACTAAGGTAGTGTGTATTGATAAAAAAAAAAAATTAGGCAAATTGTCCAGCAGCCAGTGTTCATTCTAAAGTCTGTGGCTCTCAGTTTCTTCAAAGGCTACGTTAAAGGTCACTTTTATTTGCAGGTTCGCAAACACTAAAGTGGCAACGTGCTCCAAAATACACACAGTAACTAACCTGGTGACTGGTACTTCTGCAAAATTGAAATAAGCCTTAAAAATAATACCCCACCACTGCAGCTGTCATCTCTGCAGATCAGGTGAAGAATCCATCATACAGGAAGAAATGTCAGAACCCAGAGGTGAGTGGCAACCTTTCGCACATCAGATCCCTCCCCGTGCAGTTCATGCCCGTCTGTCTGGCACCCTGCTGGCTCCTGTGCTGTTCCCAAATACAGTTAGAAGGGTTTAAACAGCCAAGCGTGAGATTAGGTTCACAGGGATTATTACTGCGTACCCTTGTTTCCCATAGTCCCTGTGTTCTCACTGGCCCTAAAGGTCAGGGGTCACTGGTAACCCACAGCAGTATTGTGACACCTCATTACTCTTCACCAGGCTGCATGATCGCCACGGTGCGTTGTCATGGCAACAGCAAGACAGAAAGCTTATCTTGATGCTGAGAAAATTACACCTAAGCACCAAACCCCGGGGTGTAGCCTGCGTTTTGTGTGTGGGTGTGTGTGTCTATGTGTGTGGGTGTGTGCTGAGGGCATATGGTGTCCGCTGCATGGGGAGGTTGTGGGCTGAGATGAGAAGAGAGTTCCTCTCATGCTGTGTAATGTCCATACACCCCTGTAGTGATGGAGGTTTCCCAAATAATGGGGTTGAGGCAAAAGGGCAGAAGGCGATGACTGTGAATAAAAATAAAAAATAAAAAAACCCTGATAGCCATAGATATGAGAGTAACCAGAAGGCAGAGAGATTTGGAAAGGTGGTGTATGTTATCGTCTCATAATCCACTGTTAGGATGGTAAGTCATCTTTAATGTCTTGAGGTATTTTCTCCATCAGTGGTGCTTTAGGAGAGGATTTTATCTAATATGCAGCCATGTTATCAGTATGTAATTACAACATCTAAGCTAATTGAAATGGGATAGACTGGTCTTATGTAAAACAGGTAATGGTATCCACTTAGGCAGCTTGCTTCGCAGGGAGCCACTTATGAAAACTGACAAGAAGGATTACTAAAAAAGTATCAGAGTACATCACACATGAATTTATTCACTGCAATTGTTGCAATGAAAACAATATTAAAAAGAAAAACAATAAAAGGTCAAAACCTTATGTTTCGTCAGATTTTTCCTAATTTCAGATTATCTTGTTATTCATGAAATATGATAAATAAAGTATTATAAATCTTAAGCCACCCCTTATTTATTCATATTTTACTTCCAAGGAGTCAGACTTTGATGCATTTTTCTTAAAGTGGTATTGAGCAATATTTCTCTGGGGTTTCTGAAGGCTGCTTTTACATCTATTTTCAGTCCAGTCCTTGTGTCATTCCCACAGATACCCAAGATAACACAGTTTGACAGACATAAAGGAGTGTTATTGCCCCAACAAGGTGATTTCCAAAGAGAAGAACTGTCAAAAACACTGCACTCAGATCATAATACTGATTGCAAAAGCTGCAAAAGCATAGTCCTGGATTGGCCTCCCCAGAGCATCAACAACGCTTACCTAAGAGAGTTCAGACTCTGTTGAAGATTAAAGTTGCTCATAACAAATTGACTTTCAAGGTTGCTAGAACTGTACAAACTCTGTTTTCGCCTTATATATTTTCCATTTATATTTTATATTGTAATGAGCAGCATCTGATTTACGCTTGTGTTACTGTTTGATGATGAGCAGGTGTGCTGGAAGTATTGCATTTTTTTTTTTTGGTGTGGAAAAACAGAAACCTGCAATGTGCAAGCAGCTGATTCTTTTCTTTTGTGCCTTTTCTCATTTCCCTAGTGTTCAAACTCTTTTAGAAAAGGAGTGGATGCGATTTAGAAAATGGTCAGTCACAGATAAGGTCAGGGGAAGCACAGACTTTTAATTTTCAAGCCACAATGCTCTCCGGCTCTCCTTCGCCAGGATGTCTGACGGTTCTCTTATTGTGCGAGCAGGAAACTCTTTGCTGGAGTAGACAGTTTAACAAATCAATGTTCATTTACAAGTCTGTAAACAACCAACAAACAGATACAATGCCACTGCGTGCGACATATATCTAGATGTCAGTCAGACAGAAAGGATTGCTATTCCTGTAAGGCGTATCGACTGCAGTCTATTTCCCAGTTGTTGAGATAAGGCCCGCCCAGCCCGAATAGTTTGGCCTGTGGACAGAATCAGCTGATAGCACAAATGATCTGTCCATCAAATTCTAATACGCCAGTCAAGCCTCTATTAAAACAAAACCAATAAGCCAGGCAGACTAAACCCCAGCTGGCTCAAGGACAGGGACTGACTCAGCCTTGCATAGTGTCTTTCCACCTTCCCTCCCTCCCTCCCTGCTCCTTTTTTCTTTGTTTTTCAGCATTTTTTATTATCATTCAGACTGGGGTTTCCCGTCTCACGAGGAACATAAAAAGCATAAAAATGATAATCAACAGAAACAAAGCAAAGCATCAAACAGCCAGATGGGGACACAAACAGCAAGTGAGGCCTGAGTTAATTTAACAGAATTTAAGATGTGCACAGCACAAAACTTGTCCTGGCATCTTCAGAATTTTTTAGAATTTGGGTGAATAGAATTTGAAGGCTCAGGTTGGGTGTGATGTTGTGTTCTGGAGGATTCTGTTGTGTTCTCGTGCAGTTTATTTCTTGTCTGGCACACCAAGTTTTCTAAAGAAAATCTCCATGGTGACTGAAATCTCTGGGTGATACTAAAATACCGTGCACTAAAGGAAGCACAAAGTCAAATACAGTCAAAGTACAATTTTGTAAAAGAGGTCCAAAAATTTAGACTTTCACATATTTTGAAATAAAATAACCGAAAATATATCAGATTTTCAAAAATGTCCATATTAATTGAAATAAGTGAAAATACTGGACTTACTGAGGTGGACAATCTAGATAGTCTTATCTGTGAGTTGGAAAAAGAACATTAAGTAACTTTGTAAATGAAAAAGGATGAATGTGTGGGCATCCTCTTGTATTTACTTTTTTTTTTTAAGTCTTTTCAAGGTCTGATCTTCACACTAAGTTTAAACATCCACAAAAAAAGTAAGATTTCTAAGGCATCGTTTTTATTTTATTCACTAACACTGTGAATGCTAAGGCAAGCTTACAGAACTGTGATGCCTATATGCACACCCGCACAACTGACATGACACGTCAGATAAATAAGGCATTTCACACATCATTACCACATTCAAGATCCTTTTTGTTGTAGTCACTATCCAGCTCACATATTATTCTATTCAGTTTAGTTCAATTCAGCTGTATTTATAGAGCGCCAAGTCCCCCCAAGGTTGCCTCATGGTACTTTATATTGTAAGGTAAAGACTCTTCAATAATACAGAGAAAACCCCATCAATCAGACAACCTGCTTTGAACAAGTCTTGGCGACAGTGGGAAGGAAAAACTCCCTTTAAACAGCAAGAAACCTCTGACAGGACCAGGCAGCCATCTCATCTACCACAACCGGTTAGAGGTGGGGGAATAACTGTCAGCTGGTGGTCTCACTTTATAAGAGATAGCCTGACTAGACCTCTATTCCATGTGGGAAGATCAATGTCCATCTCTCTGTGGTTCAGTGTTTGTTACTGGGCAAAAACCAGTTTGGACCAAGGAGATGGTGCCAGTATTTCAACCATGTTTGCTGGATAGATGCATATTAGACAGTTACTTTGATTTTGTTAATTTGGTTAAACTGCTTGAACACAGTGGTTGAATTGCATTAATGACATTTTGTCTTGGAGTTAGTCGTCTACTGCTCCAGTTCTTCCTGGCTAGACAAGAAGAGACTGGCTGCTGCTTCTTCTGCAGTGAATCTTTATAGAGCCTAAAATGTGACCTGTGTAAGTGACTGTAGTGTGCATTCAGCTTTTGCTGGTGCATTGTGTTGATTATCTTGTGGTTGTTTCCTGGTGTTTTATCTGTGTTGCCAGCCATGACAGAAACAGAGCAAAATGTTCACAGAGGCGAACATTTTTTTTCATTTTCGACAATTTTGCCTCAATCTCCCCCTGTGATTTTGCTGACACCTTATATTTGAGGCTGTTTATTATTCTCTTACTGAATTATTCAAAAGCTTTGATCAAAAAGTAACAAGAAAAGAAAGCATGGGAGATAGCCACTGCAGCTAACCGGCCAATCACAGTAGCTGTAAGCTGTGTCAACGCGACGTGTACATTCTAAGGAAGGTGCATGTCAAGGTGCAAGTATGGGCGTAAGATTTCAGAGGGGTTTTCAATTACAATGGTAGGTTTAACACAGAAGTATAAATATAACAAAGGGACCATCTACTAGGAAAGCATGGGGAGAATGGGGTTGTTTTTAATTGACCTTATTTATTGTTCCTGTTTATAATGGTTTGCTCTACTAGTATATAGGTTGAGTTCTTTCTCATTTGGTGAAGTCACTTTTTTAAGTTCTTAGAATAGAAAAACAAATAAATCACGAACACAAGGAAACACAAAACCTTTAACAGAATGTAGGAATATACTGAAAACTAAAGGAAATCACAACTCAAAACTCTGAGTCAACAACCGAGGGGCCATGATAGCAATCATCGAGATGCAGTAAGAATGCCTCCATAGATTGCCGAACTTTTTGCGCCACATATTTTTCATGCATTATGTCGCTTTAAGTTGTATTTTCAACTGGGCGAAGCTGAAAGATGATTGTGGCAAACAGAATTTAAAAAAAGTTTTCTGAGAATTACCTGCTGTCCGCTTTACCCAAGAAACAAGTAGTTCTTTTGTTGTGTTTGGGTTTCCTTCACTATGTGATCATTTCATGGCACTTTGGCAAAATCTGCATAGCTTGTTACTTTCCAGTGACTTACAATTTTCCCTGTTGGGTGGAGTGAAGGAAACAAAACATGGTAAGGCGCTACCCTGCACTTGACCCACAACCCCAGCCTTCCCTGCTTTCTTCACAGCCATTACATAAAGACTTTGAAAAGAATCTGTCCTGAAGTGCTGATTAGTGAAAATTGGAGACAATAAAAATGTGGTTAAATATGTGAAACGAGGGAGATGGGATAACTCCTAGAAAAAGGTGATAGTTTTTTAGATCACAAAGGAACCAAGTGTAACTCTTAAACCACAATGGGTAATACTCAAGAGCCTACTGTCAGAACAGGGTGTACATGAAAGGACTACCAGGAGCAACACTTTCCTATAAGAACTGAGCAACAAGCAATAAGGCTGCAGGAACAATGATTTGAGGGTCGATGAGCTCAAAATAGCACATTTTGGTTTATATAAAAAGCATGATCATTGGAGAAAGAGAACACTGCATTATCACATCTTATATCCTCTATCTGTGGAACATGATGGCAGCAGTCATAGTCTTGGCTCTTTTTGTACATCTAGGCCAGAATAGCCTGTCGTTTTTGACTTAGGAAGCTCTAGGAACAGGTTGAACACAAGTTCTCCTACTAAAGAAAGACTAAAGAGAATTCTAAATTCTAAAACCTTTTATTAAACTATATTTTTTCGCACAGTTAGGCAAAAATGTTATTTGCAATGTGTTATTGTTAGAAAACAAGACCAATAACTCTCCATTGCACATTAATATTCAATTCAATTCAATTCAATTCAATTCAATTTTATTTATATAGCGCCAAATCACAACAAAAGTCGCCTCAAGGCGCTTCATAGATACAGAGAAAAACCCAACAATCATATGACCCCCTATGAGCAAGCACTTTGGCGAGAGTGGGAAGGAAAAACTCCCTTTTAACAGGAAGAAACCTCCGGCAGAACCAGGCTCAGGGAGGGGCGGCCATCTGCTGCGACCGGTTGGGGTGAGAGAAGGAAGACAGGATAAAAGACATGCTGTGGAAGAGAGACAGAGGTTAATAACAGATATGATTCAATGCAGAGAGGTCTATTAACACATAGTGAGTGAGAAAGGTGACTGGAAAGGAAAAACTCAATGCATCATGGGAATCCCCCGGCAGCCTACGTCTATTGCAGCATAACTAAGGGAGGATTCAGGGTCACCTGGTCCAGCCCTAACTATATGCTTTAGCAAAAAGGAAAGTTTTAAGCCTAATCTTAAAAGTAGAGATAGTTTCTGTCTCCCGAATCCAAACTGGAAGCTGGTTCCACAGAAGAGGGGCCTGAAAACTGAAGGCTCTGCCTCCCATTCTACTTTTAAAGACTCTAGGAACAACAAGTAGGCCTGCAGAGCGAGAGCGAAGTGCTCTAATAGGGTGATATGGTACTACAAGGTCATTAAGATAAGATGGGGCCTGATTATTTAAGACCTCGTATGTGAGGAGCAGGATTTTGAATTCAATTCTGGATTTAACAGGAAGCCAATGAAGGGAAGCCAAAACAGGAGAAATATGCTCTCTCCTTCTAGTCCCTGTCAGGACTCTTGCTGCAGCATTTTGGATTAGCTGAAGGCTTTTCAGTGAGTTTTTTGGACATCCTGATAATAATGAATTACAGTAGTCCAGCCTGGAAGTAATAAATGCATGAACTAGTTTTTCAGCGTCACTCTGAGACAGGATATTTCTAATTTTAGAGATGTTGCGCAAATGGAAGAAAGCAGTCTTACATATTTGTTTAATATGTGCGTTGAAGGACATGTCCTGGTCAAAAATGACTCCAAGGTTCCTCACAGTGTTACTGGAGGCCAAGGTAATGCCATCCAGAGTATGAATCTGGTTAGATACCATATTTCTAAGATTTTCAGGGCCGAGTACAATAACCTCAGTTTTATCTGAATTAAGAAGCAGAAAGTTAGCGGCCATCCAGGTCTTTATGTCTTTAAGACATTCCTGCAGTTTAACTAATTGGTGTGTGTTATCTGGCTTCATGGACAGATAGAGCTGGGTGTCATCTGCATAGCAGTGAAAATGTATGCTATGTCTTCTAATGATGCTGCCTAAGGGAAGCATGTATAATGTAAACAGAATTGGTCCTAGCACTGAACCCTGTGGAACTCCATAAATAACCTCAGTGTGTGAAGAGGACTCTCCATTTACATGCACAAATTGGAGTCTATTAGATAGATATGATACAAACCACTGCAGTGCAGTACCTGTAATACCTACAGCATGTTCTAATCGCTCTAATAGGATATTATGGTCGACAGTATCGAACGCTGCACTGAGGTCTAGCAGGACAAGCACAGAGATGAGTCCACTGTCAGAGGCCATAAGAAGATCATTTGTAACCTTCACTAAAGCTGTTTCTGTGCTGTGATGAGCTCTGAAACCTGACTGAAACTCTTCAAATAAACCATTCCTCTGCAGATGATCTGTTAGCTGTTTGACAACTACTCTTTCAAGGATTTTTGATATGAAAGGAAGGTTGGAGATTGGCCTATAATTAGCTAAGACTGCTGGGTCTAGAGATGGCTTTTTGAGTAAAGGTTTAACCACAGCCAGCTTGAAGGCCTGTGGTACATAGCCGACCATTAGAGATAGGTTGATCATATTTAAGATCGAAGAATTAATCAATGGCAGGACTTCTTTGAGCAGTTTTGTAGGAATGGGGTCTAAAAGACACGTTGATGGTTTGGAGGAAGTAATTATTGAAGTTAACTCAGAAAGATCAATTGGAGAAAAAGAGTCTAACTTAACATCAATGGTACTAAGAGTAGCTGTAGATAATATTACATCTGTGGGATGATTACTGGTAATTTTTTCTCTAATGATAAAAATTTTATTTGTGAAGAAGTTCATGAAGTCATTACTAGTTAACGTTAAAGGGATGGTTGGCTCAACAGAGCTCTGACTGTTTGTCAGCCTGGCTACAGTGCTGAAGAGAAACCTGGGGTTGTTCTTATTTTCTTCAATCAGTGATGAATAGTAAGATGTTCTGGCTTTGCGGAGGGCTTTCTTATAAAGCAGCAAACTATTTCTCCAGGCTAAATGATGATCCTCTAAATTTGTGACACGCCATTTCCTCTCCAGATTACGAGTCATCTGCTTTAGGCTACGTGTTTGAGAATTATACCACGGAGTCAGGTACTTCTGATTAGAGACCTTAGTTTTCACTGGAGCTACAGTATCCAGAGTCGTACGTAGTGAGGAGGTGAAATTATTAACAAGATAATCGACCTCTGTTGGGGTAGCGTTCAGATAGCTGCTCTGCTCTGTGTTGGTACAGGGCATTGAAGATGATAACAGTGGGTGGATTATATTCTTAAACTTAGTTACAGTGCTTTCAGAAAGACATCTACTTTGATAAAATCTACTCTCCACCGCTGTGTAATCAATTATTGTAAATGTAAATGTTATCAGGAAATGATCAGACAGGAGAGGGTTTTCAGGAAACACTGTTAAATGTTCAGTTTCTATGCCATATGTTAAAACAAGATCTAGAGTGTGATTAAAGTGGTGGGTGGGTTCTTTTACATTTTGAGAGAAGCCAATTGAGTCTAATAACAGACTAAATGCCATGTTGAGGCTGTCATTTTTAGCATCTACATGGATGTTAAAATCACCCACAATAATTATTTTATTTGAGCTCAGAACTAAATTAGATATAAAGTCTGAGAAATCAGACAGAAACTCTGTGTAAGGCCCAGGTGGACGATAGATGATAACAAGTAAGACTGGTTTCTGAGTTTCACAGCTGGGGTGGACAATGTTAAGCATCAGGCTTTCAAATGAATTAAAAGTCTGTCTTGGTCTTTCATTAATTAATAGGCTGGTGTGAAAAATTGCTGCCACACCGCCCCCTCGGCCTGTGCTTCGAGGTTTCTGGTAGTTAGAATGACTCGGGGGTGTTGATTCATTTAAACTAACATAATCATCCTGCTGCAACCAGGTTTCTGTAAGGCAGAGTAAATCAATTTGTTGATCAATTATTAAGTCATGTACTAACAGAGACTTGGAGGAGAGAGACCTAATATTTAATAATCCACATTTCACTGTTTTACTCTTTGGTTCAGATGTGGATACTGTATTGTTCTTTCTTTTTGATTGTTTATGTTTAAGTTGTTTGTTGCTGGTTTTTAGTTTGTTTTTTGTCTTTTTGGAAGCTGACACATATGATGACATAGCCAACACAGAATCAGCTGAGCTAAGCGTAGATTAGGATGGAGGTAGGGAAACTTCGCTATGTCCCAAGGTAACAAAATCCTCAGACTAGCACCTTTGTGACTCACTAATTAACACATTGTATTTCAGTTTATTCTGCACAAAAACTGGAGAGGGGAAAACAGCATACGACAAATATTTTCACTCCCCTTATTTTATCTGAGCATACATACCAGGACCCAATCTTTAAATGTATAGCTATAAATAAATGCCACTTTCACTGTCTGATGAATATGAAGCTGGAACCTGGAGCATATAGTTTAGTAACTGAGTATTTATAGGAATATACTCCCTTTAGAAACAAATTGACGTCTTTACACCAGTTTGTGTAGAGAAGAAACCAACAAAAGGTACCACGTGTTAATTATAGAGCTTTAAGCCTGCAGTGCAGAAACTTTGTGCATCGTTCTGGGAGTAACAACAATTACACAAACACTGTCGATGCATGCATCTGCCTCCATCCAATAAAAAAACAAACTAATCCAATGCCAATTTGTCACTTGATTGCTTTTTTTTAGGTTGTAATTCTTCCTCTGAAACCAAATTTCTTTGGTTTTAAATCTGGAACACCCAGAAAGTTTCTTGGACACTGTTGTCGCTGGTGTGCTAGTCTCCTATGCTCCTATGCTCCTAGTTTCTGCAGTCTACTTCATGTCCATCCCCAGGGCTGCTCCTCTCTTCAGCTCTGGCACACCAACTGGTTACCAGTTGATGTATAATATATCATTACCAGCACACCAACAGCCTGGCATGATTCAAAATTCTGATAACTTTTCCTGTATTGGCAAGGGCTTTAATGGAAAAAGTATTCTAGTTCAAAAACCACTGCAGGGTTTTTCCTGATTCTGGGTTAGGGTGACTAAGCTTGTAGGAATGATTGGTCTGCATATATGTTACCTTATTTAACAGCAGTCTGGTTGTTTTAGGTGATTTTCCGTTTAGGGGAACGCTAAAATTTTTCTATGCAGAAAAAAATATGTTCTTTAAAGAGCCCAGCTGTTAACCACTGCTAAATCTGATGAGCTAAATCAAGGCAAATCACAATCTATTCATTTGTGTTCATGGATGCAAGTTTTGGTACATACAGTGAAGCAAATGAAACACAATCTAACTGTAATATTTTTTTTTTTCCATAATCACAAGATTTCTGACCGCCTTGTTGCTGTGTGGCAGTACAAAGTATTTCAGCATCTATGTACACAAGAAAAGGATAATTAATGCCAATAAACATGAATGAAAAGATCAAATTCCATCACTCTTTCAAACAGCCATGAAAGTTTCCTGTTTCATTTTTCAGCTTAACCATCTAAACCTCATTTAACTGCCCCCTGAACCAATTTTGACTGCTTCTCATCCACATGGAAACAGAAGGTTAACATTAACGTTGCTTGTTTGTCCTCCTCTGCTGTGCGCAGGGCTCATTAGCTTCTCCTAAAGCAGACTGCCCATAGTTGCCATGGAAGCTAGCGGGGACAGAGACAGAATGATGAGTACGGGAGCCACAGGTAAAACAAGCTGAGATGAAATCACAATATTTCAGTGTTTAGTGCATACCTCAGTATGACTCTGTACTGCAGCCCTCACTTTGCTGCAGGAAAGGATGGATGTTGACTCTTAGTCACGCTCACAGATGGTGAAGACTGCTTTAAACGTGGAGGAGGAGGCAGGCGGAGAAGTCAGGCCTTGAGAGGTGAATAAATCTTTTATCGTCTCCACTCCCGTCACATCATTTTGACTCAGCCAAAAAAGAAAGAACGAAATAACACACCGGGATCGCACAGGAATCTACGGCCAACGCACTTTATTGCTAAATGAAACTTTTTCACTTCCATTCCAGCTTTGCCAAATCACTACATGCTTATCCCTGAGGTCATCAGGAATGTCAATAGCCTCAGCAGATAGGAATCTTTCATTAACCTTTCATTTCATCGCAGCCTTAAAGAATATTCAACAGAATGCAGAAGTCTGGCGTTCGAGACGTCCTTCAGCTGCAAGGCGGGATGGAAACAAATAATGGTATCATGTTCCTTTAGCTGACTTTGAGTTCGAGACAGCATTAATGCTTTATTTAAAGGCAGCGCAGTCTGTTCTGTTGGACCTGCAGGCCCTCGGTGTGGGCAAACAGAGTCGATGAATCACGCTGTTGCAGAGAGTACAACAAAGTGGTGCATCTACTACTGATGTGCTGTAGCGCCCGTGTTTATTACCAGGGCCAGAGCGAGACAAGAGATTTTACCGGCCACAAAATCAACACAACATCATAAAATGCCAATATGAGGTATATTTTATTCACTAGCACTGTGAATGCTACAGGACACAAGCTTCTATTCTGTTACAGAGAAGAGAGGAAGAGTGGGAGTGCATTGGTATTCCCCAAAATGACTGTACGGATGAGATTTACAGTAACACGGAAAACATGCTGGCAGATGTGATTTGCTGCTTCAGACTCGGCTGATTTCCACTGAGTTTTGACCCAGACTCTGAAATAATCTTGGCGCAGTTTCTCCACGCGGGTCATGAATTATTCACTTCATATCAAATGAATAATATATCCAGTATTACTTTTTTACTGAAATGCTGCTCCGCTACTTTGAATCCCTCTCAGTCTATTGTCACAACAGGACGAGAAATGAAGCGCATCTAATAACGTACACTGCTGACACAAGAGTCACATAAGCAATAACTCTGTGCAGGGGTGGACAGCTCTTTTTCTTTATAAATAGTGCCGTCTCTTATAAATGATGCTGATTTATTCTGACGTGGCTGCATGTATTCCTACCTTGTTCTGTGTGAAAGATACATCACCTATTTTGCTGTATTTGAATGTTTAAATCATTTGAATTGTGTGTCTCAATTGGATACCCTTCATGAAGGACGTACAATTGTTTGCCTCAAAACACCTTATTGACTCCCTTTGCTTTCCCTTCCCTCTAACACAACCTGCCAGTCATCTGTCAGTCACCCCAGCGAGCAGCATTTTATTCTCACCTCATGGCTTCACTCGTTCAACAGTGGGATCCATGCAGGTGCCATTGATTTAGAGAGAGCAGTGGTAGGAGACTCACGGAAGGGAATTTGACCTTGGCTTTACCTGACAGAAAGAATTACCACAAACGTGGTGATGAGCCATCTCACAGTAGCAGTTTTGTTATCTCCAGGTGTAGCAGGTGCATAGTAAGGCTTGTGTGGTCAAAGGAAATTACCATTATGAGTGGATTGGTGTGCACAGCCATGTGAAAGAACACAGTTTTCACAGGATTGCACAGAGTGCTGCAAAAACAAGAAGTAACCCATATGGAAGAGAAATAGTAAAAACATATATGATTTACTCATGAAAGTGGCCACTTTCTCATTACTTTCATATATTTTTTTAGTGAGTATACAAAACATACAAGTTTAATTATATAATTTTTCAAGGGATCTTATATGTGTTTTCACTCTTGTATGCTTTTCATACAAGTTTCATACAAGACAGATAAAAACTTTATAAGATTTATATATATGTTTTTTTTAAAAATCAGTCATTTGAACAGTTTCCATGTAACCTATAGAAATGATGTTGACAGCGCTGGCATTGGCTACTGTTTAGCTTTACAACTAAGCTTTCATGTAAGATAGATACGGCCATGCAGTGTTGGTCAAGTTACTTGAAAAAAAGTAATTAGTTACTAATTACTGATTACTTCTCCAAGAAAGTAATCCTGTTACTGTACTGATTACTTATTTTTGAAAGTAATTACTTACCTTAGTCCTTTGTTACTTAGTTACTTTTTTAAAAAACGATACACAGGTTAGCAATAGACCCTTCAGCCCAATTCTGTTTTTTCTGCATCATCCATCATATAAAATTGAGTCAAATGAAAAAGTCTCTTTTTAAAACTTGTTTTATTAGTTTTAACCTTTTAACTTTATGCATCAAGCAAAAATGTAATTGTATGCAACAGTCTTTGACTTGAAGAAATTTGTTTAACATTTAAACCTATTTTCTGCACATTACAGCATATAAAATACAATAATGTTTTGTGTTTATACTCACTCTTTCAAATAGATGCAAGTAGAACACAGCAGAAAATAAATAAAATCAAAGATTTAGCGGAACTAAGTCCTGTCGCTCTTAAATCTATTTTCACCTGTTTAGCAGGAGTGGGGCCGGTGGAGGTTTGCCCGGTGCCGCAGCGGTCATGTCAGTGGGGGGATCCCGGGGTTTCTCTGTGAATTTCACATTCCCGTGGCAGTATGCTAGGTGCTTGTTCAGATTTGAAGTTTAATTTTTCACTGAAGAAAGAAGTTTTCTTCCCATGCAGAGTGTACAGGTATGGTGTCACGGCTGTCGGGGCGAGCCGGGCCGTGTTGGAGGGAAAAGGACCCAAAATGCAGGCAGTTGACTGATAATGCAAGTGACATTTATTTACAAGTAATAGGGTGATGGAACAGGCAGTGAGGAATGACAAATGACTAAAGAAACCTAAACTGGGAAAACTAAATAACAAACCTAAGAACATACGAAACGGGATGCGGGGCAGAGAGACGCAGAGAGAGGAACAAAACACCCACCACTGAAGCACAAACATCTTGGACTGACTATCAAAGAGTAGAGCAAGCTATTGTGTTGTCCATAAAAACTGCATTTTTTAAAAAGGCACCAATTCAATTTCAATTCAGTCAGTCCAGTGCATTTCTATAGGACCAAATCACAGCAACAGCTGCCTTAAGTTGCTTAACAGAGTAGGGTGAAGACCCGGCAATGATACAGAGAAAAACAGCACAAGAACAGTCAAGGTCCAGTTTGATGATTCCTATTAGCAGAGGTGAGGCATCACAGCCCAGTGTTATTAAGATATTTCACCCCCTGAAGTTATTAAGTGAAAACTGGCAGTGTTTAAAAAAACCAAAATAAAACAATAACAGGGTATAAGACTGTTTTTTGAAGCTGGAAGGCTGAACATTTGGGTCTGTTGGGACTAAATGACCATTAGAGGAACTGCAATGAGATCAACACAAAATTCCCCTTCTTTGCTATGACTGTTCATTGTTTTCATTGTTAGTTTTTGGTATTACCCTCAATTCCCTGGATATTCCTGGATATTTTTTGTGTGTGTGTGGGAGGGGGGGCTATTGGCTCTTTTGGTTTACTTGTGTTGTTATTTTAAAGTTTAGTTCCTCGTGTGGTTTTCTATGCTTTTACTTCCCGCCTTTGTTCTACGATAATCATTTATTCTGTTTCTGCCCTTTTTAGAGTCTAATTGAGTTTTGACAGAGTTATTGTTATTACTCTCCCTGGTGTGTATTTATAGTCTCTAATCTTCGTCACATTTCTGAGTTCTCGACTCTGTTTGCTTGTGGCTCACTACTTTCAGTTACTCTGGTTGTCTTTTGAATTTGGTTTAGCTTGCTGCGTTTCCTGCCGCCTCGCTGCAGCTCTTTCGATTAAAACGTGTGAAAATAAAAAGAAATAGCCACCAGCTTTCAGTCCTGTGGTGTCGGCTCAAGAGCTTTTCCCTGTATTGTCACAGTTTAAAATTTTACAAGGTGACCAGATGAACATATTCTGTTAACAGCTGGGAGGGAGGAGCGCCTATTTCGAGCACCTTCCTTAAGATGTAGGTGGTAACCCTGTATTCTTCACACCTGTATAATTTGGTCTCTGCTTCCCATTGCTGCAGAGGAATATTTCATAGTAGTGAATGAACAGGTTTACTTGCTTACACTTCTCTCCATCTGTGAGACATCGCACTCATATTTGGGACATCAGCAATGTGTTTTTGATGCTCCTGTTGTGCAGCGAAACTTTGTTATTCTTATTGCACCGTGTCTATATTTATCCAAGCAGATAGATCCAGCAGGTCCAAAGGAAGCAAAGCAATTGATCTAAAGGTTGCTTGGAGAATGAAAGCATTCAAAGTTTGTGTTTGCATTATGTTTGTCAAAATTTATTTTTAGAATAATTAACCTCATTCATTCTTTCTGCATTCAGAGCAAATTATTAACAAAAAAAGCAATAAAAAAGAGAAGAATGTGAACCCTGGGTGAAAGAAAGAAAAAAAATCCTCCTGCTCACGTTTTAATTTTCCGTTCTTTCCCAGAGAGTTAATTTCCTTTGTTTTTATGAGCAGTTCTGAGCGTACAATAGTCCTGACATCTTGACAGTGCTGAGGTATGCAGAAAGAAAAGGTTAAGATGTTGGGGTTTGGGGGGGTGGGATCTGGTAACCCTGCCGAATATGAAATGCTATCAAATTACCATGCTTCACATGCCTTGAATTAGCATACATCAGATCAAACAGCCTGGGACTCCTCAGCAATTATGCATCCAGACACATGTTCAGTTTCAACCCTATTTTACTCCCAATTATCATATCATTATCATAGCATTGCTCCTTGGCTGCTGTGTAGTCGGTTTAGTCTACACTGCACTCAGAGGAGTGTTAGACATGGTTTTAACCTGTTTTTCACCTTTTTTTCTTCTTCTTTGGGTCACTTTGACCCCGGAGCATTCACAACTGCTCTGCTCAGACAACTGAGAGGACACAAGGGCACAAGAGGACACTGTGTGCAAAAACCTGCACAACAATCAAAGCCTGGGCTACACCTGAAAACAAAAAGAGCTCCAAAATGAAAAGCATTTTGCGGTTAACAGCTTTAACAAACTGAAACCGGGGACTGAGTGGCCATAAAACTGCATCTCAGAATGAACTTGCTTCTTTTTGGCAAATCAAACAGAAAGGAGGTTGCGAATTATTTCCGATTAAGCTGCTGGGAGGAAAATGCTCGCACCGTCCTTGACTGTCGAAAGCCTCTCAATCTGTCAGAATAAGGCCACGGCATCTGTACCCACTTTGATGCACAGCATTAATAGAAGTGAACAAAGAGAGTCTGAAAGCACACCCTTGGAGGAGAAGAAAAGAATGGTTTAATAAAAAGACCGACAGGGGGAGGAAATGGCGGGCTGGTGAGAGCCGTGTTCCTTAGAGACGCTGATTAACATTTGATTGGTTGTCATACGGTTAACTCCTTCTGTGCTGTCAGGGTCCTGGGAGGAATTAAAATCTGTAATTGTTTAGAAAATAAGACAAGAAAAGGAAATATACCGATGGGAGTTATAACAAAGGGAGTAGAAAGTGGGAAAAGGAGGAGTGAGAACAAATACCAGTCAAGTATTATAACTCTTAGCAGGCTCTCTAGAGTCCTGCCAAGCTCTCAACCAGCCCTCATTGTCCCTGATTATACTACATGATGCAAGAGCTGCGCAGACCTGAGTAGATAGAGAAAGGGAGGCAGACTGAGCCAGCGAAGAGAACATTGAAAGAGACAGGACAGGAACGGCAGGGACAGGGAACAAGGTGACATGGGACAACACAGCAGAGGACAAGACAGTTATATAACCCATCCAGGAGCCAAGGGGATCCTTTACTGTTGTAGGCACAGACATGCAGATGGGCACCGATACAGATAAAACAGCAAGAGAAGCGTTTTTCCTTAATGTAATGGTTTAGTTTGGCTTTCTCAACCTAGAGACATTCATCCGCCCAGTTTATGGTATCTGTACAGCAGTATTAACTGAATTTCTGGCCTGTTAACAGAATATGTTCAGGTCCCACACAGTGATGCTGTTCAGAACCTGGAATTTTGACTCATCCAGAGCAAAATATCCGAGAAACACACTTCTTCTGGTGGCAAAAAGTAGATATAGCTAATTAATATATCTAGTATGAGTGTGAATGGCTGGCCAGCTCTAGGAGAGTAACTGAAATGTGCAAAATACAGGTTCGTCTAGTGTGGACAAGGGCAGAAACAAGGGCCTGTGGAGAATCATGGCCAAGGTGTCCATTGGTTCATTGATATATTGAGCAAACTCCATAATGGCATCAATGAACATCAAGAACTCTGGAGCATGTTCCCTATCACACACAGTGTAATCTGGAAACCCACTGGTCAGCAGTGTTGGGAAGGTTACTTTTAAAATGTATTCCACTACAGATTACAGATTACATGCCCCAAAATGTATTTTGTAACGTATTCCGTTACGTTACTCAATGAGAGTAACGTATTCTGAATACTTTGGATTACTTAATATATTATCATGCTGTTTACAACTACATGAATGTGATTTATTACTATTACTGAAGGTCCGCGGCTCTGAACCGTAGTAAAGGGACCTCTGGCTAATATGTCAGGTTCATGTCGGGCTCGTAGCCGAAAACTAGCTTTACTTTGGTGTCTGGGTCAAGTTTGCTAGCGAGAGACAGAGAGAGCCGTTGAAAGGCTGCTCCAACGGAACTTATTGTTTCGGAGGAAAACACGAACACAGTGTACAGTCGAGTCTTAATAGCTTACTTACAACTGGGCTCGTCAGGCACTCTTCTTGGCTGCAGTGGTTATTATTATATTTACATGCTTCCAGCTCCCGTTTCTGCTCGGTGACAACTCGTACTTTTCCACTCTCCTTTTTCTCCCTCCTCGCGCTCACAGACACAACACGGGTATGGCAGTCCATTCTCCCTGCAACGCGGACTACACTGCCCATGAGGCTACATGCTTTAGGGCTATGCCTGTAGCATTCTGCCTATTAGCTTAGCACAACAACAACAACAAAAAGGTGCTCTCTCACCCAGGAAACACACAGTTGCAGAGAGCGTCACCCTGTAACCATGGCAACCGTAACGCTGCCACCTGGAACAACAGAACATGGCTGTCAAACAAAACCCAAACAATCCTGACCCGCGACAATGTGAAACAGGAAAATACCGCCGTGTAATCCATTTATTTCAACAAAGTAACTGTATTCTAAATACCACCTTTTTAAACGGTAACTGTAACAGAATACAGTTACTCATATTTTGTATTTTAAATACGTAGCGGCGGTACATGTATTCCGTTACTCAATTCAATTCAATTCAATTTTATTTATATAGCGCCAAATCACAACAAAAGTCGCCTCAAGGCGCTTCATAGATACAGAGAAAAACCCAACAATCATATGACCCCCTATGAGCAAGCACTTTGGTGACAGTGGGAAGGAAAAACTCCCTTTTAACAGGAAGAAACCTCCGGCAGAACCAGGCTCAGGGAGGGGCGGGGCCATCTGCTGCGACCGGTTGGGGTGAGAGAAGGAAGACAGGATAAAGACATGCTGTGGAAGAGAGACAGAGGTTAATAACAGATATGACTCAATGCAGGTCTATTAACACATAGTGAGTGAGAAAGGTGACTGGAAAGGAAAAACTCAATGCATCATGGGAATCCCCCGGCAGCCTACGTCTATTGCAGCATAACTAAGGGAGGATTCAGGGTCACCTGATCCAGCCCTAACTATATGCTTTAGCAAAAAGGAAAGTTTTAAGCCTAATCTTAAAAGTAGAGATAGTGTCTGTCTCCCGAATCCAAACTGGAAGCTGGTTCCACAGAAGAGGGGCCTGAAAACTGAAGGCTCTGCCTCCCATTCTACTTTTAAATACTCTAGGAACAACAAGTAGGCCTGCGGAGCGAGAGCGAAGTGCTCTAATAGGGTACTACAAGGTCATTAAGATAAGATGGGGCCTGATTATTTAAGACCTTGTATGTGAGGAGCAGGATTTTGAATTCAATTCTGGATTTAACAGGAAGCCAATGAAGGGAAGCCAAAACAGGAGAAATCCGCTCTCTCTTTCTAGTCCCTGTCAGTACTCTTCCTGCAGCATTTTGGATTAGTTGAAGGCTTTTCAGTGAGTTTTTTGGACATCCTGATAATAATGAATTACAGTCGTCCAGCCTGGAAGTAATAAATGCATGAACTAGTTTTTCAGTGTCACTCTGAGACAGGATATTTCTAATTTTAGAGATGTTGCGCAAATGGAAGAACGCAGTCTTACATATTTGTTTAATATGTGCGTTGAAGGACATGTCCTGGTCAAAAATGACTCCAAGGTTCCTCACAGTGTTACTGGAGGCCAAGGTAATGCCATCCAGAGTAAGAATCTGGTTAGATACCATATTTCTAAGATTTTCAGGGCCGAGTACAATAACCTCAGTTTTATCTAAATTAAGAAGCAGAAAGTTAGCGGCCATCCAGGTCTTTATGTCTTTAAGACATTCCTGCAGTTTAACTAATTGGTGTGTGTTATCTGGCTTCATGGACAGATAGAGCTGGGTGTCATCGGCATAGCAGTGAAAATGTATGCTATGTCTTCTAATGATGCTGCCTAAGGGAAGCATGTATAATGTAAACAGAATTGGTCCTAGCACTGAACCCTGTGGAACTCCATAATTAACCTCAGTGTGTGAAGAGGACTCTCCATTTACATGCACAAATTGGAGTCTATTAGATAGATATGATACAAACCACTGCAGTGCAGTACCTGTAATACCTACAGCATGTTCTAATCGCTCTAATAGGATATTATGGTCAACAGTATCGAACGCTGCACTGAGGTCTAGCAGGACAAGCACAGAGATGAGTCCACTGTCAGAGGCCATAAGAAGATCATTTGTAACCTTCACTAAAGCTGTTTCTGTGCTGTGATGAGCTCTGAAACCTGACTGAAACTCTTCAAATAAACCATTCCTCTGCAGATGATCTGTTAGCTGTTTGACAACTACTCTTTCAAGGATTTTTGATATGAAAGGAAGGTTGGAGATTGGCCTATAATTAGCTAAGACTGCTGGGTCTAGAGATGGCTTTTTGAGTAAAGGTTTAACTACAGCCAGCTTGAAGGCCTGTGGTACATAGCCGATTATTAGAGATAGGTTGATCATATTTAAGATCGAAGAATTAATTAATGGCAGGACTTCTTTGAGCAGTTTTGTAGGAATGGGGTCTAAAAGACACGTTGATGGTTTGGAGGAAGTAATTATTGAAGTTAACTCAGAAAGATCAATTGGAGAAAAAGAAACTTAACTTATGAAAACTTAACATCAATGGTACTAAGAGTAGCTGTAGATAATATTACATCTGTGGGATGATTATTGGTAATTTTTTCTCTAATGATAAAAATTTTATTTGTTATTTGTGAAGAAGATAATGAAGTCATTACTAGTTAGCAGAGGTGTGGACTCGAGTCATTAATTTTATGACTTTAGACTTGACTTGAAAAAATGTTCTAAGACTTGTGACTTGACTTGGACTTTTACACCAATGACCTGGGACTTGAATTGGACTTGAACTGGTTTACTTGAAAAGACTTGATATTTCACCCCAAATCTAAAATTTAACACGCATATTATATAGAAAGTGTGCACCATTGGTCGTATCCAAATTCATGGGCTGCATCCTCCTGAGGACCCGGCCTTCGCGGTCTACGTGGACCGGGTCCTCAGAAGGTCGGGTAGGCCGGAAGTAAACGGCTGGGGAAATTCAACGGTCTAGCCTTCTGATTAGCGTCACCGCTGTCTCGGTGGAGTTTAATAAACTCAGCCATCTGCTCCTTGCTATCTAAAATATAACAGGACACTGGCGTAAATTCTCGACCGTCTCACACTTCTGTTTAATCAGTTTTCTGTTTGACGTTTATTCAGCTGTGTGAAAATCCCGGAGGAACCCATCCGGGGGATTAATAAAGTTTTATTTTATCTAATCTAATCTAATAACTTTAATCTCAGACAAACCGATTTACTCACGAACAAATAAAACACTGAAAAAAGCCCAACAATAACATTTTTAGGTTGTCTAAGTGACTTATATATTACGTTTAACCTGAGTAGCAAAACTCCGCGGTGATCTGAAAATGATGTGCCGGGAGTTGTGCCGTTCTCGGCGGCTTCAGTGACCCTCGAGCTCCCGGCTTGCTATCGAGCTGGTGGGTAGCAGATGCTCCGAAAACGTCCAAGCACTTTTGCAAATATGCGATATCTTGATAAACCGAGCAGATATTTGATGTTTACACAGCTACTTTCTCGCCTGAAAATATGTTAAAAGTTTATTTTGTGACCCAGAAAGATTAGTAGGAGTAATTTTAAAACTTAGTAGCGGCCGCCATTATTGGAAACTGGAGTTTGGCTGGGCCGCGCTATGAATTCTGGGATATGGTGGGCCACGAAGGACACACCCGACCCATCCTTCAAATTCGGGGAAAAGGAGGACGCATTTGTCGGCTGCATTCGGAGGAGTCTACGAATTTGGACAGCCTTCGGCGCGTCACTGTGACGTAATCGGTCTACAAATGGATGGCCTCAGGAGGATGCAGCCCATGAATTTGGACACGACCATTAATTCAATTCATTCATTCATTTATTCCAACCACACTCCGTGCGTATGTGTGCATGAGCTGTAGCACAGCCAATCAAATTAACCAGATTTTTTTTAAGAAAAAAACCCAGCTCAAAAATGCTGCAAGGAGTTTTTTTTTTTTCAGGTACATAAACTATGAAGTAGTCAACAAAAAAACGAAATGCAATATGCAAAACATGTAAGTAGAGAATCACAGACAGAGATGGAACAACTTCCAACTTTGTCCGACAGTTGAAGTTGCATAAAGAACAATAGGTTCTCTTTTGCTACGATGAGAAAGCTGACTTCATCTAACTAGCAAATGTTGTCCAGGCTCCGTTGATGATAATGTTTGGTTTTAATGTGTATAATATTTTTTGTCATGCTATTTTAAAGCTGGTCCTACAAGCGCATCCAAGAATAACATGCAGCTTATCTCAGAATTTTTGGTGAAAATTATTCTTGGAGCTAAGTTTAATTGAGCTGCATTTTATAGAGGTTCAGTTTCACAATTTGTGTATATTTTCTAAGTTCACTATTTCGTCATGTGTTGAGAAAAACACAGATTTAAAAATCACATGGTCTTTACATTTAGCATATAACTGCAACATTCTTTTTTTCATTTTTTTTTTTTTTTAAAGACTCGAAAGGACTTGAAATTCAAAGTTTCAGACTTGTGACTTTACTCGGACTTTTACACCAGTGACTTGAGACTTGACTCTGACTTGCCTGACATTACTTGAGACTTGACTTGTGACTTGAGGATAAAGACTTGAGACTTACTTGAGACTTGCAAAACAATGACTTGGTCCCACCTCTGCTAGTTAGTGTTAAAGGGATGGTTGGCTCAACAGAGCTCTGACTGTTTGTCAGCTTGGCTACAGTGCTGAAGAGAAACCTGGGGTTGTTCTTATTTTCTTCAATCAGTGATGAATAGTAAGATGTTCTGGCTTTGCGGAGGGCTTTCTTGTAAAGCAACAAACTATTTCTCCAGGCTAA
The DNA here is from genome assembly GCF_051167445.1 of Perissodus microlepis. Lineage (NCBI taxonomy): Eukaryota > Metazoa > Chordata > Actinopteri > Cichliformes > Cichlidae > Perissodus > Perissodus microlepis. The sequence continues at coordinate 4,427,132 of NC_140481.1, read as the reverse complement.
ATGATGATCCTCTAAATTTGTGACACGCCATTTCCTCTCCAGATTACGAGTTATCTGCTTTAGGCTACGTGTTTGAGAATTATACCACGGAGTCAGGTACTTCTGATTTGAGACCTTAGGTTTCACTGGAGCTACAGTATCCAGAGTCGTACGTAGTGAGGAGGTAAAATTATTAACAAGATAATCGACCTCTGTTGGAGCAGCGTTCAGGTAGCTGCTCTGCTCTATGTTGGTACAGGTCATTGAAGATGATAACAGTGGGTGGATTATATTCTTAAACTTAGTTACAGCGCTTTCAGAAAGACATCTACTTTGATAAAGTCTACTCTCCACTGCTGTGTAATCAATTATTGTAAATGTAAATGTTATCAGGAAATGATCAGACAGGAGAGGGTTTTCAGGAAACACTGTTAAATGTTCAGTTTCTATGCCATATGTTAAAACAAGATCTAGAGTGTGATTAAAGTGGTGGGTGGGTTCTTTTACATTTTGAGAGAAGCCAATTGAGTCTAATAACAGATTAAATGCCATGTTGAGGCTGTCATTTTTAGCATCTACATGGATGTTAAAATCACCCACAATAATTATTTTATCTGAGCTCAGAACTAAATTAGATATAAAGTCTGAGAAATCAGACAGAAACTCTGTGTAAGGCCCAGGTGGACGATAGATGATAACAAGTAAGACTGGTTTCTGAGTTTAACAGCTGGGGTGGAGGCTAAGCATCAGGCTTTCAAATGAATTAAAAGTCTGTCTTGGTCTTTCATTAATTAATAGGCTGGTGTGAAAAATTGGAAAAGTGGATGGAAAAGATATATATAAATCTTATAAAGTTTGTATCTGTCTTGTATTAAACTTGTATGAAAAGCATACAAGAGTGAAAACACATATAAGATCCCTTGAAAAATTATATAATGAAACTTGTATGTTTTGGATACTTACTAAAAAAATATATGAAAGTAATGAGAAAGTGGCCACTTTCATGAGTAAATCATGTATGTTTTTACTATTTCTTTTCCATATGGGGAGGTTTCTGGTAGTTAGAATGACTCGGGGGTGTTGATTCATTTAAACTAACATAATCATCCTGCTGCAACCAGGTTTCTGTAAGGCAGAGTAAATCAATTTGTTGATCAATTATTAAGTCATGTACTAACAGAGACTTGGAGGAGAGAGACCTAATATTTAATAATCCACATTTCACTGTTTTACTCTTTGGTTCAGATGTGGATACTGTACTGTTCTTTCTTTGTAATTGTTTATGTTTAAGTTGTTTGTTGCTGGTTTTTAGTTTGTTTTTTGTATTTTTGGGAGTTGACACAGTCTCTATGGAGATGGGTTTTTGGGGGGGTAGCAGGAGGAGAGAAGCTGCAGAGAGGCGTGTAAGACTGCAACTCTGCTTCCTGGTCCCAACTCTGGATAGTCATATTTTGGGGGGTTTAATAAATTTGTCCATATTTCTAGAAATGAGAGCTGCTCCATCCAAAGTGGGATGGATGCCGTCTCTCCTAACAAGACCAGGTTTCCTCCAGAAGGTTTGCCAATTATCTATGAAGCCCACATCGTTTCTGGGACACCACTCAGACAGCCAGCAATTTAAGGAGAACATGCGGCTAAACATGTCACTCCTGGTCTGATTGGGGAGGGGACCAGAGAAAACTACAGAGTCCGACATTGTTTTGGCAAAGTTGCACACCGATTCAATATTGATTTTAGTGACCTCCGATTGGCGTAACCGGGTGTCATTACTGCCGACGTGAATTATGATTTTACTGAATTTACGTTTACCCTTAGCCAGCAGTTTTAAATTTCCTTCAATGTCGCCTGCTCTGGCCCCTGGAAGACAATTGACTATGGTTGCCGGTGTCTCTAGCTTCACATGTCTGAGAACAGAATCACCAATTACCAGAGTTTGACCCCCGGCGGGTGTGTCGCAGAGTGGGGAAAAACGGTTAGACACATGAACGGGTTGGTGGTGTACCTGGGGCTTCTGTTTAGGACTATGCTTCCTCCTCACCGTGACCCAGCCGCCCTCTTTCCCCAGCTGCTTGGGGTCTGCCGGGGAACAGCTAGCGGGGCCTACGCTATCTTCGGCTGCACCAGCTACAGGGGCCTGGCTAGCTACGGGTGAATGAAGGGTGCGAAGCCGAGTCTCCAATTCAGTAATCCTGGCCTCCAGAGCTGCAAATATGCTACATTTGTTACAGATATCATTACTGCTAAAGGAGGCCGAGGAGTAACTAAACATCTGACACAATGAGCAAGAAAGTGCAGGAGAGACAGGTGAAGTAGCCATGGTGCTAACGAGTCGGCTACTCCCCAACACTGCTGGTCAGTCTGCTAGTTAGTCTCTCTATATAAAGAAAAAAAGTTTAGGGCTTCTGATGTAACCAGCAGTTATCTCAGTTATGTTCAGTCTGACAATGATTGTGAGTTTAAAAAGTCAATAGTTTGCTCATCACATAGACTGCTTAGATCCTTGCAACCACAGCTGGCTCAGCTGTGATTGAGCTGTAGAAATTAGACTAAACATTTTCAAATAAGCAAAGGAGCTTCAGGTATCCAAAGTTTTCCCACATTTCTAGAGGTTCTTCTTATTCCTGTGGACACATGTGTTTTACAGACTGGAAATAGGGGAAGCAAGGCCGCATACTAAATCAAAGTTTTGCACAGAACTCTGTCTCTCTTCCATATATATCTTTTGTCCTGGTTCTCTCCCCTGACCCCCTATCGGTTACGACGAATCTCTGACCGTCCCTGAGTCTGGTTCTGCTCGTAGGTGGTTGTCTCCTTTTTGGTGTTTTCTCTCTATTATTTTAGGGTCTTTAGCTTACAATATAAAGCACCTTATGGTGACAGCTGTTGTGATTTGGCGCTATATAAATTGAATTGATGTTTTGCTGCACAGCATAACGTGTGCCTGAGGAAGACGGGGATCAGGTTTAGCTGCCACTTTGATGATGGACTCTTAAATCTGCAGAGGATGAAAGCCAAAAACAAAGTGGAGGAGGTCACAGTATAAACAACCACAGACCATTATGAAATGTTTCTCCTTATTTTACAGCAACTTCTACCTATAGGCATTTTTATAAAAATGAGAAAATTAGATAAACCTGGGCCTGTGATAGACTGGCGACCTGTATCCCACCTCTCACCCTGTGACAGCTGGGACGGACCAGCTTGCTCCTGCTCCCTGCCTGAGCCTACCATCTTTGTAAAAGAACAAAAGGTTACATCTGTGGTCATGTTGGCTTAATTTGCTACATCAGGATTGTCAAGTCCACTGCAGTGTGTGTGTGTGTGTGTGTGTGTGTGTGTGTGTGTGTGTGTGTGTGTGTGTGTGTGTGTGTGTGTGTGTGTGTGTGTGGTTTCAATAAGGAAAATGACCTACAAAAAGCAGGACATACAGCTAATACCTGCCTACTGTAGCTGTGACTACTACAAATGGAACTACTGTGTGTTTACACACAGTTTTTATCAGCAGGAGAACATCACAACCAACAACAGAGTTATCCATTTATTCTCCAGGACCTGCAAGCAGAACAGATTAACAAGCTATAAACAGATTAGAAGACTAAACAACACTACTTCTATGAATAACATACATGTGCCTGTTTTTGAGCCAATTTAGGATTTAACTTTAAAATATCAATAGATGACATGACATGGTAAGAGGGATTGTTTTGTTGGTTTTTTTGCTGTGTCATCCTCAGCTGTTGCCAAATAAGGGGAGAATCACCAGCGACTCACCAGGCCGAATAAAATCCATTACATAAGAGGCGCCCAGGGCAGGACTGTTCCAGAGCACAGACAGGTCACTTTAACCTTTCCCTGACTGGACACGAGCAGCTAGATTATGGAATTATTCATGGGGTTGGACTGTATGTGCTCTGTTTTGTAAAGGAAAACCTAATTAACCCCATCCTAGAGTTTCACTGCCTCCATTTAGGGGAATAAAGTCACAGAACATTGCTTGACTTGGAAAAAATAAGATCTTGCCTCCTAAAAACCCTCCATTAATGAATTCATCATGGGAAAAAGAAGATTAGCCTCATTCAAAGATCTGGAAATGTGTGTGTGTGTGTGTGTGTGTGTGTGTGTGTGTGTTTAAGCCACTTATTAGGAGCTATTCTTGTCTGTGCCGACTATAGCGCCCAGGTGATTACACAAGCTTAAGGAGGTGAACTGCTGAGTGACCATAACATTGAGTGTGTGTAAGTGCATACGTGTCAGACTAACCTCACACTGTGACACTCAAACAGAGCAGAAGGTGAGATGACGTTCCTGTTATGAACTCCTTCTTCGTCATCTGTACATGCTCCGCGCAGTCTGACTCCACTGCCTTCAATCCGTGGCTCCCTCTCTCTCTCATACATGCATCATCGCACATATGTGCTGCATGCATATGTTCATGCGGCGGAAGGGAAGAGTGTGTGTGTGTGTGTGTGTGTGTGTGTGTGTGTGTGTGTGTGTGTGTGTGTGTGTGTGTGTGTGTGTGTGTGTGTTTAAAGGTCCATTCTGCTTATAGAGTGTGAATATGGATTAATTAACACATACAGCAGGCATGTGCACACAAGCTCGTCAGTCAGTATGCAAATTAGCACACCAACACATTGGCAAAGGTGGTATGGTACCCATATTCACACACACACACACACACACACAGTAATCATGGAGAATTCATAGTTAAATAAAAGCATGTGTGTCATGTATTGAATGCACAGACATATACATATATACATATATATATACATATATACATATATACATATATATATACATATATACACATATATATATATATATATATATATATATATATATATATATATATATATATATATATATATATATATATATATATACATATATATACACATATATACATATATACATATACACATATATACACATATATACATATATACACATATATACATATACACATATATACATATACACATATATACATATACACACATATATATATATATATATATAAAATAAATGAAGCCACTGTGTTGGCTACATTTTAGTTGCCGCCATGTTGCCTTTTTGGAGCCATAAGTGTTCGGATTTAGTGATCAGGCAGTTGTAGCAAGCTTGGTTTGTGAGCTGCAAATGTACATCCTGTGTCAGCACCAAGCAGTCAACTTTAGGCTTTAACATAATCCAAAATGGGAGCTATAACAAAATTTATTCTGGACAGATCTGCATGAAGGGGGATATTAAATGTAGACACGATATTTTATTATCGTGTATTTTCCTAGACTGTAAACATGCAATCACACAAATATCTTGGGACTATAATCAAGTCAGTTTGTAAAAAGGGTCGCCAGCACCTTTACTGCCTCAGGAAACTTGCTCATTTCCACATTGACCAAAAAATGTTAACTTTTAACTGTTTTATCGTTCTTTTATTGAGTCTATTTTATCCTTTTGTTTGGTGGCATGGTTCAGTCAGACCTCTGTCACAGAGAAAAACTCACTGAATCAGATAGTGAGACGGTCCAGTCATCTGATAGGTGAGCCACAGTCTTGTTTAGCCTCCCTGTACTCTAAACAGGTACAGAGGATGGCTTTTGAAGGGATGCCAAATGCTATCATTTTTCTGTAAAGCAAATTTACCTTGCCTGTGGGTATAAATACAAATTTTTTTTAAGTTGGCTAAAAATCAGGTAAGCAAAAAAACAAAACAATATATCAAACAGATAATATGGACACTATCATCAAAATGCCCAAGTGGAGGATATACCCCCTGCATTAGCTTAGGGAGTTCAACCTGCCTCAGGTGGTGTTGCTCCATTTCTACTCTGCAATAATCGATTCTGTTCTCTGCTTATTCATCAATGTATGGTTTGGATAGGCCGCCAAACAGGACAAGAACAGACTACAACGGACCATGAGAAACGCAGAAAAAATATCATTGGTGTCGACTTGCCCTTTGATTCAGGATTCGTACAAATCCAGTAACTAATTATCTATGTCTTATTTAGTCCATAATTTATATCTTTGCATATTTGCATCATAAATGTTCTATTCATGTTGTTTTTGTTTGTGTCATATTATCACTTTTGTTTGTCTACTCTGTTGGAGTAGACAGCTCCTGCTGGAGCCCAGTTCCTTTGCATGGTCTCCCCAATGTCTGCACGGGTTCTTTCCAAAGACATGTTAGTGGAGCGCAGTTAGTGCAGTTGTTACGGCAGCTAGACTTAGCAAAAGTACAGACATCTACAGGATGTCTGTACTTTTGCTAAGTAAGAACTTAAGTAGAAGTACAGATACTAGTGTTAAAATACACCAGTAAAAGTTGAAGTACTGATTCAACTTCTTTACTCAAGTGAAAAAAGCACTGGCACTGAAATGTACTCAAAGTCAGAAAGTAAAAGTAGCTCTATGGATGTGTCTACCAGCTATTTTTATGTGAAGCTAACTGAACCTTGTACTATATTAATGTAATAATAAAATAGTATGACTAGATAGGAATACAAACTTTATTTTAGTCTGAATGTTAATTCTAATAAAACTATTTAGCTTGAATCTGTTAAGCAGAACATCAGCAGAGAAAAAGAAGGAACATTTTAAAAAACACTTTTCTGCTGCCTACATCATAGACGATGACTTTGCCTCTAAACAGGAAAATAAGCAGGGGAAAGGGAACCCTAAAATCAGCCGTAGTGGCTCAGTGTGGAGAAAAGAATCACAAATCACAAGATTTTCTTAGTCACATTATTGTCTCTCCAAAAACACTTTGGTTGTACTTTGTGAGATTTTGAGTTTTTCCTACCTCTGCTGTGTTTTATTTAACATCCGGCATGTTTTGTGTGCTTCTGCAGCATTTATTTATATGCTAGTGTTTTCCTAAGGTGCAGCATGTTTGATAGCTCAGAGCCTCCAAAGGTGAATTATAGGTTAATTGGTAATAAACGTGAATGTTAAGGTGAATGCTGGATGGATGGATGGATGTTGTGAAGCAGCTAGTATGTTAGAGAGCTCTATGGTTTAATAAACCTTGTCACTAAACAACATGGGTTTACCCCCTGTGGCCCTCAGTAAAACTGAGTTTGACAGTTCAATATTGCATAAACCTACTAAGGATCCTATATCTGACTACGCTGTCACACACTGTTGATTACTTTTCAGTTTCAGATTAAAGATACGGGCCTTTAATAAAATCTGCCGTTATCTTATTGCACGCATTACCTGGATTTGAGGCATTGTTGCGCTCATGCTGCTGAAATGTTGATGTTACCTGAAAGCAAATTACATCAGCTGTAGCCTGAAGGTAGGAGAAATCTGTTCGGCCCGTTTAAGAGCTACAGGTTCGGTGCCTCGGTGTAAAACACCAGCCTTCATCTTTCTCCGGAGCAGCATGGAGCCTGCTAATGTGAAAAAGGATGGCAGTGAATTTGAAGCAGGCTGCTGGAAAGCAGTGCACATCCTCATTATCTCTCTCTGGAGAGTTGTCTATCAATGCTCTCAAATCTCATTTTCACAACAACAACAGTGACATGCTGCTCCTTACAATTAGCACAACTCCCCCACCAAGGCCAGCACCGGGAATGCTAGCGAGACTAATGCTAAGATGAGGTAAACAGGGTTTCACTTGATCAATAAAGATTAGCCTAGTTTTCAACAAACCAGAATGAAGCCATGGCCCAGACACGCCTTCACCCAGTTAGTGTGGATTTCTGCTATTCCAGGGAGCTCAATGACGTATTTCCAACACGGGATGACTTTTTCTCGCGATTCATGACATCACCGTCTAATCCATTTTCATCCTGCTCTATTCCTGTCAGGTGAACGACGTGCCGTAAAGGATGACCTCTGTGTAAAGACTTGCCAGCAGTCCTTTTTTTAGACACTGACCTCAACGTCCAGCCACATCATTGTGTTTGCTGGGATTTTCTGTGAATCACCAACTCAGGTCAAAGCTATTTCCAGTTGCTGCTTTCATCACCTGAGAATCTGATATTTTGATGGAGGATTTTTTTGGTTTTTTACATTATGATGAGAAACAGAGGTCAACAGATCAAAGATGGAGCTGCAGCAGCCAGCGGTGTCAGATTAAAGGATCACTTTTAATAAAAGGAATCGGGCTCTGAATAAATTTTATTTTGCGAGCGATGAATATTTATAATAAGATATTTGTGCAAAGCTCTTTTGTGCCTGTGTGTGTGTGTGTGTGTGTGTGTGTGTTATGGGAGAAAGGATTACAGTAGTCTCGACTCTAAAGAAGGCAGAGAGGCTGATATGAATGAGGTGTAGGAAAAAAACAATAAAACAAAAGGAACATCCGTAGAAAATCACCTGTGTTTAACACGAGGTCTTCATACTCTATTCGATCAGGAGCAGTAAAACCTACAAACCTAGGGAGATTTATTGCCTTAAATAAGCTCATGGACATGGATAAGAACGGCTGAAGACACACTTACCGTGGCTCTGCTCGAGCTTTTTCATTGTGTGAAAGCATGAGGAGGGAGAAAGTGGGTTACGGGGAAAGAAAGATGAAGGCAGAGGGTCTGAAAAATTAAATGCAAAGCTGTTAGGTCTTTGGGAAGAGATTAGTCCATATTCCCCGCACGCTCGCACATGAGCTCGGTTTAAGTCAAAGACATTGCATGAAAATTATTAAAAGGATGAATATATTATTGCACAAACACTTCACATCTTTTTGCCCCTGTTGCCTCAGGGTCCTATCTTTTGTTTTAAGCATACCAGCTTTGGTTTTTGTAATTTACTTTTATATGCTGGTTGTGTGGAGCATTTTCTAGTTTTCCCCTCATCCCAGCCCCTAAAGGGGCACACCAAAGATCTGGTTTCTCTTTTCATAAAGCTGAAAGACCCACAAGGGGGAAGTTAGAAGAATATACCAGCCATGCGGTAGCTCTTTGAGGCTGCACTGTAATTTTTGAGCTAAAAGCCAAAGTCGCATTAACATGGTCACAATGACAATGCCAGCATGATTACTTTAAGCAGGTAATGTTTGTGAGCGTCACCTTTCCAGTGTAGCAGCTTTTTGACCATGCTGCCAGCTGACAATTCCCCAGTGTCAGCAGGGATAGCCAGGTTTGAATAAGCAGTTAAGAAAATGATTATGGTGTTGGATTAAAAGTCAACGCATAACGGCAAAATAACTTCCTGTCAATTTATCACAAAGATAAAGGGTTGGGATTCGGAGCAGACTGAGGTCTTTTCTCTGTTTTCTATCTTTTCTCACTCTTTCTCTCTCTCTTGAGAACCTGCAGCTCATCACCCTCATCTTAAAGATCGGTTGTTGCAGCGTTTCTCCACCAGATTGTCATCTTCACTTTGGTGGCAATTCGGCCAAACTTGTGTTACTGAGACTTTTGTTACCCTCTTATCCCCCTCAATGTAAACACCTGGACTTCCTGCCTCACTGCCTGAGAAACCTCCCTGTTGCTATTTTCTGGGTTCAAACATCCAGACCACTACTGCCACAGTGTTTATGTTTCATCTCAGAAATAAGGACTAACCTAGAACTCATCTGCCAGTTCTCCACCGAGGCTCCCTCTGTTCGTCGCTGAATCCAAGCCTCCCCACCAGCGACCCCTCTGCCAGCTCAATGTTCTTCCTGGACAAATCCTCCGCTGCAGTTCAGCCTTCGCCTGAATAAAATGTTAATTAATTCGTTCTTCTTGCTGGGTCCAACCTGTGCAAAATTTATGACACTGAGATTTTTTTTTATAGCGAAGACAGACAGGAAATCAGGGAGAAAGGGGGAAGACATGAAGCAAAGACTCAAACCCAGGCCCCTGCTCTCCAACCCACTGCTCGCCCACTGAGCTGAACTGACACCACAGCCATCAAGAGATGTTTAACTTGATTTTGGTGGTAGAGAAATTATGAAGGGGTCATTAAAGTTTCATCTTCACATTGAAATTCAAATGAATCCAGATGTTTTGGGGGATTTATGCATTTAGACCCAAATTACTGGATCATCCAACAGACCAATCTTTATTCCTTGTACCCTAAGACCATAAAAAATCAGCAAAGACCAATATATACTTGTCAAGGTCTGCAAGATGAGCAGACTGAGTGCAGAGGTGGAATAATCATAACTGAAGGCAAGCCATTTATTAACACTGATTGATAATCATATAAAATACCAAACAAAATGCAAAAGGGAACTAAAACTGACATGAACAGGAAACTAGACTGGGAAAACATTGGGAACCAGACCCATAGAACCTGGGAAAAACATGAAGGGATGTGAACGGATGTTCTGGCAAGGTACAACGGGGAACTGATGCAATAAATACACAGACAGGTGGTTAGGAGAGTTGAAACAGCAGGGGAACATAGCTGGAACAAATTAGAGACAACAAGACAGGGGAACGAAACTGAGCACAAAGCACATGAGACAAGGACTATCAAAATAATATAGGAAACACAATAAACACAGAAACCGAGACCCAAACTCAAAACACAAACTTGACTCCGGAACCAAATAACGATAGGCCTCAGAGAGAGGGAGCGCAAAGGAAACCAAACACAGGGACAGTCGGGACAGAACACAGAGACAAAACTATGACAGAGCAGGTGTGGCACTATGTTAAAGACAGAGACATGAAAATAGTAGCCCCCCATTTTATTTGATGCTCAGAGACATTTTCTTTTAGTAAGGCCACTGTAACGTCAGTTTTACTGTTGTATAAGTTCCACCAGCAGAGGGCGCTCAGTCCTGTACGCATCGGTAGCTGACGCTACACTAGAAGAAGTAGTGTCAGTGGTGAAGAGGCAGCGTACGAAAGAACTGATTAATCAGACATTTTTCTGTTTTTACAGGTAAGCTGGGTGGTTGATAATGTAAAACAGAGGTTCTAAACGTGACAGACAGCAGTGGCGATTAATGATAAATGTCTTGTGTGTGGCGAATGTTAAGCTAAAGAGCTAATTTCCAAGTTGGTCCAGTTGTTAGCCTGTGCCGATCCAAATGTTAGACTGTACCGAAACTCTGTGAGCTCGGTGCAGGTATTTTTGGTTAAAGTCACAATATATATGTTTTGCACAATAAGAGAAAATGTGAATTGCTTTATGTTTAGTTCATGAAAAGTGAATGCTGTAAAAATATGTTAAGAAAAACATTTATTTGAAAGAGATCTAGTTTATTAAATACAGTTAAGAAGACAGGTTCATAAATAGATTAAAACAGTAGTAAAAACAAGATAAAACTAATGAGAGTTCACTATGTTATTCATGTGTATAGCAAAATGTTTTTTTGTGATTTAAGCAGTTTACAGAAGTGGTGCATATGAATATGAAACTGTATAAGTTACTTGTATAAAGTAATGTCAGCTACACTAGAAGAAGTAGTGTCAGTGGTGAAGAGGCAGCGTACGGCCCGCGCGCCGAAAGAACTGATTAATCAGACATTTTTCTGTTTTTACAGTTTTCTGTAAAAATAAATATGTTGCACGGGAGATGAGTTGGCCCATCATTTCAGCGGTGTAACACAGGCATGACGGCAAAACTGACTTAGTAAGAAAGATACCAAAACTAAGAAAAGACTATAGAACAAGAAGGGAACACAAAGTTCAAAAAGTTCAACACACAAACACTGGATCATAGACTCAGAACCATGACAATCCTGACTTTGAGCTCCTACTATGGGCCAGACTCCAAAGAGACTAGAACCTATATATCTTCAAGTCCAACTCATAGCTTCTATATTCTTAATGGCTCAGTCACAGTAGTCAAACTAGGATGGCAACCTTCTTGAGGACAGTAAAAGTCACTGGTTTCCTGGTGAGTATATTGAGTTTTATTGTTTTAGGTAACCGACTGCTAGAGTTGGATGTCTCGAGACCGGTCTTGGTTAAAATCTGCTTCACCCACAGGGACCTACCTTACACCACCTCATTGCTCACCTTTCTCTGCTCGTGCCCCCTCTGGAGACAAAGAGCTGACGTTGGAGGAAAGTCAGCAGTCGGCTGTAAATATGGCCAACTCACGACCGCGCACTTGAATGTAACCCCCTCCTCTCCGTCCCCACGCCCACTTATCTCGTTGTACTGTGAGACTCAAGAGACCGAAGCCCGAGCAACTAGGCAATTATAAATTTCCTCACCGTGTAATTTTGTCACACAGGTAGACCTGGCAGTCAGAGCTGCAGCGACGTGCACACACACAGTCACACACAAGCATAATCTCTCATTTTAATGCACTGAGGTGACTGGTGTGCAGCAGCCATGTGAGGCAGCATCGAGGCCTACTTTCATCCTTGTCTAAAAGGATTGTTTCGGGCATGAATCATGACCGTGAACAGGTGTTGCTCCTTCTCTCTGCTGCTTTGCTAATTCACAGTCATCACTTTCTCCAGGCAGCACGGAAACGCTCTCAAAGCCGCTGCCATACATTCAGGAAGCAGGAATAATTTATACCCATTTAACCATTTCCAATCTGCAGCCCTGCGTGTGTGTGTAACTTATTTATGAAACCGAGTGAATGCGTTCTCTGCAGAGTGTTTGGATTTGGGCGTAAAATGTGAAAATAGTGCAACTAACATGAAATAATCTTAAATATTCGATCACCCTTTCTTCAACGCCTTTTCTCAGGTCCAACTGAGTTTGGCTGTATTTCACCTCGGAGCTCACAGAGGTTCCTTGGCATCACAAATCTTAATTCCAGATTAACTCGTCCACGCGCTCAACACTACCATAACATACGAATTATGACTCTAAATGCGTCGGCTCCAAAAACACTGGTCTCCCAGCTGTGAGGCTGAGAGAAAGGCTACATCCAGCCCTGTGATGTGGTGTTATGTAACTCCCCGCCAGTGTCGCCAATGATGGTCTGACAGTCAGGACAAGCCAATAAGCTGCTTGCCCTACGAACACAAGTTAACTGGTCTAAATTCGACAGGCTTAGCTGATACGCTGACTGAAAGCAGTGTCTCGGGGCTGATTGGAGACTGTGTGTTTTACTCTGGGCATAGGTTCACTCGGGCTTCAGCCACAGTGTAAGAGTGTACCGTGGGGGGTTGGATAACAGCAGGTGTAGAGGGCGATGTGCATCCGCCGTGAAGGTAACACGCACAGGTTTTAGGTGTTTGTTGGCACCTGAGTCTGTTGGGCATCTCCGGTGATACTATTATGTGACATGGTGACAGCAGCAGTGTTACCTCCCTAAGCTGCTGCATTTCTGAATGTCTTGGTTTGATTCCAGACTAAGCTCTTCTTGGTGTTGTCCTCCCAAAAAACATTCTATTTCTGCATCAATCCGCACTCTACACAGCTACTAAAAACAACTCAGTGCTCAAATAGGAATTAATGCTTTGATTGTATTTGCAAGGAACAAGATATTTAAAGAACAAATGTACTGCAGAGTGTGTCAGAAATCAGCTGGAGGGAGAACTAAGAGGTCCCACTAAAGAATAACTAAGTCCAGAAAATTTGAGAAAAAGACTGGTAATACCAGGCTGGACCCCCTTTTCCTTTAGAAATGCCTTAGTTCTTTGTGGCATGGATTCAACAAGGTGCTGGACTCGTGCTTTCATGGTGTTTACGCCAAATTCAGAATGTTGAAGCAGAAATTGTGACTCGACAGACCAGGCAACATTTATCCAATCTTCTATTGTTCAATTTTGGTGAGCCCACATGAACTGCAACCTCAATTTCCTGAGAGAAATGGCACCCGGTGTGGTTTTCTGCTGCTGTAGCCCATCTGCCTCAAGGTTCAATATGATGTGCCTCTTCTACATACCATGATTGAAATGAGCTGTTATTTGTCTTTGATATTTGAGATCAAAGACAACACACAAACCCAGTACCATGACAATAATTTCCCAAATTCTAGAAACCAATGTTATCTGTCAGATTTTTTATTTGAATAATTAAATTTTACATATTGCAGTCGACAAATCAACTTCAAATTAGTAACACTGAAAAAAGTATTAAAGCAATCAGTCTGGATCACTTGAAGACTTTGTGTGTTTTTGGCTAAACACACATGTTACTTAATATGGTTACATTTAAGTGAAAAGCCGACACCGGTTAAGGTGAATTGTGGTTATTAAGCAGTTCAAAATACAGAATCCGGAGAAGAGGAAGCAAACTGAATCGAACTGTCAGGAAACACACGGGTAATACAACATGTCGCAACAAGAACAAAGGGAATACATGAGCTATATTTACACAAACACAGGCGGGGGAGGGGGCATCAGGGGAAGTGGAAACAGCCAAGGAACAAGACACAGGTGAACTGAATCAGGAAATCAGACAGTGGAAACGAGAACCAGACTGAAGACACAGGAGGCAGCTACTGCCTAAATAAAACATAACTAACAGAGACCAGACACACAGATACACCCAGTATCTTTTTAAAAAGTGACTTCTTAGGCAATAAAAATGTTTTTTGAAAGAAATGTGACTCTTAATCATTTAACCCTTACCTACTTGAGCCTAGCAGTGGGATTGAGGAGAGGTTCATAATGAAAACAGAGCTGTATTGGAGTGCTAGATCGATTAGTTTTATGAAGTGTTTTGGTGTGGTTAATCATACCGTGCAAGAGGGTGAAGCATCTGAAAAGTGAATCCGGATGTCGATGTCCAGTGAGACAAACAAACAAAACAAAATCTACTGTTTTAAATAAGTCTGTGGGGAAACAATTATTTGGTTCACTTGATCCCAGTGACCTTATGATTTTGGTCACTACATTCAAGGCTTTAGTGGGAAAAAAAACATGTTTGTTTTGTAAATTACTATTTAAACAAAGATGATATTTTAAGCTTGGGATCATGAAACTAATGTGTTAGTGTCCCTCAGTTTCTCAGTCAGTTCCACCTCTTGCATGTCTCATTTCAAAACAGCTGAAGGCTTCACAGCAGGACTCCGCTAACCAGTCTGTGATATCACGATGGCTATGTTCATCCTTTATATATATTCTATGCGGTTAGTAAAACGCAGATGAAGCTAGAAGTGTGTCATTCAATCACTGTGTGAAGAGAAAAAAAGTAAAACGAAGAGGCAGAGAGTAAGAGTGGGAGATAGAGAGGAAGGATGGGGAACGATTATGATTCCTATCTCCATTCACTGCTATGGATTAAGTCAAGTGGAGGTAGTAGGTGGGTCCAGGCAGTGTGGGTTTGACTCATCTGCGAGGTGGCGTGTAATGTGTGGGCACCAAACACTCTGACTTTATCAAATAGCTCACGTAATTGTAGAAACCAGAGAAAGGGCCTTCAACCAGCTTTGAAAACAATGTGTGAGTGTGTTGTTACGAAACGAGGAGTGTGTATGTGTGTGTATTGTGTGTGAGCAGAATCAATGGGTAGTGATAGCTGCCACTGCTGTTTTATGATACCAGTGTCACATACTGTAATAGACCCCCAACTAGGCTTTGAATTAGACCAACATGAGGATCCTACCCCGTCCCAAGAGGCACACAAGAGCTCCGCGGAGTTCACACGCTGCTTCACACTTACATTCTTTAGCCCACGACGGGATCAGACTACCGACAAGTGGCTGTGCTTGCAAATATGAACATATATACACACGGACGCACTGAGGAGGTATGCAGAAAAAAAATGCATAAATGCAAAACAATCTTGCCGGGTAAGAACACACACCCCTCACAGACATTGATTAATGAGCTTTTGTTGTTGCTGTGTTGCTGTTTAACACAACATCTGCTGCCGCGGGGACTTCGGCACAAGACGAAAACAATATAGACTATTTGGCTCATTACACAGTGACCGGTCATATTAAAGCACACACGCTCATACACTTCTGCCCTTATTATGCTAGTGGCAACCTCAGTTTGTCCTCAAACCACCTCCCTTTCTACACACACACTGACACCTGAGCCCTGTCATAACGCACACCCACCCCCTCCCCCGAATGATTGTACTGTAGTGTAGAATGACAACATCACTTTTTGGTTTTGACCTAAACTTTGGTTCCAGCTGAACTTATCTCAGCTCATTACAATCTTATAAAGAGCTAAAGGTTAAATACAGTGAATACTAATCCTGGTGTCAGTGCACTTTCTTCTGGATTTTTGTTTATTTATTTGTTTTTTGGAAACAGCTCTGTTCTCTTCCTGTCTTTAAATTCCTTTCTCTTCGCCTCTCTGGATGTATAGGGTTGACTGGCTCATAGTCAGCTGTGCGTGGGTGAAAGTTTGTCTGATGTGCATGTGCCCAGGTCACATGCGTTTGTGGAGTACGTTAGCGTACAGAGGAAGGGGTCACCCTGCTTGGCATTCATTTATATGATGACCTCAGCGGGGGTCACATCAGAAGACCGGAGTCGAAGCCAAATGCTAAAACAAAGGCGGGGCGTGGCTGCGAGTTTTATGGCGCCTGGCATATGTGTGTGTGTGTGTGTCCATAGGGATGAAAGACACACCCTGAGGACAGCAGAGGTTATGTGTAGCAGCTGACTACAGGAGAAATTATTCAAGAAACAAATTAACATTTCACTCGACCACTTGGGACGCTTCCTGTTAATCTCGCACAGCCGTCTTAAAAACATTTTCCTCACAGTATATTGTTTCTGTGTTACGTACTGTTATAATACAGCTGCGTTTCATCCTGATTTTCTAAAATGCTTCATCTTCACTGCTCACAAAAAACAGTGATTGCTGTTTCCTGCCCTGCTGGCCGCACATTTACTGATATATCTTTGATTTCGGGGAGTGCTAAAAGCAGCCACGTAGTTATAAGAAAGACACTAGCAACTCCACCAATGACATATTTGTAGCTTATGTTTGTATTATTTATGATTTTCTAAGCAATATAATGTATTATCGATTGTTTATGGCTGATGGTGTCCATCAGCAGCTGTACTATGGGAAAGCTGTCACATAAATGGGAATGAAAATGGTCTCCCTATAGACCAGGAGTGTATTATACAGCATGGGCTACGTTCGCTCTGGTCTGAAGTGGGCTGGACCAGCAAAACTGTCCCTTTCTGGGAGTGTAAAGGTGTTTAACTGCATATTTAATCCCATTTAAAATCATAAAAAAGAAACGTAATTTCTACAGTACATGTCAGTTTAACTACATAATATAGAAATGCTGCTGTAGTAAATAAAACAAATCTTTCAGCCCACATAAATACAAAGTTCTGGTGACTCACTGTGATTCACATAAAATGTCCTTTTCTACAGTAGATAATGGAAAAAATAGGAACTTTTCTCTGTTTTAATTGTTATTGTTTATCTTTTACATAATTACTTTGCTGCATATATATGAATGGTCCTTATCAGCAGGAAAAGCTGTAAGACAGCTTCTAGAGAAGGGGTGTTAAAGGTCCCCAGACTGTATAAAGTTATGGCGGTACAACTTGGAGTGGTTGTATGCTGGGAGGGACAAAAAGCAGACCCATGGCTGAGGACTGTAGGGTCTGAGACTGGGTGTATGGGTGAAAGAAGTCAGACAGATGGGGGGGATTTGGGATTTGTAAGTGAGAAGAAGGATGTTGTAAGTAAATTAGTAATATGTAATACTGGAGGGTCTAAACCTAACCAGAGAGACAGCGAAGTGAATGTAACACAAGCTAGGGTTCCAAGATCCACAGTTTTAGGATCCCCAGATCAAGCCCAAAGGCTGGGGAGCGAAACAGAGGACGGGCATGTCCTTGTCAGGGTTCCTGGGTCGGTGACCCAGTGTTTTCAGTTTTGTCACATTTAGGTTATGTTGCCACATCAATGTTCTCACTTCCTGTTTTTTCCCCGTGTCAGCTTGTCTCTTGTGTCATTAGTCAGATTATGTTCAGCCCTGTACTCACCTGTTTCCAATCATTGCCATCATTCAACCTGTGTATTTAAGTTCCTCGGTTTCACCAGTTCTTTGTCGTGTCATTGATGTTGATGTTCGTGTGATGTTGTCCTTCCCGTGTGTTCCCTCAGTTCAGTCAGCCATTCAGTGATCCAGCCAGTCAGTGTCCGTTCACCCTCTGTTCATCCACTCCTTATAATAAACCTTCACCAGTCTTCACCTACCTGCGAGTCCTGCGTTTGGGTTCCTTCTTCCTCGCCTCCACACAACGCCTGACAGTCCTCCATGTATCATCAGGGCCTGTGAACTCAGGAGCAAGTCAAAACCTAAATGCACGCACAGCACAAGAAAACAACAGCAGTGCTAGTGATCCATAACAGAAGGAAAAACGATGTATTGAAGATGTAAGCAGGCCGTGGGATGTCATTATTTTCTTATTACTGAGCAAGCATCTCTGCGCCATCAGCTGGAAGCAGATGAAAAATTAACTTATTGGACAGCATGTATTAAACCTGCCCATCAGACTGAATTGCTCATTAACTGAAGGTGCTGGAACATAATTCCAGATTGATCTGGGGCACTTTAGCACTTGCCTAGTAGTTTTTGTTTAGATTAAAATGGATCAAATAACATTTTCGTGGTTAGTTTAGATTGTTGTAGCACACAGGACCTGGCGCACATGGCGTTGCAGTAATGGTTATTTGTACTGTTCTGCTTTTTGTAGACCGTGCACAGCTTTGCAGCTGCCTTATGTTGCTCACTGCATCATACGCAGCACTCTCCGCCGGGCTGCTGAAACAGGCAAGGCGTAGTTAGTGTGATGGATAACAGCTGTGCCCACCAGCCTCCCCTGGCACTGTCCATTGAACCCACTGCTCCACCCCTCCCCTGCAGATGAGCCACAAACCACACCCCACCACAGCTCTATAGCTACAGGTGAATATAACCATTATTACATACATACATAGCATCAATTCAAGTGCTGTAATAGGATACCACTATTACAACAAGGTAGTTCATAATAAGTCAGTCAAGACAGTGGAAGCATGTAGGAACCACAGCAACTCAGCCACACAGCGACAGACTGGGTGAAATTACAGAGCCCAGTCACCATGTGTTGAGGCACGTAACGCGGCTGGAAGCTTCATGGTATGGTTTTAATGGCCAAACAGCTCCTGTGTAATGTGTCAATGGCCCAGTACTTTTGCCGATATAGTCTAAATGTCACTATAATGTCAGTCACAAGAAAGCCCAACAATAATCATACCCCACTTTATTGTCTGTTTTTCTTTACGTGGTACCTTAATTTACTAAATGAACTCCATCTTCAGCTAAAGAACAAGATGATAAACCCATGAGAGAAATGGTTACCAAAGTCATAGACCAGAAGACCAAAGGAAACTTCCGCTGCTGCAATTAAAAACCTTTCCATGGAAGCTTCAAAATGTAAAAAAAAAAAAATGACTTACTAACGCAAAATATTTATTTAATACATTGAAATATTAGAGTTAACTCTGCCAATCAGGAAGCTCCGAGAAACGTTATTTCCTTGTTACCCAGAAGCAGATGTTGAAGACACATGTGCACTCAAAATCGCTTTGCAACAGCATCAATGAGTTCCCAAGGTTTAGCAAACGTGATCAAATGGGCACCAGGTTCTCCAGCTTTGACTGTCTTCTATCATAAAGGTATGGTAGAAGGATCATCTTGAAGCTAATTCTGTCTGATACCCAGGTGTTTATGGTTAGTCTGTGCTTTTCATCACTTCCACTTTCCCACACTGTCAAGTTCATTGCTAACGTCACTGCTCAAGTTAATCCAATTATCTTTCTACCCACCAATCTTCAGGCCAATCAGCTTTCACTCCACAGTACTGTCACTGCTCGTCTGTCATTCTCCTTTGCAGACTCCCTCAAGCAGCCCATCTCCACCTCTTTCACATTCAGCGGTGATGGGCCATCAAAGTCCAATCACCAAATAACTTGGCTGAATTCTGTTTATCAATTAACTCATCCATCCATCCTAACAATCTCTCCTTATTGAACTTTTATCTTCTAGTTAACGATTCAATTCAATTCAATTCAATTCAATTCAATTTTATTTATATAGCGCCAAATCACAACAAAAGTCGCCTCAAGGCGCTTCATAGATACAGAGAAAAACCCAACAATCATATGACCCCCTATGAGCAAGCACTTTGGCGACAGTGGGAAGGAAAAACTCCCTTTTAACAGGAAGAAACCTCCGGCAGAACCAGGCTCAGGGAGGGGCGGCCATCTGCTGCGACCGGTAACGATAACTGCATAAAAGGTATTGAATCATATAAAACTGTTGGACAGCTGATGCTTTCCACCTTCTGTCTCTGCGTAACAAAGAAATGGCGTTCCTTCACAGAGCTTCCTGTATGGAAGAGCTAGCTCAAAATATCGAGTTATTTTCTCAAAATTTCAAAAGATGGATCGAGACTTTCCAGACCTGCACAATTGGTCATCAATCAGAAATCATCTCTGAAGCCTTTTCACAGCAAGAATGTAAAAACTGTAATGTCACAGAAGGAGCACAGGTGCATTTGGGTTAGCCATTTCAAAGATCCTGGCGTGCCGTGCTCCAGCTAACTGGAACATTTAATTGGACTGTGCCCTCGCTGATGTCTTTACCTACAGCTGTGCTGCTTCAAGAGCCAAAATGTCTGCTGTGAGAAAAGGTAAGCTCTATCAATTTAATGCAGCCACCCCCTTGCAAAACACACAGTTTATGATAAACAGAACCTTCAGAGCTTTTCCTCAACATCCTGAAAATTCACAGCCCGAGGCTAAAACAGCCTCTGCCAATGGTCATCATCGCGACGGTGTGAGAATCTCCACAGAAAGTCTTCCCATGCCGTGTTTGAACAGAGAGAACAGTTTTAGATGCTCCACTCATACGATAAACGGTGCACCGGGGTGGGGAGGGGTTCTCACACAAGTGGATTGTAAATCTGAACCATGAATATGATGCTCACTGAGTTGAGTAATCACACGCTGACAGCAGGTGATGAAACTGATTGATTTGCTCTTTTCAGAGTGTAATGAGCAACATTTAAACATTACAGTGGGATGACACTTATTCCCTGCTCTGCACTGCTGCCATGCCCGGCAGATTGTTGTGCATGCCACACACACACAGGGAAATGAAAAGTCGCTGCACACACGCTGCTCGTATTTTCACCTCTAACATTTAACAGCAGGGGAGAAAGAGTGTGTGTGTTGGGGGGGGGGGGGGGGGGGGGGTGTTGGCTCAGATAATTAAACCAGAGGGAAAACTAAATTCTCTCCTCCCCTCTCTTCTCTCTTGCTCTTTTTTCTGCTTCTTCTTCCTTGCTAGCAAATCAACCTGGCCACAATTTCTTTTGAAAAAAGAAAAATCCTTAATGTACACACAGAAGCAATTGGGACACAAAATGAATGAAAAATGAAAGGTTCTCCATCTATTCAGTTCCATCTTTAATAGCATAATAATTCAATGAGTGACAGTGTCATGCAGCACACATCACTGGGTAACTTTATGGATTTCATTTGGTGTCTTTACAGCCCCATAATTGAACACATGCGCACACACACATGTGCACATTCAAGCAGACACTAGCAGCCCCTGAGTGTGGCTGCCGGTGCTCATACCACTATGAGCAATAGCTCAATCTCTGTAGATTCTCAGTAGTCGTGTTCCTCTGCAGCCTTTGTTTGCTGCGTCTCATTACAATCTAAAACACAATGAGGCCTCGCTCACCTCCTCGACTTGACTCACACTCTGTATGTGTGTGTGTGTGTGTATTTGTGTGTCTGCGTGGAGTTAAGAGATGTTCGTAAAGCGGTATGAAGGAGCGTGGCTGTCCCGCTGTGTTTTGCAGTTCATATCTGAGCTCTGGAGGACTTTGGCATGAATCAGCCACGATGACAAAAGACTTATTACCCCCAGCACAAGTACACATTTTTAACATTTAGCATACAGCGCTGGCGCACGCTTCGCAAAGGCCATTGTCCAGGGAGAAGAGGGGCACAGGGTGGGTGATGGCAAATGGGAGGGGTGTTTCCATGGTGACCAGGGCGACAGAAGGAAGAGTGGATCCGCCTCCTGACCCCTCGGTGAGAGGTGAATGTCTCTAAGCTGAGGCAAGACAGGCAGTGATCACAATAGCAGCGAGAAGAGCGAGGGAGAGGGCGATCGACAGCCATGTAAGCCCATCGTGGCCGTGGGGCGTGTAAGCTTCAGCGGTAAGTCCGAGGCACTTAGCATTAGCATCAGAAAGACATTATGCTAATAGCATCAGAGGCAGCAGCCTCCGCTTTTGTGTTTTCTGCACCAACTCAAGGGCACGGGAGGATTTTACATTTCAACTGCCTTCCCAGTCCTGAACACACAAAGCAAAAGAGAAAAATGTGATACATTACAGAAATGATGCAGCACAACCAAGCCTCTGCAGGCCTCAACAGTCAACAGGTACAAGGAGAAATGGCTGCACAACAGATGCTAAATGTTCTACAGAAGAAGACGGAAAAGTGATTCGAATTAAGATGAAGAAATGGAAAATGGATTTTAAAATCTCTAAAATTTCAACTTGCACATGGTCACTTGATTCTTTTCTTTTTCAGCCATTCTGATTGGCTGTTTGGGATCATTCTCTTGTTTAATGATCCAGTTCTGGTTAAGGTTTAGTTGTTGGACACATGGCCCCATATTTGACTCTAAAGTACTTTGCCACATATAGGAGTTCATGGTAACTTCAACGACTGCAAGTTTCCCAAGTCATCACCCTCCACCGCTGTGAGGTCTTTCCTCCTTGATTTGATTATGTAAACGGACACATGAATGCTCCAGGCCTGCAAACAAAGCTTCAGTTTTTAGCGGTTTTTAGAGTTCCTCACACTTGCTGATAATGAGTTACCCGAGTGGATTTGATGAGCAATACATGGCTCCTCTTAATTTCTTTTGGATTGATTTTTGTTAAAACAAATAATGACAATGGTGTCATGTTCTGTAGTTCATTTAAAATTCTATTCATGTAATTTGAAGATCTGCTGAAGCTCAGATGAGTGTTTATTGTTTCCTGATAAGACAAAATTCTTTTACCATGACTCTGCATCACTTTGTTTTTGTCTATTTATGATTCAGATACTCAAAAATGTGATGTCATCCAAACAATTTGCTTAGGTTAAACAATCTGGTATTCCACAATAAAGCTGGATTTAAAAGCCAAAAAGCACATTTCCTGTGTTGATGACACTTTATAAGAGTTGAATAGTGATTGGTTGAAAAGTTGATTTAAGCAAAATGACCATAAGTTCACCATGTTCACCATTTTTATTTATGTGGGGCCACTGCAAAACAACAGTCATCTCAAGGCGTTTTATTTTAAACTCTACCACCCAACAGTCCCGCAACCCCCTATGAGCAAAGACTTGGTGTGGTGATAGTGGGAAGGAAAAACTCCCTTTTAACAGGAGAAAACCTCCAGCAGAAACAGGCTTGAGGAGAGGCAGTCATCTGGTTAAGGGCAAAAAAGGCTCAGCCTGGCTGCAGTACTGTGGCGGTTTCTACTTTCTTTGAACCTCCCACATTACTGATTGTTCCATGTATTTTTGACGCTGCCCCTTGTAACATTAACATATAGTACATCTGCAAAGACAAGACACTACCATGTGGTACCTTACCTCTGTATGTGTTTCATCTGTGCAGCAGTTGGTTAACTGCAACAGTAAGCTAATAGTGAACTTCTTTGTAACTTGGTCTGCCCCCATCCATGTAATTTGACCAGAGCTCTCATCCTCAGGACCTGTTTCCACAGATTAGATGTGACAACCCTATACTTTTCTCCATCCTAACCACCCAAATCACCTTTGAACTTTCCCCAAATAACATTTAATTAAAACAGACTCGAAGAGCATAACGGCTAGAAGTATAATAGATCAAGAAGTGTGTGTCACTGTTTCATACTAAATACTAATAATACTTTCAGTGAATAAAACTGTTGTGTGAATATTTTGGATGGACTGTTGTTTAAAGGGTACTAACACCACTAACACAGTGAAGAGCTCCGCATCAGTGACCTGCGCTAATCGAGATGATCTTTCTGAGTTAACTTCAATAATTACTTCCTCCAAACCATCAACGTGTCTTTTAGACCCCATTCCTACAAAACTGCTCAAAGAAGTCCTGCCATTGATTAATTCTTCGATCTTAAATATGATCAACCTATCTCTAATGGTCGGCTATGTACCACAGGCCTTCAAGGTGGCTGTAGTTAAACCTTTACTCAAAAAGCCATCTCTAGACCCAGCAGTCTTAGCTAATTATAGGCCAATCTCCAACCTTCCTTTCATATCAAAAATCCTTGAAAGAGTAGTTGTCAAACAGCTAACAGATCATCTGCAGAGGAATGGTTTATTTGAAGAGTTTCAGTCAGGTTTCAGAGCTCATCACAGCACAGAAACAGCTTTAGTGAAGGTTACAAATGATCTTCTTATGGCCTCTGACAGTGGACTCATCTCTGTGCTTGTCCTGCTAGACCTCAGTGCAGCGTTCGATACTGTCGACCATAATATCCTATTAGAGCGATTAGAACATGCTGTAGGTATTACAGGTACTGTGCTGCAGTGGTTTGTATCATATCTATCTAATAGACTCCAATTTGTGCATGTAAATGGAGAGTCCTCTTCACACACTGAGGTTAATTATGGAGTTCCACAGGGTTCAGTGCTAGGACCAATTCTGTTTACATTATACATGCTTCCCTTAGGCAGCATCATTAGAAGACATAGCATACATTTTCACTGCTATGCAGATGACACCCAGCTCTATCTGTCCATGAAGCCAGATAACACACACCAATTAGTTAAACTGCAGGAATGTCTTAAAGACATAAAGACCTGGATGGCCGCTAACTTTCTGCTTCTTAATTCAGATAAAACTGAGGTTATTGTACTCGGCCCTGAAAATCTTAGAAATATGGTATCTAACCAGATTCATACTCTGGATGGCATTACCTTGGCCTCCAGTAACGCTGTGAGGAACCTTGGAGTCATTTTTGACCAGGACATGTCCTTCAACGCACATATTAAACAAATATGTAAGACTGCTTTCTTCCATTTGCGCAACATCTCTAAAATTAGAAATATCTTGTCTCAGAGGGACGCTGAAAAACTAGTTCATGCATTTATTACTTCCAGGCTGGACGACTGTAATTCATTATTATCAGGATGTCCAAAAAACTCACTGAAAAGCCTTCAGCTAATCCAAAATGCTGCAGCAAGAGTACTGACAGGGACTAGAAGGAGAGAGCATATTTATCCTGTTTTGGATTCCCTTCATTGGCTTCCTGTTAAATCCAGAATTGAATTCAAAATCCTGCTCCTCACATACGAGGTCGTAAATAATCAGGCCCCATCTTATCTTAATGACCTTGTAGTACCATATCACCCTATTAGAGCACTTCGCTCTCGCTCTGCAGGCCTACTTGTTGTTCCTAGAGTATTTAAAAGTAGAATGGGAGGCAGAGCCTTCAGTTTTCAGGCCCCTCTTCTGTGGAACCAGCTTCCAGTTTGGATTCGGGAGACAGAAACTATCTCTACTTTTAAGATTAGGCTTAAAACTTTCCTTTTTGCTAAAGCATATAGTTAGGGCTGGACCAGGTGACCCTGAATCCTCCCTTAGTTATGCTGCAATAGACGTAGGCTGCCGGGGGATTCCCATGATGCATTGAGTTTTTCCTTTCCAGTCACCTTTCTCACTCACTATGTATTAATAGACCTCTCTGCATTGAATCATATCTGTTATTAACCTCTGTCTCTCTTCCACAGCATGTCTTTTATCCTGTCTTCCTTCTCTCACCCCAACCGGTCGCAGCAGATGGCCGCCCCTCCCTGAGCCTGGTTCTGCCGGAGGTTTCTTCCTGTTAAAAGGGAGTTTTTCCTTCCCACTGTCGCCAAAGTGCTTGCTCATAGGGGGTCATATGATTGTTGGGTTTTTCTCTGTATCTATGAAGCGCCTTGAGGCGACTTTTGTTGTGATTTGGCGCTATATAAATAAAATTGAATTGAATTGAATTGAATTGAATGACTGTACAACATCCACCTTTAATGGCCTTTAATGGCTTAAAGAAACATGAATTGGGTCAGTTTGAATTTATTTTAGATTTTCTCTCATTTACACAGTAATGAAATGAGAACGTTCTTCTTCTTATATCTTCACTGGGTTCCTTGGACTTACCTGTTGTTCTGAGTATTGGTTAATCCGGTTAGTGCTGTCAAATAAATCCAAGTTTTTCATGCTTACAGAGAGAAACTGCCAGTCGTAGTCAATCATGATCCCCTTGACCTATGATAGCCTTGACCTTGTCAAGTAAAGATAATGTAGAACTCTCAGCACCACTTACTCTCAGTGTATGTGTATAGCTGAGCCTGTAGGTATAGTTTGACCCTGTGTGGATTATAGAAAATCTTAAATAAATTAAATCTTGTACACCAAATTCTTCTTTTTAAAAGTCATTAAAGATGTATGTTGTACAATCACTCTTCAAATAGATTATTAAAGGCTCTAAATTACTATGATATTCACGCCCATGATGAGTGCATATAAGCCTCCGACCACAGCTGCAGACTTTAAGAAATTGTTGCTTTATCTTGTGATGGTCACCGACTCTGCGTTATTATTTAACACCTTACTTTGACCAACATTCAGGTTTTCAAGGAACCAAATTAAGTATTTACAGACTGCAAACGCCACAGAGAATGTGATATGCCAAACACCCTAACAATGCGATACCTGCAGGACTAAATCAAAGGCACGGGGCACTGACCTCTTAGCTTTTCGAAGGCAGTTTGTTGAGCATCCTATTTACACCATGAAATTGGAGGGCTGAGGGCTCTTCCAGGAGACAAAATAAAATATCACAGGCTCTGAAAATTACACTATTTACTCCACCCAGAGTGCTACATGAGCAATGTCCTCAGTGTTAAAGTACCATTTCAGGCTGTGAGATGACACATGGTAACGGGGGAAGAGGATCCACCTCCACATGAATCATTTCAATAAACCCCTGTCATATTCTTAAGACACACAGCTGCTCCTCTGCTAATTCAGAAAGTCAAGCCATCAAAAATACAAAAACTAATGTCCGCTGAAAAAGAGGGAAGACAATTTGCAGGAGAAGACCTTGATGCAAGAAAAAGGAGAAAAAGTCAATTCCAGTGAGTCATCCAACACACATCAGTATTTCACAGAGACATATTTACAGTACAATAGTCTCTGCCTCTGCTTTTCCCCTTCTCTGGTTAGTCAAGCATCACGACACGCATACGCTCACACAGTGTCACCCAATGAAAGAGATGTCAAGGTGCACAGATACAAACACAAACTGGATTTTTTTTAAAAACCATTTAATTTAGTTTCTCGTCTCTCCAAACTGCCTCGTTATTGGATTGAAAAGGTGCCCTTGACCGCAGCCACTGCAGTGAGGATGTTCGTCATCTGTGCACACAGAGAGTGGGGCGGGAAAAAAAGAAGAAGAAGCCTGAAGCAAAGAGCAGAGGAACACAGGCAGCTGAAGGCTGTTCAGTGATGATTAGCGTGCTTTGAGTGACACAGTTTGAACGTCATTAACGTGACGTACCTGAGGTTGTTGCACTTGACAGATAGAGTTATGGCTTTTCTGTCTGCTCTAGTGACTTTGAGCATAAATAGAATTAATCAATAAACACTATATAATTAGTGCTCCGATTACCTTTATGAATACTTAATTTGATTTGATTTGATTTATTGATTTATTGATTAGCATTCAAATATCTCAGTGAATACAGAATAAAGATTACCACAAAGCAAGAAAGCACGAGACAAGGCTAATCAAAAGGTATTGGCTGAAGCATTTGCTTATTACGCTTTAACAAAAGATCTTTTAGCACGCAGCTCCTGTACACAGGGCTCGAAGCAAAGCATAAAACAAAGCAAAGCAAAAACAAACAAACAAACAAACAAAACAAAACAACTTTCCACCTTAGATAAGTAACTACATCAAAGCAAAACAATCAAGAGTTTCAGTATTATTATTTTTGCTCTTTTCATTCTTGATTTATATATTTTTCTAATACTCTATTTTTAAACATGTTTTTAAACAAGGAAAATGAACTCCACCTTTTTAAATCACTGTCATAACTATTCCACACTATTCTCTAACAGAAACACATCTCTGCTTTATGTTTGTCCTTATCTTGTTTTTTTTAAAAGAAATCTGTTCCCCTTAAGTCATATTGACTCTCTCTGACTTTAAACAGCTTCTGAGTACTACGGCAAAGCAAGTTGTTTTGTGCTTTATACATTATCTGTGCCATTTTATATTCAACTAAATCATAAAATTTCAGGGTATTCAGATTAATAAACAAAATGTTAGTTGGTTCTATATAGTTTGATTGATTTATAATTCTTATAGCTTTTTTGTAACTTGAAAATAGGAAGAGTATTTGTTTTATATGCATTAGCCCATATCTCCAGACAATAAGTCATATATGGAAGCAACAGAGTACAATAAAGTGTGTATAATGATTTCTTGTTCAGGACATGCTTTGTTTTATAGAGAATATCGATGGTTTTTGACATTTTTGTT
Organism: Perissodus microlepis; assembly: GCF_051167445.1. Lineage (NCBI taxonomy): Eukaryota > Metazoa > Chordata > Actinopteri > Cichliformes > Cichlidae > Perissodus > Perissodus microlepis. The sequence continues at coordinate 4,398,758 of NC_140481.1, read as the reverse complement.
TTCACATGGTTTATATGAGACTTCCAACTCAGCTCATCATCAATTCTCACTCCAAGAAATTTATTCTTGTACACTCTTTCAATTTCAATTACCATTAACCCTGATTTTAAATACATTTTTCATTTGTCTAGTGCCAAAAATAATCAATTTTGTTTTCTTTATATTTAACGATAACTTATTTATATCAAACCAGTTTTTTAATATATTTAACTCCTTTTCCGCTGTAGTCAGAAGCTGTTCTAGGTTTTTACCTGAGCAATACAGAGTGGTGTCATCAGCAAACAATACACATTTTAACAGTTTGGAAACACTACATATGTCATTTATATATAATATGAATAATTTAGGGCCCAGCACAGAGCCCTGAGGAACACCACAAGCTACCTTCAACTGCTTAGATTTTACATTATTGATTTCGACATATTGATATCTGTCATCCAGGTAACTTTTCATCCACTTGTATGCTATCCCTCTTATGCCATATCTCTCTAGTTTATTCATTAATATAGAATGATCAATTGTATCAAACGCCTTTTTTAAGTCTATAAAAACACCAACAGTATATTCCTTATTATCTATTGCATTAGATATCCCTTCTACAAGTTCCATCACTGCCATCGAAGTGGACCTTTTCGCTCTAAAGCCATATTGGTTATCACTTAGGAGATTATGCTTCTCGATATATTTATCAAGTCTATTAACAAATAACTTTTCTAAAATTTTTGAGAACTGTGGGAGTAGTGATATTGGCCTGTAATTGGTAAACTGACATCTCTCTCTGTTTTTATGGATTGGAATAACTTTTGCTATTTTCATTTGTGAGGGAAACACACCAGTTCGAAAGGACAGATTACAAATGTGTGCGAAAGGTTGCACTATATATTCTATAATACTTTTAACTAATATCATGTCAATACCAAAACAGTCAGTGGACTTTTTATTTTTAAATGTTTTCACAATGTTAATTATTTCTCTATGAGTTACAGCACCAATAAACATGGAGGACACAATCTGAGTAATATGTTTATTTAGGTCGTTATTATTTCTTGACTCTGGAATTTCTTTTGCTAAATTAAAGCCAACATTTACAAAGAAATCATTAAATTCATTTGCAATGTCTTTAGTTTTATAAAGCACAATATCTTTGTCTTTTTTAAAATAGTCTGGATAATTCTTATTTTTTGAGCCCTTTTTGATTATACTATTTAATATCCTCCATGTTTCTTGTGTGTTACTTCTGCTTTGCTCCAATAATGTGTTAATATTCTTTCTCACTTGTTCTTATAATATTTACTAGAGATGGCACGATACCACTTTTTTATGTCCGATACCGATATCATAAATTTGGATATCTGCCGATACCGATATGAATCCGATATAGTGTGTTTTTTAATCAATAAAACTGTTTTTTTAATATCTTGCTGCTTTTTGTATAAGTTCATACTCAAGTTAAAAAACAACAACAACACTAAAGCTATTCTGTTATACCTGTATGTAAAAAAAAAACAACAACAACAACAACAACAAAAAAAAAAAAAACACTGCACCCAAAATATTTCATAGATCAGCAACACTGATCAATCTAATAAAGTTAAACCTGCTCCATCCTCCCTATTCTGGTATTTTAAAGAGTACTTAGCAGAAATATTAAGCAACCTAACTAATAGGGTTGCAAACTCCCAGCAAAAGAAAATAGGGAACCAGCCTCTTCCTCATGATGCTTAATCAATGTAATCAACTTTAATTTGATGCAGGGTGAAAAAAATTCACAGAAATAAATTATTTTTCAAGAATAATTAAATAGATTCAACATCTTTCTTCAACAGAATTGCAGAATTCACAGATGGTACTTTCCCAAAGGAAAAAGTACTACAGCTTACTAGGGTATATTAGACTTAACAGTTACTATATACAGTAATGGACTTCTATACATTTTACATCAGATTAAAACTTTGGGTGTAAGATTCAGATAATTATTAAATAATTAAAAGCTAGATATTTTAAATGAGAATAAGAAAGAAAAGTATGTCTTTGTGCCCCCTTTTCCCTGTTCATGCCCTATCGGCCCCCCTAGCTAAACTTTGCTAGATCCGCCCCTGCACAGTTACCAGCCGTCAGCTGCATAGAAAAAGATCCTGGTGTAGAAAGTAATATTAAATAAATTCTAACAACAGCTTATCAAGCTTAAACGTGCTGCTGTTGTTCAGCCGCTGGTTTCCTCTTTCTGATGCAAAGTGGGCCAAAAACAAAGAAGAGAGACGGAAAAGCCGATCAGCTGATCATTGATCAGTTTCACGATTGAAGTAGCAGCAGGAGAGAGAGAGAAGGGGCAGTTGCTCTATATATCGGTTGTTAAGCTTAACGCGGGAATGCTTTACAAACATTCAGAGATGAACTTACACACTTGCTTTACTTCTCTCTGACATAACTTCCTCGGAGATGAAATGTTTGCTAGCAGGCTACAAATACACACAGCCGCTCTATCACGTGACCACACAGCTCCGACGTGCTACGGTTATGAGCCGAGTTACGCTGTGTCGCAAGTTTTGTGAGGTGCTTTTTTGATATTTAATGGATCGGATTACATTTTTTATTTCTCTCCGATATCCGATCCAGTAATTTAGGTCAGTATCGGACCGATACCGATACATAATATCGGATCGGTCCATCTCTAATATTTACTAATCTATTTTTATATAACTTGTACTTTATTTCAGCATCTTTTGTCCTCTGTTGTATGAATCTCTTATAAATCCCCTTTGTGATCCATGGCTTATTTGATCTGTGATGCTTTCTAGGGATTTTCATTAAAGGACAATGTTTTTCATATAGTGAAATTACAGTTGATAGGAATGCATCATATGCACTATTTGAATCTTCATTTGCTAAAACGTCATTCCTATTGTGTTCCTTTAAGTCCACCTGGAGGGCAGAAATGGCTCCTGTTGTTCTAAGTCGTATCATATCAAATATTTGATTCTTTTGTTTAGTTTTGATCCCAAAATAATTTTGAAAAATTGCAAAAACAGGAAGATGATCGCTTATATCAGTTACAAGAAGTCCACCTACTATTTCATAGTCAATTTTATTTGTGAATATATTATCTATCAATGTAGCTGTATCAATTGTTATTCTACTTGGTTTTATAATTACAGGGGAAAGGGAGTTACTATACATTGTATTGATGAAATCTGTTGTTTTCTGATGTCCATTTTGGTTACTGAGACAAAGCCTGGGGGATAAGCCAGGTTTGGGCCAAATTTCATTTTTGTCTTATCTTAAAGAAATGCAGTTTATGAATGAGGTCTCTGTTATGAGGAAGCAGTGCATGATGTGCAGGAGTGACAGGAGTGTGTGACTCGTATTTCACCACAAGTGGTTACTGGTACAAAGGGCTTACACAGCCTTTTCCTAATCAAGTAGTTATTGGTGCTAAAACCTCAGGAGAGAATGAAAGCCGAACTGAAAAGCAAGTGAAAATGAAACAAAGCAGCAGGTTGGGGGGGAAAGTGAAAGCAAACAGAAGTGACCCCGCCGGGACCATCTGACAAAACTGCATTATGTGACATCCAGGGATGAGAAGGTGTTGCCTCGTTAGGATAGGCTGGGTCCTAGGACTTGCTTTCAGCATATCTCATAATATGAGAACAAGCTGTGATCATGTGGTGAGAAATATTCATTATTGGGAAGAAGACAGTGTGAACTGTGGGGAGGGACACGTTTCAGCTGTTTGGGTCTTTGGCTACTCGCTGATTGGTGGCGTTCAAGTGGACTGTGTTTTGAATCTGGGCCTGTTTGGATAAACTCAATAGATGAACACTTTATAATACGGCCCCGGGTGTAATTCCCTTATAATTAAATCAAATTTCACTGATTTTATTTGAAATTAAAATTTAACTATATTTACCTACAAAAGTACAGTAGTAGTACAGTAGAATAAGGAGGTAACACTTCAGGTTTTTACAAGAAACAAAAATAAAATTATGCTATAAGTACATTTAAGTAAATTTACTTACTAAATGGGTACTATAAAGTAGTAACGAATACCATTAAAGTAACAAATGTTAAATAATGATGTAAATGTGCGAGATTCATCCACTCTATATTGCGGCATACTTACCAGGTAAGATGGGGAAATATTGTTTGTTTTTTCTGCAAAAATAGAAGAAATCAAGAATTTTTGTCTCCTTTCCTGTTAAATATCTTAAGTTATGCAAAACGTACTACTTATGCATGTATAGTTACTTAGACATTACTTAAAATTTTAACTAATATTAGTGATATGGCTGAGAGCAACCGACCCGCGGCATTTTGCTGCATGTCTTCCCCTTTCTCTCTCTGCCCCTGCTTTCCTGTTCTCTCTCCACTGTATCTATCAAATAAAGTTGACAAAGGTCAAAAAGGTATTAAAAAAAAAGCAAGTGTAGGTGAATGTAATTATACTTAAATTGCAAATAAAATGCCTTGAAATTCCATTTAATTACATGGGAATTAAGCCCTTAGCCACATTTTTTCTTTTATTTAAATGTAAAAAGTAAAAAAATAAAAGACCTGTAATAACAGTTTCTAACCTTGGACACATCCATATCAATTATAAGTGGATCTATTTAACAACACAGTTTACTGTGTTATCATCAGTCTACTGTTGTGTTAATACTGGCTAAACAAGGCATAAAGTGACTAATGCTTTCCTTTGTATTCTCGTCGTATGTTACTGTTTTTACAATGTCCTCAGCAAACATGCGTGATCCTGGTTCTTGCCAGACATTTCGTCCTGTTAAAAGGGAGTTTTTCCTTCCTACTGTTGCCAAGTGTTAGATCACAGAGTTGCTGTGCTTTGGTGTTATGTAAATAAAACTGAACTGAACTGAATTAACAATGATTATTTGCGATGAGAAAACTGCATTTTGCATAGTCATTCTTACAGTAAATACAACAATCTTAAGCTGAGAAACCAAACAGAAATGGGTTCTCAGCATAACAATACTGTCTGGCCTGAAAAAGTGGAGGCTGAGTCCTCAGTAAATGAGACACGTGTTGAGAAATCTACAGGGATGGCTGGCGAAGTAAGAGGGCTGGCAGTATTACCCAGCAGCATATATCACAAACCAATAGCAGAGCTCATTTCCCTCCTTCAGCCTCAGAGTATTGGCCTCCAGGGGCACAAGGGCGTGACGCTGTGGTTAAGCCCCAGCAGGAGGAGTCGTGTCGGGCTGCGACCTGCCAAATGACGCACCCCGTCTGCTTCTACAGCATGTCTACGTGTGTCAGACACTCCTATCCAGGCCGTGTAGTTGCACAAGATGCTCTGGAAGTGATACTTGATATGACTCCAAAGACGTCACTGATACTTTATCAGGTGCACACACGTGTCCCACTGACACAATTGCTCACATTTTAGTACTTTATTGCAGTCCCAGGATTTTAAGCCAAATTCCACACAGCTGATTGATTACAGATTAATGAGAAAATTTCACTAAAAAAAAAAAAAAATGTATTCGTGACACTTAAATTTATCAATAAAGATGACTTTATTTCAAAGATAAAAACATAATTTGCTCCAACATTTTCTGCAAAATTATAACCCAAAATGTCTCAAACTAACAAAACAGACAAAAGACGAAAAATCCAAAAGGATCATTTATTTACAAATGTTATTATACAAAGTTACAAATACAGAGCAGACTCATTTCTGACCATCCTAAGTGATCAGGCATAGAATTACCTTGCATTTGCATTCAGTTATCACGGCCAGTAGAAACCTGAGCTTAATACAAATCATCATGAACTGTGTGTGGTACAAAGAGATGTTGAACAATGTTTAGGATGCATTGTAAAACATAGAGAGTTGGAGTATAAATAGACTGTATGTACATCTGATGGGATAAATTCCCTAAAGCAGAGTCAGGCAGGAGGTTTGGAAGTGTGTTTATTTTTCCTGGAAAAATATTAGGCTTGAGAATAAATGTGTACCTTTGCAGCAACTGATTCTTTTCCCCTTGCCTTTGATTTGTAACTCGAGCTGTAACGTGAAGTTTAAATGTAAGGAAAGGACGGGGAATGGCTGAATCAAGGTGCCGAGCAAAAATTACACCCTCTCCTTCGGGATTGGTGACAGCATCACATCATACATAAAGTAACAATTAGCATTCATGCGGTCAGCCACATCCTGCATGGTAAATCTTCACTCCGGCTTTTCATCTCAACAGTCACAGGTCGGAGGTCGGAGGAGGGGGTTGGCATGGTACGGTAGTCACTAGGAGGGGGCATCTTCTCCATGTATAGCCTTATACTTGGCCATCTCCTCTGGAAAAACTTTGCTGAGCTCGGAAACCAAAAGGCTCTTGAACTTCTGTAATAAAACAGAAATATGACAGTGGAAGTTTCTTTAGTGTTGATGTATAAATACTTTATGTATAAAGAATAACTAGTGAGTTACGATCCAACAAGTACTGTCCAAAGTAAATCTGTCTCGTGTCTTTTTATGTGAACAAATAACTGGGACAGAGTTTTTACTGAAGCAGAAAAAAAAAACCTTTTAAGCACTTTGTCCAAGGACATTATTTTATCACGATCAACAAGGCTGCCTTAACAGACATCAGTATAACAAGTACAGGGTTGTTTGTGCAATGAAATGGGACCTTTATCTTTAAAAACACTCTAAACACACTTATTTAATCAGTGAAACGTGCTGATGGCTCTGCTTATTCTTGAAAAGTCATTGGCCGAGGAATCTCACTGCCCCTGGAACTATCTCTTACCGTCAAAGTGTCTATCTTCCCTTTGACCTGCTCGTTCCTCGCCAAGGCTCTCTCCAGACACTCCTTTGTGTACAGCTGAGGGTTCCGACCTTGGTCAATGTATCTGCAAATACAAATACAATATATCAGCCTTCTTTGATAAAACTCCAGGAACTTGCCAAATAAATGTGATACATTTTTAATGACGCAATGAGATATTTTTGTTTTTGTTTATGTATTTACTTTAGTAATCAAAAATTCCTCGTTATTAGAGCGGCATCAAAACAAATGCATAGAACTGAAACGCTATAAGGACAAAGGTACTGGCCCACCTACACATTACACCTACAGGAGCTTTTATGACATCTCATTCTAAATCCACAGGTATTAATATGGAGGTGGTGCCCCTTTGCAGCTATGGATGCTTCCATTCCTCTGGGAAGGCTTCCATCAGGATTTTGGAGTGTGTCAGATTTGGATATTAGATGAGAGGGCCTGGCTTTGTGCACTGGGGCACAGACATGCTGGAACAGAAAAGGGACTTCTCCAAAAAATTTCACAAAGCTGGAAATGGAGAATTGTCCACAATATGCTGGTAAACTGAAGCACTTTGATTTCCTGTCACTTGAGCTAAGGGGCCCAGGCCGATCCAAGAAAAACAACCGCACAATCTTATCCCTCCACTACACTTTACAATTGGCACGAAACAATCAGGCTGGTTATTGCTTTTCCGGCATTCACCAAAATCAGGATGTCTATACGACTGCAAGAAAGAAGCATGATTTGTTCCACAGAACATGTTTCCACTGCTACAGTGGAGTCCAGTGGCTAAGTGCTGTACACCACTTCACCTGATGTTTGTTATTGTGTTTGCTGATGTAAGGCCTGCATGCACCTGCTTGACCACAGAGACGTTTAATCTATCTATTGAGAATGACAAATTTGTTCACAAATGTTTGTAAAGGCAGATTGCACAGCTGGGTGCTTGACTTTATACACCTGTGGCAATGGGTCTGAAAAAATAATGAATTTAAAGATTATGCCGAATGTAAAAGGGGCTCTCATCAATAACGAATTACTCATATGAAGCATGTAAGGCAAACCAAAATACAACCAATTGATTACATTTTAAAAATCAAGGACTTTTTAAATAGGGTTTGGCCCAGTTACAAAAACGGCGATATTAAAGCTCGGTGGTCGGCACCTAGTATGCACTGCACCGTAAGTAAAATAAATATAACGAAAATACAGATATTTACGTAACAGAAGGTGACATACACAATAGTATAGGCACACTTTGTACTCACTCAAAGACCTCCAGGGGTACGTTGATCTCATGAAGCTGCTGACGGCACTTCTCGATGTCCTGGAGCCCAGATATCATGAAATTTCTGCAGAGAAAAACGACCGGACACGTAAACACGGGGCTTATTTGCGAAATCTTAGCGGTGGAAGCAGCAAAGTGAAACATATCTCACAGTTTTTGGTTGAGTCCTGCCTGGCTGCTAGGCTGAAAGTCGCTCACGATGATTCCCAGCTGTCGAATATTCTCGATAAACTTCTCCAGGTGTTCTTCGAGGTTATCGAACTTTTCCGCCATTGTAATTAATCGTTACCGAACCACCAAAATGTCACATAAAATGCCTCCGCTTAAATTACTGTCTTTATTAGATAATCTCTGTTTACTGTTAGCTACAACTCTACAACATCCTCAACGCTGAAGTGCTTTACGGCTGTATTTCAGCCAATCGCTGCGGCTATTGCTCCGTTACCTAGGTAACAACCAATGGCAGACTGTCGTTTAATGACGCTCAAAGCGTCACAGTGTCGCGAGACTAGCTTCTTTGTCGAGGAAAACCAGATGAATTATCTTAGTGGAGTTTAAACAGTTTATACACTACTAGGTAAACACAACATTTACTCGGTGCATGTAGTGCTGTGTATTTTGTGATGTTTAATGTCCTCTGTTCATACTGTACCTGCCCAGCTTAGTTTATACTGAAATTGCTGTAGATTTTCTCAAATAATCAGGTGTACTTTTGCTGTGTCATATCATTCTGGTACTGAAAGTAACAAAAAAGATGCACCTTTTTTAAAACAATAATAGCTGACCCAAAGTACTTTATATTCAGGCAAACGTATCAAAATCCCAGGTATCCAAAAATACAAAGTAAATAAATAATAATAATCAAATCAGTCTACATATATATGACTTAGTATTCACAGCACAGGCTGGAAAAAGCAATTTAGCTCACTACTTTAATAACAGAGAACCGTCTTTAGCAACAACAAACTCTTAAAACATTTCCTGTTACTGCATAGGAGAGTTCCTTAATGGTAAGAAAGACTCACTCAATTTTGTGCATTCTATTCCACTGTAAAATAGCCTGACACAGCAGTTAGCAGTGCTGCCTCACAGCAAGCCTTTCCTGGAGTCAGCTGGGGCCTTTCTGTGTGGAGCTTTCTGTCTCTGTGAATGCATGTGTTCCCCTGGGTACTCCAGCTTGCTTCCAAAAACATGCTTGTTAGTGATTCGAACTTTGCTGTAGGTGTGAATAGTTATCTGTGTCTTTGTGTTAGCCCCATAATAAGCATTTAAAAAATGGCTATTACTTCTTGCAGATCTTCCTGAGGTAGCAAAGCAGTTCAAATCACAATGCTACCTCCGCTATGCGTCACAGTGGTGATGAGGTTTTGGGGTAGGTGTTTTTTTTTTCCATGCAAACAAAGGGCTGTGCATTTTTTTCCAAACAAATAAAAACAAACTTTTGTCTCATCTGTAAACAGAATATTGTCACAGAAATTCTGTGGTTTGAGCCGATTTTCCAGTAGCAGTCTTTTAATGTCTTCATTTATGATGCACCTATAAAATTCATACTTCTGACTCCTCACAGTGATCCCAATAGTGGAACTAACAAAATAGACAGGAGGCCGAGCTGGGGATAATAGGGGATAATTTTCTTTGGAAAACTGACATGGTTTTGTCATGTGCAGAGGAAGGATTGTGGATATACTGGAGAAAGGATGTTGAATATGGAGCTGCCAGGCAACAGGAAAAGAGGAAAACCACAGAGGAGGTTCATGGATTCAGTGAAGGAGGACATGCAGAGGGGTGGTGTGACAAAAAAAAGATGCTTGGGATGAGGTGAGATGGAGCCACATGATCCTCTGTGGTGACACCTAAAGGGAGCAGCCAAAAGAAGAAGAAGACAGTGATCCCAACACCATTAACACCATTGAAAACAGCTCTGTTCTGTTTCACTGTAATAGTCTTTAATTTCATTTTACACTTGAGCTTCTCAAAAAAGCTCATCTCATCTTTCTAACTGGAACACCTGAGTTCAAGTTGCCTTGGGAGAAATCATTAGCACAGAGGTTCACTAATTTTTTCCAGAATCAGCTGTCACTGATCACTCAGGCTGTTTGTCTAAAACTAACCCTTACATAAAGATCTGACCACATTCAACAGATCGATGCAGAATCTGTGGTCCTAAAACTTTTGCGGAAGAACAAGAATCTTCTTGACCTCACTATGACCTCATGATCCAGATATTCCACACACACACACAAAAAAAGAAGACAGCGAAAGAAAGCTGTTTAAAAACTCTCGTCTTCTCTGATTACACTCAGAAATAATGCTGAGCTTAGGACAACTTTACCCAGAGTAAAAATACACTGGCGCTGACTTAGCTGGAGACAAAAGGCATCCATAAAGTGAAAGTAAAGGCCAGTGACGCAGGCGTTACACCATCCCGGCATCTTCCTTCTCCTTAACCTCTCCTCTCTCAGAACACCAAGTTAGCCAGAATAAACCAGGAAGTAATCGATTTTCCATCAAAATAGAAGCAATGTTGTGATAACAAATACAGCGCATTGCATAACTGTGGCTAATTTTGGAATATAATAATAAAAATGTGAATATTTAGTAACTTGAAAACTGTCCTCAAACCCGACCCTATATTTTTGTAATGGATTGCCACACACACACCTTATTCCCTGGCTTTTGAATTCACCATGAAAACCAGATAAGCTGGACTATAAGAAATCGAGGTTGTTCATCGGATTTCTTGTGTTCCACCTGGCACTCGTCAGCTGGAACACGGTGCCTTTACCCCTTCATACATGATCACACACGGTTTGCTTCAAGCGGGGCTTTTATTTTGAAATGTAACGTCGCCGGTGCAGAGCAGACCGGCTGAAGAAGGATTACCGGGGGCTGGCTCGTCCTCGGCTGCATTAAAGCCGAAGCTACCGCAGCTGCACACACACATACACACACACACATCAAAGGCTCTCCTTCTCCTCCTCGCTGCAGCTCTCGCAGACAGAGGATCAGCTGGATGGTATAACCCTCTCTCCTTTTTTTTTGGTATTTTTGTTTCTTCCGTTTTTTTACGCACACAGAGCGGGACATTAAACGGAAATTTCAGCAGACCAAGGTAAGAACAGGCTGAATTTGTGTGTGTGTGTGTGTGTGTGTGCAGTGTCGGGTTTGTCTGTGGGCAGGAGTACACACATAAAGGAAAATTCGTTTTATTATGCACAGTGCGGGACTTCAAGTGTGCCCAGGTTCGGCTTTATGGAGACCTGTATCTGGTTGACATGGTAATTAGCCTGAGGGGTAACAAATTCCACAGTGTTTATACCAGCTTGTGTGTCCTTATAGCGAAAATGTTACGTCAACATATTTATATATATATATATATATATATATGTGTGTGTGTGTGTGTGTGTGTGTGTGTGTGTGTGTGTGTTGATCTTCCACAGTCGCTATTCTATATCATGTCCTGTGGGGATCCAGTGTGTCCATTACATCAGGTTATAGCAACCTTGAAATGCAATGGCGTGTTTTTTCTTTCTACCTCTGCTCTCTGCGGCTTTTTGATTTTCCTCATACAACCTCTTGTTTTTGACATGGTAATATGGATACTATGCAGCTTTCTCTTAAAATATCCCACACGATCACATCTGTGCTTCTGCGTAACGCATCGTCCTATCACCGAACAACTGCAGTCACAGACGTGATGTCCGTCCACTTGTGGGAAACATGACTGGATTCCTCTGGTCTGTGTGAGGAAAGCTGTTTTATTCGATTGTCCATCTGGACTCATTTGTTGTCTCTCTGTTTTTCTTTGCTTTTAGTCGAAGATGAAGCACTGAGGAGAGAACTGCACAGGCTCCCCCCGGTTGTGTTCATCCTGAGGCTGCAGTGAACGGAGGAGGGGGGATTGCGGTATAAGAAGGTTAATAATCGGCATCAATAAAGGTCGTTTCTTTTAGCCCGGAACACAATCGAAAGGGTGAATCTCGCCCCTGTGCGGGGGGATCGGCGGAGCAACGTGAGTGTGTAAAAAAAATTATGGCCACCCTACTGCGAAAGATCGGTCTGATCCGTCTGCACGACCGAGACACCGAGGACCCAAAGCACCACCAGGGCTCGTTAAAGGGGAGCAAAGGAAACCAGAAAAACAACACCAGCAAACACTGTCAGACCGCCAACGAGACCAACATCCTGAGCACTCCGGAGATTAAAGCGAGGAAGCTGGACCAGCACGGCAAGGACAAGCCGTCCGGCAAGGATAAGCAGGTCAAGGATGCGAAGGAAAAGCAGCAGACGGGAGGAGGTGGTGGCGGCGGTGGAGGAGGAGGAGGCGTAGGAGGAGGCGGCAGTAAAGCTACCAGTGCCTCCTCGATACCACCGCTGCCGCCTCATCGGCAACACTGCACCCAGGTCCGGACGCGACGGCTGATGAAGGAGCTGCAGGAGATCAGGAGGTTAGGAGACAACTTCATCACGGTGGAGCTGGTGGAGGACAACCTGTACGACTGGAACGTCAAGCTGCACCAGGTGGACAAGGACTCGGCGCTGTGGCAGGACATGAAGGAGACCAGCACAGAGTTCATACTGCTCAACGTCACCTTTCCCGATAATTTCCCCTTCTCGCCGCCGTTCATGCGGGTCCTGACGCCCCGGTTGGAGAACGGCTACGTGCTGGACGGCGGGGCCATATGCATGGAGCTGTTGACCCCCCGCGGATGGTCCAGTGCCTACACGGTGGAGGCCGTCATGAGACAGTTTGCTGCCAGCCTCGTAAAAGGACAGGTGAGGAGAAGCAGGGGCTGCTGGGTGAGGGTCCTTGCTTGGAATATCATCAACCATCTGTAGCAGATCTATTACTATTACTGATGCTGATGTTTCGTGCGTAATTGTGGCACTTTTACGCTCAGGTGCAGCAGCTTTTAGACTTAGAGAGAGTTTGAAATCTGTGTTCTTGGCCATTCTTTGTTTTCTAACGTAAAACAGCCTCCGCTTAAGCTTCTCGAGGCATGTTTGTCACAAAGATTGCTGAATTAGCACATTTCTCTTTTAATTGCGTCGTGGAACTACACCCCACCGAACTACAATATAATTCTATTTAAAAATAGTGTTCATTCTCTACATCCGGCCTATTTATAGCATGTTCTGTCATTTTCTGTCAATGCATGGCTGTGATGTCTTAGATCCTCACACCCCTCCTCTCTGCTGTGAGCAAACCCCTCATTGTCAATATTATTCATCTTTATGTGACTTTCCTGCGGCCATTTCACGCAGTGTCTCCTTTATGCATCAGCTCTGCAGTTGCGCCGTGCTCTCCCTTTTTCCTTTTCCTTTTTTATCACCTCCGTGATAGCACCCTTTGACAACAAAGACCCGCTCCCATGCGATGGAAAAGTCTCTTTGCATGCTCTAACGCGGTCTAACTCAACTCTGTAGTCCTGTTAGGCTTTTCTAATCTATCGTTCGCGATGGTGGGCAGGAAGATAAGTGGATGAACAAAACAGAGACGGCAGGTTGCCTGCCTAGTAGACCTGAGTGACTTAGAGTGTCTGGATTATGTAATCCTGTCAAATCTGGTTTTTTTACATCCTCAGTGCACCGCAGCAGCAGCAGCTCTTCAATTCCAGCGGAAATGGCTGCTTCTCTAAACGCATCTGCCTGCTCTAACCGTTTAGTTTGAGTAGATATTCTGTTCTCCGCCCAGATAAGATTCGGTTTTTTCTTTAATGCGTTTCAGCTCTTTCATCTGTACACTCTACCCCCCCCCCCCTTCTCGCTGACTCGGGCTCTTTTGGAATCAGCAGTGGGGCATTGCTGATGTATTAAACCTTATGTAAACTGTCACTGCATTGGCCTGCCCTAACCCCTTTTTTGCCTTTGATGACATAACAAAACGTCATTCCTGAGTCATTTGTGGTCATTTAGAATCTGTCATGAAGAGAGGTCGTTAGGTCAAAAAAAGGCCTGCGGTGTGTGTGTGTGTGTGTGTGTGTACATCTTGATTTACTGCTTGATGAGAGGAGGTTGCAGCTCTGCAGTGTCTCCTAATTATGGTGCAGTGTCTTCCTTATCTGGCTTGCTAATGGAAACAATATTGATTAATTATTCCTGTGTGTGAGTGTGAGTGTGTGTGTGTGCGTGTCTCTTCTCCTCTTTTGTACATCTCCACAGGCACTCGCATGTACCCCATCCTAGTTTTCAGAGAGGTGTAATGGTCTCTTACTCATGACAGACAGAACACACGCACACGTGTCTATAAATAACTAAACACACAGGATATATTTATTTGTCCTTGGCCACCGGTTCCCTGTAACAACAGTGATGAGGCCAGTTTAGAAGCTTCCTCCCTATTTTTAGTGTTAGAGGATACACAAATGACACGGTGCTGAGCTGAGAGTCAACAGAGATACATGTGTCTCCACCTGCAGACGTGAGGAAGCACAGACACACACGCACACACCATCACACCAGCTGGGATGGGGGGAAATCGAGCTTAATATAGGTGTTTTTGTAATGACATCCAATTTTGTAAATGATATGTTGCTGTTTGTGTAGTAGAGTTCAGGCAGTATACCGATGGTACTATAATCCATTCTCTTGCAAGTTCTCAAAGCAGACGTGCCTTTACTCTTAATTTGCAAGCAAATCTGCAGTTCCACCAAATTTTCTCTTTCTCTGGGTCACTGTGCAAAATGTAAAGAAAAACCAAATGCAGCACACACAAAAATAAAAAGAGAAATTTGACTTTGTTTTTTTAAAAAAATATGTCTCTTTTTAAAGCAAGCAGTGAGTTTTGAAAAAGTTGTTGCATCATGTCTTCTTTTAAAGCTGTGTAAGTGTTTGGGAACTGGGGAGAACAACTGCTGTGGTTTTGACAGTGAACCGTTGTTTTCCCATTCTTGGTTAAAGTGAAGATTTCAGCTCCTCTGCAGTTCATGGCCTCCTTATTTTTTTGTTGTATAATAAGCCTTGTCCTTTCAGCTGCTCCTTTATTTCCCAAGTGGTCCCTACAGCGGATGGATTTGCATGTTTGATTCAGCACAGTTTTTATGGCAAATGCATTTCCCGATGAAACCCTGCCATTTATCAAGACTTGGGACTGGGACGAGTAGTACACTAACCTGTGACCTCTTGGGTGTTTCCTCCCATTATTTAAAAAGGGGGCCTTTTACGTGGAAGGCAAATGTGTTAACCAACTACACCTACAGGTGTGGCTTGGAGGCACGTTTAACCTTTCCTGAAAAATGATGTAATCTGGACAACAACACATATGCTCCAACACCTGATTTTGTTCCATTGTCTATCCAGGTATACTTTTACTGCACTGGCAGTGTGTTTGGGTCATTGTCATGCTGAAAACTGAAGTCACTGCCAATCAGATGAAAGCCTGGCCATTGCAAGGCAAATCAAAATCTCATTTGACTTTTCCACATTCATAATTCCACCAATTTTGACAAGATTCCCAACACACACTGACTGAAATGCAGCCCCCAAACCACAACAGAGCCTTCACAATTACACATGGCTGTAGACTCATTGTTGTACATCTCTCCTGACCTCTGTACATGTTGATGATGATTTGAACCAACATAGGACCTGCTCTCACTGATTTTCAGAACTGTTTTTGTGTATCATTTTAAAAATCTCAAGACAGCCTAAACCTTCCACTTGGACCATTTCTGACCAGGCTTCAGTGAAGAGCAGATGGATGAATTGAATCCTCATGTCCTGTGTCAGGTCTTTGCTGGATTTTCTTTTCCCAGTTTCTAAGGACATGACTTTCAGATACAGTTCATCTGCTGTAGATAGTTTTTTAGGCCCGTCACTTCTTCTTTTGTCCTCTACTTACGCAGTTTTCACATGTTTTTTTTAAGGACAATACAAACTTTGTCAAGATTTCAGCTAATAGCTCTTTGGGAATCACCTTGTTGGTACAAAAATAGCATTTTATGCCTCTCAATCTGTGCTACCATTGGTATTTTTTAATAGCATTAACTAAAAAAAATTGGTACAAAATGCTGTGTTTTTGCTAGCAGCAAAGTGCCTAAGGACACTATTTAAAACTGGTTCTAGACACAACGACGGTGCATTTATATCGGCTAGTGTTAGATATTTTACTCCGCTGTCCGTGTTAGGCTTAGACAACCCTCAGATAGCACAGGTGACATCACCAGGTTGTTTGTTTAGCCCTCTGGAATCTGAAAATGCTGTTTTCACAGAATCTGTCATCATCGCTGTGATGAGAAAGCGGAACTTTGTGTGTAAAATCAGGGGAATTCCCCTTTAAAACGTCTTCTGTGATTTGCGCTCTTACACTGCTGCCAGCATTACGTAGTGTGTGATTCTGTGCAGATTGAGGAACCCAGCCTGGTGAAACTAGCAATCATTTACCCTTTACTGACCTCGCCATCAGTCCCACTGGGCTCCCCTTTGAGGATGATGTTGATGGCACTGATCCCCGTTTGTTTATCCCAACACTTTTTAGCACATGTCTGTGTTATGTAATCCCCCCAGGCCTCAAAGCTGCTTCCCAACATCACTGGGGCCTTCCCTGGTCTGCCCATTGACTGATCTCTATTACGCGGCAGCCACTCTACACAAGTGTGTCTCTCTCAATGAGCGAGTGCTTAGCTGAAATAGATAAACACTGACATGGCGCTGCATAGGCCCGGGGCACTCACCCAGACAGGCACACACCCATTTGATTGCCCACTGGTTCTCTCACAAGCAGACTTTTCTTTACTTCCTCTCTCCGTCCATCGTTGCCTGTGTCACACTGTGACTTTCTCCCAGATGACTGCAAGCACAATAGAGGTAATTGATACTCAATTTCCCTGTTTCATACTGGAGTCAAAAACCTTTAATACAGGCTTGTGCACCAGTGTACATTTCACAGTCTCCCATTCACACACTTCCTCTTTGCGCTTTGAGTATTTCAGGCTGGCGGCTGCAGACTTTCTTTATTTCGTCTCGCACAGACACACAAAAGCAGCTCATTTGCTCACAAATTCTTCCACATAACATCCAAACCAATCAGTTCACTTTGGGATAGCTTCTGCTCTGCCATCAATCTCCATGGTAATCTCACCTCTTTAACAATAGCCGGTTTCCTTTAACATATCCATCCAAGGAAGTAACCCGCCATTTTGATGTGGTGACAGCAACTATATGGCGGGACGCATGGATAATAAGTTTGCATGTGATTTCAAAAGAGAATAACACCTCTCACCTCCCTGACAGAAGCCAACCGGAACATTATTTGTGCTTGTCAGCCTGGGTAATCTGTATTCAGGCCTCTGGCAGCAGAGGGAAGCTGAGCAGGTTTCAGGGAGAGCTGATCAGGTGAAACCCTGTCGGTTTGTTTTACATTTTAAAGGATGTGTTGATCCATTGTCTGAGAAAAGAAGAGAATGTCCTTTAAAGTGGGTTTTTTAGTAAAAGAGAAACAGAAAACAAATCCCAAGGCAACATTGCGTATAATATCTCATCTGAGTGAGTCACCCGGTGAGTCATGCATTCAGTTCTTCAAAACAAGTGGAATGAAAAAAAAATTCACCGTGATGGTAAAGTTTCTTCTACCAAAGCACTAATCAGCTTTAAAAATCACGATTGTCTTCAATCTTCAGATGAGATCAGCCGCATTCTCCTTGGTTCCAGCTGTCTGACTTCATTTCAAGTGTTTCAGTATGAGATTAAATGACTTGTCATAATGGACATTTCTAATTGGGATCGATGTCAAGACTGATGAAAGCAATTGGACGAGGTTTTTTTAAACGTGTCTGCTGGAGAGACAGAGTGACAAACGTAGAGGCAGAGTGAGTGTCGCTAAGCCTCGCAGTGAAATGAGGCCACTGTTGCTACATGAATGGAAACTCTAACCCTAATCTCCAGATCATTCAGCGTTACCACCTCACCTCCTTTTAGCTATTCTTTATTGACCCAGAATAGCCGAGCAAGTATGCATGGCGCACGGTTACGGTTCACCAGATGTCAGGGGAGCTGAGAATTAATGTTGGATTTGCAATTTAGAAGTGTAGTCCTAAATTCAGCATCTTGTTTAAGGACATGACCGTTTTCACAGGTTCCAAAGGTCCATTAGGTCCCCTTTAAATTTAAATGCTGGTGATGAGGCAGAAAAAGTAGCACGATATCTTTTGGCTCCTTGAGTAAGACGGTGCTACATGGGAACACGACGTCGAATGCAAGCTCCAAAAATGAATGCTTTTCTTTCTCGATGTTTTTTGCTAACACACAAGTTAAAAAAGCACCACAAGTACTAATCATGTAACTCATATTAACTGAAGCAACTCATAGAGGGTTTGTGTGTGTTTGTGTAGGTAAATTACTAAGAAGTGTTGGCATAGTATGGCCCAACTCCTAACATATTCCCTAACAAAAATGACTGTTAATTGCAAGTACTAACTTCTAACTTCTGGTAATTTATTGCTCAGACTGTCCTGTAGTTATTATATTCACATTTATAATATATTTTTATTGTTTATCTGTAGTGTAGTATGACTGGCAACGGGGTTGGGTGGGCAAGAAAATACAATTTCAAAAATCTATGCACGTCACATTTTCTTAAGCTGTCCACTGGGCTGGATTGGAGTGCTCACCAGGCTGATTCTGCCTCCGGGCTTTATGTTTGACACCCCGTTATTAATGTTTTGTACCAATTAAAAGGAAGATAATTGGTGAGTTTCTGAGGTCTTAAAGATGCATGTTAGCATGTTTCAGTGTTTGTGCTAAGCTAAACTAGCTAGCCACTAGCTGTTGCTTCACAAACTGTATGCAGAGAAGTATTAATCTTCTTTTTTTACTCTTGGAAAGAACTCAAACGAGCCCAATTCCCAAAACTATTCAATTAAGCAGCAGACTGAAAAAGGAATACTGAAAAAAAAAAAGATAACGACCACTTTGTTCAGGCTCTCGGATGTCATGTTCCTACAACAATGACAACCGTCCTTAACTGCAGAAAACTGACTCCACAGAAGTGTAGTATACCTGACGGATTAATGTTCCGGCTATGGGTGTATAATTTTTCTGCACTGCACTGCAGCATGCAGAGGCGCTCACCAAGTGAGGGAATTGTGTTAGTATTGGTTTCAGTGGAAAGCCTCGGTGCCTCCCTGCCAAGAACAATGCTACGGGTAAAGGGAAGTGGTGCAGTGTGTCATAGTGTGTAGAGTACCCAGTATTTTCCTGTGAATCACCACAAAATTTAACCTACAGTTTGACCAGTGTACATGGACCCACTGTGCAGTCAAATTTGTGGTTCTCCCGTGTTTCTCAGGTGATTGTAATACATTAAAAAAAAAGCTAGTGACACTGGTATGAGTCACACCTCTGTCCAGGCTGTGGTGTCATGGCATTGAATGTCTCCCTATATATTTGTTTTTCAGCATTAAGTGAGTTGTTTCTTTTTCCATTCATCCTCCTACACAGCTTTCTTCAGGGAAGACTTACTGCCAGTAACAGAAAAGGCAGCTTTATCATTTCAGTTGACGCCTACTCTTCTTTCCTCCATGTCCCCCCTTCCACACACACACACACACACACACACACACACATTTATTATTAGTCGTGTGAAGGAGGAAGGGCCTCAGCAGCATGGTGCCTGGTGAAAATCCTTAAGTCAGATATCACAGTGCTTTTTATGCACAAGGCAGTTAAATGGCTCTTTGTGTATATTTTTTTCTGTCGTATATACACACATTTTCATCATTTAGTGCCATAGGTGCTTCTGCTCCTCACTTATCTCCTCATTTCTCCGAGTACCAGAGGGTGTATTTTTACTTCTGATTGAACCTGACGTCTTAAAAGCTTTTTTTTGCACGCCTTTAAACATTGATCTGTTGTTGGTCAACCTGCTTTCAGACTATCTGTCTTGTCAACATCCCTCCTGCGGCTGTGCATTCACCATCAACTTCATCCATGTGCATGTGTGGGCTGTGTTTCTGTCTTTCTGTGTATGGTTTGGAAAGATTTCAAAAAACTGTTTTCATAAAACGTTTGACAAGATCGCTGACAATTATGAACCTTTTGATCTGACGTTGAATATCCAGACCACAAAGTATTGATATGTGCTTCCTTTTGAAGTTTTGCAAAATTATATTCTGCTTTTTAAAAATCAAAATGAATGTGCACAGGCAAAAATTATAAATCAAGGATTTCTTTCATCTGCAATGAATTGGACTTGCGATAATACCACAAACAGCTGGAGGGAAATAAACTGAAAGGTTTACGTCAGTTTTCACATAGATTTTTGTTGATATTCCTAAAAGTCCTTTTTTTCCTATGTGTATTATTTATTAGATGTTGTTTAGTTTGCTGACATATTAAACTGTTGCATTCTGCTAATCACGGCTTTTTTAAATTTTCTGTCATCATAAACTGAAAATCTTTTAGCTTTAAATCGTTTTTTTCTTTTAACTTTGTCAAAAAAAAAATGTAAATGTCTATTATGTTACAACAATTTTCTGAATTTTATCGTCAATGTCATCAAGGCTGGTTTTGTGGCACTACACTTGGCTTGCACATGCTTATTAAAAATGTAATGTAGAACTTTTGTCATAAAAAAAGAACATGAAAATATTTTATTTAAAAAATAGTAGCTATCAAAATACATTGAAAGAAGAAAGCCTCTGTCTCCGTAAGCTTTATACTGCGGAAAAAAATTGATTTGCCACCTAATGGCAAAGATCCTAGATTTAGATCATGGCTGACGTCTAATCAATAGCTTTATAGCTCTGGATCTATCCAATTTAGTGAAAAGGAATTCATAATTTGGGTGTTTCCTCTAGACAGAGAGCCAGTCAAACAAATGTACTGCATGAAAGTAGTGTCTTTGGCAGAGGCTGCACTTTAGCCATCAGAAAGTGAATACGTGAGTGCAACCTTTGCCAGCAGCTTGTAAATCGATATCGCTATTTAAAAAAATCACCACACTGCCAAATTTCTAATTTCTTTACATTTGAAGACACACCTTTTTAATAGTCTACATTTACGACAAAATAATATCAGAAGCACATCTTGGCAGGTACCAATAAATATTTACTTTTTGGCATTGAGTGTGAAACGGGACACAAAATAACACGAACACGTTAAATACAGTGTGAGGCTGCAGCTTAGTTTAATATAAAATATCAAACAAAACAGCAGCAAGCCTGTTTCTGTTCACAATTATGGCTAAAATATGGCTCATATATCTTGTATATTAATGTTCTCATTCTGTGGCAGGAAATACTGCTGCTGGCATCGCAGAAATACACAGTAGTTTTCTTTTAAAGAGTGCCAAAGGCAGAGTTACACGGAAGAGGATTAGGGCCATGGGGAAAAAAACAATTTGGCATGTCTTTTTTTCTTCTTTTCCAGAATTCTGAGAAAAAAGTCAGAATTCAGAATTTGACCTTTTTTTCTGAGATTAAACTCAGAATTCTGAGGGAAAAAGTCAGAATTCTGAGATTAAAGTCAGAATTCTGAGGGAAAAAGTCAGAATTCTGACTTTTTTATCAGAATTCTGGAAAAGAAAAAAAAAGATGTGCCCACTTTTCTTTTTTTTCCCCAGTGGCCCAAATCCTCTTCCGTTGAGTTACTTTAATTAGAGGAATGGTGAAGTCACAACTTTGCCTTCATTTATTGATTAAATTAGGTTTCACATGTTGGTAACATGTAGGCATAAAAAACTGCTTGATTAGATTTAGGAAAATGTTGTGATTTGGGTTCAAAATATGTAGTCGTTTTAATATCTGTTTTGTCCAATAAGTTATTTGAGTTTTTTGATATAAAATGCGATAGACATGCATACCAACACTGTCAGTAAAACATATCAAATGTTTCCATAAATTGTTGAAAATCACATCTGTTGCTGTCTACATGGACTTGTTACGTTTGCACTGAGCAACCATCTGTTCTATAGGAATATAGACAGAATACAATGAGGTAACAGCTACTCAAGTCCCCTCGGTTGTGCTTATTGACAAAGACTCGTTCAGACTGATGGCAACATGTTGGCTATCTGTCTGCATTTGAAAATCAGACGGCAATTATTTGCAAACCTTTGACAGTCTCTCAGAGGGTAATTGCAGTCACTCCAAGTCAACTGATTGCAGAATGGTTGTTTCCAATCAGATGACCTCTGCAATCGCCTGAGATCAAAAGTGGTCATAAGTGTGCAACACCCTCAAGCTCTAGGCAACCATTTACTTGAAGCTGCAACTGATACCAAAATGTGAAAATGTTCAATAAAATCACCAGTAGCCACCGGTTTGCTATTTTTGGTTTTTGTTTGGTTTGTTTTTTTCAATAATGTTGCTTTCCTGTTTTACTTGTGTGACTGAGCAATTAGCTCTAAACTAGGAGGTAATGTTTAAGCTAAGTGTGTCCAGTTTGGATGCTTTTTCGGTTAATTTTATTTAAATTTGGTGCATGACATGAGCCCTTGTTAGTAGTGTTCCCAGCATATTTTCATTTATTTATTAAAATGTCGATATTTGGTGTCTCAGTATACAAAATAGCCACACAAAATACTGTGTTATCATGCTATATCAAGTTTTTTCCCCCAGCTCTAATACCAAGACAATTTAAAGTTTTGCTACACCACTATCATGGTGTCGCTCGTTGAAATTAAATTACACAACACTAATGTCTGTGTCCATCATGCCTGAAATGACAAACGTCATGTGTTCAGACTCCTCATTAGTCGGCTGTTTAATTGCTTCTGTATTTTACTAATCTTTTACATATGGAGCTAACCTTGTCCCCCCACCCTTTCCTTTCCCTTTGTTTCTTTATCTGTCGCAGGGCCGTATATGTAGGAAAGCCGGAAAATCTAAGAAAGCTTTCAGCCGCAAGGAAGCCGAGGCTACCTTCAAATCCCTGGTGAAGACCCACGAGAAGTACGGCTGGGTGTCTCCGCCCGTCTCTGACGGCTGAATGCCCCGGCACCGTCCCTCCGACCCCCGCGCTAGCCGGACAAACCCAGCTAGCCCCGACACGCAAAACGACACACCACGCTAACTCAACAATCTCTCATTTTCACCTTTTGCTGTTTCACTCAAGATTTAATTTAATTTTTCTGGTTTTATGTGTTATTTAATTATTTTTGTTATTTTGGATTTTGATCACCATCTCCAGAAGAGCTGACATCCAGTCATCACCGTCACTCCACCTACACCTAGAAAACAACTTTTGCTTCACCTCCCTCTCACCCAGGGATTCTTTCCCCTGTTTAGGAAAGACCTGAGAGGGCAGTGTTTGCTTGCGAGTGTGTGGGTGGGTAGGTGGGTGTGTGTATGTCGCTGCATTGGACATCCGCTGGGAGTGTGTGCACGTGCATCGGAGTGTGCTCTACTGTGGGTGGATTTTTTTCTTTTTTGAAATGCACACGCATGCATGTGCAGTGGGACAAATCGGACAGTGTGGACTTTTCCACCCATGTGAAAGACTACTGAATGAAGGAGACTCATCTCCCTCTCCTGTCCTTGCAATCCCGCCCCCATTCTCCCCTCCCTTTTCCATCCCTCATTCCTTTCTTCTCTTGAACTGGCATTACGTCCCGCCATCTCTCTCTCTGTAGCTGTCGGGTCATTTACATATAAATGAAGCTGTTAATGTTTTATAGAAGGGCAGCGCACTGACGTTTAAACTCACTCATTCGCACCTTCATTTCCCCTTTCTTTTGACTGTGCCGTTGCTCACAGTTCAACGCAACATGAAGATTGTAATTTACATGGAGCTGTGCTCTCTCTTTCTCTCTCGCTCTCTCTATCTGTTTCTTTCTTTAGCTCGCTTTGTTTCCTTCTCTCCATCTCTTGTGGCTAAATTTAGAGCTCACTGTTGCGTAGATGGATATTGATTTTTAATGGAGAAAAAGAGTCACATGCTGCTTTATGCAGTAACTACTGTATGTATGATAAATAGAATGACACTCAGTCACCTCTCTCTCTCTCTCATGTTCTTGTTAGTGTGTGTGTGTGTGTAGGAGAGGAATGAAGACTATAATTCTCGCGATTTAGATACCAGATGGTACAGCTGAAGGCTAGGCCTCAGTACGTGTGTATGTGTGTGCGTGTGAGTAAGGGAGACAACACTTTTAACAGAGAAAAATATGATTTACTGTGAATGACACTAAGACTTGAAGGGAGTGCTGGCTTTTTGCTAGATTACCTGCCTTCTTGTCCCGCCGTCGATGTCAGCTCCCGATTGTTATTAGCGTAAAACACGCGTGTAGCTGTGACCAAATATCTGCGCGCACACAGCCTCGTCTCTCTATTGGATGCACGCGATGGAGAAAAGGTCGGCAGAAAATACGCTTTGCCTCGCCCAGACGTTTTGCACAGCTCAAACACTTGGAGCGTACACCTGCGGCCTTCGGCGGTAACACCTAGAAATGAAGACAGACAGGATGGCGTGCTGGGGTGGTGCTTTAAATTGAGTGCGCTTCAGGGCCCGCCGGATTGATGTCTGCTGAAAGCAAGAGACCGAAGGCAGGAGAACAGAGGGATGGGAGGCAATCGCGAGAGCTTTGATCACCGCCGCCTGCTTCTTGGAAATGTCAGGTGGATTGAAAATGTCCGAAGACGGCCGTGATTACTTAAGAGGCATAGAGCTCCAACCTTTTTAAAAGGACTTAGTATATATCTACTGTTAACTGTATGGCTGCAACAGCGTCGGTCTCAATCAGCCGAGGGGGCCCGCTAGCCGCAGACTAGCTATCTCTCCATTCTGTCCAGTGAGCTCTGTTTGTTTTGCTTGCCGCCAGTTAAATGTCAGAGGGAAGGCTGCTAATTGGTCTGACATTTCAGCAGAGCGTCATTAGAGGAGACCGCGAGGGCACATGGATGGACGATGTCAGAGCTCCCGCTTGGCTCTGACATTTTGTCATTTTCTTCTCCTGCCTTAATTTTTGGAGGGATGGGGGTTTGGCAAGGTGAAGGCAGGCAGGTGAGGGGTACTGGAGCCAGCTCCCAGCTCAGCGGTCCTCGACCATGGGATTTTCAAAAATCGCAGAGCCAGCGTGCCGCATTCGGATCAGGTCATATCTCGTCCCGACGCTCCCTTCGAGTCGCGGTCGACAGCAAGTCTGGGTTTGAGTGCACGTGTGAGCACATATGTGTGTCACACTCCCATCATGAAAAAAAATAATAATAAAGAAACAGAAACATCACCATCACCATCTGGTATGTGATCATGTACGAAAGCGCGTTAGTCCTCTTTTGAATTTGGCTAGTCATTTCAGGGTCGGTCGTATAGTGATCTCTCGGCTTTGTCAGCAGAGAAAACTGTAAACTGAATTATTATGACAAAATATCTCAAACAGCTGAGTGTTTGCTGGTTTCAAGAGAATACTTTTGTGATATAGTTTAGATCGGTAGTTTGCAGACACTAACTGGGTGAACTGATTATGTTGTAATATATCTGCATGTGATGTGATTGGTAGCTAGCTACTGTATCTCTTTTTTTTTTCAAGAAAAGTGAGGAAAAATATGGGAAAAAAACAAAAAAAAATGCAAATGCTTCTCTTTTCTTGGTATATATTTTCTCTCTCTTTTTGGTTCTGTACTGTATGTATTTTTCTTTTCTTTCTAAGCGTCCTAAAAATGTCACATTGTGTTATATGAATGTTTGTGTTTTAATTTATTTGTGGTTTGCCAAAATGAAGATTTGAAGCATGTTGCAGGTACTGTCACAAGAAAACGAGAAGAAAAAAAACCCTACTAAGAATGATAGCCTATGTATTTGTGTGATCAGAGATTTGGGGAGGGGGCTGGGGTGGAGGGCGGGTACAGGCAGCAAAGAAGGACAGAAGGCAGTGAAGCCTCGAGATTATAAAGGGAGTATTTTTGGGAGTGTGTCAAAGTGGAGTCAAGAAAGTGACATGGTGCTCCCTTGAATACTTTCTGGTGCCCTCCATGATGTCACTACTGTCCCTTTCCCCATTGATCCTGCTCTCTAAACAGCGATTTGGTTTGTGGGTAATGCAGTCAACACAAACATCTGAAGTCCCACGAGTCACAGATCGGAGCTCAGTGTGACCTCCCTATGCTTCAAATCAAACTTCTTAAGGGAATCTGACCTGTGATGAGTTACCCTGGGTCACTTCGTCCCACTTCTGACTTGAGTGTTTAGTCCAGACCGAGGTCTTACAAGTTCAAAAAGGTGAAAGGTCATTGCAAGACCAAACAGGAATGTGCAATAAAAGTTACAGCTTATTCAACCTCTGCTGATTTGTTGGTTTGTTTTTTGAGCTAATGTCACATCTGGGAGCTTTCTTAATGTCCCTGCTATGCTCTCAAACATCCTAAAGACACACTTCCATCTGCTGTGTCCTCAGCCTGGCCCCTGCATTGGCCTACTTTCATTTACTGCAGCTGACATTCATGGTAAGGACAGACTGTAATCACCCACCCTTGTCTCCTCGGCTAGTTCGTAGACACAGTGTTCCCTCTGTATGGCCAAGTGTGGTTACCCAAATATGGCGGGTAGTGGACATCTGTAGATGGATGTGTTAAAGACAGTGCAAAGTTTGTTTAAGGTGAGATGGTCAAATGATACACACTGTAGAAAAGAATAACATAAACTTTTTATTTATTTACTTTTTACACTGGATCTCATTCCTGATCATTAGCTGTGATAATGATCAGAAATTGCACTTCTGGGCTTATGACAGCAAGACCATGAAGCAGAAGCGTTAGCCAACTTCAAATTAACCGTAAAATCAGACCTAATTCACTTATCATTACAATTTTGCTGCCTGGGTTTGACCTCTTGTACTCTACCTATCGTAGCTGTGCAGCCACGTTTTCTTAGCAGTGATAAAATAATAGCATTCCTATCTTTGGTGTGTTCACATTTACTTTCACTTACAAAGAACGTAGAAAGAACAGCTAAGCACAGCAAAGATGTTAATTAAAAAGAATGACTTAAAATTCCATGAAAAACACCTGATCTATCGCAATAATCAATAACTAATACAGCACAACTAGTTCAAACAAACAGGAAATTTTACTCATTTTAGCTGATTTCAACTCTTTTTCAAAATATTTATTCCACAAATTTTATATAAATATTCATGGTGTATTTCAATTCAGATACTTATTTCAGTAGATTTTTTTATGTACTACACCATGTATGGTGTATTTTGACTATGTAGAGCTTCAAATCAAACATAGCAAATTTTGCAAATGCCAGAACTTTGACTGTCATGCTAGTTAGTTGATTTTCGGGAAAATTTGCAACTTGCCAAGCCTTTAACTGCACATGTTGCCCACTTTGTCCATAATGAAGATGATAATTTTAATACAAAAACACCCAACCCAGTGTAATGTGTGGTTGTACCTTCAATAACAGAAAAAAGGCTTGTCACTGTTAGCTTGCTAGCTAACTTCGGTACCAGATGCAGCAGGAAGATGTTTCTTTCTGCTGCATCTGAAAAATGGTTGGCGGTCTCTCTATTTCCACTACGTAGACAAGATAGTAACAGCTGAGGTTACCATTAAAAGTGTATAGCCTTTCATGCTTGGCTTTTTTACTGCGTATTGTAGTAATCATACAGAGAGTAGCCATAGTCGTTAGCGTTTATACATTTAGAAATATTAGCTTAACTATGGAAGTATGTGAGTTCACACAGCTAACTAAACAAGGTGACTTCTTTCTCATGACAGACAGACCAGAGAAAGCACAGGTGTAAAATGTATGATTGTTGAATTCAAATTAGCTTTTTGAGTTTGAGGATTCTGGATTCTTATGATAGATATAAGTGGAATCAGTCATACCAGCCAGTTATTTATTCCATATTTAGCAGTGAGTCAAACAAAACTTCTGTCGTGTCATTAGTTCAGTTCAGTTCAGTTCTTTTTTATTTCAAACATATACATTCACCAACGTTTCATAAAACCATTCCATGCAGTTGTTTGAAAAGGAGTAGGCAGAAGTATATACTTATTTAGCCCTACCCCCTCAGGTTTACATCCTCATCATCTAAATTTAAACAACAAAAACGTATACAACGCCTTCAACTTAGAACATAACATCACAAAAAAAATATTTTCTCATGTTCAACTAAACTATATTTAGATTTGCTAATTTGCAGAAGAAAATAAACATCAGTTTGACTGCTGTCTTGGGTTAATTGCATTTTCTTCATTCTTATACTTATTTAAAATTTCTTTTTTGAGTTTTATTTTAAACTGGTTTATATCACTACTGACCTTTATTTCTTCTTCTAACTCATTCCAGAATTTAACTCCTGCTATTGAAATAGACATCCTTTTCAATGTTGTTCATTAAGTTACGTGTGAGCTATTTACATCAAATAACATGTGAAACAAATGCTGTGAACTAAACATAGCATTTGCAGAGGGATGATGAAATTAATGAAACATATGAAAATCAAAACAATTGTGATTTATGAAATGAAAAGACTGATATTTAATTTTCCTGAAACTATCTTTTTTCATGCGTATCTATATGTTTTTGTGTACAAGAAAAAGAACAGAGAGGTATCTGAGGAAATGAGGAGTAAGTTCAAGCTGAAGTATAAAAGGCCATTTCACGGATCTTAGTGAACCTGGATATATCCATAAAATTAAAACTGACCCCAGACTGAGCAGGGTGCGAATTTGATTGGTGGAAAAAGAAAAAAGCAAAAGATACAAAATAACTTCCAAGATCATGTTACAAATGCTTTCCCAATAAAAGTGGACAGCATAGAGGAAAAATGCACATTGACAAACAATGATGCTTCCAGAAACCACAATGCATTGCTGTGCATTGAACACGGTGCCCTGAATAACTGCAGAGCACACTAAAATTTGTACATTATCAAGGTGATCTGTAGTGAAATACCCTAGATCTGTCTCAGCTGCAGGCCAATTCTCCATCAACAGAATAATGATCTAAAGTATGAATTTATAAAAACGCAACATTAGATTTCGAGTCCTGATTTTAATCGGACCAAATGTGTATGAAAAAAACTGAAACATTATTATTTTTTTCCCTTTTTTAGTTGAAGCTTAGAGGTTAGCTCCAAAACCAAATTAGACCCCATAGCTCCCTTTTTAAAATGCCCAACTTTACAATATTACAAAACATGTTTAGAGGCCTGACACAAGCAAGATTTCATTTTTTATAATGTCTAATTTCACCCTTTGTAACAATTGCATATGGGTGCATTTCATTAAAACTCAGTATCGTGTGTCTGGATCTTGATAAGGCTTATATTTAGGGCCACTTTGATTGGCACCCTTGCCAAACAGCTGTCTGCCGGGTCTCACCTCAGCTCACTGAAGTCACTAAAGTGGACCTCTTGGTACCTTCTGGAGCATTTTTAATGCAAGGTAATATTGCCTTCAGACCGTTCCAGACATTTTCACAGAATTCTGGTAGTACTTTGATGCTAAACACTAATTAGCATGGATGTTTCTCTGTGTGATCTTCTCATCCAAACATGGCCACTTCTGGCTACAAAACACCAACATAAATCCAGACATACAGGAAACCAACAATCCACTGCTTGACCTGCCAACATGGGGTTTGCATTACACAAAACCCAAAGTGTCAAATTGTCACATCATGTGCAAGAGCACAAAAAATTAAATCACACCTGCTGATTTATGCAAATTGACAAGAACTAAATGAGCACATATACGCCTTATACTCACACACTGCTATCATCATTACTGACATATACTGGTTAATTGATCCCTCAGCTCTCTTGTTTTTGTCTGGTTGATATTTCCCCACTGCTCATTAGTCTGAGGGAAACACGGTGGAGCGCACAGATCAGAGAGAGCTCGCACAATATTGATGACACCGTGCTGAATACTCTGAGGACACAGAGGCGAGCAAAGGAGCTTAATTTTCTGATTAGTTAACACCGCAAACGTCCAAAATGTACGTGTATGTGTTTGAGCGCACTCCTGCTTGAGTGACAAAAACAAAAAGACAAAAACATTCATTATTCAGCCGCGAGACAAGAAGACTGAATCCCCTGAAGGTTACCTTGACACAGAAAACATTCAAAACAACCTCAGCCAAGCTCGGAGACAAAACAAAAAGGAGAAAGAGAGAGAGAGAGAGAGAGAGAGGGGTGTTTGTGTTATTTGTAAAGGCAGCGCGCAACAAGCTAAAGTAGCACCATGAAAATCTGGACGCTGCAGCTGTTTTCATGGTTTAACTCGTCTGAATGAGATTTTAATAGGAGGAAGGACACAGTGATAAGCTGTTTTATATGGGTGGTGTCACAGCTTTGTTTAGGCTTATGGGTGCAGTGTGTAGTACACAGTGTGCAGTGACGGTAACACCGCTGAAACACTCCAGCCACATACTAGTTTACCTTGCTTTTCTGTGTGAACATAAATCTTTATGATAAAGTGGGAGAAGAGGCTATATCGCTGCAATAAGGATAGTGGAATATAGTTATGTTAGAAAAAAAATAGTTTGTTTCTCGGTATAAAGAAGGCTTTTATCTGTTTTATTTAAAGCTCTTTTACAGATTATAAAATATAAGAGTTTGACATCCTTCATGTATAAGTGTAACCTAAATATATACACGAAATCAATTTCCAGGCCAGTATGGGAATAGAAGTAGCAGCTATGCAAACTAAGCACAAAAAGTAAGGACATTTGTGTTTGGTTGATATTTTCTGTGTTGCAAAAATGCTTCTTGGAAATAAATCTTAAATAGAACTACAATTATGATCTGCTGTATCAGTCATCTTGATTTTTTTAACATAATAAGAGAGGGGTATGAATTATGTGACTAATTTGAGAGAAAGAAAAAAGAAAGAAGATTAATATTAATCTGATAACTTCACTCCCATTAGTACCAGTAGACACTCCTGATGGTGTAACTGAAGAGGCTGTGTGTACTCAGTAAACTGCACTTTCCTCGATCTCACACAGTCCTGACTTAGCCATCCCATCTGGAACTCTATCTTATGCTTGGGAGCATAATCCTCTGTCACTGCTAAAAGCTGCAAAAACTTAATGAAAAATGCAAAATTAGCGCACACAAAAAAAGACCAACTAAAAGGAAACTGCTCAGACTCACTACCACCTACAGCTGCAGAGAGATGAGTCATTTATGTGACGTAACACAATGTCTTTCAAAAGACATTTTTAGATAGTAAATAAATCATAATTTCAGCTGATCTCAGTCTCTCTGTGTGGACAAGCTAGGGGATACAACCTGATACCACATTACAAATTACAGCACTGTCCAAAAGTCTCAAACCGCCCTCATTTCCTATCTAATAACCAAACACATTCACACTCCGATGTATGGATCAAAGAGCAGCTTGGCATGGCAATCTCTTGGCATTCATCTTGCCCAAGAATATTTGGCATGCAGACTATATCAAACCACCAACCTCCCCATTAGTAGATGACCTGCTCTATCTTTTTAAGATACTGTTCACTGCTGTAGATAGTTTTTTTAGGCCTGCTACTCGTTCTTCTTCTTTAGTCCGTCTGGCTGTAGTTCAGGAGATATAACAGGTCATCTACTAAATGCATGGTTGGTTGTGTGATCCCTGCCTCTCCAGTCTGCCTGCCAAAGTATCCTTAAGCAAGACAAACCTATGTTTGAACAAAAATATTCACCTGGAAATGATCAGATACAAGGACTGGACTGAAAATGGGCGAAGAAGCAGCCCATGTCCAAAGAAATTCTTCAGACCTTCAAGTCTTCAAAAAGCCCGGAAAACCATTGTTAAAGACTGTTTGGAAGTTGAATATAAAAAAATGAGGGTAGACTCAGGACTTTTGCAGAGTATTTTAAGTCACTCTGTGTGGTCTGCAACTAACCTGATACCACATATTAAATTATTTAAATTACACTCATATGAAGTATCTGGATCATCTATTAAACGTTTTTTACTCACCAATTTACTTTGATCAAAGTGTGTTTGCCTCTAACTTTAACAACTTGATGACTCGTGTACCATGGTTTGGTTTTTTGGTTTTTGATGATTTTCCAAGTTGTTCTGACTTGAGGGAAGCCAATATATTTTTTCAATTTTTTTTGACAAATACTCCTGTTAACAAACCATTAAAACTCTAAAAGGTTGATTCTGTTCCTCTGGACGAAGCGTTTTCATTGGGAGAAACGTTTCGTCACTCATCCAAGTGACTTCTTCAGTCTCAGCTGACTGCAGGTTTTTCCAATCCTATAAAGCCATTTGCATAATGACTGAAACCAGCCCACTGAGGAACAATGGGCTGGGAGGTCACCTTCATCATAATTATGCAAATTCTCATGACCATTGATCAACAACCACTGATCAAAGACCACTAATCAATGGCCATGAGTACCATTCACAGAGATTTGGGGAATGGCTGCAATCACAGCATTGTACGATGGTGACAGATGTACCCTTAGGCCCCCTCCTTGATTCAGGGATGGTCTTTTCCTTTTCACGTAAACCATTAAAACATCTCCCTTTGTATAATCTGTGAATCTCTCTGATCTATAATTAAAACAGGGATAAAAGCCGACTGATAGCACGCTTGTCTCTTTATCCCAAGTGTGGCAGCAGCCTCACAAAGTGACGGGTTACAAAAGTCAAGAGGTGCATGACCTGCAGAGTTTGCAAAGTACCACACAGGGTTTATATAATGGCACTAAGCTCACACTTCAGCCTCTACCTGCACCAACTCTCTGCCTCGGGCAAACTTTTATAGTATTTTTCCAAATTATTCAGTGGTGGAGTTAAGCTAAGAACTGGGTTAAAGGTCAACTTTAATTCATGGTCCAATAAAATAAACAGACATGAAAACATTTTTTCTTTAACTAGACACACTGATTTTAGACTGATCCATACTATAGATGGTATAAAAGATAGGCCTGGCTTCTGGGTCTGAGTAATGAAGCCCACACATTTGTTTTCATGCCCACTAGGGGGGCGATAGCTGTGGTTGCAAAAAGACTTCCAGTTATTTAGAAGTCTATGGGGACGGCCCTCATTCTTGACCTCTGTGAACACTTTTCTGATGAGTTTATGGACTCAGTCACTCATTTTGGGTTACACTAAATAAAACACTAACTTTATTTTGTATATTTTGATTATTCAAAGTAACAGAAAAGAGGATTATCCAGGGCAAATGACATAATGACTTGACATGATTTAAGAAGGGGGGGGGGGGGCTTGCAAACAAGAAAGGAAGTAAGAGATATAAGAGAAGATGGGATGGCTATGCTGTCCAACCAAACCTACCCTAATTCTTACAATCAGTCGCCGCAGTCCCTAAGGCTGATCCGATCTGGCTAAGCAGTGATCCAAGGGCACCCAGCCAGGAGTGTAGGGGTTTGGCTTCTCATCTCTATCTCAATTATATTAGCATCATTAGATGAAATATGATTTGTGCCTCTTCCACTTCCTCTGCTCCATCCTCAGACGCACAGTACTGAGTAAATTTCCCAGAATGTGAGAGAGAACACAAATACAAATACACCCTATTAGGCACATGGGCAGTACATCAAACTCTATCAGCGTGCACAAAAACACTTGCTGTTGAAGTAGTGATGGCATTATTGTCAAGAGGATCCAGAGAGGCAGGGAAGGGCCTGAAATTAGAAGAATGAAAAGAGAAGAAGAGGAGCAGAAATCTGCGGGGAGATGCCATCAAAAAGCCTGTTTTGAATTATAGATCACCTCTGCCTCAACATACGTGAGTCAATCCATGATTTCAAAAAGTACTATTGGAAGTGCATCAATGATTTACAGATCAAACATTATATATTTTCTGTTGATCATGTTTCCCACAGGATGTAATGATCTCTTGGGGAAAAAAAAATCTGATTTTGGAAGATGAAGAAGGCGTCTCCTCCACAGCAGGAGGAAAAATAGCAGGAGGTACAGCGAGATTCAGTGATGCTCAGCTCCATCCATGAAGCTTTACAGTGCCGAGACTCTGGAGATCGGATTTTATTTGATGCAGGCTGCACACATTATCCTTCCATGTCCAACACACTGGTGTTTCACTTGGTAATGTGGTGTTAAATAATGGATTTGTTTCCCCTGTCAGTGTATCAGATGTATGGATAGGATGGTATGTATGCACAGGGAAGGATTTGCTCATAGATCATGCATGCATTTTTGGATGTGTACGAATAACTGAGGCCATCAAAAATTGATTTTGTTGCATCTGGCAGATAAGTTAATGAAGGACACTTGAAGCAGTCTGAAGAGTGGAAACTCTGTCTACATCCTTTATTACCACAGCACGTTGGAGCTCATTTATATCACTGTATGTCACTTATCAAGCTAGGTAACGGCTTTCTTTAAGTTAGCAGTTAACATTAACACTTTTCTTTTATCATTAAAGTAGTGGATGCTCATAATAAACAAGCTCAGGTTTAAGTGCTGAGTAGACAGTTGTTGTACGCACTTTTGGACACACTCATTTGCTGTTCATGCTAATTTGTGTGTGAGGGGCAGCCAATCAGAAGAGAGCTGGCTTAAAGGGAGTTTAAAAAAAAGACTTAGGTTGAACTGGGGTTGGGGGTGCTGCATCAAGAGCCATTACAAAATAAACAAGGATTTATTTTGAACTGTAAACCATACAAAACAACTAAAGTCCAAGATTAATAATATAGAGCTGTCCCCCTTAAACCATTTAAACCATTTTTCTTAAATCACTGTTATTCTGTACGCAAATTTGTAGTTTTTACATTTTAAAATATGAGAATATTTTCTTTGTGCATCGCTTTGTTTTTTTAAAATAACTTTTTATTCCATTTTATCACAGTTAGCACTGTAATGTCACAAAAACAAGGCTCTGGGTTCCAGTCTGCTGAACCTTTCTGTGTGGAGTTTGGATGTTCAGTCCAAAGACATGCCTGTTATGAAAGTACAGGGCCACCTACACGTTACACCAACAGGAGCTGCTTAGCCATGGAAACCCATGAAGCTCCCACTGATGTTGATGGCAGATGAAGTTTGTTACTCTGCAGTTACTGAGACAGCAGAATGTTGGAGACTTTTACTCAATGTATGCGTCCGAACTCTGCAAATCTGCTGTAACATGGTGTGACACTTTATGTCTGAGGAGCTATGGTTCCTAAATACCTGAATTCGGAGATTAAGAGGTGCAGCTCAATGCTCCATATAGTGTAGGTTGATTGGTGATACTAAACTGGTTGTGAGGTGTGAATGTACAACATGTTCTCACTTCCAAAGCGTAATATTTTACGCTAGGTGACAAATCATCAACATGTTACGCGTCTGGGCACCCAATACATCCCTAAATGACGAGTTTGGAAAAACGAGGAAACATGGGAATCGTTTGGAATCAATCTACACGTTTGTTCATTTTACTTAAATCGCTTTGGAAAACACTATTTAACGTCTCCAAAAGTTAATTCTGTTCATCTGGACGTAGCGTTTTGTGAGAGAAACGTTTTGTCACTCATCCAAGTGACTTCTTCAGTCGCAGGTTTCCCCAAACCTTATAAACAGTACATTTGCATGGGTCACTGACCTCCCAGCCCATTGTTCCTTCAGTGGGCTGGTTTCAGTCATTATGCAAATGTACTTAATTAGCTTTTGGAGATTTACTTTCCTGGATGATTGAGAATGCATCAAGACTATTTAACGTCATTAAAGTGCTGGTTAAGGTTAGGGATATGGTTAGGGTTAGGGCTGGAATACATGGCTAGAACATGTATTACCGCAAGACCGTCATTCTACTGGATTTCACCCATAACCCGGGGCGTAGCATAAGAATGCGGAAGGTCACCTTTCGCCTTCCTCAGGAGCGCCGCGGGACGTGACAAATGGGATGTTACGCCTCAGGCTGGAATATAAGCATGAATGGTCGAGTCTCTGTGTGAGCATTGTGATAGCTTCAGTTTTCCCCATGACAATGAAATGCAAAAGTTATGAAATGTAGCAGATTAATATTTTTATATTTGCATGCAAAATCCTCACTCCGTAAATTCACAACATAACTTTTATTTATTTAAAAAAAAAAGTACACACACACACTCTTAGTCGTGGCATAAATGTTGTCCAAACTGAGACCATTTTGCACAGACTGACATTGACAAGCGCAGGAGACAGCCGATATCAGTGTCAATTGTTTTACATAATTATGGCAGAGTATGAGAAGGACATTAGCAGAGATTGGATTGTTCTGAACTGACATCTGAGAGACACTTTTAGTCATTGATTCAGCTATTTTTGGCTCTTTGAGGCAGAAAGTCTCGACTTCTTCATGTTGTGCTTGTTTGTTTGTTCTGAAATAATTCAATACTTTTTAATGGAGAAAAGGGTTTTCTACTGTAAAGCTTTCTAGCTGCATACTGGTCTGTTATTTTAGATGAATTCCAGCATGTCAGGTTTCTGACGAGTAATCTTTCATGAGGCATGGGAGCCCATTATTGTCCAGACAGTAGACACACTTAAGTAGATTGGTGTAAATCGTCAGGTATTTTTGTAGTGTTCTACATTTCCTACCTTTGATTACAGTTAAATATTATAATTGCACATGCATTTGGAAGAACAAAAATATTAACAGTAACAATTTGTACAATTTTATTGAATAAAATAGAACCTGAGGAGCAGAAATTATACAGTTTTGTCCTGGTGAGCATTCTAAAGAGTGTAAATGTTTCATGTTCAAATAACTAATTTAGTAGCTGAGGCTGGTTCACTGTGAGAGGCATAGCATGTTGTGTACTAATCAGAAGGTCAGTGTTTCGATCCACATCATGCCAAAGTGTTCTTGGGCAAGTTTGGAGAAAACCAAACACATCAGCTGTCAAGCACGGCGGTGGTGGAGTGATGATTTCAGCTTGCTTTGTAGCTTGGATCCAGTTTGGATCTTACAACTGGACATCGATCTCAAGCACAGCGGCAAATCTACAAAAGAAATACTGAAAAAGAAAAAAGAATCGAGGTGCTACGATATAGCAGTCAACGTCAGATTGGAATGCTGTGGAAGGACCTTAAGAGAACTGTGCACAAACTAACGCCCACAAACCTCGATGAACTGAAGCAATGTCGTAAAGACGAGTGGGCTAGAATTCCTCCACAATGATGTGAGAGACTGATACAAATGAAAACTTAAGATGAGCTGTGCATCATTGAATCTCTGTAAATAGAAAATCAGTTCTATTGTTGAGTTCTTGCTGTTAAAGGTGATTCTGCAAGTTATTGAAACATAGTTTGTGCATCATCATTTTGACAGATACAGACTTAGTAAATGAATACCTTTTAAAGCAGCGGTCCCCAACCCCCGGGCCTCGGACCGGTACCGGTCCGTGAGTCGTTTGGTACCGGGCCGCGAGAGTTGAGGCTCAGGTGTAAAATGTATGGTTTTCAGGGTTTTTATCGGTTTTCAGTGTTTTTTGTTA
Source organism: Perissodus microlepis (assembly GCF_051167445.1). Taxonomy (NCBI): domain Eukaryota; kingdom Metazoa; phylum Chordata; class Actinopteri; order Cichliformes; family Cichlidae; genus Perissodus; species Perissodus microlepis. The sequence goes on along the minus strand of NC_140481.1, from coordinate 4,361,341 downwards.
TCGTTTTTATCGTTAACTCGGTTTTCCTGAGTCTTTTCACGTGTGTTATGAATAAATCTTCTTTTTTTTGGTACCGGTACTAGTTTTATTTTGTTGTATTTATCCGCGACACCTTAAAGGCCGGTCCGTGAAAATATTGTCGGGCATAAAACCGGTCCGTGGCGCAAAAAAGGTTGGGGACCACTGTTTTAAAGTATGTTTTATGTATTATTTACAGTATTTTACTCTGAATACTGCATTTGCATTTCAGTGTAAGAGCAGCATAGGACCTGGATTTGATGTTATCCATATGTAGAAATGTAAATAATGTAGTAATAACAAAGTCCAAGTTATGATTTTGGATGCTTCTCATACACGTTTCTCTTCCCTTGTTATATTTGGCCTTGGGTGACGAATTACGCCCACATACTGTAAGCTTGGCAAAATCAGGACGTGCATAGTAGTGTATAAAAAGGGATCTGACAAGAATAGACTCCTGTAGAAACAGACACTAGAATCAGTCCTCTGCCTTCCTGTCTGTCTTTTTCAGTCACTCTCTGTTTAAACAAGTGTGTGTGTGTGTGTGTGTGTGTGTGTGTGTGTGTGTGTGTGTGTGTGTGTGTGTGTGTGTGTGTGTGTGTGTGTGTGTGTGTGTGTGTTAAATACAGATAGAGAGGGTAAAGCCTCTACTCCTCTCTTTCAAACTGCAGTTAGCTCTTATGTAAGCTCTGGCGCCGAGATGGAAGCTACAGCGAGCTTTGGCAGCTCCTCCCTCTCTTTCTGTGTAGCATCTCTGCCATACTTAGCAGACTAGGACTCACTATAAATATTTTATATGGCACAGTACATGTGGGAAAAATGTATTTTTAGCCTCTTTCGGCGTATTCACGAGAAGCCAGCTTTCTGTGGAGCCAGACAGCTTTTTGGTGTGGATTCGTTTGACTCTGCGTGTATTTGCATCAAGGTCGAGCCTTGATTAATTCAATCAATCCTGACTGCTTTCCACTGGCGGTGGCTACATTGATTCTCAATGATGTCTTTTAGGGCGGGATGTGCCTGTGTGAGCTTTAAAGCAGATAAAGTTTGCGTTTTAAGGAGCTGTGTTTCAACACTTCAGGGATTTAACACAGGATGATGCCTCTGTCTTCAAGAGGACAATCAGAAAGACAGAGAAATGATAGCACACTGTGTATTTTGCACATGTCTGCAGTGAGCGGTGGGATGTTAAAATGCAAAGCACACTCTTCCCCTGCCACCAAGACATGCATGCATGAACATGAGCAGCAGACGGCAGTCAGACAGTCATAGAGGATGTAGCCTTTCGCTACATCTGAAAGACTGAAGTAATATTTAAAAAGAAAAAAATGGATATTCTCATTAGTAGTCCAGACATTAGACTTATCCCTGGATCATTAAGCACATCACGGCTGCAATTTGTGTGTTTCTGAGCGTGATTTTTCAATTTAGACATAATCAGGAAACTTCTTTCAAATATGTGGCCACATTTCTGTGTGTGTGTGTGTGTGTGTGTGTGTGTGTGTGTGTGTGTGTGTGTGTGTGTGTGTGTGTGTGTGTGTGTGTGTGTGTGTGTGTGTGTGTACATTAAACACATTGTACCTGATCAGCTTCGATTACAAGGCTACAGGTAGCTAGACTGGTCAAACCCTGATAAATAATTTGAAAGAGCCATGATTGGATGGAAGATCCAACTGCACATCGATCAGTCTACTGAGCTGCTTTCCTCGCTCGTTTTATTAGGTCTCCAGTACCATGCAGAATATAAAACAGACTCATTAAGACGCATCGTGCTGGATAGATATGACGAGTGTTTGAACTGAAGAACACCCATCTGAAACGCTCTTTCAAACAGCAAAATGAGGAACAGAGCAACAACTGCTATGGCAACAACCTTGATGAATGTGTGTGTGTGTGTGTTACACTGCATTTTCTTTCCTCTCTGTCTGTTTCTCCTTAATTCTCTCCTCCTGCCTCTCCTTGCCCTCCTTTCCTCGTCTTCTTTCGTGACAGGAGGACAGCAGCCATCCTGACTGCTAATGAGGGATAGGGCTTTTGCTGTGACAGTGTCTAAGGGAGAAAAACACATACACACAGAGAGCGACTGTGTGTCTTTGTTTGTGTGCGTGCGTGCCTGTGTTGGGGTTTTGGAAGAGACTAAGGCCAGGAGCAGAAACAGAAAGAATGAAGAAGATAAAGGGAGGTGTGCTCTCCAGCTCTTCCCTCGATCTGTTTCCTCTCTGTTACTAGGCAACACCTGCAGGCATGCACTAAATAAAGCCTTGTACCCACTATTCACCCCCCCCACCACCACCCCCCATCCACCCACCACCCACCCCCCCTGCCTCCAACTCTCACTCTGTCTCTCTCTTCATCAACCTCATCCATCTTGCCTTCTCTCATTTATCCCTTAACTCACCAGAACCCCTAACTTTCATCCCATCATCCCAGCGCCGATATATTTCAGCCCTTCTTGCACATGCCATTCTTTCTTATGTCATCCTCTTCCTCCTACATCACCTCCTGACTGTACTGGAGTTTGGGCTTTTTTCACCCTCTCACTCTCTCTCTCTCTCTCTCTTTGTCCTTTTTATTTCGACATTGAGCAGGAACAACAGTACTCCATGTTTCAAAGAAAATGAATAAATAAAAAAAGGTTAAGGACACAGATTGCAAGGGAATTATATGACTGGTGCTGGTGCTAGATTTTAAGAAATCCTCTTTCAGTGTTGAAATTAAGTTACTCATTCTTCAGCTGCAGGTGGTTAATCAAGAAGAACAAAATAACTCACTTTGTAAAAAAAAAAAAATGCTTCTAAGATAAAGTTTGCATTTCCTTATTAAGGATCATTAAGTACCTGTCCTGTCTTCCTTCTCTCACCCCAACCAGTTGCAACAGATGGCCCCGCCCCTCCCTGAGCCTGGTTCTGCCTGAAGTTTCTTCCTGTTAAAAGGGAGTTTTTCCTTCCCACTGTTGCCAAAGTGCTTGCTTATAGGGGGTCATATGATTGTTGGGTTTTTCTTTGTATGTATTATTGTAGGATCTACCTTACAATATAAAGCGCCTAGAGGCGACTGCTGTTGCTATATAAATAAAATTGAATTGATCAATTAAACAATCAAGATCATTGTTGTTTTTCAAGAGCAATCTCACAAAAATGGCAAAAAAAAAACCCTGCAGTTCCTTCAATGCCCACTGGAGGCTGGCTTGAAAAGTGACTTGTTAAAATGGCCAATTTCACTGATAAAATAAACATGTTTACAGCCTTATGCAAAAATTAATTTTGGCCTCTATAGGTAGTGTCACACCATTGTAGCTATACACGAATGGATGATTTAGTCAATAGTCACCTTGTTGGATTTTGTTTAGTTTTAAAGCAGGGGGTGTGGCACCTTTGATTGGCATGTGTGCTAGCACAGAAGGCTACAGGCAGCAGTTGCCTGCTAGGCCTCAACTCCACCACTGGCTACAAAACACTAGTGTTAAGGCTTCAAAGGTGTCAAACTCCAGTCCTCGTGGGCCTGCATCCTGCTTGTTTTTGAGATATCCCTGCCCTACCTGCTACTGATTACTTGGACCAGGTGTGCTTTGCCAATAAGAAGCTACAAGGGCAGGTTAGTTGGAAAACAAGCAGGACAGCGGCCCTCGATGCCTGGAGTCTGACACCTGTGAGATAAATCCTTGCTATGTTGTAGCTAGCAGTAGCACCATGTGCACCAATTAAACATATTGGCTACATTTGCTAAGAAAAAACTGTTTACTTTAAGTTAATCTTTTATAAAAAAATATATATATATATATTGCGAAAGGTTTGTCACTGGGTCATTTAGCAAAATATCACAGTTTAATAACCTGAGGTGTGCTGTAACATTATGAAATATTGAATCTTTTCCATCACTTTTCAATCACTTTATCTAACATTCATATTTAATTTCTTTGAGTCTTCATTTTAAACGGTCTTGTTGGCATTCACTGGATATTGTATAAATCCTCTTGGTTATAAGTAGGCCATGTTTGAACATGGAAAAATGCAACTGGCGCCAAGTCGATTGGTTCTAATCAGTTCTGATAATAATAGACATGGAACCTCCATGAAGACTTAATGAAAATCCCACAGTCTGTGACTCACATACGCACATTTAGATTGCCTCTGAGACGCTGCAGGAAGTGCTTCAAGGCACTTTTAAAGAAAAGCCATGAAATGCTTTATTGAATGGCCCCCACCAAAGAAAAACGATAGTGGCTGCGGTCGCAGAGAAGCCAACTATGAGGAAACGAGTGCTGAGGTGGGCTGATTTTGAATTAAAGCCTACAAGTTGATCATTTGTAACACAGTGAAGGCTTTTTCTTTTTTTTTCTTGAATGCATATTATTTGCATACAAAGTGCATCAGACTCTGCAATACACTCCCTCCACTGACATCAACAGAAATGCTCTCGAGCTTTCTCTCTTTTAGTTATATATAGAGCATTTCATGCATTCTTAAAGGATTAAGTGATGGCAAAAGGCTGTATGTGCCTCTTTTTGCAAAGTTAAGAGTAGAAAAGTTAAGCTGTACCTGTTAGGAAAGATTAATCTGAATGGAGGCGTTTCTGCTAATTTAATTCTGGAGGATCCCATGAGCATGCACGGATTAAAAAGCATGCAGTTCACAGGTTCCCTGACCCTCACCTGCATTTTAATTCACTTTAACTCAGGGGTGGGGAGTTAATTTTACCAAGAGACCACATGAAAAACTGGGACTGTTGTGGAGGGCCGTATCAATAAGCTCATAAAGAGATGTGCAGCCCTTCACACTAGTCCCAGTTTCTCATGTGGTCCCCTTGGTAAAATTAACTGCCCACCTGTGTTCTAACTTAAGATTATGAGCAGTTCTCTTTTGGCGATTTATCAGCAGAGACGGGATGACGGCTCTGGCGCTCTGGAGATGAAGCAGGCTCACTTCAGGGGGCACCGACAGGTAAAAATTAACCCCAAACTGTCATCTTGACGTACTACCCCACCTTTCTCGCTGTACTGCTGAGAAGGATAAATCTTGGCACCATGTATAAGATCAGTCAACCTGACAGGCTTGGAAAAGATTTTGTAAGAAACGACCCCTGTTTGATTGACTCTTGGTTAGTTTTAGGAGAAGACTGTGCTCTGTGTAAAGTATACAACGTGGCGTCACTTATTGAATTTGGATAAGCATTCTGAAACTTTGACAACCATGGAAAAACAAGAATAAATAAATAAATAAAAACGTATGTAAAAGTATGTAAAAAGTGTAATATAATGTGCAGATAACATACGTATGATATCAACAACTTACACGTATTGTAACATGCATAATATAATGTAGCATATGCATAACGTCAAACGCATACATGTAACACAACCTACTTAATATATCTAACATATATGTAAGGTAACGTACACGTAACATCAGCAACGTAGACTTGATTTTGCTGTTTGAGATCAGCTTCTAAACATAATTACATTTATATGTTTTAAGGATTTGAATGTTATAAAATAAAAAATAATCGATGTTAATAATCCTGGTACCCTAGTTTATATATGTTTCATACATACTGATCAACACGTTTTGGGGAACTTAGGGAACAGACATTTGATTTACATAACATTCGGTAATCATCAACAAACACAAAACATGATATAGAAAATGTTAAATGCAAAGTCAACAGATTTTTATTTTTATTTTCTCTCATCGATGAAACATTATAAACTACATAAACCAATATATAATTCATAAGAATATTTAAAGCCACAAACTAATGACATAACATGCATAATAATTATCGATTATTAGTGCATGTTATTATCAATATATACTGCTAAAAAACACTTAAACAACACAATGTAACTCCAAGTGTTCCCTTTATTTTTTTGAGCAGTATATTTCTGATTATTATAACATGGTATTGTCTAACATTTGACGTTTTTGTTGCTACTTTTAGGAGCCTTGTTAGAAACATTGTTAGAAACATTGCGTGTGGGCTCTATTTAGCTGCTGGTTCCAGTAATTGTGGGGAGGACTTAAGTTTTCCTGCTACCCTGTGCAATGTGGATTTAGGTGAGATGAATTTAAGGCGATGCAGGGTTTAAACTGATATGGCAGCATTAATCGTGCCATATCAGAAATGTGCATACAAGGACATGCCCGCATGCACGTATGGGACAGAAACAGAGGATGAGGGAAGAAAAAAAATGAAAGGATTAAAACCTGTGAAAGCTGCAGCATCATGCACTGAAGAACAGAGTGTGTATCAGAGATAGAAAGAAAATAGCACGGGACGGGCTCTGCCTCGTGTGCATGTGTGGAGTGGGAAGAGAGCCTGCTGTGAAATTGTTGTATTTTGAGTGTGCACGTGCACACATGGACACAGTCACACTCCGGCTTTGCACAATAGCACTATCAGGCAGAGCCAACAGCCATAACCAGAGATTTACCAGCGGATTTTAAAAGGGCGAGCAGTTGTGTGTGCATGTGTGTGTGAGTTTGTGAGCTGAGTGGGATTTGGTTAAGCCAAACATGAAACTATATTCCCTCAACACACCAGCCCTCCTCCTCCTACTCCTCTATGTCATTCTCTCTCCTTCTAAGTGTGTGTGTGTGTGTGTGTGTGTGTGTGTGTGTGTGTGTGTGTGTGTGTGTGTGTATTTGCCTCCCTTAGTCCCTTTTAGTGTTGCATAACAGCTTGATTATATAATCCCAAACATATATGCATGGCCACAAGGCTGAGCGCTAGAGGGCACGAAGCATGCAAGAGCATCGAAATGAAGTGAGGGTGACATGCAGGAGGAGGTGGAGGAGGAAAGACAGAAAAGAAAGAGGTGAAGGAGGGACACTGTGAGCGTACTTCCCATCTGGATTAGATTCCGACACCATCCCACATTTACTCCTGTAAATCCCTTCATGTTGATGTAAGCTCTCACTACATGTTGGCAGAGGAGCCACCATGTTTTAAATCATTCATTTCTTTAATTAGTACAAGGTGACATGCAAAGGATTGTGTAACGGCCAAATGATGCAATAACCTGTTACACAATCCTTCAAAATAAAACAACCCTTCAATCATTGACCGTGTCCGTGGGACAGATATAGGATTTATTTGTCCAATACCGATATTTGTTGATTTAAAAATATGATATTTTGATAGATCAGTCGATATTTTATTATATTCCTCAGATGTAGTTTGATTAAATCATAACAAATTTTCTTTTTTTACATTTTCATATATCAGCTGTTATAAATGATACCATTTATTGACTCATAACATCAGCTGGGCTCTAGTTTCAAGTGATTCATTTTTCAGTGTCGGGTGTAATGCATTACTGTAATCACATTGCATTTTTCAGTTGCACAGTAATGTGTTAAATACATTACAGTTATGTTGTTACTTGTGTTACAAAGTTTCTTCAGTTATCTGTGCAGCTCAAAAGTTTGGGTTTGTTTTTTTTTTCTTTTTGGGGGGGGGGGATTTATTTGGACATTTTACAGAGTGGCCATCTTTTGATCTGCTGAGCAACTGAGATGCAGGAGTGAATGTGGCGCAGTTGAAATCCTGTGTGAGCAGTTAATGGGGTAGCATGCCTTCAGATATTTGCATCTGAAGCTGACACATTCAGATACCATCAGATTATTAGAGAGGGGTGAGTAAGATGGCCCAGTATGCCCATGTGTCCTGGAGACAGGATCTATAGCAACACACATTATAATTTGAGGACTTGCATTACTGGTAGAGTAGCCAAAAATTAGACTCAAGTAACAGTAGCACTACCTCAACTACTACTACTCAAGCAAAAGTAAAAAGTAGCCAAGAAATTACTCGAGTAGGAAAGTATTTAGTAAAAAATGCTACTTGAGTACTGAGTAACTGATCATAACGTCTGATTTAATGTTTAAAAATGAGATAATCAAACAGACAAAAACAAAGTTTAGCGCCAATTTTGGTATTTTAAAGACTGAAAAACAAAAACAAAACCATGATTACAAAATAATAAATCTAAGCAGAAGAAACACTTTTCCACATCATTATTAAACTAATATTTCGAGTACGTATACATTACCTACCAGTTCTACTCTACATCTCCAAATGGCACAACAGGTTCAGTGGCTAGAATAACATAAAAACAACAAACCTCATGTACAAACAAGAAGTCTCACTTTAAGATAAACTGTAGGTTTGTGTCTGTGTCTCATGCAGTTTTGGTTAAAACATGTTTTTTATTCATTCACTGAAGTTACTCACACTAAGTAGAATATCCAGAATTTTTTCTCAAGTAAGAGTAGCGATACTTTTTTCTAAAAGGTTAGTCAGGTGATTGTAACTGATTACATGTAATTAGTTACTACCCACCTCTGTTGGCCACTCACAGAAAGCCAAAGCCTAATATTCAAGCTTCTTGTTACCTCTGATAAAAACTGAAACAGAACAATGTCTCTGTAGCTGCTACAACTTTTCACATCCGATGCACTGCTGGTGCAGTTTTTCCACCACTTATCCTGCTTTTTGTATGGTTAAGAAATGACGAACATCATTAATAAAGGATGAAGGGTTTCTTTACTCCTATGAGGACATTTTACTAAACCTTTTAATCTGCACCACAGTGCAGATGGGAAGGGTTCACAGACACCAACTATTCTAAACTAAAATGCTCCCTGAAAATACAAAAACTGTGGAGGACGAGAAACATCAGTCAGACAATTGTTTCAAACCTGGAACCATCGACCTCTCTGACACAGAAACATGAGACAAAAGGGAGAGACTGGCAGAAAACAACCACAGAACTCGAGTGTTGGGTTATATTAAAGTCATCGTACTGCTAGAAAATCTCAGTGAATCACACAAAAAAACAACAAAGCACAACAGCGCTCCAGTAAAATTGGCGTTCTCAGGGAAAACCAAGAGCAGCAGCTTAAACTGAGTTGACAGTATGAGAACATTTTAGAGTGTGAGCTTTTGGGAGGCCGGGAGTGTTTTTACAAAGCTCCTCTGAGGGAGAAAGATAATCAAAATGGAAAGACATGGTTAGTGGTATGAATAAGGTTTGAGACAAGGACTAAATGGAAATTTAACTGCAAAGTAAAAGGCAAACAGGGAACAGTGGGGAGCTACGGTAGGAGAGGAAGGAAAAGACGATATAAAGTTAATGTGTGTCCCTGAGCACAGCTGATGTTATTACCAGCATTATTAAGCTGGCAGTAAACGTCACAGCTGAAAGGCAAAAGGCATCACTCAAGCTGCCAAAATGCACACACAGGACTGTGACTCAGTAACGACTTTTGCCTCATCTCCAAACCTTTCGCTATCGCTCCGATTCAATTTATTCGTCGCCACATTTTCTCTAAACCTCCATCCATGCTCCCATCTCTTGTCATCCTCTCAAGGCTGTTATCATTTCCAAACTCTTTCCAATTTCACGTGCCATCCTGCCTCGGCCTGAAAAAAATGAAGCATTTTTCCTTCCCATCTTTCATCCTTGACTGATAGCATTTTAATGAATACAAACATTTAACGCATTAAATTAAATGTCAGTACTTTAACCACACACACTGTTAATACTGTAGATCTGTGTCTGTGAAACTACCATAAAACATCTCATGTCCAACACACTGTATATAAAGGATGGAAGTGCAACTAATGCGACACTCGCTGATTTCTACACTCTCCATTGTGAAGACAGTGTTAGCGATTTGGTTGCTGCAATTCTGGCTCTGACCATATTTAGATAAGGTGGTGATGTGCTCGATTTTCAGCTACCAAGCTAGCTAGCATTACTGGCTAACAATCCCAATATGTGTTATTGTCGGTGGCCATTTTGTTTATTATTATTATTCCTCCGCTAACTAGTTTCACACCAGTTGCCATTCGTGCACTGCGTGCTTTTCTTCAGATTTGTGAAATTTTGTACAGTTCCTGAAATATTCTACTTTTTCTGTCGGTAGGTTGACATTGACTTTGAATAGAGAAACCAGCCTCTCTCAATTTTCTGCTGTGGGGGGAAATTGGGCCGATGTTCTCCCACACTGCTTACCCTACAGACACCGATGTCACACGACTTTTTTTTTTTCACTGTACTTTCTACTTTTCCTGTTATTTTTACTCAAATCCCTCCACATCCATGTGTGTTGGAGAGTTAGAAGGTCAGAGTAGGAAAGGCTGAAAACCTTACCTAAAACCAAAAAAACACAAAAAAGAAGAATCTGCCTCTGTGACCATAATTCTCACCCTACAACCATTATTTTAGCCTCAAAATGTAGCTACAGTTGCCTTCTTTCACACAAACACTTCCTCAGAAATGTATACTTTTTGAACAGAGCCATTTGTTTCAGAGGAATACCATCCTGTGCTCCCATTCACTCCCTGTTTAATTTTTCCAACCAGTTTTGGAGAGAAAGAAAATAAACTCAATTTTGAAGTTGCTCTCCTGACCTCAACTGAAGCACTAGACACACCAAAATCCACAGATGTGTAGAGCATCTTGTCAGGATGCTCACGTTCTGTCTGTAATAGGAGTGGAAAGCGCTTTTCTCATATACAAGTATTATTTGTGGATTGGTCGGCCTGTGTCTGGCCATAGTCCTACTGATATGAGTGGCTCGGTAGGTAAACTGCTACTTCCCTTCTATTGAACTGAAGGTTGTAGGTTCAAGTATAGCATGAGCTGCTTTTCTTTTACTCGACATCTCACAATGTTCAGCATTCAAAAAAAAATCATACTGCTTTTGCAATGTCAGCCATTTACATTTATTGGGTACACCTGTTCTGTTTCTCATTATGAAATTACCTTATGATTAACAGAAACACACATCCAAGCAAAACACACAGAGTCCGCAAGTAGCAACAATCCCACTGCAATTTCTCCAGCGATCGCAAATTCTAGTTAATAAATAAACTAAATAAATATTAGAAGTTCACATAACAAACATTTCAAACGACTTATGAAGAAGAGCATCTGCGACTGCATATATTGAACCTTAAAGCAGATGAGCTACAGCAGCAGAAGAGCATACAGAATACCACCAGACCCAAATTTACTAAGCCTCGCCAAAATTGCACAACAGAAAGCTGGAAAACCATTTCCTGGTCTGATGAGTCTCAATTTCTGGTGCAACATTTGAAAGAATTTGGCGTAAACAACATGGTCAGACACGTGCAATCCTTTAGAACCACAATGTACCAGATAACCAGTACAAGGCTAAACATGTCCATCACTGATGTTCGGTACTTGAAAACAGGAGTCTGTGGGGACTGTTTCGCTTTGGCTGCCAATCTCAGTCGGCTACCCAGGAACGTGAGTGCGTCAGTGTTTAGTTCTTAACATCTAACACCAGCTCCTATCCCATACTTGTCCCCTTTTACCACTGCAAACACTGTTATTACATACCCACAGCTTTAGGAAGTGACATGAAAGCTGCTTTCCTGAAAGGTAATACCCAGCGCTCTGCACTTCAGAGGTCACAGATGAAAAAGAAGGGAAGAACGGATTAAGGACAGTTTGGAGCAGAAAACAAGAAAAGCGGAGGAGTGCAGGATGCTCTCTGTGGTCCCTCTGTTCTATCACCAGACAGAGGTAAGGGGGCTGGTTGTCATGCCAGCTGTTGTCATGGCAGCTGGACTGAGTAATAAACATAAGGAGGAAATGTCCAGCCAGCCAGTGAAGTGAAGGCACCGTGGCAACCGCTGCCTGAAATGTGGTTTGATTTTGTGTTTGACCTTCGCTTTAAGAGGTGTACTTGTTGTTGAAACTCAGCATTGTTTTTCTGATCTGTATATTCAGAATACATTTGCCTCCTTTGAACAGCTCTCATTGAAATTTGGCCTTCCAAAAAGTCACTTTTTTCGCTACTTACAAATCCGGAGTTTTGTTAAGGAGAAATCCTCTCAGTTCCCATCTAGACCTCTTTGTCATGACTTTGATAACCTTCTATCGCCTCCCCCTTCATCACAGGGCCTGATCTCTTGTCTGTATGGGAGAATATGTTCCTTTGGCAACTCCTCAACCTCGGCTATTAAAATGGCATGGGAGCAGGATTTGGGGTGTGTGATTCAGGATGACTCTTGGGATAAAATTCTTTACCGGGTCCATGGCTCCTCATTATGTGCCAAACACGGGCTGATTCAATGTAAGATTTTGCACCGTGTACACTGGACTAAAGCCAGACTAGCTCAAATATACCCCAACCTTAGCCCTGATTGCGACCGTTGTCATCAAACACCTGCCTCTCTAATACATATGTTTTGCTCATGTCCATCCCTCAAACAATACTGGATTAATATTTTTCTGATTTTATCAAAGATCATCCAGCTAACCCTCCAACCTGTGCCCTTAACTGCTTTGTTTGGGGTTCTTCCTGATACAGTTGTCTTGCCGACGCCCCAAGCGGATCTGGTAGCATTTCTCACCTTATTGGCAAGACGCAGAATATTGTTATGTTGGAAGTCCCCTTCTCCCCCATCCTGGGAAATCTGGATCAGAGATGCTTTGCATTTGAGCAAACTCAAAAAGATTAAATTCACCCTGCGTGGGTCTATGGCCAAATTTTTTAAGACCTGGCAACCCAATTAGCCAGCTCAGACTTTATTCTATTTTATTTTATCTTGTGTTTAAGTAAGATGTTTAAGTTTAAGTATATGGACTCTATTGTGCCTGTGCCTTATGATGGCATTTACTTACCTACTTTATACATATTTCTTTTCTCTTACAGATTTGACTTATCTCTACAACTAAGCTGACCACTCATTATGTCTGTGTTTTTTTTTTTTTTCTTGGTTTGTGTGTTTTGTTTTTTCCGTGTCTGTGTGGGGGTGTGGGCTCTGAAACTCTCCACATCTCTCTTGTACACTCAGGAACTGTTATCTTATACTCCAGGGTTTACTATTCGTATTATTAGATTGGACCCTTTCTTTTTTCTTTTTGTACACCCACTGGTACTCCTATAATTATGAGGTGGGAGTGTATGTTTCATATTGTTTTATGTTCTTCAAAAAGAAAACGGCATATTGTTCAATTTGTCTTTTGTAAAAATGGATGCAGAAACTTTAATAAAAAAAAAAAAAAAAAAAAAGAAACTCAGCATTGTGATGCATCAGTGTTTAAATACTTTTCTCAAATAAGACACATCTACAGGAGGCTTTTTGGTCATGTCATACACACTTTTTGTTTTTTTTTAACCATTTTGGACCAGAGTGAAATCCCACCCCCGCCTAACTTTTAATCTTATATAACCTTAAGGATTATTTTCTCCACTCCATAAAATAAATGAATGTGTGTAGCTATTACCAAGCTTGCCAGCATCAGATTTAATTTGGCACATCAGCCTCTAATCCAAATGTGGCTCCTTAAAACCGACAAGGTGGATGTGGCCATCTTTTATTTACAGTCTATGCCCCAGCCTCTGTGCCCTGTGTTCTACAACCATAGCTGGAAACTTGTTACTTGTTCATTTTTATTGTCTTTGATAGCTGGAAACCACAAGCATGTCACTGAAAGTAACTTACCTGCAAGAGTTTATTTAATATCCAACATTCACCATCTACTTCTAATCAATCCTTGGTCAAGCACCCTTTTACAGATCAGCAGGGCCGCATTAATCTTAAAGTGAAATCACTTGACTAGTGACACAGTGAACCTTTTAAGCATTTAATCAGCTTTGTACTTCTGCTTAATTACAGGTGTAAAAAATAAAACAGCAATTAATAGAAACCTCCTGAAATGTGAGCAATTGAATGAAATGGATCTGTTCCACTTATCGGTGGAATATATTTGTTAAAATGCAAAAAAAAAAAGTTTATAAAATAATATAAGCCATTTAACTAAAATGCTGACTCCTAGAGAGGCTCCAATAAATGAAAAATCCCACGGGAGTGCATCTCTGGGAGGGAATCCTTGTGCACTGGCAGTGTGGTGAGCAGAGGAACCCGTAGCGGTGCGTTACCCTCCTGTACCACGGCGTGTGGTTGTGGACCTGGTCAACAGCTCTTAAAGCTCCGATACGTCAGTCAGTCCTTTCTCATTACAATCACCTTCACAATCTCAGCTACTCGTCTCTTTGTCACCACAGTCGGTCTTTGATTCTGATGATCCATTTTCATTGCCGTTCTCCAAATCCAGCTCCGTCTCTTTGTCTGCTGCTCTTTCCTCTTCCTGCTCTTCGTCCTTCTCTGCCGCATCCTCTGCTTCCTCCTTTCCGTCCTTTTCTCCATCACTCCGTTTCTGCCCGAGGCCCTGTTTGTCTCTGAAGACCTCCACACCTAACATTCGGAGGTAATGAAACCTCTCGTTGCGGGGGACGAATGCTCGGATGGACGTCTTTCCCCTCCAGCCACACAGCTGGATGGGACACTGAGGTTCCCCCGGGTTACTGAAAAATAAAGGACGATGGTGGGTCGCACAGTTTAACCAAACAAAAAACCGGCTGTCACTTCAAAATGCAAACATCAGAAACACTAAAAACATGTTACAAGCTTACTTTGGGTTTGGGATGTACTTCAGCACAATGCTTCCCATTCCTGTGGAGAGAAAACTAAAGTTTTACAGGAAGTAGAAAGTGATACAACCTACCATGACGTTAGGTTATACGGCAGGAAAACGTACATAAAATATGACCACTGACAGGTGACATGAGTAACACTGTGGGTGGGTGGGTGGGATATATTAGAGTGGAAGTGGGAATTTGGTCAAAGCTGATCTGTAAAAATATTTTTTGATGAGAATTACAGATTCCATTTTCACTTTCATTTGCCACAAATGTATATTTAAGGCAATTTAAAGACCAGTGTGCACCCTGGATATATTTTCCCCGAACACACACAGTTGGAGAGCATATCTATATTTGACTGTACCAATTTTCTGGGCCTGTGCATGTGCTTCATCCTCCAGCTTGCTGAGGTAGGGGTTCTCCTGGGTCAGCAGCACTTTGATGTCCTCCACACTCACCCTAATGATCCTGGAGCGTATATATGGCTGCAGAGTGTAAATACCCTGGTAGGACAGAAAGTACATGTGGCTGACAATCGGCACAAAGAAACTCTTTCCAGTTACACGCAGCATATACAATGAATTCATTATCAACTCGTTTGAGTGTGAAATCGGCCGTCTGGCTCACTTGTTATTCGGCTACAGCTCTGCGTTGGCCACAGTAAAGACAGCAGGAAGGATTTCTTGCATATTTGAACATTAAATTAAATGTATTATAACCTCAAAGTATATTTAAGTTGATAAAATAATAGAACTATAAAGCTTTTGTGCATCACGTCACTGATGAATGACTGAACAGTCTCCAAATCATGCAGCTTTTAGTCAAGATGACAGTCAAAGAACAAATGGAAACACAGATTTATATACAGGACTGAACTGTATGACTGCCTGAAAACTCTCCTGTGTGTGTGTGTGTGTGTGTGTGTGTGTGTGTGTGTGTGTGTGTTACCTCCTGAGCCAGTCTAAAGGCACAGCCAAACTCCTCTCCTTCACTATTGCGAGACCACACCTTCACCCCTGTGTTTATGACCTGAGAGACAAAAAACAGAGTGTAATGAACCACGTCTATATAAAAACACCACACTGAAATAAACAGAAAAAAAGAGACAGGTTATTTAAATTCCAATCAGTGACTAATTATGTTTCTTGTAGCTTTCCTGGTGATGCAATTGTAATTACACTGAACTCTCTTCCTCCAGGCAACGACTGTACAAGACATCGGCACACAGCCCAGCCGGTCTCTGGTGTCCCAGCAGGTGTGGGAGCAACTATGTCAGTGATTTGCATAGTAAGAACTCTACCACACACATGCTGTTCTTTTTTATAAGGGAACTAAAGTCAATTTAATGAGACTACTAAGGTAAAGGTGATCCGCAAGGCTTCAATCATCAGGCCTAGAGACTGGTCGGCAACCCCTTGGCAACTGATTGACAAGTGGTTGCTGGAGGTTGCAAAGATGCTGGTGCACCAAAAACCTCATCATTGCTTTGATCACTAGCAGACTGCTGCTGTCACCTGTAGTTTGCATGGAAGACGCCAACTTGTATGCAAACACTCATGTTTTACTCTCAGAGCTGACGTGAAACTTGAACAAAATCAAACTGGAAACAGAAAATGTTCTAAAAATCTACTGGCAACCTCCTACCGACCAAAGCAATCACAGTGTGGTTTCCGGGGCACCGAATGCACTTTTCCCTAGTTACAGGTGGTTGCCAGTCTCTAGGCTTGTTTCACCAAGGTGCAATCAGCGCTCATGTTTTCCTGTGGTGCTGTTTACATGTCAGGATTATTTTGGTGTGAGCTGAACGTTATTGGAGATGCCTGCTGTAGAAATGTTTGCCATCTCTTGAACATAATGGAGCCAGAGGCCTGTATAGTAAAGCGAGGCTGTGAAGGTGATTCACCTCTTAGCAGGATATATCATGACCGTAACTTTATGTTCCAGATAAGAGGGCTGCAAGTACAAAATAACCATCTACTCCCTAATCGGTCCTCTAGAAAATAGTCCCCTCATTCCTGGAAGACTCCTCAGACTTCTGTGTACAGCGAGCCTAAAAGCCTTAGTCTAAAGACCCGATGCCAACACAGGTCCTACTTACCAATTAGAAACATGTTCTGATGTTTATTTTTTAATTTCTCAGACCATTTAGCGCCCGCTGAAAGAATGAGGCTGAATTTCTTTCAGCTGGTCTTACACACCATTACAATGCACTGAGCATCTCATTAACTCAGTGGAACACACAGCTGTAATTTTAGTCAGATACTTTGCCTTAATGATGGTGCTCTGAAATCTTTACATACACTTTTTCTTTTGTTGCCAGATTTAATTCCTGGTTTTAAACAGATACTTTATGATCATGCTTTTCTAGTTTTACTGACCACTCAAAGCCTTAAGTATACAAACACTAATACATGCTTTTAAAATGAAATAGGCCTACAGATTATGCATGTTTTTTTCTTACCACACATACACAAATGGCCTGATATTTATACAGTGCTTTTTTCTTTTCTTTTTTAAATCTTCCATCACTACACTGTGGACCATATTCATCCATTTTTATCCATCACATACACACCAACACACCTGGATATCTGAATGACAGCAATCTGGGTTTCAGCATCTTGTCCAACAACATCTAACCAGGCCTTCACGAGACACATTGACACAGCAATCAACAGACACCCTCCGCATTTTTCACTGGTCATATACTGCACTACATGACAGGTTAGGTGAAGGCACTCCACACCACACACGGACTGTCATTTACTCCCACTATGTTAATGAGAAAGTAGACGTTTCTGCACACGATCGCTCCAGAACTGAGCAACTCGTAACACATTTAAATGGATAAACAGGACAACAAACCAGAGGAAAAATATGAAAATTAAGATCTTGAGGTTTCCTGTTCCTTTAAGACAAAGTGACTAAAAATTGAGAAACAACAAACACTGGGGAGAATGCCACCTGTACAGGTCCTGCAGGGTGGAGGACCATCTGTTTAAGCTGCTTCCCTCACACAGAGACAAACACACACAAAGAAAGGAAAAATAACAACAACACAACCAACCAAACAGATGAATCAATGTAAAGCCCATAAATCAGCACTTAGGTAAACATAATGCTTCTTCCTCCAGAGGATCGATACTCGATACAATGTCTCCAGGAAATAACTGATTATGGATTGGCTGTATCAATTTTCAAAAACACAAATGTTTCATCTTCATTATCAAACACGTGTGCCTACCTTCATGCGTTCGCTGTTATTGAGCAGGACATTACGGAGCTCTTTGGACACCATGTACAAGTTCCTCTTCTTGCCCTCATGGGTCCGAGTCAGGACGTTGAGTTTGGGGAAGTCGGGAGACAGATCATAGAAAGACCTAGAGGAAAACAGGAAACACGCATTTATGCTGCAGAAAAATGTTGAAAACACCTATTTTACATTGAAGACAAGGGTGCACTTACTGTATGGTGGTGAAGACGGGGTCATCATCACTTAAGAACACAAAGGGGTCTTCTTTATATCCAAACAGCCTCATCTTCTTTGAGGGTGGAGGCCTGAAAAAGGACAGATACAAAATGTTTACTTACATTTTAAAGAGCTTGTTTGTGGGTCCAAAACTGCTTTTGTTTTTTTGTTTTTTATCTGTATTTATAACCAGTTAAGAGTCATAAGTTTCCATTTATTAGTTCATGAGCTCAGTGCGACTCACCCACACATCCCCTCTGGTTTAGCACCGGCATCCTGACCCACAGAAGCTCCTTCGGGCGTCTCATCTGCCTCCTTGACCACTTTTTCCTCTTGGCTGTTCCCCTCCACCTTCTCAGTGGAACCTTCAGGGGGGAGATGTGGAGTGTCTCCTGGTGACGGAGCCTCCTTGGAGCTGCCGGTTTGGGCAGCTGAGCTCGACAGCTTGGAGTCTTTCCTCAGCTGGAGATGGAAGAGGAGGAGAGTGAACGGACAAAGAAAAAACAGAGGAAGCTCCAGGTGTGGTTAATAACCTGACCAGGTGGGCGAGGTTAGGTGAGGTGAGGCACGTGGGGTGGGGGGCAGAAGGGGGGCATCGTGTGCGAGTGTTTAAGATGAAGTACCTTAGGATATCTTTTGTTCCAAGGCATCGGGGCTTTCTTCACCAGCACAGCCACAAAGAAACCTCCAGTGTTCTGGTGATGTGGCAGAATCCTCATACTGCCATAAAACACACACACAGAAAAAAATTAATTAAAAAAATTAATAAATCACAGCTTGGGGTTTGATAGAGCCCCCTGCTGTGAAGACAGCATGTGGGAAAAGAAAAAGCGCCTTAATCAACATGTGACAACAGCTCCCTCTGCTGCCAATATCAAGTCATTGTGAGCACTGACGCTTAAACATGACATCATCCTCCGTAATGTGAGGTTGGCAGGTGCGCCTGCATCTACTGCACACTGGATGTAAGTTCAAAAAGCACAGTTTACGGTGGTGAGAGGTGACGGTGTAGGATGCTCTCTACTGTACTCCCCGATTTCACAATTCTGTAAAATGAAATTCTGTATTTTAACGATTCTTGAAAGAAATCAGCCAAAACAAAGCAGGCTAACAGAAACGTTTTAAGGACACTTGTCATGCCAAGATTGAACACTTTAATAAGCTATTTCACACTATTTTTAAGAGAACACCTTCAATTCTAAAACGCATTAGCATGGACCTGCATCTGTTTGTCTGGGACTACTCACTTACCATCTCTCCAGATGAAAGCTTGCCAGTTTCTCTGGGTCTTTTTGCGGGAACATGGTGGGTCGGATCTGTGTATGACGACTACTCGGGACCTCGGACCAGTCCGTGTACCACTGGCCTTCTTTAGTCATCAGCTACAAAGAAACAGAAATAGTCTGGATACAGATCTACAATTCAAAAGTAACGACTGGCAAAATAAAATACAAAAATACAGTACCTTCCAGGAAGTGACCCCAGGCATCCACTTCAGCCCCGGCAGGTCAGCTGAGCAGTCAGCCAGCTCCAACGCTCCTGGTAACATGAAGCAAGAGAGCAGCCAGTCTTTATAAGATATGACATTTACACATAACTTTCATAAAACACAAAGTGAAATATTTAGCCTGTTGAAAATTGAAGAGCTGAGGTGTAGCTGCTGACACTGACAGATCATTTCCTGTGGATCTGACATGGATGAACTTTAGGGAATGTCCACTCTCGTGTATCATCTCAGGTTATGACAGCATAATTACATATTACCATGTCCAACACACAACTGAATGCAAGGTATCCTGTCATGCATGTCAGACTGAATGCAAGAGAAAAACGGTGGTTTGATTACAGACTGTATTAAATGATGGACAAGCCACGGTGAAAAATTTGGTTTGTGAAGACGCATCTGGAACTGCGAGTTTGCCACTAAACCATCCCATCTTGGTGTTTGGATGGAGATGATCTGACTATGAATTGCTCTTACAGTAGCAACCACAGATGCCACCAGAACTGATATCTCGAACAGCTACTTGTCAATAACAAGGTAAACATAGTCTAAATGATCTCCTGCTCTTAATCTAAATTTGTCAAACTCAAAGTAAACTTTTTCATCTCTGCTATATACAGTACAGTATATAGAGAGCCGAGACGACAAGGCTTCAGCTCCATTCAGTGGAAAAGAACAATAAATATAGGAAGAGTAAGAATAAATATACACTTTAGGACTAAGATAAGGAGAGTAGATATACACTTTGAGGTAAAAAGGCTTAATAACAGTCTAAAATTTACAACTGAAATTTAAAGTGACCTTGAAGTGGTTTAAAATGACCAACATAGCAGCTTTACAGTTTACAGTATGAATAAATAAAAGAATTCCTCGGTCGGGAAACCAAATAAAACAACATCTACGCCGTAGAAAAAAGAAAGAAAGAAAAAAAACACTGTATTTTGCTGGAGCACTATCAGCCGCTGCCTGCTCATGGCACCGCCGGAAGTACCATTTGACTTTAATTTACAAGATTCAGTTTAGAAAAGGAAATTTTAAAAAAAGGGGGCACACTGGATTTACAAAAATGAAAAATGTGCCACCTTAAACTTGGTCAAAATTGTCAATGCTTTCTAATATTTAAGGAAATCTTAGAGATAACTTTGCAAGAGGGACTGTAGTCTAAATCTGACATCTGTATGTGAGCAGCTGACTTGGGTTTCAGTGTCTAAACACAATTTACGATGAATATTTGTCAATTTTTCTGTCACAAACCTAAGTACAAGTCATTGAGCCTCATTTACTAAAAGTGTGTAAACAAATGTCTGTATCCACCCAATTTATATCATCACCAATTTCTCTTCTTCACCTGGATGTAAACGTGTTTCCTTAGTATGCAAATTGTATGAAGATCCACAAGGTTGTTGTTTCATATCGATTCAGATTTTGTGCACGAACTCATTTTTTGTCCACAGTAAGAACAATTCCACACAAATATTAGTAAATGAGGCCATTGTTTTATTATCAAACCCTGCTCCACAGCAACAGGAGTTAAAAGTAAAAAGCATGAAACAGCTAAAACATTAATATGAATGCTGACCTCTTACTGTGTGACCCAGAATGTGTGTTTGTTACCTTCACTTTTCTCCAGCAGTGCTGCTATGACAGCCTCGTCCTCTATGGGGTTGAGTGAACAGGTGGAGTAGACCATCCTCCCTCCCACAGCCAGCTGTTCCACACCACGCACAGCGATACGCAGCTGGAGCCTGGTGAAAACACACGTGTGCGCTCTGTAATCCTGCCAACGTTTTAAATTAAGACCAAAAGCGACACACTCCATTCCCTTGCTGTTTAGTCAATTTGGTGTACCACACGACTGCATTCCTGTGTTGTAGCTTAGGTGTGAGCGCGCACTCTCCTCCACTCACCCGTGGAGATGCAGGCTGTTGCTAGTCGTCCATTTCTTCCACACGTCTATGTTCTTCCTCATGGTGCCATCCCCACTGCAGAGCACAGAGCAGCAACAGTCAGAACACCCACCTCGTCTTGGCCCGAGGCCTTTTTTCAACTTGTCATGGGGCAAATAAAATGTCTGCAAAGCACAAACTGTCTGCTTCTGTCTTCATTACTGCTTTTCCTCCCCTCCACTCCTCTCCCCTCCCTATGTTGTCTTTGGCAGGAGACTCCTGGCTTCAGCACTACAGCTGCCCAAACTCAGGCAGCATTTGCAAACCAAGGCAGTTCTGCTTTGGCCACAAAATGATGCTAAATTTCAAGAGATGAAAGATGTGTACAAATGTTTTACCACCCTACTGAAGCCTGAAGGTCGCAAAGACACCAACAGCAACGTATGAGGACGGTGCATTTGATGGAGAGTGTGGTACGTCATCTACATCTGCCTCATAAAATCTGCTTTCCTGTCAAACACCCACACATAAATCAGAGCTTACTGATCATATTTTCACTGTTTTAGCAGCTTCATAACCCCAACTCTCTGCATGAGCGATGCAGACATGTAGCGGATACGTCTGCTGACCTGCAGGGCACATCACACAGGATGCGGTCATAGAAGAGGACGTCCTTCTTGCCATTGGAGTTGATCTCCAGGGTGGGGATGCAGGAGGCGTCGTGGTTCACCACCATGATACAGGGGCTGTTGAGCCGCTTGGCTTGGTGCACGAGCAAGTAGCACCGCTTATTGTCCACGTCATTTGCAATGACAAAGCCCTCTGAAAGGTGCAGATCAGGTTTGAACTTATATACACTATTAATGCAAGAGAATCTGGGGTTTTTTTTGCAATTTAAAGACACAAAACATGGATTTCTTCCAGTTTTCCTACCTGGAAACGGCACATCCATGTCAGCATGAAGCATCTCGATCAGCTGGGCTGTCTTCGACCCTGGAGCTGCACACATGTCCAGGATCTGCATAGAAACTATCTTTTTAAACTTTGATGCCACTTTATTGTTACCAACACAGACTCCTGTGGGAGGACAATAAGTTCACGGTCGCTGAAGGACATTTGGCAGAGTGTAGTCTCTGCTAATCAGTTGTTCCTGTCCTGTGTTTTCCCATCTGACTGGCTCCCTAGCAAAACTGCTTTTGTGGCAGAACTCAACACAGACTTCAGCTGCCTCGTCCCACAGAGGAACCGACTCCAACTCAGCTATCTTGCTTTTCTGCTGGTAACAGTCAGCCTTCTACTCTGGAGATCCCCTGTGAGCAAGAGGACCAATGTAACCAGAACCCGGAGTGGGTGGAGAACTGGTTCGTGTGCCGACACACTGAGCTAATCGAGACTGTGGAACAAGGACAGAACAGCTAGATCTGACTGAGGATGAGAAATAGCTAACTATATTGCAGTTATCGTAACACAAATTAACTGGGATATAAAATATTTGTGGGGAATAAACTCTGTCCTTCATCTCAGGACTTCACACCTCTCAGCTCCCAGCCATCACACACACCCCCGGCTTCTGTGGACTCCAACATACACACCCCTCCCCCAAAATCCACTCTTTCTATCTCAGCACTTCAAGTGAGGAACGAGCTTCGCAAGATCAAGGTGCGGAAGGCTGCAGGTCCAGATGGCGTCAGCTCCAGGCTCCTGAGATGCTGCGCAGATGAACTGTGTGGCATCCTAGGTTATCTGTTCAACCTGAGCCTGTCACTGGGGAAAGTACCACAGCTGTGGAAGACCTCCTGAGTGGTACCGGTACCAGAGACCTCCCATCCCAAGGACCTCAGCAGCTACAGGCCGGTAGCCCTGACATCGCATCTGATGAAGACCCTCGAGAGGTTGGTTCTAAACCATCTGCGCCCCCTGGTGAGGTCTTCATTGGATTCACTGCAGTTTGCTTACCAGCCTGGCATCGGGGTGGAGGATGCCATCATCTACCTCCTGCACCGAGCTCTGACTCACCTGGAGAAGCCTGGAAGCACTGTGAGGATTGTGTTCTTTGATTTCTCCAGTGCTTTTAACACCATCCAGCCACGACTTCTGAGAGACAAGCTGGAGCTATCGGGAGTGGACCACCACATGTCCCAGTGGATACTGGACTACCTCACAGAACGCCCACAGTATGTGAGGACACAGGGCTGTGTCTCTGACACGCTGGTCTGCAGTACGGGGGCCCCACAGGGAACTGTGCTGGCACCGTTCCTCTTCACCCTCTACACTGCAGACTTCTCCATCAACTCCCCACGCTGCCACCTACAGAAGTTCTCTGACGACTCTGCCATCGTCGGCCTCATCACAGGTGAGGACGACTCAGAGTACAGACAGTGGACTCTGGACTTTGTGGACTGGTGTCAGCAGAACCACCTGCTGATCAACGCCGGGAAAACCAAGGAGTTGGTGGTGGACTTCCGGAGACGCAGACCCACCACACTGACACCGGTGAACATCCAGGGAGTGGACATTGAGATAGTGGACTCTTATAGGTACCTGGGTGTTCACCTGAATAATAAACTGGACTGGAGCCACAACACTGATGCTCTTCACAGGAAGGGTCAGAGCAGACTCTACCTGCTGAGGCGGCTGAGGTCATTTGGAGTCCAGGGAGCGCTTTTAAAGACCTTAAAGAGCAGCAGGTTATCGGCAGCTGAGAGGAAGAGGTTGGATAAACTCATCAGGAAGGCCAGCTCTGTTCTGGGATGCACGCTGGACCCAGTGCAGGTGGTGGGAGACAGAAGGGCTCTGGCCAAAATAACATCTCTGATGGACAGAGTCTCCCACCCCATGCATGTAAATGTTGCTGAACTGCAGAGCTGCTTCAGTGACAGACTGCTGCATCCTCGATGCATGAAGGAGCGTTTCTGCAGGTCCTTCCTCCCTGCAGCTGTCAGACTGTACAATCAAAACTGCTCCCAACAAACAGATGTTTACATCTGCGCTATAACTGCAATAAGTTAATTAACCGATTCACACTACAACCTGCTTTGCCTCTTATCTGTAGTTATTTTTATTTAATTTAATAACTGTACAGTACTCTCTGTTTATAGTAACCACTGTCCTTAATGTAAATATGTAAGAAAAATTGTGTATGTTTCTGTTCCGTGTCCTGTTTGTTTGTATATGTGTCTTTTTGGCTGCTGTTACAACCACAACTTGTGGGACAATTAATTAAAGGATTATTCTAAACTCATAAGGGCCTAAGATTTTATTTATGAAACCATGTTCATCTGATTTATGCCCCTCACCAGCACAGAGGGTAAATTTGCACACGAGTTTAAAACAGAGAAAAAGTTCAATTGCATTAAGTATAATAAAACTGTGCTTTTACCTTGTGATGGGGCTCAATCTTCAGAAGTAGAGGAGGGATCATGCTGACAGCTTCTTGTCGGCTGATGTTGCCCTGCGAGGACAAACAAAAGGAATGTCAGTCTCTCCACTTCTTTACCAACTTCCTGACATGTTTTGGGGGTTTTTTTAACCCCCTTCCACTGGTAACACAAATGTGATCTTTGGGATTGTGACTGACTCACCGACTCGGTCTCGCTGACCAAAAACTGGTGGAACTTCTCCAGCAGGGGAGACTTTCTTATGATCTTCCTGCTCATGTTGGTGTGCCAGGCCTGCTCATCAGGGTACCTGAAGAGGACAGTCCACAATCTGGTTTTAATTTGAATCAGTGCATCTTTTTAGTCTTGGGGAAAACATGATATATTACCAGCTGAGAGGCTGCGGAGCTTCGATCTTCTGACCATCGATTTCCAGCTCCTGAATATCCTTGAAATATTTTTCCTTCAGACAATGAAGGATCTCCTTGGCATGGCTGGAAAAGGAAATTAGTATCATTTACATTAGGGATCTAATATTTCTCCTTATAAATGTAATTAATGATTAAGCATTTTCACCTTGTAATTAAAAGTGGAATTTCCATGAAAAAGTTCAGAACAACCTACAAAGGGGCACATACGTTCCAATGACAACCTCCTACATGGCGTTAAGCATGAGCCCAAGTTGTAGATCTGTCCAGCTCACCTCTTGTATCCAGTGATGCGGATGGTTGCTGGCAGAGGTTCCCTCATTGCTTCCATGAACTGTTCAAACTCCCCCTCAGGTACCAGACCTAGCTCCTTATAGTAGTTCTCAAACAGCTTGTTCTCCTTGATAATGTCAGCATACCCAGCTCCCCAACCCTGGGACAAACAAATATGTTCATGCAAACTAACAGGAGACAAAATTGCTACACTGAATGTCGTTTGATAAAATCAAATTTAAACTTTACTTGCTTATAATTATGAGTAACAGCCTGAACAACATACCATACGATCTGTTACATTTAACTGTGGTGTCGTGCTGAATTTGGCCTATAGTACAACAAGCTGTTCACATATATAAAGATATACAGATCTTTGTTCAAAGGGGGGGGGGGTTATGGTGGTCACACATGGCTTTGAAAACAGCACGGTAACCAGCAGCAGTTTATATCTGCTACTTTCAGTAAAGGTAACAGATATAAATGATCCCTGCAGTCGCTTCCTTTCTGCAGTTACTTTATTTAAAACGTTCATGTGCGGCGTGGCTAAACACAAACACTAGCTAGTTTGTCTGGAGCAGGAGTTTTACTTACAGCGGTGTCTCTGTTGTCCCTGCCAGCATTCTGGTTTTTCTGCCGCTGTCTGCTTCTTTTCCCCATGTTGGAATAGCAGACAACTCTGGAGAAAAGTCTGCGGAACAACGTGGTGACTGGACGCGAGCAAAACAGAGCTGTTGCTCAGCTAAAGTGTAAACGTGCAAGGCGCCTGATGATGGACAGGCTGTGTTTCCACGGAACGTGCTGCTCTGACGCACGTGAATGAGGACCCCTTGAGGTGGCCGCAAAATCTGCCTGAAAGAAAGCAGAAACGCTTCAACGAGCCGGTCTGCACTTTTCTGAAATATTATTATTACAAAAATAAAGTTTAAATTGTTTACGTGAAACTTTGCAACCATAAAAATTGAATTATATAGAAGACATTGTTCTAATTTCTTGTTTACTATATTACTACATTCCAGCTTGAATGACGATGACCGAATTTGTATAAATGTATGTTTTTCTAAATTAATGCCATTAAAGTAAGTTATGCAAATTAAATAACTAATATTTATTGTCGAAACTACAAACTTCACTTTTTTACACATTATTTAAAAAGTGTCCCAACTCGTTTTTTTAAAAAAAAATATAGTCGTAATATGTGCCATTGTGGGATTTTATGCAAATCATTGTCTATGAAAATAACAAAGACTCCCTTAACATACATGTGTTCGTTATTTGGCCCTGAATGTTATATTAATCCTACTTCATCAAATTTCTGTTTTAAAAATAAATAAATAAATAAATAATAATAACAACCAGTGATCCTACACGATCAGGAGTTGATCAACCAAACGGGCCCCTTAAAGGTCCTATATTATGAATCATCATACTGCCTAGTAACCACCCAACAACCCGTTAAATTGACCTATTTTAGCAATTATGCACTTTTTGCACCTTAAAATGTTGCATCTTTTTTATTTCATCACAGCAATTTTATACACACAAAACACTAGTTAAACATATTATCTTCACGTTGCATGGCAACCAGCAAGCAAAGAGGTAAAATTATCTGTTTTTCTTTTCTTTTCTTTTTTTATCCACCAACAACCCCCTATGAAAGCATCCTATTCTTTTATTTCCATAACAATAACATGTAATTTATATGGACAAACGCTGTATTAAACATAATATCATTGCCTAGCAACCACCTAGCAATGACCCATTTTTTGCATTAAGCCACCTACATCTTATGAAAGCATTGTTTCATTATAACTTCATGGCCGACAGCATGAAGCACTATACAAGCAGTTTGCCAAACATATGTTAGGAATTCTTTTTGGCCTATAGGGGGCTGCATAATATACTTTAACCGCTGACATCTTATCATCTTAGATATGCAGACACATAACAGACACAAATCTGTTACTATTATTGTTATGATATGGTTTGGTCCTTTGGCCTTTCTTCTCTCGCACTTTCCATAATCTTCGCCTGCTGGTTGGTGAAGATGATGGCCATGTCCCCAAGTTTAACACTTCATGTTAATTTTAAAATGTAGTAAGTGTGTAAACATGAGTGAAAACACAGCCACTCTTTGTGAAAAATATTGATGAACTGAAAATGCTTGTATTCTATATGAAACATTCTTTGTTTCTTTTTGTGTGTTTATATGTTAACAGCAATGAAAAGTAAAAACAATGTTTTATATAACAGTATTAAAGTGACCGTACAAGTTGCTGTTTTCCACATTACTCCACATTATAGTTCAATTTTGAGAAAGAGTCATTAAGAAAGATAGACTAACCATTTGACATTAAAACTGAACAGTAGTGGCAGCCTGGAAAGAAGAAAAATATAAAACTGTAGCATAACCCTGGCTTGAAGTAAATAACACAACGTCACATTAACCCAGCAGAAAGTTATTACCCAAGAGATGGGTTAAATAGGCAACCTCATCTGGGAATTGCTGTGATTACAACAATAAACTGCAGCAACAATTTGCGTATGTTAAACCGAGAGATGTTTAACCGAGCTGAGTTTTGCACAAAACAGTCGATATAAATGTTAATGTATAAATTTGGCAAGTAGGGGATGAGGAGAAGGTTAAATGACTTTTCCCCGATTGGACTTTTTATAAGCATTTTCATACACGAACAGCCGGCTGGGTTATGATCTCGCGAGAGTTTAGTCTGACGACTTTATGAACTCAGAAACCTATCACAGCAGGAGTCTCCACCGGATCCAATCTAACATGCTGATGCAAAGACCGAGCGCTTTCATTGGCTGAAAGGATCGGTTGCGTAATCGTTCAAGAACTCTTAATTGGTCCGAATCGGTCGCGAGCGTATGCGCTGTCCAGGCTCTTGTCTGCGTTCTGGACTGCAAGCTAGGGAATAACCGGTATGTATAGTTAGCTAATTGTGAACGTTTTAGTTTTAAATATTAGCCCTCAGGTCGAAATGGATGCTCTCCTCTCCCTGCTCTTCTCCTCGGAGGAAGAGGAGCTGTACATGTTGGACCGCATGGCTTACTTCATGTTTTTAATGGCAGCCTGCACTTTTATTACTTTGCTGTTTGAAAATGTTCCTTACGGGCGGTATGCTACAAGCAAGTATGGATTTCCAGTTAACGCCAGGTTCGCCTGGTTCGTCCAGGAGCTGCCAGCCTTACTGCTCCCTTTGTGTCTGCTACTCTGGACATCTTCTTCCAAGACGTCTTTACTACCTAATCAGCTCCTCATTGCCATGTATTTCCTTCACTATGTCCAGAGGTAAGCAACCGTGGGCAGTCACGTTTATTTATTTATACAGTGTTATAAGCAGGCTTGCGCAAGTAGCATTGCTTAAGTACCCCTTCAACTGGGCAAAGAAACGCCTGATTGATTATGCAACTCAGATACAGGAGATGTCAAATGTGCACAGATGAATACATTTCAGTATAAACGTGCCATTACTCAAAATAATGTGTTCTTGTTGTGTTTTTTCTTCTTCTTCTGCAGAGCCTGCATTTATCCATTTTTAATCAGAGGAGGGAAACCGACACCGTTCGCTTCATTCGCTCTGGCCTTTGTGTTCTGCTGCTATAATAGCTTCATGCAGATCAGGTACCTGAGCCATTATGCTGAGTATCCAGCATACTGGGTTACACATCCATGCTTCCTCATTGGTAGGTGTCCTGTTCCCTGACTGTTCGCAACAGGAATGTGAATTATTTTGTTGTGTGCAGAAGTTAAAATGTTGTACTGAGTCTAATTAGTATTTTATAAGTGTACATAGGGATGGGAATTGATAAGAATTGAGCTAATATCCATATCACTTATCAATTCCATCCCTTATTCATTCTCTTACCGATTCTCACTGGATCTTCCTTGAGAATCACCCCCATCGCTAAGCAGCATATCAAAGACATTAAATTCATGCAAATTAATTGCATGTTGTCTGGTCAAATGTTTGTCCATGTTGGAGGTATTTCCCCCTCTTTGTTGTGATCAGTGTTGGGGTCGTTACTCAAAAAAAGTAATTATCACACATATTACAAATAAAACATTTATTAAAAGTAATGCAGTACGTTGATTAATTACTCCCAGGATTCAGTAATTTGTCTGAAGCAGAATCAGAATACTTTATTAATCCCCAAGGAAAATTCTGTATTTATTTAAGTAAAAAGTAAAGGACATAGAAATAAATAAGAAAAAAGTTAAACTAAAGAGAAAAGACAGGAGCAACTGTAACAGGCTGCATGCATGGTTGACGCATGTGCACTCAAGATGATTTGTTATCCTACTTGTTACATTACTTTCATGTTACT
Source organism: Perissodus microlepis (assembly GCF_051167445.1). Classification (NCBI taxonomy): domain Eukaryota; kingdom Metazoa; phylum Chordata; class Actinopteri; order Cichliformes; family Cichlidae; genus Perissodus; species Perissodus microlepis. The sequence goes on along the minus strand of NC_140481.1, from coordinate 4,331,577 downwards.
CTGTAAAATGACCCGTAACACATTGTTTCATAATTACCATTTAACAATATAAACCTGTAAGCTATAGTTTCACATACCAACAAAAACCCCTGTCCTAATGAGGACACATCTTTCTCTTGGTATTGCACAAAACAAAGCTAAAAACCAACACAGCGACTTCAAAGCGATCTCCACTGTGATTTTACTGTAGAAACAGAGACTGCAGCCTGACTGCTCATCAGTTTGTTACCGGTTGAAGTTCAAGGTCTGGTTGATGGGCTGGCGTCGGCATTCACTCAGCTTTCACTGTGGTTCTTGGCTAGCCAAGCGTCCTGGATGTAGTTTCCACTTTACAATTGCACTCTCATCCTCTTGTGCAATTAAAAAATAACCACGCTGTAGACTGCATCAGTTGGATTACATAGTATCAGTTTTAAGTAGGGGAAGGCGAGGCTCTGCTGATTGCATAGTCCTCTACATGTGCTGTGCTGAAAACTGTCCAGCAGATGCTCTGCTGGACAGTTTTCAGCACAGCACAGTTTTCAAAAACCCATATAAAGCAACATATACACATGTGGCAGTATATCTGGGATAAGTCCAGCCATGTATCTATCCACCCATTTTCTGCTGCTTATCTGGGTCATGGAGGCAGCAGCCTAAGCAGACGAGCTAAGGCCTCACTCACCCCTTCCTCCAGCTCATCTGGGAAGACTGGAGGTATTACTGAGCCAAAAAAAAAAATCTGTGTTATCTGGTAGAATGGTTACGAGCTGTTCTGTTTCGGTATACACTGGAAGCCCAGATGTTCTAGTTTTACATGTTGAATGCCCATGTGGGCATTCTATGTGATCTGGTACAGGTACCTACCTGGTACAGGTACCTACCTGGTACAGGTACCTACCTGGTACAGGTACCTACCTGGTACAGGTTGTGGGCAAAGGTACACTTTGCCCACAACAGGTACACTGTGGGCAAAGGTACACTTTGCCCACAACAGGGCAAAGTGACCTGTTGTGGGTCACTTTGCCCTGACCCACAACAGGTCAGGGCAAACTGCCCAGACCTGTTGTGGGCACTTTGCCCTCTTTCTGTCTGAGAACCACAGCCGTAGTGTGAGCTATTTTTGAAAAGTCAGGAAATGATAGATGTGGGTGAATATTTGGAGAGCTGTACCTCACAGATGACAGTGATTACACAGAGTTTAATATGTTCGCCAGTTTGTGCACATTGTCTAAAGCATCATGTATGTATGTATGTATATATGCATTTTATTTATAACAACAGTTTCTCAACGCAGTTTTTCTTTTTTCTTCTTTTAAAACCTTCCCTTTTGTCCTGTTACAGCTGGGAAAATATCAAGTCTGTATGTGACCCTAAGTTGGATTAGCAGGAAAACTTAAAATATGATATTTTAAGGTTGCTTTCGGAAGGAAACCAGGAGTATTCATCAAAATGTGGAAATGCTGAAAGAAAAAGAAACGCAAAGTTTTGCTCTCTGGCTTTTTGTCAGTACAGTCACTTGCTGAAACAGCTTTTGCTTTTGTCTCCAGGCTCGGTACTGTGGTTCGTCGGCTGGTTTATAAATGTACAATCTGACCACATCCTTAGGAACCTGAGAAAGCCCGGAGAGACTGGTTACAAGGTTCCCAAAGGTAAGGGCTTCAGTCAGACTCTGACATTTTATTTAGACTTGGGATTTTAAACTCATTTTAATCTCCAGTGGGTCAACCAGTGAAACTCTTTCTGTCAGCGTAAAGGAGTTTAGATACACATTTTGTCCCTGAGATAACTTCATAAGAAAAAGTGGTGTCGTTTCAAGGTTCCTTTGATTTAGACTATTTAATTTTCTGTTCAGATGAAATTCAACAGCAGGTGTCCAGTAATTAAGGATAAATCATTTCTGTAAGTGTAGTCTTATTTAAGTTTTTGCATACTCAACCTAAAGTAAGCAATGCAACATTTTTGTTAGTAATTTGATCATTAAACGATGAAAGAAAACAATATATAATGGAATCATTTCATTAGGTTTTCATTGTACTCTGTAAAGTAAGCTATAAAGAATGGGGCAATGTAATTTCTCTCAGTCCTGGGCGAACTGTACATTGATTGTGCTGGTAAACATTATTTATTTATGTATTTATTTATTTATTTATTTATTTATTTATTTATTATTAATTTAAGAGCTTAACTCAGAACACTGTCACATCAAGTTTACCTTTTATACGTTGTGTATGCATGTAAAAACTGGCATATGTATACAGAATGTAGAGGGGGAAACTGATCAAATCGATTACGTATTTGTGAAACAGCTAGTTTCAGGCAGAGGAGTAACTGAGGGGCCATACTAAGATTAGTATAAAATAAATAAGCATGGTTTCCAATAAAGCTATTCTAGCAAATTCCAAAAATAAAAGTATACAGCTCGAAATAAGCATAAAATACTTTCATGAAATTCTGAGACAGGGCCTTCTTCAATTTTAGGATACAGTCCTTCCTTGTAAACGGTGCCGTTTTTACATTGTGGCGCTACTTATTCTTAGGTTTAGACTCTGAATGTTTTTGTTGCAGCACACGTGATGAGTGAGAAGGAAGTCACAAAACCTGCAATCACATAATGGCCCTCGACACTGCGGTCTCTGTGTGCTAGATGCTAATTTTCCAGTGTGGTCTCACGATTATACAGATCACACTAAGCAGAATCACAGGTTGTCACTAGCTGTCTTTGCCTGGGCCTCTGTGAGCCCTTACATTACTGTATAAACAGCTCTTGCTGCACATCCTCTAATACCGTCCAACTTGTAGGACTTTTAGTGTGTTTGCTTTCACTGACACAAACATGGAAATCTTTTAAACCACACAGAGTTGACAGTAATTGTTAGACAGTTAGCCAGGCGTACAGTGGAAGATGTGCATTATGTGTGTAAATGTGAAACCCTCACTTATTCAGTATTCAGGCTGTGTACATAATTAATCTTTATGAAGTGTTCATGTTATTTGAGACTAATGTGCTTTCAGATTGATGTATTTATAGTATTTGTTTACATTTTTAACATTGGAATGTTTTAAGCACAGAAGGGTCAGTTGACAACACTACATAAGCAAAACAAAACAAAAAATCACATTTCACACGGGATTTCTGAAACAAGCTGTCGGTGCTTTCACTTATTACTTTGAAGTCTCATTGAATATAACATGTTCATTTTGTAAACGACTGCCCCAGTTGGTTAGAAGGGAGGCTTAAATGCAGAGCATGCCTCAGGCTGGGTCAACCATGTGACTGAAAAGTCCCTAATGTAAGAACATATGATGACCTTTGGTTTCTCAGTCAGAGTTGCCTCTTGATCTGTGACAGACCAAGTTGCCAACAGCTAAAATATTCTGCACGGCTCTTCACTAACCACGATAAAGAGGCTGCAAAGGAGAAAACTGTTCACTTGTCATTCTGCAGCTTTTTGCCATTCACTCTGCAGCCCGTCACCTCCCTCAGCTCCTCAGGCCTGATTCAGCTACTTTGATCTGGATTTCACTCTTTACTTTTTACAGCAGGGGTAGGCAACCTTTCTGATGGCAAGTGCCATTTAAAATTTCCTCAGAGGTCAGTGTGCCATATGATTGCATTAGCAATAAATTTAATAACGCTCTATATTAACAGTTACACACTATATAGAACCACTTTATAGGATTATATTTGTTTGCAGATGTTGGCAGCTATCAGCGAATAGTTATCAGCTATTTTGAAACAAAAAAAGACACTTTTTAATCCATAACAAGAACTCCATAACAGCAAATGAACTGTAAAACAGAAAATGCAAATGCTATTTATGGTCTCCTCACAACAATGATAAGAAAAATAAACTGAGCCAATATGGCATGTCTGTTAATATAGAGACACACATGTTAATGTGACCTCTGGTCTCCGAGTGTCCAGCATTCAGAGGCTACCTGAGGACACTCATGTAAGAGAAAATCTGCTCACACAGATATGTAGAGCCAAATACTGTCAATAAGGCCTCTGCAATGTTCTGAAGACAGTTAAACTTGTCAGGTAGTGACAGCCAGCAGGTGAAAATGCAGCTCCATGAACACACACAGCTGTGGATTCCAGCTGCTTCGATGTTGCATTAACTGACATTAACTCAGCCATTTAATGCGAGACAAATCTAGCTGCTCATTAAAGCTTTCTGGTTTGATCAGAAAATAAAACATTGGTCCAAACACCTGAAAGTCCCAAAAATGCATTGTGTCTCGAGTCTACGGATGTATCCATGTATTTCCGTGGTGCTGATGCTGTGCTGAGCGGAAAGCTCCTGAAGCTTTTGAAGTGTCGGAATATGGAAAGCTAACAACGTCCCTCTCACCAGTAGGCTTAGTTATTTTTAGCCAATTATAAGTTGAATCTGGTAGTTGGGGTTGTTAGCTAAGATACCGTCATTAAGAAGCGGCACAACTAATGTGTCTATGCGAGCTAATTTGCGATGTGCACTGGTGGTGCGGCCATTTATTTTCTTTTGATGCACCTTCTCAGATTAATTCACTGCGTGTCGTGCCCAGGGCTGGACTGGGACAAAAAATTGACCCGGGCATTTTGACTAAAGACCGGCCCACCAGGTATTAAAGCCATAAAGCCTTTGAATGAAAACAAATGCTGTTGTGACAGTGATGTACAGTCTTGTTGGTATATGTATGATTTCTATACATTTTACATCAGATAAAAACTTTGGTTGTAAGCTTCAGATAATTATTTAATAACAGCCAGACATTTTAAATGAGAATAAGAAATAAAAGTATTTCTTTGTGCCCCCCTCTCCCTATTAATGCCCTACCTGCCCCCCTGGCAAAACTTTGCTAGACCCGCCCCTGCACAGTTACCAGCTGTCAGCTACACAGAAAAGGATCCTGGTGTTATTTGTCTCTCAGAAACCGTTCATAACTTCCCTTCAACTCATTCATGTCACCTAAAAGGTAAACCTGTTTCTCCATCACCTGTTCACCTCTGATGATTCAGTAAGGACGTCTCCTGGTTTCATCTGCATGTTTCCCTCTCACCAGATAACCAAACAGACATCATGACCAGCAGCTTTTACAGCTGTGGCTCCAGCAAACATCAGCTGATACTAGAAATTAATATTAAATAGATTCTAACAACAGCTGATCAAGCTTAAACGTGCTGCTGTTTAGCGCGACATCCAGCGGTTTCCTCTTTCTGGCGCAAAGTGGGCGATAAACAAACAAGAGAGACGATCAGCTGATCATTGATCAGTTTCATGATTGAAGTAGCAACAGGAGAGAGAGGGGCGAGAATGAGAGAAGAAGAGGCAGCTGTGCGGAGTAACGACAGAATAAATCCAGCTTTGTCTTTTTCCATCCTAGACATCTCAGCTCAACACGAAACGCGTAATAATGTCTCTGAATACGGGACGATTCCGTTTGTACGGGACGGTTGGCAACTCTACTAACTAACCTTATGAATAAAATAAAGTTCACTATCAGTAACATCATAGCACCACCCAGCTGTATAGAAACTCCGTCATGCTAGTTGGCACGCAGTACGAGTTATTGTAACTGACAGTAAAAAGTCAGCACAACGAAAATAAACTCCACCTAAACTTGGTTTATATCTGACCTGGATAGACTGCAGGTCATAACTTCTTACCTGAAGCTCAGTTCACCTGACACTTGGACCGGCGGCTGCCTCGGGTCTCTCCTCGTCCTGCCTCTGATCTCCCTCATCCACCTGCTGGCCTCCACCACTTGCTAATTTTACTGAATCTGTGGAAGCTCTGCGATGCCACCACCAAAGAACTGAGTTATTTTTACACACCAACCAGCATCTGGCCAATCCACCACCTTTCATTGTTCATACCGTTCCAAAAAAAAAAAAAAATCATCGGCCCACCGAGCAAATGCCTGGTATGCCCGTCCAGCTATGGTGCCATCAGTTAACCCTTCGCGTGCCAACCGTGGCACGCGTGCCTGGGGTTGCAGACTCTGTTTTGGGGTTGCAGACTCGACTCTGTTTAGTTCAGCTATGGTTCCCTTGCTGCTCTACACAGGCAGCAACTCGTCTAATTCTCCACACATCTGTTATCCAACGCCCTGGATCAGAATTCCATCCCAGATCCATTCAAACCCTGTGATAATTACTAATCTTTTATCTAACGACAGTGCCTTATATATTTAGCTATCTAGCTAGATCTGGGTCATGCTATACAGCCTTCATGTTGTTAGGCAGTCAGGACTGCAGCATTTAACACTGAGGGTCAAAATGATGGTTGGTGGTTCTCGGTACAAATGGTCGATAAATGTTTTGTTTGTTTGGGGTTTTTTTGGGAGGGGAATGCAACACATCAACATTCTCTGATCATTAAACCCATTTTAGGAAGAGTTCGCTGTGCAGCCCGCCCCAGCTTGGCTAAAACAGACCTAACAACTGAAACATGAGTGGATTTATGGTTTGGTTTTGTTTTTTTAAGTGTGTGTGACCTTTTACTGTATTTAACTGGCTGAGCACTGTATAAGATGTGACATGTAAGAAGGGGGTTGGGTAAACAAGGCATTGGCTCACGTCCAAATTCCTTTTGCAAAACAGGCTGTACGGTGGGTACATGGAATCAAACTGTTTTCTCTGAAAAATCCAAACCATAAGTTGGCTTCTACCTCTGTTAAATAAATCTGTAATCATAACGGGTTCACCAAGTGAGCGGCTCCCCTGACTGGGAGCGTAGTCACAACAAAAGCACCTGAGCCTGAACTTGCACTGAACCTGTTGAAACAATCCTTCCCTGAACCTTAAAGAAAATAAAGCAGAGAAGGCGAGGTGTGAGGAAGCTGTGAGCTTTGTTGCTCCAGATCAACCTACAGGCACGTCTGGAATCCCCTCAGCCAAGAATCTGCTATTTTCACATAAAGGGTAGCAGCACTGCTGAGCGCATAGCCTGCAGTCACATACTGAGTGCTCAGCCATGTATGTGTGGTATGAAGCCAGCTCTGTGAATGCCCTTTGCATTTTGTAACTGCATGTTGCCTCCAAATAAGATTCACAGGCAGTGGAAATGTCACCACTTCTTCAGCTTAGTATCAAATTGTATTCTGCAAAAAGTCACTGGATTTTATTTCCCTCAACATTAAAATGTTTGGGTTATTTTTGCATCAGTGAGCACATCAAAGGAGAAACCCACCTGCTCTAATGTCGCTGTCTTCCACCCACAGGCGGCATGTTCGAGTACGTGTCTGGGGCCAACTTCTTGGGCGAGATAACAGAGTGGGCTGGCTTCACTCTGGCTGGTCACTCTGTTCACAGTGCAGCCTTCGCCATCTTTACCGCAGTGGTCCTCGCTAGCAGAGCTGTGGCCCACCACAAGTAAGAACAAAAACAGGCAGCGTTCTCACACTCAGAGCAATTTTCCTGGAGTGTGCACACTGTACATTTTAAACAAAATTCAGATTTAACACAGGAAAATTTCTTGTTCCTTTGTTCTTGCTCTGCAGATGGTACCTTGCCAAGTTTGAGGACTACCCTAAAAGCAGGAAGGTGTTGATTCCCTTTCTGTTCTAGAAAACTGGACACCTCGAAAGGTAATGTGTTCTTCGCCGTTGCAGGAGAACACATTCCCGTGATCATTTGCCTAATTTAGAAATTCTCTAATGTTGCAACAAACCTTGAACACAGCTTATTTTTTTTTCCACTGAAAACAAGCTCACTCTAGGTGTGAAGAAGCAATAGTTAAAAGTCACCATCTCAGAAAAGTTTTTATCATTTCTGTTACGTTGGTAATAACATCACAAAGCACCAAGGAACCTCAACAAGCATGGACTGAATGTGCTGGAAGTGTTGCGTTTGCAGGAGAGGCGACATTCAGCTCTCCTCCAGAGGAAATAAAGGTTGTGAATGGAGTAGCTCCATGGTAATATACGGGATTTATGACAGTCTACATCAGCAGTAAACAGCTTTAAGACTCTCCTCCTGCTCTGCATATTCTCCCAGTTGGAACATAAAGTTGGAAATGCAAAGCAGACATTTAAAATGGTCATTTTATCCTCAAGATTCAGCTGTTGCAAATCTTTTTAACGTCGATTCACATCAAATAGATGAGTTCTGAATTACGTCGAATGTGTTTTCTACTGGATTTTGCTCTGGGTGTCATCTACTGACCTCGTCATCTCAAAGTCCTGAAAGAGAAGCAACTTTGTGAATGTAACTGCATATCTGGACTTAAAAAAGACTGGTCTGCAAAATTTGAATAGGAATGAAACATTATATATTAAACAAAAGTGGGAATCTGAATTATGTCAGAGGATGACTGGCGATCCGTTTGTCTCTCACAGCATAATTCCACCAGCTCTAGACGATGAAGAGAATATGGCTGGAAAAATGTGATTAGGTTCTTTATTACACCTTATATCAAAAGCAAGCAGCTGAAAACACCCCAACGATGCTGGAGATTATGTGGAGACTGGGACGCCAATCATTCTCATGTGTTTTGGAAGTGTGAAAATAGCAAACCTTACTGGGAAAGCATTGCGGTGACAATGAAGAAAGTGCTGGGGTATGACGTGTTGTGTGAGGCACGAGTATTGTATTTTGGAATATGGGAAAATGTAAGAAAAGGAGGACCATTACTTGTTTAAAATTATATTGTTGTCAAGCAAAAAGATAATAACAAAAAACTGGCTGAAAAGTGACCCTTTAAAATTGGAAGAATGGACTGATGTAATTGAGGATATAGATAGAGAGATATAGATATAAAAAAAAAATGAGACGCACACAAAAATGGAGAAAATGACCTACACTTTGAGACTGAAATCTGATAAACACCGAAAACAGTGGACAAAATGGATAGCCTATAACACTCACTCAACCCCATAAGGCAGGGACCTCTCCTCGTTGGAGGTTTTTTTTTTTTTTTTTTTTTTTTTTTAATTCAAATAGCTTTTGGTTCTTGTTCCTTTGAGGCATAGGCGGACGGCCGGGCCCTGAGACAATGGGGTCCTGCTATTACCCGCTCCGGGTTCAAATATGTTATGATTGTTGATGGAACTGGACCTGTCGGAGAGAGGACCAGACTTCGGGCCCTGTCTGGCAGCCTTCATATGGATGCAAGGGGCTGGGTGGATGGTGTTTTTGGGACGGGATTGATAAGACAGTACTTTGGGTATTCCCTGGCCCCCTCTCTATACATATGTGTATAATTATTCTTTGTTTTCTTCACCCCACAGATTAGGTGCGCTTTATTCCTTTTAGTTTGTTTCTTTTGTGTTCCTTTTTCGTATTTTTTGTTTGCATGTACTACAAAGTTGGAAAAATGTACAAAATAAAAAGGGAAAAAAAAGACAGACTTGCATCAGGCCTGTCCCCCACTCATGGACTGCGGGGACAGAGAATGGAGATCAAGCACAGGCGTCAATAAGTCACCCATGCCTGAAATTAGAAAATAAGAGTTGCCCCAAAACATGCCCCATGCTGGGAGTTTCTCAGAGAGATGGTGAAGAAGTGGAGAAGAAATTAGAGAAAAATATTGGCCAGGTGAAAGCAGGAGGACAACGCGTGCTGAATGAATAAAGCTGTGCGAGATGTGTTTTTGAAGGGACGGAGAAAAACTGGAAGTAAAGACAGGAACAGGAAATATTGGACTTGTCTCTTTCGCTCCATTACGGTTTCAATTTTGTTACCGTGAGTCATAATCTTGTCAGTGTAAGTTAAGACTTTTCTTAAATCATGTCATGGTTTGTTGGTACTCAGGTGCCCTTTTTTGGGTGGGTTTTAAAAATGACTTTTTATTCAAAAGTGCAGTTATCTTTAAAGTTTGCTCACTCATTTCCTGATGAAGTCCTTTTCCTGTCACAACTGAGGTCATGTCTTTAGGAATTTGATAAAGGGATTTTTACACTTTGTCACCAATAAATACTTTGACTGCTGCGTCTGAGTGTGATGATAAATGATGGCTGCTTTGCAGAGTGACGTCCTTCATGCCCCCACCTTCTCTCTCTTTTTTCCAGGGTGTTTTTTTTTTTTCTAGTTGTGCATCCTCTGTCTGGGCTCCTTGTAATTGCATCACTATATTACACAGACACTATTTACAACTGAGCGTGCCATTTGCCTGTAATACCATTCATCTTCATGCACTGTGTAATGGCTTGTTGGTCCCTAACTTAGACACACAGGCTCTGGATACAAGTAATATTTAATATACGCATGCTATATAATTTAATGTAACGTGGAAAAGCAACAACTAAGCAGCATTAACAACCTTCAGCCTTTAAGACTGCTGCATGCGAACAAACACACATCTGTGGTAGAAAAGTAAAATAACAAGGCACTGCTGCATGTTCTGCCCACCTTGCAAGCCATAGACTGTATATAAAAGATGGACACAGCTGTCCGATGTGAAAAGTAAAGCCAGCCTGGAAATCTACTTTCAAGATTTATTGAAAACAATAAGATGTTCATTTTGTAAACTGTGGACCCAATAAGAGGGAAATAAGGATAAAGCATGAAATGTTTATGACTGGATCAACCTTGTGATTGACAAGTCACTATTGTCGCCTCTGTCAGTGCGCCCCAGGGTGGCTGTGGCTACAATGTAGCTTGCCATCACCAGTGTGTGAATGGGTGGATGACTGAACGTGTAAAGCGCTATACAAATACAGGCCATTTATTGTATGAGTGGCCATTGGAAGCAAAAGTGAAAATGACGAAGGGTTCAAAACAGTCAAGTCCAGCTTCAAGTCTGAAATTAAAGGAAACGTGAGGTCCTAGTCTTAGATTCCGTGTAAAATTTCTGTATAACAGTGCAGATGAACTTTATAATATATAAAGTTTCTGTTTTATGTCAAATTGTTTAACATTGTAACTTTAACAGAAATATTCAGTTTATTGTCATGCATGAAGAAAAACAGCATACTTGGTGTTGCACTGATTTCTGCCCTGTCATAACTAGCAGTATGATATCTTGGTCTTCCTTTGTGTTTACTGAGGTCTTAATATCCCTTGGTTATGATTTTGTAAATGGTGCAGGATCCCTCCTTTGCACCCAGAATGCAGGCGATGGACAGCAGTTTGAAGATGTTCTCTTTACCTGTAGATGGCGCATATTAACACACCTACACCTCCTAGGTTTAAACTCTTTTAACCCCCCCATCTTGCATTCAGGTGGTACAGTTTAGACTGTAGGTTCAGACCACAGACTGCATATAAAGTCGATGGCCCAGATTTGCAGTTTTGAACCTGCTCTGCGGTTAGATGATAATCAGTGGGTTCATTCTAATGATGTCCTTGTTATTACTGTACCTAACTGCACAGTGGGGGCAACGCACCACAGGCAATATGCTCACATGTAGAAACAGTGTAATGGCTGCTGACATTGTAAGCGCAGCTTCCCACTAATGTGGGTTAAATATCTGGAACATACTGCAGCCTCATTACTATTCAAGCCACATGCAGCCTCAGACAACTGCCTGCTTCCTTAATATTATCTCCTATTACTGTTATGCCTGTGAGCCTATTAGTGGCTTCTCCAGCTTCTCCTGTGTTGTTGTTTCTGTGTGTGTGTGTGTTCGTGTGCATCTTTTAGGCGTCTGTCAGCTACGGTCCAGTCGTCACCAATGTTGTAATCCCATAAAAGCTGACAATGAGGCAAACCAACCTTGAAACGACACGCACGCTGAGACATAGTCGGTGTCGGCGCTCGGCTCGAGCTGAGTCCGTGACATGAGAGATGAGAGGAATAACCTATTCAGTGTGCTTTGTCAGTGCCCGTGTTTCATGCAGTGTAAAATGGAAAAGATAGGAAGAAGAGATTGGCTTTCTGCAGGCGTACAGTGGGAGTAAGCATCTGTGTGTGTGCCCGAGTGTGTTTTATGGCAAGCTGCATATCCTAGCCGACACATAGTTTGCTCTAGGGGGGAGTTTCTTTGGCTATGTCACATGCTGCACGTGAGTAGCAGAGGTTGGGGGCAGGCATTATGCAAGATACTCTTTAAAAAGAAATACATACACATCCCAGAAGGTGCTGGTTATCCTGCCTGCCACTCCTTCACCGTAGTGTTTAATGGCTTGGGAAATTGCTGTTACCGGTGGGGCCTGGGCAGTATTGAGATACTGGGATGATGAACACCACCTGCTGTGCTTCACTTCAAAATGAACATTTGGAATCCAGGTCCGCAGTGTGCATCTGAAATAATAAACGGGGGAAAAGGAGGCCCTTTAAACTTAGACGGGGGGGACCATGTTACTGTGTTGTTGTACTTAGATCGTATGAAAAGCCTCTATGTCCTTATATACAGTCTGTGTTTGCACTGCAGTGTAGGCTTACTGCTGTGTGTATGTGAGCAGCATTTCAAGGGCCAGAGTTTGTGGCCTCGAGGAAGTGTTTGGGATGCCGGCAGTCTCATGGCCTGATCTTCTTTTGAAGTAAATTATACTTTCCTTAAAATTTACATAGTTCCAGTTTTTGTCTTTCAGAGGAAGCTGCGGATCCATAGCTAGATCACCCACGGAAAAAGTCAGGTATTCTGCAGGGCCAAATCTGTTAATGTCCCCGAACTCTAATGAGTATATAACATATAAATTGGGGAAATCTATATAAATGATTTCTCTTTAATGCGTGAATATTTCAAGACATGCATTCGTGTCCAGGACGTTAATAGTCAATCATTTGTGCAACAATAAGCTTCTGTCCGGCCTCGTGTTGATGGGGATCCCCTATGAACCCACCCATCCATTCCTCCACCCACTGGTGAAAGCGGGGAAGTTGAAACTGAGCGCACAAGGATCTGCGGACTGCCAGGCCCTGCTTTATTTAAAAAAAAAATAGAAAGACCCCAGGTCATTTTATTCATTATCGACGTTTACCGTGTACCTCATTTGTTGTCCAGTGAATTATTTATCAAATTAAAATTCTAATATTTATTCCCTGCATATCATCAGTCTCCCGGCCGAGGAGCGATAAAGGAGTGGGCGGATTGGGGGTGGGGGGGCGCAGTCATCATTTAAGAAATCCCTGGTAGGACGCATGCGTGTGGATTTTGAAGAGCATACGCCATATTGAATTCCCGTAGGAATCAGCTAGCAAATTTTCCAGCTAGCGGTGTAAAAGGGGGCCACTTTATCAATGGTCCTAATTCGGTTTAATGTTCAAACGCGTCTGTTCTCGTAACCCCGGACAGCGTAGCGACCTTTGAAAGGTCCGAGAAGCGGCGCAGGTTCATCACGGGCTCGGAAGTGTTAGTTAGGGACTTGTCGGGGGGGTTACCAGAGAAAGAAGTTGAATGGATCCGAGGGTAGCTTGGATTCAGCCCGAACAGAAAGGACCTGCGAACGCCTTATGGATGCACGTCTGGGAGACCTCTCAGGGAGTACGGACTCTCTCCGCTCAGCAGCAGCTCCACAATCAAAACCACAACCAGTGTATGAGTTACGCGGTTTTAAAAAATGTGGCGACCGCCGTGGCTTCGAGCAAGAGCATCTGCAGCAGCAACGGTAACGTTACAGGAAGCATGAGCAACGGCAGCAGCCATCGTAGCATCACGAACGGCGCTGCACACAGTAGTAGCGGTAACGGCAATGCGATTCCTCCGCTGGGGAGAGCACTGTCCAACAGGAACGTACACAACTCTTTAACCCCGTCGAACATCAGCGAGCCAGGTGAGGGGAAAACTGCGTCCCATAAAACGGGATCTGCCTCGTCGTCTTCGCAGGAATCCGGGACGGACAGTCCCCCCTCCAGCTGCTCACTTGAGAGGACTATGGATAGAAATGTTACGGGGAGTATTAATAATAACGTCGGGGGTGCCAACCTGCTCTTCAACTTGAGAGACAGCATGGACAATAATGTCAACCTTTACCATCACCGTCACCCGCAGGAGCACCAGGCTTTCAAGTTACAGCAGATTTGCGTGAACCAGCATCAGGTTCACCCCTCTGTACCTATTAATCAACCACACAGTCATCACCCGGGCCGAAGGAAAAGTGACAACAAGGCGAGCACTTATGGGATGAATTATTCGATTTCTAACTGCACTAATGGCAATTATGCGAGCACTTGCACGCCCTGGAAGACGAGGGAGTACAGCCCAGGGGTACTCGGGTGAGTGACTTAACCGCATCGCTGATTTGTGGTGAAATAAGCTGTAATAAGTTGACAAACGTCTCCTGACGCTGTCGTCTGTTTGGCAATATAAACAGTATAGTTATATATTATACTCTTGTTTTGCAATGCAGTTGGATTATGGCGGTACACTGAGTACTGGAGAGTAAGCTGGACATTTTTCTTCTTGCCGTTGGCTGATTAGCTAACCGTTATAGCTGCGTAAAGGCAGCCGCAGACGGCCAGAAAAAGACCGGAAGTGCCGTGATTTGGTATTCAGAAGGTTAAACTGGGCCGTTACCGAACACGATAATTCCAGCAAGCTGTCGAGCCCAACTATTAAGTAAAGCAATAAAATGTGTTCTGAAGTGTTGAATAATGTGTTGGTGTGAAGCGAGTTTGAGTAGATTTTCTTAATGGTTTATTTATTTAGAAGGTGCCGACCGGATACGCTGCTTTTAAATGTAGTCCGTTAGTTAGCCTAAACGAGGAGCCTAAAGCTAATTTACCCAACGGCTTCCTATGCAGGCTGGACTTAACGTGAAAAACTGTTTAAAAACAGAATTACAACCTCTTTATTCCTCCAGTGAAATGTAATTACACAGAACTAGAAATTAAATATGATAATCTATTTACAACATTTTTTTTTTGTTGACGAGGTTGAAACCAGCTTAATTTGAACGATATGGACAACTGCACTTAACCTGTTAGCAATCTGCTGTGGTGAATCCGAAAAGTAATCAGGCAATCTGGCAGTGAGCGTGGGAGGTGAAACCTGCGAGATTAATTCTCAATATTGACTGTTTTAAACATAATTCGATACAATTTGTGGGGGAAAGGACTAGTTATGTGCAAGGTACGTGCTTTAGTTCAGAATTAATTACCTTTGTTCCCAAGTTAATTTGGTTGCACTCCCTATTTGCAGGTTATTCTTTTGTAGATCTGCCAATATGACATAACATACAGGGTGGATCCCAGAGTACTGAAGTATGATTAAAATCAGTTTCCAGGAACTCTCTTTAGCCACAGATTAGCTATATTTTCTTAGTATTGAGTTCACCTAATATTTAATGTCTATAAATGGTAAATAAGGGTTGTTTAAATTTGCAATATCTGCATTGTTGGTGTAATAAAAACACTAACTGAATAGCTTTTGATTTTCAAGTATAACTGAGCACTAACAGAAGCCCTCCTGAAACAAATGAGCGAAGAATTTCTGAATGTGTTGCAGGAATTTGTGATATTTGTAATGGCTGCTTGCACCCATCTGGGAATCTTCTGTAACAACGAAACAGTGTTTGTCACGAAAGCAGTTCCACATGCGTGATGCAGAGTTTCCCAATTGCAGTGAAATCTAAGTGAGCTGAGAAGTTTGAAGTTGTTAATGAATGTTTTCTTCTGAAACCACAGTGAATTTCATCTTGTAATTCGTGGTTCTACAAGTTTTCTGACACAAGTTTCAGCTTGTGTGCCGACTAGTGTTGCTTTGGTTTGCCTTCAGGGGTGCCCTTTAAAGTTCTGCACAGAGAGGGAGTTTCACTTCAAACTGGAACAGTGTGAACATAAAAATACTTGTATGTTGTGGTGGAGTAAAGTTGTAAGCTTTGAGTGTTTACTGTAAGATTGCTTGTCAGGGATGGCTCTGGTAATAGCTATTATTCTAACTGTGGGCTGTGTGGAGTGTAATCATTGGACAGTTAGCATGGATACACGCTGGACTGACTGGTTTGCTGACAGAGTTTTCACCAAGGAGTGGGCCCATGGGGCTGAGTGCATTTTCTTCAGGGCTCTGGTAATTGATTGTGACAGTCCCCCCCTGTTCTGTATTTCACACTGGCATCGTGGCATGCATTCCTAGGAAAAAAAACGAATGGGTCAAACAGACTTCCTCTGTTCGAAGGCATTTAACTGGTCAGAAATCTGTACATTATACGTGCCCCGTTGTCAAACACAAATCCATATCAACAACGGGCCTGGGAGACTCCCAGGCCTACTCTGGCCCTCCAGTGTTTTACTTAAACCTTGGTCACATTCCACTCAAAACCTCAGGTGTGTGTTGTGCCGTTGTCTTTCCGTAAGCCAAATGTATTCAGTGAAGATGAGTATTCTGCAAAGCATAGCTCCTCTGCACGTTGACCACTTTAGTTCAGGCTTATTTTTGGCCTGGTGGTTACAATATGGGGCAGGGCTACAGTTGGCCGAATCTAGGATGGTTAAATTGGTACTGATCTAAGAGACTTCTCATAAAGGCATAGAAAAACTTATGTTTTGTCTTTTTTAAAAAAAACCAAATATATCAAATTATTTAAGTTTGACTGTTACTGAAGCAGGCAGGTTTAGTAACGTGGTTTTATAAAGTTGCAATTCCAAAATATATTTATGCATTTTCAGACTTCACAATTAGACCAGATTTCCTAATTGAGTTTTCCATTATCACAGTATTGGGAATCTTCCAGTCAAATCCAATATTTATCTCCATTTTCCCAAGAAATCTGTTTGATATGCTGAAATAACAGCTGTAGCTTCTTGATCAAAAGAGGGCACCAGTTCAAAATAAGACTGTTTGAAGTTTGTTATTGCTATGATCTGAAACAGGGATGCAATGATTTAGAAATAACAACAGATCAATAAAATAACAAAGTAACATCTACGCAGCTTTTTTTTTTTTTTTTTTAATTTTTTTTAGTTTTTTTAATTAAAAGAAAGAATCTTAAAATTTTTGCGACACAGCCAATTACAGGTGGGTAGATCAGTCTAAATGACCCAACCCCAACACTGGTATTGGATTGATACTAGCGCAATAGGATTGATAGTTTGTTTGTATTCTCCGAGTTCAGTATGTAGCCCACTGAACTGTGTTAACGTTTTACTTCTGGGGGAAATGTAAGAAACCCCCTCAAAAATCTCAAACATCCACTATGAAAAATGAAAATGTTCAGTTTACAAATTATTGATAATTAATCTCATAAGTCATGACACAGTGTTCTCCACTGCATAAGCCGTTTGATGCACTAAATGTATCAGTGTCTGCAATATGGCTGCATTTCCTCGGTATTGGATCAATAACAAAATTTGCAGTATCACACAGCACCACAGCTGACGCATATGGGCCAGCGACACTGGTTAATGGCATTTTATTTTCCAGTATGTTGATATCAGTCAACAGGGTCACTGCTAGCTAATGGATTCCTAATTTAAAGTGGGCCCATGCTAGTCTAATGTGGTGTCAGCGATTTCAAATAAAATTTGCCTAGATGTCCAAAGAACATAATATGCAACTGTTAAATGTAACTCTTACTCCACTGGAATATTACCCATTTTAATCACTTTAACAATATAATATAAAACTTACTGTCTGAAAACACTTGGAGACCTAAAATTCTTTTCTCATTGTCTCACATATGTAATGCTTCAATGATAGAAACGTTAAACAAAGTTTGAGGTCAGTTTATGTACCTCTGTGACCTGAAAGCTTGGGCTCAGATGGTTTTAAACACACTATTTTTTTTTTCCTACTCCTGGCTCTCTATGATGTCAGTGAGAGCAGATATCCCCAATATGGTCATCTCCCGCCCCTCCCACCTGCTGTTCAAACCTTCTGTTCACCCTTCAGACAGAGCATGAACTGGGGACCAGTGTAAGATGATTAAGGATTATATTGATGTGTGAATTGTGAAAAGCTAATTTGGAGTCTGAGAGTAAGAATACGAAGCTGGAACTGAGTATAAGTCCCCTTACATGGCAGCTTATTTGGGATAATGCGCTTTCTCAAATGACACTGTGGTGCAGAGAAGAAGCATTACTCGTGATCTGGTTTTACCGGGATGTTACAGAGTGATGCTTTTTTGGGGGTGGGGGCTGTCATCAATCACTTGTAGAGTTGAGGTTCATTAGCAACAGCTGATACAATCCGCCACCTGCTGCATTTGTCATATTAAACACTGAACATGACGATCGGTACCTGCTAAAATGAGAAGCCACTTCCTGAAGGTTTTGAACCCTGTGACAGTCTTGCAAGTCGAAGTTCATTTTCATTAGGGAAGCTTTCATTAGTGCTGTAACACTACCAGGCTGAGGTGCATATTCATTACACCTTGAGATCTGCTTGTGGCATCGATTATGTTTTAATAAGCTGTTGCAGTGTTTCTCAGTTTGCAGTGTCCATATAATCATGAGCTTTGTTAGTACATGTATACATCGGCAGTAGCAGTGTGAACCTTTCCAGAGCAGTGACCACGTAGTTGGATTATTTTTAGTTCATTCTTGTACTTAACCCTTATTTGTCCTTTTGTCCAGACTCCACGAAGAGGTGATGGATTTCTACAAATACATATCTCCTCGGCCGGAGGAGGCAGCTATGAGGAAGGAGGTGGTGAACCGGATAGAGGTGGTCATCAAGGAGCTGTGGCCTACTGTTGATGTATGTTACGCATGCACACGCACACATGTTTGTTTGGATCAGCATAAATCAGAGACTTCACTGATATCCTGTCAGTGTTCCTAAATCATAGCTGAAACTATCAAATGTTTCAATACAGTACAGTGTCCCCCCCCCCCTTTTTTTTTTTTTTTTAAATAATTATTATTTTATTTTTTCTTTCTCTGTCTGGGAAAAAGACGCTACCTTTGATCTTTTTGGGCCGCAGCTGGCAGTCTTTGAAACTAACCTGGATCCACAGCAGGTGGAGCACCAACTGTTTGTTTTTTAACTGTGCACATCTATGCATACCAGCCTTGCTCTCACTACACACTCCTTTAACAGCTGTACATTTTAATTCAATGATTTTATTATTTAAAGGAACATGCTTAAATTTTGAAAATTCAGCTAGTGCTTTTTAAAAACTATTTATTTTTGACTGAATAATTTCATTAGGCTACAACCCTTAAAAATGAGCTTAAATTAGGCACAAAAATTTCAAAAACTGTAAAGACAAAATGTATTAATATGACATTTGAAATATCACTGGACAAGAGATGACATCAGTTATTGCGATCAAGAAGTGTGATTGGGCGTGAGAGATTAGTCAGCTCGGATGTTTTTTGGCCAGGTTTAGTGACTTAATCACCTGGCAGCATCACAGGACCGCAGGTGTGCACGTCCAAGTTTCAGTCTGGCACATGTCACCCCTCCTCCTGTTAAACCGCAAGCTAACAAACAGACTCCTAGTTTTAATTTTCTAAATAACAGACAGACGTGAGATTGGCATCGATCTCTTACTCACACTTTTGACCAAACTGTTCCTCTTTAACAAAAGTACTATGTGTCAGACCCAACAAAAACTGACCCCATACTACCACTGTTTTGTAGTTTCCTTAGAAGGAATGAGAACATAATTAACTAACTGGAAAGCAGTTATGAGACACTCTTTAAAACAGAAAAATTAGTGTTTGTACTCGCACTTGAGAGGTGTAGAAATGGTGATGGAGGATCTTGCAGCTGGTTGAGAAGAGTACAGCAAGGCGCGGTTGATGCACTGCCTCTCTCGTTGCTTAATCATGTAAAACACGCGCAGCAGTGATTTGTTGGCTGCCAGTCTTCACCACTTCTGCTGTGAGCCACATTGTCAGGTAAATGGATCAAGCCTCGGATTGTCCCAGCCTCCCTTTTCATTTCCATGTATTTACCCTGGCCTGTCGTGGTGCTTTTGCCTTGACGGAAAAGGAAATGACTCCGCTTCCTTTGGAGAGCATTCACTTGCAGCCCTCAAGCACAGCATTTTTGTTCTTTGCTATTGTGTACTTAATTTGGCAGCGTACTTAACTTGGCAGTGTTTACAGTCTCTGAAGTAGGGAGCCGGAAATGCCTAAGTCCTGGTCGTTTGCAAACATTTGAACTGGATATATACAGCACCACTGCAAATGAGCTAGAAGTGTAGTTGTTGCAAGTTGCCAAACCCTTTATGGTTAGAATGTGATGTGAAGAGCTGTAACACGTCAGCTTGTATGCCATGAATGACAGTGATTTTGGTCATTTTCACACTTCTGTAACCATGTTTTACCAGGTCCAAATATATGGCAGCTTCAGCACAGGGCTGTACCTTCCAACAAGGTAAGAGCAGGATTTAAATTTATTCAGTTTTTAAATAGCCAACTTAATTTTGTTCCTGATTTGTTTTGCTGCGAGGTCATTTTAATTTTAGGACTAATTAATGTTTGTTTAAATTAATTTTTTGCCCTTAGTGATATTGACCTGATGGTGACTGGGAAGTGGGAGCGCCCGCCACTGCAAGAGCTTGAACAAGCTCTTCGCAAGCATGAAGTTGCCGACCCTAACTCCATTAAAGTGCTGGACAAGGCTACAGTAAGTAGAGACAAGCAGGTCGTGCTTCTCCACTCTGTGCCTGTGTGCACCTATAGCATGTCATTGCATTTGGGCCATCACACTGGAGCACAGCTGATTTATTGGTGGGACAATACTATCGGCCAATATTGGCTATTTTCTGCATTCATAGCGGCCAGCAACTGATCCTTTATTGCAGCTGGTTGAGAAGAGTTTAACGAGTTATTGGCTGGTATTTATTAAAAAAAACAAAACAAAGAAAAATTAACACTTGATGGTGAAAAATGCTTTCTAATATATTAGTCCAAACTATCCCATAGGATTAGTTAGATACCTGTTAGCTAGTCGAGCCGCACTGATTTATTGTTGGACCATAGATTGGCGACTTGCAAATCTAACTGTATTGCCATTCACAATGGCTGCTAAATGAAAAGCATGGTTTGTTGACACGATATCTGCAATTTCCTGGTTAGCAACAGAGTCCGGAGTAGCATAAAAGAGTATTTGAAGAAAATGGAAAACATAAATGAAACTCATAATAAACTTTATGGAAATCTGTTTTGTGGGCCTCAAAAAAAATCAGTTGTCAAATACATCACATTGTTAAATCACCTGCTGTATCAGCTGGGCTCTACATGACATCCGTATCTTTATAGCTCAGTATTTTCTACAAAAGAAACTTGTGAAATGTTTCTACAGAAACAGACGGATTAATAAAGACAATTCAGAAAATTTACATAAATGTCAAAATTAAAAACTGCTTATTTCTCAGTAAGGAACTAGATGATAAATTTCCACCCTGTGTATAAAATAGTAATTGATTGCTTTGGCCTAATGATAAAATGATAGTTCTTCACACTAACTAATAAATGCTTGTAGCTCAAGTAAAGAGAAATCAAGAGGAGAGCTGGAAGAAATCCAGGCAAACAAAATTTGCCACCAAAAAGCTCTTGTGCACTTCCAGTGCCCAGAAGTATAAAGCTTTGACTTATTCCCTTTAATGTCCACTTTAACCTGTGAGACACCGTCAGTGTCGTCCATCTGTTTGCCTCACAGTTGACACATTTCCTGAGTTGTGGTGGACTTTCTGTCCATTTCTTTCTTGATTAATAGTCTGCTGTTTTTTGGAAACCACTATGATGCGAATGCTGAAGTGCGTACTTTGTCTGCTCTTGTTCACCCAAAATGAAAACTTGCCGTCATCTGTTCAGCCGAGGTCAGTCATACTTTACTTACCGACTCATTTCGGTTCCACAGCAACTTCCCTTCATTGTGTCAAAGCCATCACTCTGCAGCTCGGGCTAATGTGTGCACCTACTTCGGAGGTGTTTATAGCTCCTATCCTGCAGGGATACATTTGAAAACAGCAACTCAGTGGCCCGCACAGTCATCGTGTGGGCTGTGCACACAACCAGGCAAGCGACCACAGGCTTCAGTGCCTTCTTGACTGACATGATAATAAGTAGTTAATGGCTGAGTTTTCATTTTTGGATTAGCTTTTATTTCTAAAAGCTTGTCATTTGGGACAGTTGTTCCTTTTTTTTCCCCTTCCCTTTTTTCCTCTTTGTGTTCCAGGACACAGTGAGCATGTTTTTACAGAAAGACATGACTGTAGTGTTTGTTGATCCATTTCACTTCATCTTTCAGGTGCCAATCATCAAGCTGACCGACCAGAGGACTGACGTCAAGGTGGACATCAGTTTTAACGTAGAGACTGGAGTCAAGGCTGCAAGCTTCATTAAAGGCTACATGAAGGTGAGAGGTGCCTTCAGCGCTGGAGATTTTACATGGTTGGCTATACAGACGGGGTATTACTTCATATATCTGTTTGTGTGTCAGAAAGATTACACACAAAACTAAGCCGGTTTTCATAAAATTTGACGGAGAGCTGGACAAAGCATGAAGTTAGAACCCATGACATTTTGGTTTAAACCAGATCACTGTTCCTAAAACTGCAAATTAGATCAACGGCTTTGGTTGAAGATGCATTTGTGATTTGCGGACAGAGCTGGGATTTTGAAGCAAAAACACATGAAAGTCACTGGAAACTGTTTGACCTTTCTTTGATGATCACCCCTCCATCTTAAAGCACTCTCACGGGGCTTCGCTGGCTGCTGGCTGTGGATGTTTCTCCTATTTTTGCAGTAGCACAAATAACTACCCCACTCACACACTTCACCAGTCTGCTGCCTGGTAGTGGGCGCTGGCTTTATGGAGCTAGGAGTGACCATGTTTGGTGTAGTGATGGACTGACAAGTTGTTAGCTAAATGAATTAGCTCACAGCAAGGCATATTATTTGCTGTTTTTAACATGGGGACTTGCATTGCTGCTGCTTACTTATATGAGCAATGTGTTAAATCGTACCAGGCACAGAGGGGGAGACTTAGTTATTTCCTATAATTTGTTGTCTAAAGTCAAACTTCATGGCCATGTGTAGTTCTGGTACTGCTTTCTTTGTTTACTTAGACCAGAAGGCAACAGTGCACAGTAGAAGGAATACACTGAGATGGAGGAAGAGAGCAGGAAAAAGGTCATGTTTTCATATTTGAATTTAAAAAAAAAAAACCACTGGAGGAGTCACATAATTGCTGTCTTGCAGTGAGGTGGAACTTGGAAATTGGAAATTCCCTCTTTGAATATAGCCTACCCAGCAGTTTAAACCATTACTCTTTACTTCACTCCAATCTTGTACCGGCTCATCTCATGTCCAAAGTGAAGCTGGAACAGAACCAGCAACATCGCTCCGTCAAGCCCCCATTTAACTCCGTCAGTCTGTCCTGCTGAAGCTCTTGTTGCTAAATCTGCACAGCAGAGGTGAGTTTCGCACAGAAATTCCTGCTCGAGTTGGATCCATGCCCACTTTAATCACAGTTTTAGGAACTAATGCGGGAAAGGAATTCCAGGTGCCGCTGCTGCCGCGAGCTATCAGATTTTGTTGGGGCTTTTGTTTGCTGCCGTGATTGCATGTGGGCGTGACAGACTCGGTGCAGTCTTGTCATTGAAAGGTCAACTCAGAGTTGATTTTCACATGGTGGCCAGGTGCCTCAGTGCATCCCGCAGTCTTGTTCTTACTCCTTAAAAGGATATTTGAAAAGTTGACAGCGCTCTGCTGCTCCACTGGCACAGATACACACATTCTGCCAGGAGCTTGTGCTGCCTTTTCAATTGGAAAATCAAAAAACAGGTCCCTCTGGATTATCACACGCACCTCATATTGATAGCTTTTTAGAAAGTTTGGCCCAATTGGCAGCTTGACAGTTGGAAGTCGGGGTTGTAACAATTGGTACATTGAACGACTGAAAGTTTTTGTATTTAGCTTCATTGACTTGCTAAAAAAAACATTACTTTCAGTAGTAATCGTCTCTGTGTGCCTGCAGTGACCGTATAAGGATATCTGCTATTCTCAAATCAAATCACTTGGATCACTCAAATCATACAAAGCCAAGAACAAAAAAAGGAAATAAAAAAATTGACCATCCAAATTTTTAACAATATTTATGATGAATATAAGGAAAAGCATTATATAAGATAAGTTATTTAAAGTTGACTTATTGATTTGTTGGATTCATTTGGGCTTGTGTTCTAAGTGTTTTTTTGTTGTTTTTTTTTTTTTTTTTTTTGGGGGGTGGTTTCTGAATCGAGTTAGTTTACAAGATTAAACTGCGTCACGTTCAAAGTTGTGTTCACCGTCGCTTTGGATCAAAGCACCAGCCTGTCCCTGAGTCATGAATTAGGCTGTTCTTTAGACAAAGATTCACACCCTTAATGAGATAATGATTGACGTGCTAGTCAGCCGGATCATTTCATCTCTTTACTTATAATGTAGTCTAGTCTCGTTTCTGACTCACAGTTCTACATATATCTCATTAGAAACCCTCTTTCTCCTGAGTGATTTATGTAGCTGGAGCCCGAGTCAATTTGTTTTTATCTGCGTTTACTCTTAAGATTCTGTGCTGCGCTCTGGTGTTTTCTTACTTAATCTATAGTTTGAATCAGGCATTTTCATTCCACATCTGTCCCTGCATTTTGCTTTCAGAAGTATCCAGTGCTGCCTTACCTGATCTTTGTGCTGAAGCAGTTTCTGCTGCAGAGGGATCTAAACGAAGTCTTCACCGGGGGCATCAGCTCCTACAGTCTCATCCTCATGGTCATCAGTTTCCTACAGGTACAGGGATGTCATGTCACAACAGTTGAAGCGGATTATGTTGTAGTAGTGCTGCTTGATAATATCGTGTGCATATGTATTTATAGTGGCATAAGCAGAAGTAGTTTATTAGCTGTTGTAGGACAACATAAAATCGAATCTTTATTAGTGAAGCAGTTGTCTCAAATACACCCTAATCCAGTCTCTTTCCTTTCTCTTCAGCTCCATCCTCGTATCGATCCCACCAACCCCAGTGAGAACCTGGGAGTGTTACTGATCGAGTTCTTTGAGTTGTACGGCCGTAATTTCAACTACTTGAAAACAGGGATTCGCATTAAAAATGGAGGCGCATACATAGCCAAAGAGGAGATTATGAAGGGCATGACAAATGGATACAGACCATCCATGCTCTACATAGAGGACCCTCTACTTCCAGGTGTGTGTGAAATACCATCTGTCTCTAAACAAATAAGACTTTAAGCTACATTTTCAGGTTGGCATTTATGATCCAAAGAGAGGTCATCAGTGTGTCATACTATGTTTGATTTAAATTTTTAGTATCCTCTGGTGTTCGTCTTAAGACTGGCACAGCAGCTAAATATGTTTAAACCAATTACTGTAAAAGTTTAAAGTTTGATTTGTTTAAAACAATAAAATAATTTTTAAAGATGCTGTATGTATGTAAAACGGACATGTGTATTAACTGGCCTTATGTTACTAAGCTGGATAGCTCACAGTGTTGGAGCTTACAGCTTATATCTGTGTTAGAAGGCAAGCTAGCATTAGCCAGAACAGAGCTAGCTTATAGTCTAATTATATTCTCCAAATGAAATGAAAGTCAGTCAAGAAAATACCCTGCTGATGTTATCCCAAGTTTGGCCTTGTCTTGAATCATCTACGCATTTGGCCAGAAGGTTGGTGCGTTTGTTTGTTTATTTTTGTTTTTGTTTGTTTTGTTTTTTTTCTGGTTAGCATTGGCTAACAGTATACTACTCGCTAATTTAGACAATTTGCTAAATACCCACTAAAGCAGCTAGGTAGTGTGGACTCTTTGGGGAGAGTGCCATCTATTTTTGGTTTTGTCTTGTGTTGAGAGCTGATATTTGCTGGCTTTAGTGATTAGTGTTCTCCTTTGGCTAACGTTAGCTTATTGGGGTGCAGGGAAGCTGAAGAAAAGCGTTGAGGCATTTAGTGTAGAGCCCAAATATCCCATTTCGCATTTCACTCACTGACGGATTATTTTTTTTCTAAAGCTTGTATTATACAAAATGCTGCATAGTGCACTTTAATCACATGTATTTTTATATAGCTCACTCCAATACTCTGTCCATTGTGTGTTGAATAACACATTTTAAGATCAGTCATGCTTTGCACATTTTGCAATTAAGTAACAAGTAATCTAACAGCCACTAACAATTTTAGAAAATGTAAAACTTGGTTAAAACCGGTTAAATTGGTCTTTTTAAAATTTTTCCTCTCTTGTTTCCCCTCCACCTTGTAGGTAATGATGTGGGAAGGGGTTCCTACGGTGCCATGCAAGTCAAGGAGGTGTTTAATTATGCCTTCATTGTCCTGAGTCATGCTGTCTCCCCGCTTGCACAGTCATATCCCAACAAAGACTGTGAAAGGTTAGAATCCAAGCTATTTAAAAGTAATACTGACACCTTAGATAAGAGTAGAGCTCTTTTATTTAAATGTTTCTATCTTGTCCCTGCAGCACATTGGGGAGGATAATCAGGTTGACCAAGGAAGTGATCGACTACAGGGAATGGATCGTTAAGAAGTGGGGGGGCAGAGATTTGGTGCGACCGGACAACAGAGGTACAAATCATCGGGTTTCAAAACAAAATAGATGCAGTTTTGCCATTGATGCTATTCAATTGTCTCATTAAGCATCAGCTTTTTTTAATTTTTTTTATTTTAAAGCATGATATGTATTCTTACCATTAATTCTATTTCTTTAGTGTCGCCTCCCAAAAAGCCGGTGTCGGAGCAAGAGAACTGTGTGCTGGGAGGTGGTGTTGGGTCAGATGAGCAGCAAAGGGATTCAGTGTCACCCCACAGCGCGGACTCTCCCATGTCCATCTCCAGCCCCCAGCAGCACTCGTCCGCCTCATCAGTGTCCTCACTGTCTGGGTCTGATAACGTAAGAAACCCCATGCAGGACTAGTAACAATGCACATGCTGCTTGTATTTCTGATGTAGTTCTTGAAAAATACCAAACAGTTTCTTCTGATTATGCACTTGACATCCAGCATAAAAGGATAATGTTGCCACACACATGACATAACTACATGCCTCTTATCCTTCTAATGGTAGTACAGCTTAATTTACTGTCATTTTATTCTAGTATTCAGATGGAAATCTGTTTTTTTTTTTTTGTTTAACAATGTCCTCTGCTTTGATCCATCAGGACTCTGATTCAGCGTTGCCATGTCCCCTCCCTCCACCAACCCTGCCAGCTTACCCGCCTTTCCCACCCCTCGGCCTAGCTTTAACTCCAGGCCTCAACATGAGCACCGGCAAACCTGGCATGGGAGGACACCATCTGCTCATGCCTCCAGGTTCCCAGGTAGGCACGCGGCCGTGGCTACAAGCAGCAGTGATTGCCTGAATTAGCCTGAATTTTACATGTAAAATGGGATTATATAGTGGTTAAAATTTGGACTACAAATGAAGCATATTAAATCAGTAGGGTAGAGAACAAGACATAAAATGTGCAGGTTTTTGCAGATTTTTATTGCGGTATTCAATTAAAAAAACTAAACTACTAGATTTCCAATTTAAATTCTGCCTCTCTTTCCCCAGGCTCGCGTCTCACTGCCCGGTGGTCTAGCAATGCACTCCATGCCTGGCAGACAGGTGTGTATAGACACCGGGCTCCCCCCCTTCTTCCACATGCACCCCCCAGCCCATGCTCATGCCCCTGCCCCTTCCAGCCCCCAGCCTCCGCCCAGTCCCCACTCCAGCCACACACATAAGGTAGGCGCTGGATGCCACAAACACACTCAAATGCACTACCGAGACAACCTTGTCTCCCACACAGGGTTTCCACTCTGTCATTTCATTTCTTGTCTCTCTTCAGCGTCTTCATCCTATGTCACATGTTTGTTATTTCTCATTTTATGCTCTCATTATTCTGTACAGGTTACATAAAAAATTCAATTGCTATTTGCATTCCAATAACTAATGACATTGCTGCAGCTGTGATAGTGCTTAAAAACTGGTGATTTTCTTGTGCCCCGCCTTTATGCTAAACCAAGCTAGCTTTCACCAATATGCACCGCATTGGTCGCTGCTGTTTATTGTAATGATTGGTCAATGTGGCCGCTGCATTGCCCAGAGGGAGCCACGCCTCCTAATGCATGCACCATGAAGAGGTTTGGTTTTGATACAAATGCCAGACATCTATTTATGGAAATTAGTTTTCCATACCACATGCATAATATATCTAAAGGGGAATATGACAAAATCTGCAGCTGGCTTTTTGCGTGTTTTGGTGACGTTTAAAAAGTGGTGAGTGCTTTAAAAAACTGACTTCAGCTACTTCAGCATTGAAATGACTGGTCTGTCCAGTCCTGTGAGTCTTTATCGTTTGGAAACGTTCAATCAAACAAGAGCACAAATAATACTGTGCCCTTTTTTTTTTTTTTTTTGTTTTGGGGTTTTTTTTTTTTTTCCCCATATTTGTCACACTTAAATGTTTCAGATCATCAAAGACATTTTAATATTACACAAAGATAACTGGAGTAAAAACGATAACTGGAGTATTAAGGGGGAAAAACCCATCCAAACCTACCTAACATTATGTGGAAAAATGAATTTAGTTTCACTAGCCACACTCAGGTCTGATTACTGCACGACCTGATGAATCAAGATATCACTTAAAACATATCCTGTGTAACAAAGTGAAGTAGGCTAAAAGATCTTAACAGGCAACATATCATCATGCCGTGACCTAAAGAAACTCAAAGGATGAAACGTGGAGTCGTTGCCATCTATTAGTTTGGGAAGGGTCACAAAGCCATTTCCAAAGCTTTGTGAATCCAGCCAATCAACTGTCCACAAATGAAGAGAACTTGAAACACTGAACTTTTCCAGAATTGGCTGGTCTGCCAAAAAATAGTCTAAGAGCCTCAAGAACTCATCTAGGAGGTCTCAAAAGAACCCAGAACAACAAATACAGAACTGCTGGCCTTACTTGCCTCAGTAAGAGTTTCATAGGAAAAACAAACGCTGCCAACTTAAAAAAAAAAAAAAAAAAAAGAAAAAAAAAAAGTTTGTCCCACATTTTTGAAAATATTCTGTGGACTGACGAGACAAAAGTTTAAGTTTTTGTAATGTTTGAGCCAATCAAACATCAGCTGTGGAACTAACACAGAATGTTATAGAAAAGATCATCATTGCAACAGTCAAAACATGATGGTGCTAATGGTGTGATGGTCTGCAGCTGCTTTACAGCTTCAGGACCTGGATGACTTGTTTTAACTGAGCACCATGAACTCTAGAAAATCCAGAAAAATGTCCAACCATCAGTTTGTCTTCTGAAGCTTAAACACACTGGGGTTATAACCAGTAATTTATTTATTTTTTAATGGTTTTGGAGTGGACTAGTCTAAGTCCAGACTTCAGTCTGATTGAGATGCTTTGACATGTCCTTAAACAGGCCAGTCATGGTGGAAAACCCTCCAATATGTCTGAATTTAATCCTGGAAAGAAGAGTGGGCCAAATATTATGTTTCTGTCTAATATAAAAATTTATTTGATCTGAATCATGTGCATGTGACAAATATGCAAAACAAAAGAAACCAAGAAGGGGGCAAAGACTTCTTCACAGCAGTGGCAGCTTGTATATCGGTTCCTGCCTTCTAGCTCCAGCGTGCATTTATTTCTGTGTTGTGGTTTTGCTCATGTTTAATCACAGAGCAACCACAAAGACAAGTCCGCACACAAATCTGTTGGGATCACAGCTTTGATCCTTTTCCCTCCGTCTTCTCCTCGTCTCCATCTCTCTTCAGAACGGAGCCAAGTTCAACGGGAAGGGCTTCCACAATCCGCCACTGGTCAACAACGCTGTTCTGGCTAACCGTGGATACACGCAGCATCACCGCAACACTTGGCGACGCAGGAAGAGGGACAGCCTGCCGGTTAGCCTGAGCAGATAGAAACCTCTCCTCGCCGTTTCCTCCGTCTCCTCTCCGACTGCATGCCGCGGCTCTTCGTTCGTCTTGAAGGAGGATGGACAGGCAGACAAGAGGACCAGAGACCAGCAGTTTTTACTCCGAGGGCTCCTCAACATGGAACAGCAGCCCTCAGCTCTGCATCTTACTCCTCTCTGTACCTTCCCTCCCCTTTTTCTTTTCTTTTTTTTGCATGACTTTAATTCCATTTTTTTTCAGTATTGTGTCTTCCTTCTCTGCGTTCAGGTCGGTTTACTTTTTTTGGAACTTAGCGTTGACAGTATTGCTAAGCTCACTTGACCTCATCTCGACCCTTGCAGCCAAGCTGCCCACGGTTTCCTTTTTACAGTTAATACACTTAAAAACAAAAGTTTTTTTTTCTCCATTTTGTGCAATAATGTTATTTTTCTTTTTGAAACTAAAGTAAGAGCTTATTTAATTTCGTGTGTGTGTGTGTGTGTGTGTGTGTGTGTGTGTGTGTAAAGGCATTTTTATACTGTTATTTTATTTTTGTAGAGTTTTAAATTTTGTTTACGAAACCTTTCCCCAGGCAGCATCTCTAAAGTGTGTGTGTGTGTGTGTGTGTGTGCGCATCTCTCCATCAGGTTGAGATGGACCCAGGTTGAAATGCCCCCTCCCCCCCCTCTTCTTCTCTCCTCTCTTTAAATGTGGTCTGCTTAAGGGAAGCCGTATCAGAAAAGCATAATCTTGGCATTTCTGATCATTTCTCTTCACATGTTTTCTGAAAATGGGCGAGGTGGGCAACAAAAGGGAAAAAAAAATTCCCTATGGAAGTTTTGTTCCTCGCTCCAGTTTTTCTAAGGCATGCTGAGGGGAAGTTGAGGGAATGAAACTCTGCCCTGGGATATCCTTGAAGCACAGGGAGAGGCTCAAGTTTTGTGGCCACCTGAGGATTGTGTGAATGCGCGTATCTGTTTGCGTCTCTTACGGGAATCTGTCGTTGTCTCATTTTGTCGTTTGGGGAGAGAAGGCTGGCAAAAGAAGGCTGGCCTGATAGCTTTGTCTTGGCCATATCTCTCTCCGTCCGGAGGATTTTCAGCCTGTTTTGTTTAGGCTTTGTGTTCATTTTTTCTTTTAAAGTTGTTGTTGTTATTATTTTTTGTAGGAGCATTGGGGCCACGAAGGCAACAGCTTATCTGACTTGAGTTAGAAGATCAAGAATGGCGGGCAGAAAGTCACTGAGCTGTGTCAGAGGGGGCGTGGCTGTGGAAAATCTGATCCCAGGGCTGAGGTCAGCTCTCGCCTGCAGCTGTAAATTAGCGCAGACCAACACTTTAGATGCTCAGCGATAAGGTTTCTCTCCTTTTTTTGTGGTCCTGGACAAAGGAGGAGGGAGCGAGGATGGGGCGTGGGGGGGGTTTCTTCCTGAACCAAGGACCCTGAGTGAAGGGAATTATATTTTGATTCCATTAAGGAATCTTGTGTGTATTCGATTGCCAGGTACTTCCGCTAATTGTTTGCAATGCCTTTCTTTGTGTTTACTCGGGGTGTGTATGTGTGTGTGTACCACGTTTCCAGCGAGCACACCGCGCCATACAAATACACACGCTCACAGAGGGGACTGTCGAAGGCTGTGACTCGCCCAGAAACACTACACACACCGGTGTTATTACTATGCAAGTGGATTCTTCTAATTATTGTGTCAATTCTTGTATTTTATTTTTGGGGTTATTTTTTCCCATTGACAAAAAAAGCAAAAAAAAAAAAAAAATGTATCCAAAAAAAAAACCACTCACTGCTTGTTGGACTAGAGTGATGTTACTGACTGTCAGACTTCTCAAGCCAACACATGTAAACTCTAGCCCCCATCCCCTGACCCCCACCCGTGCCACAACTCCCTTGTGTTTGTATGAAGGCCATGATGTGTTTAAGACCCAGTATTTCTGCATCTTGTCAGTCAAATGTAAGGAACAAGGGGGATGTTAATGTCAGTGGTCGGGTCTGAGTCTGTGTAGTGTGTGACATAGTGAAACGTGTGTGAGAAAGACTCGTGACTCGCCACCACAGTTGAATTTTTCTTTTTCTTTGGTAATCGTACGCCCGACCGTTCACGAACAAGCGCCACCCACAGAGCGACTTGCTCTCTGCAGGTGCTCTTCGCCAAGGGCCAAAGTGTCCGTCAACAATTCCTGACTTTTTCTTACTTGCACGCATTCACTGCTGTTGCACTGTTTTTTTTTTTGTTTGTTTGTTTTTTTTGTTTTGTTGTTGTTTTGTTTTGTTTTTTGTTGTTGAACCATGGCAGCTCGGATCTGTCGGTCAGAACTGCACAGCAGGTTTGCTGTTTTGGCCGAAGGGTCACGGGGCCGAGCTGATTAAGAGCTATTCATAACCTCCAGCTTACAAATTCCTTTCATACTTAATAAATTTGACCAGAAAAATCAAAATCATTGACCAATGGAAAGGGTGAGAAGTTCTTGATGTTTTCTGGCGTATACACTCTCACCCTATTATTCCCTATTACTTTTTTTTTTTTTTTTTTTATTTTTTTTTTTAAAATAGATAATTTTCCGTATGTAGGGTAATAATCAGAATTGAACATTCAGCACTGACTTTCATGCAGTTGTAAGCCAATAGTAATTTGACAACAAGAGGAATGAAGTTACCCTTTCAAACTGAGATTCTTACAGCCGCGTTTTGCTTCTAGAGCTCAGAACCAGCAATGATTTGAGACAAAAAATATTAAATTGGGGATCGAAAGCTGTTGGCTCGGTTAGAGTTGCCTGCAATCTTAACAGCAAAGACTGACATGCAGTATCCAAGGAAGTCTGTATGGAATAAAGAATTGTGCATCTCAGCGGTCCGGTGTAGCCAACTCACCGTGTCTACTTTCCTTTGTTCCTTTTTCCTCACCAGAGGGTCAAAACAATTAGGTCAAAGCTTCAGTTGCGCTCTTCCACATTGTCCTGACTTCTCCCGATGGTTTTAAAAGTGAGGCGGAAAAGGAAGCGAGGAGAGTTGGATACTTGACTTGGACCGCTGAGATTTTGGCATACACATGTACATGTAGATGCAATGTAATATTAACACCCCCCCTCTTCATTGCAATACAATGAGGGATTTTAAACTGGTGGCTGCTGTTCAGAGAAAGATGGCAGCCCCTCAGTGTCCTGGCTGATTCATGTGAGCAGTGACCCTCGAAATGGACACCAGTGGCCAGAGGGAACCACTGCCCAGCTTTTCTTTTTTTTTCTTTTTGTTCTTTTTGACATTTTTATGTAAATATTTTTTTTTCTATTTTATTTTTTAATAAACATTTTAAAACTGCCAGTCTGTGTGTGGGTTTGTCTATTTGATTTAAGTGTGAGTGACGGAGTCACACAAGCCTAGGAACCGTTGGCAACCACCAGTTGCTAAGAAAACATGAATATTCCTCGATTTCTGCGAGTTTTCGAGTGGCTTCTGGGAGAAATTGGTTGAAAAGGTCACGCCTGGATTGAGTGGAAGATGTCTGCAAACACTAAATAATTGCAAAGTGGTAGTGAACCCGAAAAGTGCTACGTACACAGACTATAGTGACCATTTGCCTTCCGAGTAAAAGTTGCCCCTTTTGAAACTGGTTTCTGCTGTAAGGCATAATTTGATTTTGAAGTCAAAATAAAAGTTTCCTGTTTTGTACTTTAAGTTTCTCTCCCTCTTCGTTAGTGAGTATATGCAGACAGGTCATCATTTTCCATGCAAACTGCAAGCGCCTCAATTTGCTATTGACCAAAGCAGTCACAAGGTTTTTGGTGTAGCATCCTCTTTGTAACAGATTTCAGTGACAGCCAGCAACCAGTCTCCAACTGGTGGAGAACGGAGATCTTTCCAGGACCTTCCCATGGTGTTCCTGACACATCTATAGACCTGTGCAACTGAGGCCTAAGGTGATGGTGTAAAGAGATTACTCCATGTTTCACAAGGTGGTAAGAGTTATCTACAAAGTAACCCATTTGTAGCACCGTGGCAACTGTACAGTCTTTGGTTTGTGACTTGTGATTGACAATGACTTATTAGCCAATAAGCGAATGATTTCATAGCACAGAGTATGAAACATGGTATGACCTACATTTACTAAACAGACTTTATTTTTATTCAATATTCCTTCAAACGAATGACTGAGCCTCTAAACTCAGCAGAATAATGTTTACAGAGATAAAGTTGGAAAGCCAATTTCCCATAAACTTGTACAGGTTTTTTAGCAACCATAGATCTCCATCTGGCACCCTTTAGGTAGAATGCAGGTTTAACGTATTTCTGGATTAATTTCTCTAACCCAGAATGTACAGTTAAGGCCAAAAGTTGATATACACCCCTCATGGGCATCAGAGTGAAAGTAATTTAGAGCTTTTAACAATTTCCGTGATCAGTTCTTTTTCCAGAGTGGAACAATTGTACAGCATACATACTTTTCTCATTTTAAAAATGAAGACTTGGGTCCACAAATTTGACTTTATTTTGATTTTCTCTAATCCACACGAGGTCCCGGCTCAAAAGCCGCAACATAAATATGGAGACGAACACCAGAATTTCAATGCCAAGATGTTTTATCTTAAATTACATAGCAAGTGGGCTGAAATACCTGGTACACCAAGGCAAAGACTAGTGAGCCTCCCTGAAAGCCTGTCTCAGGTGTGCCTTTACCCACACCTGACTAGGTGTGGTCAGTTAGCAACAGCTGAACACTCTTGCACTGCCGCTGCAGAGGGGCGTAACACCTCCACCCTCGAAAGGGTTCCGCTAGGACCCCTGAATGAATTAAAAGCCCCTCTGAAGCCTTCTGGTTCTTGATCCCCCAAACCTGAAAGAACAGTAAAAGCTAGCAGAAGCAGAGTGTGTCCAATTTGGAGGTAGTCGGCCTCCTTCATTATTTCATCCCCTTTGTTTGATGTACCTGTACCACTCGCAGCAAAACAGACCCAGAGCATGGTACTGCCACCGCCATGCTTGACAGCTGATAGTGTTCTTAGATTCGAACGCCTCACCTTAGTCCTCCATGGATTCTGAGGCCAGATAGAACTTTTACTTGCATACAGTTATTTGATCTGATAATCTTACTCTGTAGTTGTTTAAAAATGTCTGAAACAGACCCTCTAAACTTGTTTAAATCTCTAATTCTCCTTCTTAGTTCCTCCCTAAGCTACTGTTCTCAGTATTAATCCAGTTAGAGCCGTCAGATCCTTTCACAGAGGCAAAGAGAATTTACCATTTGTAGTAAGAAGTTAATAGTTCTGGCCTTTTCAAGTTCACAGTCATTGTAGAACCTTATTAAAAGATTTACGTGAGTGTATGTATTTATAAATTTGTATGTATAAATTTCACTTTGTGTGGATTGAATTTATTTTGATTTTCTTTAAACTTGTGCACCTAGTTCTTGTCTTTTTAAAGTTATAAAAGATCTATGCTGAGCAATCGTTCCACATTTCAACCAAATCATTAAAAGCCCAAATTACCGTGGCATTCATGCCCATGATGAGTAGGTTTAAACTTCTAACCACAGCTGTAAATTTGTGGTTCTGAGGGAGAAATGTCAGCTAGCTGCTGCTTGGGCTGAAGAAGTAGAGTGTAACATGTTTAAAAGCCTCTGGTGCTCATACAACACTGATGAGACTGGGTCGGTTGACCTTACATGTGACCCTTTGTTGATATAAAAACAGATTAGTGCACCTTACCGTGTATCTCTTCACTTGCAGTTCCTTTCATCAACACTGGGTGGAGCACACTTACTGTTGTTTTTCAGAACTGGATTAAGCGAAGGTCTCCGAGGCATGGCTGCTTTGTGCCTCAGCTCCCAGGAGTCTTCAACATGCTTAAACCCCAAACCAAAGGAAGGAGTGTTGATGCTGTATTATAAGCTTTTGTCAGCTTCACAGGGCCTTCAATAGAAAAGTGTGTTTTTGCTCTGGATTAGGTGTCCTGTCTGTATCCACAGCAGTGCTTCCAGAAACAGAAAATCAGCCCCGGCAAATCTGAAATGCCTGCCGAGGAATGTTTATGACATTTTCCTTAACCTCCCCCATATGACCTCGATGTAGTAATAAAGCTGAACATAAGAGGACGCTTGAAAATAATTGACTTTTGAGCTCTGGTTGAAGAAGGTGAAAGAGGTCAAAATGTAGGAGCATTTCAATTGTAAAGAGAGGAGGAGAGACACTGAATTTAGTGTTCAAAGGCCGTGAACAGCACAGACAAGGCTCAACAGACAAAAAAAGAAGTGGAGATGAGGTTAGGACAGAGCGCCCTTAAAACGACAAAGAATATGTCTATGCAGAATAGAAAGGGCTGCATTCTCACAGGAAATAAACAGAAAACCTTAAGAAATAACTCGGGTTGCTGGATGTGGTATGTTCTTTGCCAGCCAGCCAGAAGCCAAGGGTCTGTCCTCAGCCAGAGCTGAATTAAAACACTTTGACTGGAAAAGCTTCTTGCATAGCTGAATGAACAAGTCTTTCACAAGTCAGTGATTAGCTGCTTCCACACTTAGCCTGTTTTTTTTCTTTTTGTAGAGAAATAGCAGGATAGAGAGGCTGGAGCATAAATTCACGATAAAGTTTCTTTCCTGGCTGTAAAAAGGTGTTTATTTGTAGGAAAAAATACCATAAGTTTAAAAAAAAATAAAAAATAAAAAATTATCCTGTACACTAAATCTTTTAGAATATTGCTCAAAACAAAGCATGTCTACATGTAGCCCACATCTTAACCTATAAGAGCTCAACACTGCTATTATCAAAATTTATTACACTGGATCAAATGTTTTCCTCAAGTATAAGGAGCATTACAGCATCTTTACAGTTATCGTGTTAATTTGAAGGCCCTAATTTTTGCACTTCTCTTTCCAGCTTTGTTAGAAGCAGCGTAATATGGCTGCTTTTCAACCCGACTGCACTATGACCTAGCACTGCTAGCAGAGGGTGAGCAATGCTAGCTCCGAGCACAGTTAGCTGCTAGCTTGTGTACATGATGGAGCCATTAGCTGGTTACGAGTCAAGTATCTTTGTAGGACAATTTGGCTGGCATAAAACATCCATCTGTAAAAAGATGGATGTTGCTTCTGGGTCTGAAAAGTGCAGAAGCTAGCCTGCTGAGTGTTAGCCTGCTGCTAACTTGATCTGTGGCCTCAGCGTACACTTTTCTGGCGGGTTCATGGTCTTACTTGCTATTCTCAAGTTTTGCTCAATCATTTTGTAAATCACACTCCCCATTAGAGTCAAAGGTGATAGTAAAATGGGGTATGCTTTATGAATGATAAGTTCAGACTGTATAATAATACGGTTGCCCTTATTTTCTGAGTCAGAGCTAAGCCTAGTTTTTTTTTTAACCTTTTTCAGATTATTCAGATCATTTTGGGCGGCCAAAATGCTCAGCTCAAGGTTTCAAAACACGATTGGGGAATGACGTGGTGGTCTGTCTTTTGTATACAGCCTATGCACACTGGTTACATGTCCATTTAAATTTCAAAAATCAGTCCATTCACATGAATCTAGGTCAGACTTTGTCTTCAAAACCCCACTATTCATATCATGAACATAACAAAAGTGACCTCAGTTGGATTTTAATGGAATATCAGCAAGCTCTTGTTTATCTTACCTCCTCAGCTAAGTTTCACTCCATGATTTCCCCCCCCTGCAGTGGCTCTGTGGGACACTGTGGGAAGTGTCCACAGAGTGAGGGACTGGTGGTCTAAAACTGGTAGTAGATGAGTGGTTTATCTGTTCTTTCTGTGTTTACCTGTTGATGAACTGGTGACCTATGCAGGGTGTAGGACACCTCTCGCCCTAGAATAGGGTCCAGCCCTATTCAGGACCCTGATTTTTAAAAGAAGTTGAAGATATTTTATGTGTGTATGTGATATTTTATTTTAATACTGGCTCCTAAATCCCTGGCTGGGAAGGAAAATTGAAACGTAATTAGAGCAAATTGTACACAGCTTGATAACCTGTTAAATTATATCACATATGCAGTTGAATATGTTTATTTTTTTTGTTTATTGGAGGCTTTCTGATTAACATTGTGCTGTTTTGCATTGTGATGGTTTTCAAACATAAGAGTGAAGCTTACACACATTGTATTCACTGTTAACTGTTTCCTACAGAGAGATCCCCACCTATAGCATTTAATGATGCTGTGAAGCTTCTGTATTTAAAGACTCCTGGGAGTCTTTAAACTCCAAAATTACTCCACTTCTCTACATTCTCTACAGCGGGAAACTAAGCCAAACTGCATTTTAACAAGCCTCGTAAGAAACCCCAGAACAATAGCAATCAAATGCAATTAAAAGCCTGATTAGTTTAGTATTTTGCCAATTCCCAGAAATGCCGTGCGTCTCTCAGGAAAAAAAAAGCCATTTTTGTCGAGGGGATCAAATGCAAAACAGACTGTACAGGGTGCTTTAAATTACTGTGTTTGATTGAGGAAAGACTTTGATTGAGAAAATTGCATACGTGTGTACTTAATGAAGCCCACGGTCTATTCTCCCTCCCTCACTCCCCATCACTCTTCTTCCCCGCCACCTTCCTGACTTGATTGTTGCTTATCTAGGTCATCTCAGTGTGTTTTAATCACCGCTGGGTTGAGCTAGACCCAGTTAGGTGATGAAGCCCACTTTTTCTTTTCATCAAGGTGGGAAACTTGGTTTATTTCTAGCGCAACATCATTGTTTGTGCTGAGCTCCATCTGGGATGACATCCAGTTTTATCAATAATTCAACATCCATGGCCTAGATTGTTTTTTTGCCTTTGATACTTTCAGATGCTTTACAGGAGATACACGAGCGGATTCTGTTTTGAGCCCTTTATGAATATGTGCTTCAGTCCACATGACAGGATTGACCTCTATCACTGTTGATTTCCCATGTGTGACTCCATGCAAGAACAAGTCACATCTATGAATGGATGTGTGCTTTTGCTGTTCTGCTGGTCTGCTTACAGTAGTGCTGTTCTCCAATAAAATAATAAATTTATTGCAACTTATTTAGGGCTACATACTGAACTTATATAGACAGAAAAAAGTATTGATCCAATACTAATACCAACATGGGTATCATTATTATGGATATTTGGATTGATCTGTCCACCTCTAGTTTACAGCTGTTACACACATATCCTCTTTGTTCTTCCTGAGGTCACACTGCTCTCAGTTTTTAGACGTGCTTCAGATTTCTCTCGGCAGGCACACTGTCTTCACGCATCCTAATTTTTCATTTGATTGCGAAAGATAAGCTAAAAAAGAAGACCAAGGATGTGTCTCCAAACCACCAATTTAAACTGCACAATAAGGCATGAGACACTGGATACAAAATTAGCCAGAGATGTATGGTTACATGTTGAGCCCGCATTGGTTTTGGATCCCCAAGAACCGCCCCCCCCCAAAAAAAAATAAATCTACCCTATCATTAATGCTGCACAGAGGAGAATCACTTGTTGGCTGAGGAGTGGTGTGTGCTCTATCACAGCCACACAGCGTAAACACAGACAGCGCCACAGGGGGGAACGGAACGACGAACCACGGGAGTGTGAAACTGATCAGGAACAAAGTGCTGCTTTCAAAAAGCAGCATAAATTGATATTTAACAGTGACATATGAGTAATAGAATGAGGGGGTTTGTGATGAAAGAATTATTTTCATAATATATATATATATATATATATATATATATATAATTTTTTTTTTTTTTTTTTTTTTTTCTTTCATACTTTGTTACTTTTCTTAAATGTTTTGGCCTGTGGTAGACTGGTGGTGTTCAGTTTATGGTTTATTCTCCTGCCTTGTGTGTTCACTGGCCTTTTCATTATGTTCAGTTATTCAGTTGTTTGGACCACAAACAGGGCATATCATGTAGGGTGGCATCCACAGATATAAACTTGAGTGTTGCTGGCACATTCAGGTTTGGAATGATTTGGAAAGGTTTTTGTTCAACCAATAAAATTTATATTGACCAGGACTTAACCACAGCAGTTTCTCTTTAAAAACTATTTTTATTACTATTTATGTATTTAAATAAATACAAGATAACAAAGATCAGGGTGTTTCACATTAAACATGGAACAAACATATAAAACCTGTACAATAAAAAGAATAAATGGGTTGTATGTACCAGTCACGATGTCTTAGCATCTTGTCATGTTTTTGTTATATGTACATGGCAGGTAGGATAAGAGGAATCTGCTATGGAGACCTTTTTTTTGAATGGTTTCAAATTGTTCTTTAAAGGTTGATTAAATAGACAAATATTAAACATGCAAACCTACCATCTCTGAACAGCTGACAATGAGCCGGCTAAACAACAGCAACAGCTGGTTATAAGCTAAGGTCATGCCAGCTAATGTTAGGCTCAAATGTCCTAAAAATTCACATTCCCTTTGATAAACAGTTGTGAGAAACATCGTGTGAGAGTTTATCACAAAGTATCTAAGTCCTACAACATCAGATCCACTTCAAAGAAAGTTTCACCAATGCTAGCAAACAGCAGCTAACAGAGGCTAATAGTAGCTAACAGAGGCTAACTGTAGCTAATAGAGACAAACAGCAGCTAACAGTGGAGAACTGCACCTCACAGAGACGAACAGCAGCTAACAGAGGCTAACAGTGCTTACTGACAGTTCAGCTTATCCTCAACAACTCACCGCAGTATCGCTGTCACCAGTCAGATTCTATGAATTATTGACCTGTATTATAATAATGGATTGGATTTATATAGCGCTTTTCAAGGCACCCAAAGCGCTTTACAATCTCGCATTCACACACTGGTGGAGGCAAGCTACGGTTGTAACCACAGCTGCCCTGGGCTGA
This sequence comes from Perissodus microlepis, assembly GCF_051167445.1. Lineage (NCBI taxonomy): Eukaryota > Metazoa > Chordata > Actinopteri > Cichliformes > Cichlidae > Perissodus > Perissodus microlepis. The sequence goes on along the minus strand of NC_140481.1, from coordinate 4,291,121 downwards.
CAGAAGCGAGGCTGCCATATCGCGCCATCGATAGAGTAAAGTGTCTTGCCCAAGGACACAACAACCAGGACAGAGAGCCCGGGGATCGAACCGGCGACCTTCCGGTTACAGATACGCTTCCCAACCCCCTGAGCCGCGGTCGCTCAGGTATGGAATCCTTTTCCAGAGTAAACACAGTTGGATGCTTGTCACCTGGCACTGACATCTGAGGTAAGAAGTGGACTGACAGCCTTCCACAGACAGGGAGAAACTTCAGACCCAGTCCAAACAGTAGTAGAAACACGCTGGCTGTCTACAACTATCATGGGCACACGCTACATTTAATTTTTTTGATCTCTCTTGGATGACTAAGACATGCTGATCCTACATCAGCCATCATAGCTAGGATTATGCACTTAAATTGGAAGGGGTAAAAAAAACAGAGCTCAGTGGATTGCAATTTTCAATCTACTGACAAATACAGGTGATTTAGCATCATGTTTTAGCAAATTGAGCCACTGATTGATTGATAATTCAGTCTTTCCAATTAAGTTAAAAAAAATTGTGGCTATCAAGATAAAAGTCTTGAGGTGTTTGGTTAGGGTTGGTGAGAATAAGTCACCTAGGAGTAAAGTACAATGCTGGGCATCCTCTGCACACGGCCATAATCAACCAGAGGAGTCTGTTCAGTGACAGGTTGTTTCTCCTAAAGTCAAGAACCAACAGACTTAAAAACTCCTTTGTCCCACACGCCATCAAACTGTTTAACTCCTCTCCTGAGGGGAGAGAGAGGGGAAACAGGAGGACAAAGGAGGGGGGGACAACTAAGCTGCAGTGCCTTTTCACTGTGCAATACTTTTTGTTAATATCCAACAGTGCAATAGACTTCAGTACTTGAAATGTGCAGTTCCCTTGTATTCTTATTCCTATTTATTCTATTTGTCCCTTTTGTATACTCTGTATTTATATATGTGTATATATGGTATATTTCTGCTCACATTCTGTAACTTCTATCGGTGCTGTGCTATTGGAAACTGAATTTCCCGGAGTTTTATCTAATCTAATCTAATCTAAGCGATGGTCTGGTCCTCACACATGCCAACATGGTCCAAAGTTCCCAAAGAAACTTCACAAGTCAATGGTTTGTCGGGTGTTGTGTTATGACCCTGTTCCCATGCAACTTAAAAAAGATCATCTTTAATGCTATCTCTTTTTTCACCATCCCCACCAACTGCGTTAAACAAGGCCTTCGGACTTTAACGCGAGCCTCTCGGTGAGACTACTAGACGTACACGCTCATCTCATAGTGGCAATATCTCCCACAGCACATGAAGGCAGCCGAGCCCTTTCGTCCTTTCTCCATCTGCTTGTGTTGCCTCATCTTCTGTCCTGCCGCTGTGCCTTTGTCTGTATGTGGGAGGGTGTTGATGCAGAATTAGTGTGTTAAGGCCACTCTTCCTCAGTGTGCTCTCATTCTGTCAATGCCTTTGGCGCTTGATGAGTGCGTGTATGTGTGCATGTCTATGTTTGTGTGGAGTGGGTAGCAGGTGGTGAGCACAGCCACACCTGTTGTTAATGTGATGGGGAATAAAACCTTATATAGAAGACTCCATTTATAGCACAACAAACACAACACAATGCACATGTGGATCATGATTGGGAGGCAGTTTTATGACACAGGAAAATCAAGGATCATAGTAACGTCTGTGACGTGGCTTACACTCATAACTGCTGTGTGTGTGTGTGTGTGTGCGCACGTGCGTGCGTGTGTGTGCTTGACTTCATGTGTGCTGTTGTTTCCTTACATTTCTCCTCTTCCTCTCACACTTCACAGTTTAGTTTCTCCGTGTGCTCTTGGTGTCCGGGAAAATAAATGCAAATCCCTTATTAGTAACTTGCTTAAGGGCACACATGGAAAAAGAAAAAAGCAAAAAACACAAAGTTCAAGTTTGATAAAAGAAAATAACACACAGTTCAAGCTGTCTCTCACTTGCACAACTGCACACGCACTCCCAAACTGTCATGGGGGTTGCGTGCGCATCAGCGTGCGTGAAGCTCAGCTCAGCTCATTAATCTTGTCTTTGTTGTGCCAAGGAAGACCTAATTAGATTACATTACACAGCTTATTATAAGGGAGCTGAACAGGAAGTCTATCATATGTTGCAATATGGCATGTGCACGCACAACACACACACAGACGGGGATAAAACAGATATGTAGCAGAGCAGAGAACGACTTCTTCACATGTTTTCCAAATCCTTCTGTTTCCACCAGACGGGAGAGTTCATGTGACAATGAAACACAGATTCACACCAATTTCTCCAGAGTCAAAAAGGACTTCAGGACAGAAACTCACAGTCAGAGGAGGCAGGATGAGCAACTGCAAATGCATCACACTTCATGTCATAGAGATATTGGCTTGTCAGGGGAAATCTGGGTTATTGCAGTGCTTGAGTGCTGGAGATTTTACTAAAATAAATATTTGGGTTTGTACCGCTGCAGAAGAAGGCCCGATCTTCTGCAGCCGCAGTAGCGCTCTGTTTTACATTCGGGAGGTTACTGACACAGAGAGCCTTATCCGCTTCATCCGGTCATTCGCCGGAGCATCTGACCTTAATAAAGTCAATTTGCCCAATTCTGTCATTTCTCAGACCTGGGGTTGAAGTTGAACTGGGGTGCACGATGTTAAAACTTCAGTGGCTGCACATTTTGGAGTTGGACTTGTCTTCTTTATCTTGTACTGATGCTATAAGTGTTCTTGAGTTGAATCTTCGTGCTTTGACTGAATTTGCTAATCCAGCCATCTTCAAATGCCGATATTGTCAAAAGTATTCACTCATTATTCTTAATCCAGAGGGTTAAAGCAGTGGTGTCCAAACCCAGGCCTCGAGGGCCGCTGTCCTGCAGGTTTTAGATGTGTCCTTGATCCATCACAGCTGATTCAAATGGCTAAATTACCTCCTCGACATGTCTTGAAGTTCTCCAGAGGCCTGGTAATGAACTTATTTTTTGATTCAGGTGTGTTGAAACAGGGTGATATCTAAAACCTGTAGGACACGAGGCCTGGAGTTGGCCAAGCCTGGTTTAAGGTGATGTCAGCCCACCTTTGCAGCTATAACAGCTTAACTCCTCTGGGAAGTTTTCCACAAGGTTTAGGAGTTTGTTTACCATACCATCATTTATTTATATAGCACTTTTAAAACAACACATGGCCGACCAAAGTGTTGTACAGCAGAAATATCAAAAGTACAATAAGAATAACAAATACCATAAATAAATAACAGTGTCAGTTACCCACTGAGTACAAGGCCAGCGAATAAAAATGAGTTTTTAACCTGGATTTAAAGACCACCACTGAAGTAGGTTGCCTACTGTGAAGAGGAAGATCATTCCAAAGCTTCGGGGCCACAAAAGAGAATGTTCAGTCTCCTCTAAGTTTCAGATTTAGGGTCTGAGAGCAGCAGCTGCTCAGATGACCCGAGTGAACAAGGGGGGACATAGAGTTTCAGCAGATCGGACAAATATTCAGGCACCAGACCATTTAAGGATTTAAAAACCAGTAAAAGGATTTTTAAAATAGAGCCTAAATTCAATTGGAAGCCAGTGTGGGAGGCCAGAATCTCCTTACACTGATTGTGGGAATCATAATAATAAACAACGCAGCATTTTAATCATGGTTAATCAAAAATACCTCACAGCTCTGCATGCACTAAAAGAATCAGTTTATCTCTGATACTAGAATGCGATCCATTGTATGTGGTACTGGGTATTTGACAGTCAGACAACTGCAGTCTCTTCTTCAGAGCTCTGTCAGCTTTGCCTGACTTATCTGTGTGAACAAGCTGGATATTTGAGGCTTATGTGCAGAAGGACATGTTAGCACGGGTATCATTGTCACTGTCATTACCATCAATGCCAAACTGGATAGCAATTTTCTATAAATTTCCCCCATGTTGCTTTCTCCAGAGTGATTGATTTCCTCGCTCCACACCCCCTGCTGAAAATTGCTATAAAAATATTTCTTTCCTTTTCTTTCTTTTTTTTCCTGCAGCACTGAAGACGTCCTACATCATCCTCTGCTTTGTTTGAGACGGTGCTATCGATGCTACAGGCTCTGCAGACTCCTGGACCAAGAAGCTACAAAGCTTCAGAGTCTTCAGAATCATTCGTGTGCTTGTTTTTTTTTCTGTTCCAGATTTCAAAGACTTTGTTAATCAGATTTAGAGAGAGCAACACTTCTCATAGTCACATAGCTGCATTTCAGGATTTTCAAAGTGCTTCCACCGGGTGAAACTGATTTTTGGGGTAATCTGAATAGCACGAACCTGTTTGTTAATCATTCATTTCGTACATGTACTGACCAAGTGTGCAATCAGTCAAAACAGGACAACAAACACTGTAAGGAGATGCCAAAAGCATCTTGAGAATACAAATACAAATATATAAGAGATACAAATATCTCTTAGGTCCCATTCTGGGCCCTTCATTTTGAAATCTCAAAATCTTCTGCAGCGCATCCAAGTCTTTAATCACAGCTCTGATTATCAGAAAAGCCTGAGATGAAGCATTTCCTCCTTTTTTTGATCTCCAGACAATTTTCTTGTTGAGGCTGATTTTCCATCAGTAGCTTGATTATCAAACAGCTTTTTGCTGCTATAGTGATGAAGTATAAGACAAATTCAGGATCAAAAATAGATCTGAAAACATAGAACTTTCTTGTAACACACTTGCAGTGCCTTCAAGACCCACCAGGGGGCTTCAGCTCACACACTGGGAGTTGCTGATCTATGTAAATGGGACTACATTTACCTATGTACTGTAAATTGGACTAATGGCTTAAGAGTAATGATTTGTCTTTTTCACCAACATCTGAGGACTGATTGTTATGCAGTGCAACACTGGGGGCCATTTCAGTGGTGGGCATAATATACAGGCAGCATCTGCCAATCACTGGTGAATGTCCTGTAGCCCCTCCCATAGAGGACAGGTGTGTGTGTGAAGTAGGTTTCAGATCAGGCAGCAGCACTGCATCAGTAGAAGTAGAGCACTGCTGATTAAAGTGAACTGTGCTGTATATTAAAGATGTTTTGAACGTGGGACAGCTGAGTTGCATTTGGAACAAAGTGATAGTTTTGTGTTCACATTAATAAACACATTTAAAAACTGTTTATATTTCATTTCAGTCTTTATTAATTGTTGAGTGCACCACAGGACGTTTGTCCTTACATTGCATTGAAGCTGGTAGCGTGTCCAGAGGGGAGGCATGGTGTGGCACTGCACCCAACATGCCCCACCCAATAATTTAAATGATACAAATCCAGTTCCAAAAAAGTTCAAATGTAAATTGAATGCAGTGATTTACAAACTTCATAAACTCATACTTTATTCACAATGCAATATATAAAAACATATCATATGTTTAAACTGAGACACTTGGCTCATTTTCTATTTATGCCAGCAATATGTCTCAGAAAAGCTGGAACGGGGGAACAAAACACTGAAAAAGTAAGCAGTACTAAACAAGAAATAGGATTGCAGCTAATTAGATTAACTAATTAGCAACAAGTCAGTAGCATGACTCGGTATAAAAAGAGCAACTTAGAGAGTTTCTCAGAAGTAAAGATGGGCAAGGGCTTGAGAATCTGTAAAATATGACATCAAATTTTGGAAGAATTTCACAATAATTTCCCCAGAGTCAAACTGCAAAGACTTTGAACACCTCATCACCTACATTGGATGGCAAAGTTCCTAAATATACTGCTTTTCTCCTCTACTCAAGCTTAAACCATCCACTCATGCAAGCACTTTGTTCTACATCTAAGAGCTATCAAACATTCACATGCAGATAAATGCATCAGTGGCAACCAGAAATCACCGTCTGTGAACACAGTTCAACAATAAATGCAGGTTAAAGCTCCATCATGCAAAGAAAAAGCCACATGTGAGTATAACGCAGAAACACTACTGTCTTCTCTGGACCACAGCTCATTTAAAATGGACTGAGGAAAAGTCAACAGCTGTTCTCGGGTCACATGAATTAAAATTTTAATTCTTTTTGCATGTTCACATTTAAGGCATCACGAAATGAAAAATACCCCAAAGAAGACCGGGGACTGTTGAGCAGCTAGAATCCAACGTGCCGCTGCCGTCTAGGTCAAAACAAGCCAGTATTTTTCTGAAAACTATAAATTTAATTGGTTTATACAGTCGATATGTTTTCTATGTTCCGGGGGGGAATCAAGTAATTAAGTCATGAGTTTTTCAAATCAAAGTTATCTTGCATATACTGATAGACAGCCTATCAGCTCAGTCTAGCCAAGCTGCGTTCAGGACTGTGCAGCCTGTTCAGGTTGAATAAGTTGTTACCAGGTTTCCACTGGGTGGGTTTATAGTGGATGATTTATTTGTTGCTTTTGGGTTTCTTTTTTCATTCTGTTACTTTTGCTTTTTTAATGATTTCTAAAAATAGCCCTGAGTTCTGTGCTCTGCTGGGCTTGTGTTATTATCAGAATCTGCTTATACATGCTCTTTCTGTCTCTCTGGAAGCTGTGGATTTGACACATTGAAAAAAACTGCATTTTTCTCACCTCACGGAGCATCGCATGAGGCTCGGAGAAGAGAGTAAGAGAGAGGAGAGGAGAATATTGGGATTTTGGCTCGTCACATCTCATTTTTACTCCCACTGACACTCGCCCCTATCAAAACTTTCACTCATTACCAGCCCTCCTACCCCTCCCTCCCATTTGAAGCACTGATCTCTCTCTCTCTTCCTCCCACACTATCTCTGTCTCATGAGGTTTTTCCTTCCTGACTTTGTTTCTTCTTCCCGTTCCTCCCCCATTCTTTCCCCCCTCTGAGTGTTTGTCTTGCCTGTCCTTTTTATCTCTGTCACTGGCTGCTGGATGGTATTTTGTGCTTGTTCTCTCAACACTCCGGTCTCCTTGGTTTTGCACAGCTGTTACAACCCTTCTCACTTTCTCTCTCTCTCAGAAACACACACACACACACACACACACGCTGACACACTGTTTTTCTTCTTCTGCCAACTTCACAGTGTCTTCTTTTTTTCCTCTTATGTAAATGTCTTAAGTCTCTTTCCTTTTCTGTACCTTGTAAACAAAGACACACACACACACACACACACACACACACACACACACACACACACACACACACACAGTCTTGAGTCATATACCACTTCCCTCCACATTATCTAATCTCACACATCACTATTCTCACACTGCTCTGGTAGGTACAGCACACACACTTTTAGCTCTTTCTCTATCACACGCGTTGGAACACCCTCTCTCTCTCTCTTCCTCTCTCTCCCTCCCTCCCAGTTACACCCCCCCCCCCCCCCCCCCCCCCCCCCCCTCTCTCTCTCTCAGTTCCCATCCGCACCTCAGCAGAGTAACATGCTGCTTCGTCACAACTACATCTCTAAGCAGTGAGAAGAGACTGCTGCCAGCTCCCCATCAGACTGACCAGACACAAAGAGCAAAGCCCGGAGGAGAGGCAAGAGGTGAGAACCTACCTCCCCTCGAGTCTTCCCTCTGACGGGAGGAGGAGGGATAGAGGAGAGCGCTCGGCTTTCTCACTGTCCTGACTCAGTTTGGCACCTCGGGGCTGAAGGAGCGGCAGAGGATGCAGAGGAAGCTGCAGGAGCTGGAAAGTTGGCTCTGCTTCACTCGGCAGTCAATCTGTCACTCTGCAGCTTAGCAAACTTTAAAATAAATAAATAAATAAAGCAGAAGAGGAGGCGGTGGACGCTGGAGAGTGAGGAGGAGGAGGGAGAGAGAAAGAGAGGAAGAAAGCACCCTTTTCCTTGCGCACGTGTTTTTTGGCAACGAGGAGGCATCACTATCCATCCAGAGGAGGCTACCCATGTGGCAGGACGCTCTGTGGACCCGCGGACGCTACCTGCTGGAGAAGAGCGATGGAGGCGAGGGGCCTGAGGGGCCCGAGAGCCTGGGGGACGGGTGCCCGGGATTCCAGGGTGAGGTGTGCGCGGAGGGCGAGAAGCCCCAGGACTGGCTGTACGAGTCGTACTACCGAATGAGCCAGCAGCACCCGCTGATCGTGTTCCTGCTGCTGATCGTCATGGGAACCTGCCTCGCACTGCTGGCGGTGTTCTTTGCTTCGGGACTGGTGAGAGTGTGTGTGCATGTGCCTGTGCGTGTGTGTGTGTTAACAGCCTGTCTATGTGTGTGTCCCGGTGAAGTATTTTGACAGGATTTTAGCGGTGCGGTGAATAATCCACACAGCAGTCCGAGGTTAGTCTAAAAATAAACGCTTACAGAGCGAAAATGTTGTCATTGTTGTGTTTGAACAATAGAAACACGAGCACGTGCTCTGTGTTATCGGCACAAATTCCTGCTTTTGAGGGTTTTTTAGTCACCACAAGGACAGATTGCTTATTAACGGAGTAATTTCAGCCTTTAGCCTTCTTTTTAATAATGAAATGAGAAGATCCATACCACTCTTGCACACTTGCCGCTTATTATTTCTGCCATGTGGGAAAATGTTTCTCATGTCAAGTGAAAGACTGTTTCAATCAGCCATGGTGGCGATAAGAGTCATTCAGCGCGTTAGTAAAAATATACTGAATATTTATTTCATATTATTGTGTTCAGAGAAACAAGCGGCAGCAGCAGAGGGTCAACAAAAAAGAGACAGGACAGACCGGAGGGTCCTCCCTGTCTGAGTAAAGTTGCGTAGAGCAGAGTTAGTTTTATTTCAGCATTTCCCTTTTGTTTCTCTCTCTCTTTTTTGCATTAGTGCGTTATTTCGATGGTAGGGTGGGTCCTGTGTTTGAATCCACCGGCTGAGTGGGAATTTTGTGTGTGGAGTGTATGTTCTTCCCGAGCGGAAAGGGCTCTCTCCAGGTAACCAAGCATCCTCCAAAGGTCTAGAGACATTCTTGTTAGGTTATCTGGCTATTCTAAGTTAGAAGTAACTATGGATGGCTGTTTCTGTGTGTTAGCCTTGCAGCAGGCCGGTGAAGTGTGTGGGGTTTGCCACACTTTTAGCCCCATGAGAGCTCACAGCAGCCCCACTGTCAGTCTGAAGTGGATGAGCAGAAGAAGATTAATGGATGATTAGATTTTTTTGCCTTTATTAGACATGACAGTACAGAGTAGACGGATAGATCCAAGTATCGATAGTATCAATACCAATGTTGATATTGATATTGGATCAATACTTGATGATGATGATGACTCGTCATGACAAACCGCTCTTCCCCTAGTAATGGTATCTGCATTCCACAATACTGTAATTACTTAGTATTCGATCAATACCAGATAAGGTCAGTATCACACAGCATGAGGAAATCAGGATACTGTTTTGAGACAGACTCGCACTCGGGCTCATTCAGTACCCCTCTCAAAGTGTGTCACCTGCTCAACCAGTGAGGTGCCCTTCCAGACCCAGTTTTGCTGCTGACTTCTTCACGTTTTCTTTCAAAATCTTCACACATCTTTCTTCCTTCACGATTCCTTCCATAGGTCCAGACGCATTGAAGCGTCCCCACAGCAAAATACTTCCACCACCGTGTTTCACTGAGGGTACGGAGTTCTTTAGGTTATACACCTTCTTTACGCAAATATAAGCAGCATCTCTGTGGCTAAATAGTTCTATTTTCATCTCATCTGACCAAAGGACGCACTTCCAGTGTATTCCACTGTCGCATAATCTTTCTCCAGGTTATATTTAGCTCACTTCAGTCTGGCTTGAAGGCGTTTCTTCTGCAGAAGTGAAGTTTTTCTTGTTCTGCAGCCTCGCAGTCCATTCCCGTCTTCTTCGAGATTACAATTCCCAACTTGGTTAAGTTGTTCACTCGTGTCTTGCCAGTTGTTCTGGGTTTTTAGGCAAATCTCTCACTAGTTTTCAGTCTTTGAAATCCTTCACTTCCTGCCTCTGCCAGGTTTGTCCTGCACATCGTGGCTTTCTTTGAATTTCTTGATGTTACAGTTGGATATCCAGCTCCTGCTTTGTCAGCATCAATTATTGTTTTTCTCAAGTCCAAACTGATTTCTTTTGTTTTTAGCATGATGCTTTCTCAAGTGACAGCTCAGACCCTTGCTAAAGTATTTATACTGTTTGTTAATTGGAAGATAACCCTTTCTTTTCAATTTATTTTACAAGTTTTCAGGATTACAAAGTTAAAGCACATCAAAGCACAGCAGTGCTTTGTGCTATGGGTCAATAAAAAGATCAGATTTTCAGAGGGGGTAATGATAGTAAAAACAAGTGGTAGTTTTTGTTTTTTCTTAAATAATTCTGTTGTTGTGTGCAAACAGAAATATTTTATCATGACTCTTGGTTTATATGCACATAAGCTGACATCGTTATTTCAAACTTTAACCATGTTTAATATGGTCACCTACCACTGTAACGGTACATATACATATAGGGGAAAACGCAGGAAACACATAAAAGGTCCCATTTAGGTGTGAAATTCATAGAATTTTAACAAATTCAACTGAAAAATCAAATGTAGCTTGAGCTAAAGCTGCCACAAAAAAACATATTAGTCCTGTTCTTCCTCTCCTCACCTCCAACCGATTGTGGCTGAGCCTGGTTCTGCTGGAGGTTTCTTCCTGTTAAAAGGGAGTTTTTCCTTCCCACTTTCAAGTGCTCACAGGGGCTCATTTGATTGTTGGGCTTTTCTCTACATTACTGTAGAGTCTTTACCTTATAATACAAAGCACCTTTAAACAGACTGTTGTTGTGACTTGGCGCTGTATAAATAAAACTGCTGTATTTATAGAACAAGACACATCATTTCATCTTAATTATCTTGATATCATAATTGTTGAAATCAGAATGAAAATGCTGTCACATTCCAAGTTCTAAGCCATTTATAATAAGAATAAAGAGTACAGTGGACTTTGGATTTCATTAATTCATTATGTTTCTCATTATCAAGAATCAGAAAGAAGCTTTATTCTTGGGATCATCGAAGAGCGCTGTGATCAGAAGAAGAGTTTTAGTTTTGGCATGAAACTGAATGAGACTGAGGTGGGGAGATGGGGAGCTCTGTGTGTGTGTGTGTGTGTGTGTGTGTGTGTGTGTGTGTGTGTGTGTGTGTGTGTGATTACGTGTGACAGCATAAGAGGCCGTGAAGCGGCACTTTAAATCTCAACGCCGGGTTTGCAGAGCGGATCAAGAGCACGATGACAGTTTAGTTCGCGGCTGCGTGGGTGTTGGTGCTTTTGTCAAGTGAAAAGTGTTGTTTTGGCCACAAACACTCAACCATAAACACAAGCTATTGTTTCGCCAGCGCTGCCTTTGTGTTTCATGGAATAGCCGTACAAAAGCAAGCCCACTCATTGCTATTGCTGTTGTTGTTTGATAAAGATTGTTTTGCTCTCATATGCCCAGGACGGTCTTTAGACATTTGTTTTGCTCTCTAAGTAGCAACTCGACTCAATAATTGTGGGGGTCATTCTCAGTAGCACCTCCACCTTTATTGATGCCTTCTATTTAAAACAAATCAATAGAATTTATTGCCCTCCCCGCTGGTCGATCTAATCCTCCAAGTTTCCTTTACTTCTTAGGCTCTGTGCTTCACTGGTTAAATTACAATCCGACAGGTAATTTCCCATCATTCTCAATGCAAATTGAAATCATTCATTTCTTTCCCCCAAGTTTGCTCCTATTAAATAACATCCAAGCCTGTCTATAGTGATGAAGTGGTTGCTCAGCGAGGCGTGTGTATTTATTACTGCTGGACCAAGAAGAATGGCAGGAATAAATAGAGGCTGGGTCTGAAGCTAGGAGGCTGGGCAGCAGAGAGAGGGGAGGATGTTGTTGTAAGTGCCGCGGCTTTATCAGTGAGCCGACAGAAACCCAACCAAAGCAGCGTTAATGCTCCCAAAATTGCTGCCCACTTTTATCTGTCGCCACACATCATGGCTGGAGTGGCTCAAAGTGCTGTTTTAAGAAGCCGGCCCCTCCACCCAGTTTGCACAGTACGTGTGTGTGTGTGCTGGTATGTGCATATCAGCGATTGTGCTGTTTGGGTGTGTTTGTCTGAGGAAGTCTTTTTTAATTTCTGTCTGAGTAATTTTGAGAGGAAAATCATTCTTGTTCTTTCTGCCTTGAGGTTGTATTTTCTGTGGTGTGTGTCCTCCGTGTTAACCTAAGGGCATTCAAAACATAATTTGACAGTTTAATCAAAATCAATATTCCATCTGATTATAGAAGATTGGTAATCTGTGAACTGTAACCGCTCTCTCATTGCTGCCTTGGTGCTCATCACTGATTCCAGCACTGTTTCTGCCGGCTCGTGAGCAGTCTGTTGATATTTTAAGTAAAGCAACAACACAGATTTAGTTTCCTTCTCGTTGACAGTTTGATCGATGGGAGGCAGTGAGGGAAGGGTGTTTTTGTAATGATGGATCACCAGCTGTTACTGGGAGAGAAGTAAGGTGACCGAGTGGGATGAAATAGATGTTGTGACGTCACTGACTAGGTGTGGTTGGAGCTACACAGGGTAAAAATAATCCACTAGACACGGAGACCTCAAGCAACAATGCTGCAAAAAATTGACCTTTTCTAAACTATATTGAATTGCTTGTATATTCTTGATTAAAGTGCCTTAAAAAAGATATAATCACAGTTAGATATAATTACACAGTCATGGTAAAAAAAAAAAAAGAAAAAAGAAAAAAAAGGAAAACATGCCCCCCAGTCAGTTCTAAGGTTTTAAGTACCAAGACATCATAAAAATAATCTGGTCTTCAAATTAGGGAAATTAGATCTCCCAACAAAGTGATGAGTTCACATAAATTTATAATAAATCCATTTGGTTTGTAGAAGCCACCATGTTCCCAGGCTATCTTGAATACAGTGACCGAGATAGATATCGCCATTCTGACTAATCATGTTTTATGTGTGTGGTTAGAGACCAGCTAAGTATGTAGCATGCCAGAGGTGGAAGAGAAGAGAACTCATAGGCAATTGCATGGTGTTGTGTGTGCACTATCAGACGCTGATCATACCTATCCTTTATCTTCTCCTTTATCTTACCTTCACCAAAGAAGCAGTTACTTCCTGTCAGCAGATTAGACATGGAGGTCTTAGCTGTGAGAAGACCCTCCCATCTTCCAGCAGCTGGTGGCAAACTGGCTATACAACAAGAACAGCTGGTTATAAGCTAATATTATACCAGCTAATGTTAGGCTCAAGTATTCTAAAAATCGCACTTTCCCGCTGATAAAGTTTGATTACATTCTCACATTGCATTAGAGTTTATTTGTTGAGTGTCTGAGTCTAACAATGTTAGATCTGCAGAGGATAACAATAGCCAACACTAACAGTAGCTAACAGTAGCTAACAATATCTATCGGTGCGTTCACACCGAACGTGATAGACGCGACCAGAGCGTCAGGTTTACATGTAAAGTCAATGGAGGAGCGCGATGAAGCGCGACTGAGGATCCTGCGAAAATTCAGAAGCAGATTTGCGTCACGAAAACGCGGAAACACGAAAATGCGCCAGTCGCGCGACTGACGCGTTTGAAGCGCGAATAAAGTTTGTGTGGTGCATTTTGTGCATTCGTGTGTATCGCGTCTACCGCTTGAGTTGGAAAAATCTGAACTCAGTGTCAAGTCGCGCCGCGACAACCAATCAGGAGCCTGGTGACGTGATGCTCTGGCCTAGTTCAAATGGGCAGGTCCAGCCAAAGCCCTTCATTCTTCATTCAATATGGAGGAAAGGCTCATCAACGCCATAGCAAACCACCCGGAGCTGTACAACACCAGCTGCTTTCTCTACCAAGAATTTTAATATTATTTCAAATAAATTTTTGTAATGACTAATGTCTCAGTTCTACTACACAGCAAATATTGGCACACAACTTGACACATGTAGAATTTATTTCATATTATACTAATGAAAAAATATACTACTATATAGGAACATAGTGAAGCCCAATTATTTAAGAGAATAAAGAGAGGTTAAATGGTAAATGGTAAATGGCCTGTATTTGTATAGCGCTTTTTACTAGTCCCGCCTAGGGACCCCAAAGCGCTTTACACACCCAGTCATCCACCCATTCACACACACATTCACACACTGGTGGAGGCAAGCTACAGTTGTAGCCACAGCTGCCCTGGGGCAGACTGAGGTTAGTTTATTTTGGAGGCAAGCTCCATTTATTAAGAAAATTTTAAAAAAGGCAGGAACGCTCTTTAGAGGTTTGTGGGTGGCTCTTAAAAGAGCCATTGTGGGGAAGTCACTGGGACTTCAAATGAGCATATATTAGCACAGGTATCGATAAAGGACTACCGTATTAAACACTTTTACTAACCGCAGGCAGACGGACAGGCGCTCTGCAGGTGGGATTGAGCGCCTGTAGTTGGTGTTTAGGTGGGCGATGCTTGGACCGACGCGGGACAGCAGCTCCTCAAACTGGACGAGGGAAAGACAGTGGTACCGCTGAAAGCGGCCGTCATCCAGACGCAGCTCCTGGAGCAAGTGTTGAAACTCACCAAACTGCTCACGCTTCTGGAGGACCCGATGGACCCAGGTACGGCGAGGACGTCCTTTACGCCACTGCTCTGCTCTCCACAGTAAATAGAGAAAGGAGACTCTCTCTTCAAACGCTAGCTCGACAGCTGCCATCTTGCAAACATACCATCTGGCACTACTTCCTCCCATATTTCCGCTTCACGCGTGTGAAAATTGCATAGTTTGAAGCGCGACCAATTTGCGTTGGTCGCGCGTTGAGGTGCGAATGTGCGCGTGACCAGCTAGGGGCGTCTGCCGCTTTTTGGTCGCGTCTATCGCGTTCGGTGTGAATGCACCGTAAGAGAGGGTAGCAGTAGCTAACAGAGGCTAACCACAGCTAATAGAAGGACAAAAAAAGAAAAAGAGTGATACTGATAGAAAAGTTCAGGATATCCCCAACAGCTCACCTCAGTATCACAGTAATTGGAAAGAAGAGTCTCACTCACCTATTGACTTGCCTTTGACTCCTTTCACAAAGTTTTACAGCTTCTACAAGAGTAAATAGATGCTGGTGCATGCTGACAGCTGAGATAAACAAGAGACTGACAGCCTACACTCACTACAGATGAACTACAGCCAGAGTTGTTTGTCTTACAGCAACTACTGTAGCTAGGATTATGCACTTGAATTGGAAGGAAACAAAATTCAGTTGACTAGGATATGCAGTCTCCTGATATCTAGTGGTGAGATTTTTGATGCTGTACCCTTAACAAGTCAAAATACACAAGCACTGTGTAAAAACCAACTAAACTATTAATGCTTGAGTGTGGGAAATATTCAAGACAGCTGCTATTATTCCTACGAGAAGAAAAAAGTGAGTGAATTCCCATAGACTTCCTCATCTAACTCGAGTTACTGACTGACTGAACCTCTCCCCTGTGTTGTAGTGTTTGGCCCTTTTTTCTGTCTTATTAGTGGAATTCTCTGATGCGACTTTCCATGTAGCACAGATCATCCAGAAGGCTATTAGGCTATTACTAAGCACTGATTAGCAAGTATGTGTGTCTGTGTGTTGTTTATGGATGTAGGTTGTTGGTGTTAGCTTCAGTGCTCCATCTTCAACTCTTGTTACTTCTGTCTCAAAATGACAGCCACCCGACATGTCTCCCTCGTGATTGTGATAAATAAAGGAGTAATTCAGTTTGAGATACGATCTAGTCCTCATTAGCCCCTTGAGCCTTTAAACTAACATTAAATTTATCAGATTTCTTTGAAATTCATAGTTCATCCATTTCCAGAGTTAAAGTAGAAATGCGACCAAGATTACCATTTCCTCATGGCTCATCTTTAAATAAGTGATCTTTTTTTACTCAGCTGCTGGGACTGAATCTGCAGAAGCATTTCAAACTGGTTTGATCCACTGAGCAGCACCGTCTCCCTGCTGTGGGCATCAGGCTTCTTTTTATTCTGCTGGCAAAATGACCATTTCTTCACTCGCCTCCGATGAATTCCTTCACCATGGTGCTGTGATGAACGGATGGAAGATCACACAGTTGAAGTAACGCAATCTCTCAAGATGAAATGAAAACAGTCATGACAGTTAAACACAACAAAAGCCACTAAAGCGCCCATAAAACATCATTGCAGTGAGTTAGTGTCCTTTTCGTGATGGTAGGTCCTCCATTAAAGTGACTGTGACTTCACTCCAAACTAGCTTTAATAACGTGAGCCATAAACTTTTAGGTTCAGCGCTGGATGTTCTGCAACCTTTGACCTGTTTGTGGAGAGCGCGTTAACATTTCTCTGTGCCGCAGATGGGCCTTCAAGGAAAAGGGTTGTTGATTATTGATGAATTTCATTACCAGGCTGAGAGCAAATTGAAGGAATATGCCACCAGTGCTGCTTCATCAGACAGTATAAATATTCAGCAGGCACAACCAGTGGAAAGAACATACGCTGCCGTGATCGCAACACACCCTCTCTGGCCCCCATTTCTCCTCAGTTTCTTTATTTGGTGTGTTTTTGTCATTTTGCTGCTGAATAATTAGATTTTTGAATCTTTGCGTCTCTTTCTGCCACTGTTATGTCTCCCCATACCCCTCCCCAGCCTTTTTCCCCTCCCAGTATAATAGCTGGATGAGACAGACTGGGTTAAAAAAGGAAATTATTGTTCTGGGTGACAATGCTGCACAATATAGCAGGCAGACACACCCCACTCACTCTGTGCTATGTCAAGGGAAAACGCTTTAACCAGTTTCAAAGGGGTTTTAACAGGATTAGATGGCCTACGATCAGAAATGTGCAAAGTGCAGATGCTTCTTTCTGTCGATGTGAAAAGCTGCTCCACTCCAAATGCGCATGTAGCGAGAAAGCAGGTCCCTCCCTTTTCTTTCTCTGTATGTCTCTGATTTGTGTGTGCATGTGTGTTTTGCGTGTGTTTCTAACGCTAAAAGAACCTCTGCTGTTGTAAGAGTTTGCAGTCTTGCTTACATTCTCATTAAGATTCAATCTGTGCTCCGGGCTGACTGTATAGCTGCCGTGGCGTCAGCAGCCGGATCCCACGGGATCCCTTCACCAGACCCTGACTCATGCTACCGCTGCTGCACCATGTTGCCACATTAATGCTGCTATCTTGGATTTGTTCTGACCGAATAGCTTCTGCTGTATTTTAACAAGCAGCTCGAGTCAATAAACTGTCAAAACATCCCGTTACTGAAGGTTGAGCCTGTGACATCTTGTTTTTTCCTTCTCTCACAGAAATTGAATTGGACGCGGAGAGGATCCAATGCGTTTCTTTGCCCACACCGGCGTGCCTTTTACTGTAAAATGGCTGACAAGTAATCACAGAGAGTCTCGCTCAATTATCATGCCGGACCTGTCAGTGTAATCATGACTCGACTAGAATAAGTTTAAATGGTTTATGTGGGCACCGGCTTTAGGATGGAGCCTGTGAGTGTTTCACATCCTGCTCTTTGGGTGAATGATGGTTATTTTGTTGCCTGTTTTCCCCTCAGAGTGAATAAATTCTGAAAAGATGTTACGGAGTGCTTTATTTGCACATTAGTTGCAGAGTGCACAGGCGGATTAGTAGAATGAGCTCTAGGAGGCTATGCACTGCGTTTTTTTGTGGACTTTCACTCAGCACAATCAGACCTGCTACAAACACTACTGTCATTATTTCTTGGTGCAGAGGCTCAGCAGCTAATCAGATCATAAGTGGCAAGTGAAATTTTTAGCGAAATATTAACTTAATTAGTCATACCTCTTCTGTAGGTCCAGGCCAAATTAGCCAGTGAATTTTTACAGCTAGGTATCCATGATACATCCAGCAGGGAAAAGGGACAACAATCTAACAACTGTCTCTTGGCTGTCATCAGTCTTTAATTAGCATGACTGTGGAATTGGTATTAAAGTGGGCCATACACTTAGTCAAATAATGAATTAAGTGTATGTGCAAGTAATCTCTATGAGCCAAAAGCACAGGCTCTGTATGATGTCAAAGAGAGGGGGAAACCTAAATATGGTCATCTCATCCATACAGCGCCAACTATTAGCAATTCAATTTAAGCCTTCTGTTTGTGAGAGACAGCCAATCAGAAATATCCATCCATCAATTTCCGGATCACGGAGGCTGCAGCCTAAGAGGAGAAGCCCAGACCTCCATCTCCCCGGCCACTTCCTCCAGCTTGTCCAGGGGAAAACCAAAGCATTCCCTGGCCACCTGAGATATAATTCCTCCAGCATGTTCTGGGTCTGCCCTGGGGCCTTGTTCTGGTGGGACATGCCCGGAACACCTCACCCAGGAGGTCCCCAGCAGGCATCCTTGTCAGATGCCCAAACCACCTCAACTGGCTCCTTTCGATGTGGAGGAGTAGAGGCTCTACTCTGAGCCCCTCCCGGATGGCCGAACTCCTCACCCTATCCTATCTCGATAGGAGATGCCAGCCACCCTTCAGACAAATATAACTTCTACCACTTGTATCCGTGATCTCGTTCTTTCTTCACCCAAAGCTTGTGACCATAGGTGAGGGTAGGGATGTAGATCGACCGGTAAATTGAGAGCTTTGCTTATACAGCACCAATTCGTCTGTTGATCTCCTGCTCTGCCACCCCCCACTAACCAGAAACATAATGATATAAAAGGAGGGTGACTTTAAAGGAACTTTATGTCATGCAAAGTTACCGTAGTTCAAGTCTAGTCCTCTAGAGGCCATTTTCTTTCATATCCATATCCATTGCAGTAAAGTTCGGAGCTGGACCACTGCTGTGTCACTGAGGATTTCTTAAAAGATGATAAAATGCAGGAAGTGGGCTCTGGCAGGTTGGCAGTGGATGGTGCAGCCAGTTACTATGTGGAGCTGGATGACTGGGTTGTGGATGTAGCAGCTGGAGGGTCAAGGGAGGCTAGTTCGTCATCCTCTGGTTGTGGTTGTTGGCCAGGTAGGTAGCAGGAACAAGTGACTGGAAATCGGATGAAGCAGATGGATTTAAGGAGTTAAGGAGACACAGATACTACTCACATCTAAGCAACTGCAGTCATCTTTCCACTTTGCAGTTATTGGGAAAACTTGTGGGAGACTGAAGGAATTGTGGATGTTTGTTGATTCTTCTTTTCGTGGCAGAAGCTCCCACCCACAGGGTTTTAATGTTTGTGGATCCAAGAATCCAGGTGGAAATCTTACAGCACCACACAAACTCGTCTTTAAGCTCCCCAGAAAGTACATCAACGTCGGCTGGGTCCATCATTCTGTCATGTTTGAGGGAAATGTGGACCCAAAAGCAGACCTTTGAGGCAAAGTAAAAACAAACAAACAAACAAACAAACAAAAGTCCATAGAGGTCCAAACAGGTAAACACTCTGGGAGACAAAGAGTAAGACGTGACAAGGTACTAAGGCAAGTTGCGGCTTTAAATACACTAAAGGCTAATTAGAAACACAAGAAATGACTGAAACAAGGTACAAGTGAAACTAATCACTGAGAATGAGACAGGAGATTAAAAGTAAGAAAGTCTGAGAATATAACATGAAAAAACAAGCAGGAGGTATCTTGATTTTCTGTATAAGTGGGTCAAAGTGCTGGGACCATGACATCACTATCTTGCTGTGGGATTCAAACCCAGGATGTTCATGCTGTGAGAAGACAGAGCTGACCACCAGGCTGGCCCTTCTAGAGTGCAAGGGAAAAAAATATGGAGCAGGAAAATGAACATCATGAGTTCATCATCATGTTCATCACGTATTATTCTCCAAATAATGAATATTGTTGCAAGAAAAGTGCACTTTTTTCCCCTGAACAGCCTCAATATAATCGGCAAGTAGGTTTGGCGAACCCTGCAGACTCTTTCCATTACAGTTTTTGTTGGATTTGTTCTAGTCTGCTCATGTTAACAATTATAAAAATGATAAATAAGACGATTATGAATCTACCTTGAATCCCATAACTGCATTCGTTTTTTTGAGTCTCCATGCTGAGAACATTTGACCAGAAAGGTAAAGATTGCATAAAGAATAAGCAAAAGCTGCATAAGCTTTAATGAGTCTGATATGGAGCCATTTTTCTTGAACCAGTTGTATATATCTGGCAGTTATATGAGCTCATTTGCACTTGATTTCACAAGTTTCTACAAAGAAGAATCAATATATTAATAAGGCAGGTAATTGCACAAAGCTATATGAGAGAAAAAAGCTGAACCACTGTATGGGGGAGAAACAAAAGAAATTACGACTTGACGGGATGGACAGTTTTTGTTGCCTTTAACGTCTTGACCTGCATATGTGCCAAATGAGGACGAGAGAGTGTTCTGTCTGTGTGGTGACAGCTTCTAAATGCTGACATAGTGTGAGCGTGGAAGTGATGCTGTAGCACATTCCCTGGGCTCAGACTGTCTGCCTGCCGATCTGTGCCGTCTGTTCGTCTGTTTGTGCGTGCACGCTGTGTAGTACCGCCATCCTTTTGAGGACCTAACATCCTCACTAGCAAACAAAAAAAAAAAGAGCAAACATTTTGTCAATTTGGAGTTAAGGTTGAAGCTTTTAGACATGAGTGTTTAAAACAATATCAGAACTTATCTGTGTGTCTCTGGTAGGTGCTTCTTTGGCTTCAGGCTGTGCTCTGGTTAAGGGACATGAATTGAGAGGATGCCCCAATTTAGAACTGGTGCAAAATGGTTTCAGCCTCGAAGGTGAATTATTCCTTTTTCACTACTGGCCGTTTTCTACGGAGCCCCGGAGGGGACATGGGAGAAAAAAAAATTAAGACGGACTTTTGCGAGAGCTTGCAAAACTAACTCGGGATCTCGCAAAACAAACTCGGGATCTCACAAAACAAACTCGGGATCTCGCAAAACGTTTGCGAGATCTCGCAAAACAAACTCGGGATCTCGCAAAACTTTTGCGAGATCTCGCAAAAGTTTTAGCCGCATTCTTCCCGTTAGCTCGAGACCTACTACAGCCGGGAGGAACACCGCTTTCCCGGCACATCGTGCCTCGACCTCCTGGTCGGCTTCGAGCCGGCGTCCGAAGAATGCGGCTAAAACTTTTGCGAGATCTCGCAAAAGTTTTGCGAGATCTCGCAAAAGTCCGTCTTAATTTTTTTTTTCTCCCATGTCCCCTGCGGGGCTCCGTACCGTACCGTAGTTTTCAAGTATGTTTTTGGGTGGCTCATATTTTTTTGTGCGTTCCCACAGCAGGGACCTCCCATGTGAGACAGATCAACCCTGAGCCCATTTTTGTTTTCTGAGGTTAGGCAGGACAATGTTTGCAGATGATCTCTGTACCGAGATAGGGACCAGGTGGAAGAGAGCGTGGAGAGGTGGAGGTACGCATTGGCGAGAAGAGGAATGAAGCTCAGTTGAAAGTGTGAATGAGAGGGAGGCTGATGGAAAAGTGAGAATGCAAAGAGCAGAGATAGCGAAGACAGATGAGTCCTGTGGTCGACCATCCAAAGCAACGGACAGTTTTAAAGAGAGGTGAAGAAGACACTGTAGGTATTATGGGGTGAGCATCAGGGATTAGGAAGAAGCTGAAAATTTGATTCAGTAACATTTTCTTAAATCAAAATCCGTCCATAATTGTGCTTACACATTAGTCAGAGTGCATGGTTTTGACCTATAGAAGAAGCAAACACACCGACATCTGGTCATCAGGTCCCCTTCTCTTTAACCGAAGTGGTACCTCCTTAGCATCATTTTCCGATGTGCAGATATAATCCTATATTAAGCATCAGGTGGGGAGATGATATCAGATGAGTCACAGTACAATCAAGAGTTTGCCTCCTTAATCTTACTTTTGTTTCCTACCCTGCCTTATCTCTCTGTGTTTAATTTCGGGCGTTCCATTATGTGGTTTGGTATAGAGAGAAAGAACCACTCTTTGCACATGTAAATCTCTGGTATTTTATCTGCATTGAGAACGGGGTTAGGTGAGATACTGTCAGAAGTGGTCGCATTCTGATGCCACGGGAGAGCCAATTAGAGGTGTCCACTCGTGATTGGTTAACCCAGGGCCAAAGCATGAATGTGTTCAATTTCACCAAACTCACCTCACCTCCAACCATCTCTGTCTCTCTCCAGAATACAGAGGACCACTTGACGTTCTTGATCACAGTGCCCACTGCGCTATTCCTCTTCCTGTCCATCTTCATCCTCGTCTGCATCGAATCCGTCTTCAAGCGGATGCTTCGCCTGTTCTCACTGCTAATATGGGCCTGTCTGGTCACCATGGGTTACCTCTTCATGTTCTCTGGAGGGAGACTCAGCCCCTGGGACCAGGTAGATCGTTTTCTTTATTTTCTGTGTGAGTGTTCGGGTTGATCAACAAGAGTTCAGCAGATGGCTTTTAAATGTTTACAGCTGTCCAATTTGGAATTGAGAATCTTGTAAAAGTGACTTGAAGGGGACCCTATCATGCTCAACTTTATTTTGTATTGTGACTGTATTTTGTGATTTGTGATGATGATAATGCCTGAAATTGTAACTTGACTACTGAAGTTAGTACAGTAATGGATTACATTACTGCATTTCTGAAAAATGTAATGTGATTACAGTAAAGTGTTGTTTTGTAATGCCTTACACCCAGCACTGGTTGACAGTCACAACAATGGTGGAACAATCATTATACTGGTAAAAATCATGAAAGGAAAGATAATAACACAACCAGGTGTTTGAGCCCTGCAAAGAAAATGCATCAGCTTGAAGTCATATTCGGCAGATACGTTTTCATACTTTTATAAAGCTGAAGGATTCACACACTTCAGATTAAAACTTCAATATGAAATGGAAGCAGCAAAGCTTTTATGCAGACTCTGAAAGACATAACCAGATGCTACCTTCCTGTGAAGTAAACTAACTGGATATAAAAGATGGACATAGCTTGTGCACTTAAAGAGGGTTTAAGCCCAAAATTCACACTTTAGCTCATTTATTACATGTAGATTTTTCATGTAGACACATAAGTACCATGAAAAACTGTAAATTTAATGGAATCTGATAAAATGTAAATGAAATGTACTTTATTGATTAGTTTACACCAAGCACATTTTCCTTAATGATTAATCAGTTGATTCAGTTTAAAGTTGATCGTATATATTTCAATTTATTATTATTTTTATCCAGTCTTTAAGCTGTTTCGAGTCCAAATTTCACTTCTGGCCCCAAATTCAAAGGAACACTACGGCAGTAGTTAAAAACTGCCTAAATTCTTTAATCTTTAATAAAATCATCAGTGTGCCTGCTCTACCAGGTGTAACAATTAAGTTTAACATCCAGGCATCCATTAAAACAGAATTTATTAAATTTAACGGAGTTAGACGTTAGCGGGGAGTTAGCTAGCTAGTTTCCACCCAAACATAATTTACTATGCTCTGCCTGAGAGATTTCTGAAAAAATTAAAACGTACAACTCTGCTATCACTTCCAACATAAATGAAAACAAAAACCTAAACAGCAGTGATGTTTGTAGGGTTACTGAAGTTGGACTAGCTGGTATATAATGATGTGCTACGTGATGGCTAGCTACAGAGCTATGTTAGCATAACATAAACACAGTAAAGATGGAGGATGAACGCTAACTTTTTTCCACTCAATTAAAGTTAACACGATTGCTCCCGAGAGGTTAGGGATAAATGTAATCGCATGGCAGGATGCTGTAAACGGACTCAACTTTAGTCAGGAGAACAACTGAGATAATCCATCCACAATACGAGGTTAGTCGTTAATATACTGCAGCATGAGCTGGGCTCCCGTTACATCGTAAGGTTTTAAAAACTAAGCTTTAAAATGAATAGTGGTAATAAAAACTGAGAGAGGCCGACAGTGATCACTGACTTTTTTTAAGGGCTTGTTCGGATTGAATAGAAGAAACAAAGCATTAAAACATGTTAAAAACACAACAGCCTTAATAAACACAGAGTAGTTTGGACCCGGAAGCCAGGTTCATATGTCATCACTTAAAGATTGGATAGCTTCATTGTTATTGAGGGTGAAGAATTATTGGTGTGAAGCCAATGAGCCTTAAAGCTACATTTTTTTCAGATAGCCAGCAGGGGGCGACTAAGGGGGCATCAAAGTCTGCGAAAAACAAAAACAACTTTATGACTCCCATGATCCATACTCTCAGTAAACACTCTCTCTTCATGAGTCATCTTCTAGTTTCAGAGCATAATGAATGCATCACAATGTTTATTGTTTAATATACAATTTCCATGGGAGTCAAAAAGGAGGATAATACAGGGCACGCTTGTGATTGACAAGACTTTTATCTACAGTCTACAAAAACAAACAATTAATAAATATGTGACTTAAGCTGTTTAGTCACACATTCTTTCTAGCCCAGATACTCCGGTTTAAGTGAGCCTGCTGCCTTAAGATAGCGTGCAGGAGACAGGACGCAGGATGACCACTTGCTGCAGCAGACTTTTATCTCCACTGATTCCACACTGATGCAAATCAGTGCCACAGGACATCACACAGACTTTGTAGTAGGGAGCTGGCAGGTTAAAGGCCATTTAATGCCAAGCCAACTGTGTCAGAGATTTGCATGCGTCTCCCACTGTTACACGTAGAAATGTTCAGCGCTGCAGTACGTGCGTGAAAATGGCTTACGATTACCCGAACCTGATAATTTGGCCTTTCGACACATAGCCGTGCATTCAAGAGTCTTCTCAGGATTTCATGTGACAAAGAATTTGCTTCCGCACACACACCTGTCATTTAGTTTAAATGTGTATTTTTTGAATGCATACATGGCTGTGTGTGTGTGACTGTGTGCGTTTGAGGCTGTGTGTGAGCGCAGAATTAATTTGACGTGTTAATGAGCCCTGATGAGAGCTGGAGGTGAGCAGATCAGCAGACAGACACATTCGTTTTCAGCGCCAGGCTCCTTCTTTCTCCATTTCAGGACTCCTATTTTCTCATGCTAGCACCCTGTCTCCATCTATTCATCAAATCCCATTTTTCTCTCCTTGGTTTCTCCACCTGCCTCCTTTTATCCTTTTAACCTCCACCCACGACCCACTCCCCACCTCTCTTTCTCCGTCTTACCTTCGTTTTACTTCTTCGATTCCACGGTGGGGTTGGGGATATTTTTAACATCGGCCACCTGTGAGAGCATAATCATTCTGCATTATTAATTATGCTATTCTGCGCCCATGACTCTTCCTCTATCTATCTATCTATCTATCTATCTATCTATCTATCTATCTATCTATCTATCTATCTATCTATCTATCTATCTATCTATCTAGAATGAAAGAATGAAAGAATGAAAGACAGAAATAAATAAGTTAACAAAAGAAGGACAGAAGAAAGGGAAAGAAATATGTAAGAAAAGAAAGAAGGAGAAAAAAGAAGAAAAAGGAAAGCGGAAAGAAAAAAGGAGAAAAATAGGAAGAGAAATAAAAAAAATAAAGGAGAAAGGCAAGAAGAAAAAGGCAAAAAAGAAGGAAAGAAAGACAGAAGGAAGCAGGAAAGAATTAGGTAAGGAAAGAAACACTTAATCAACGAAGGAAAATGGATAAGAAGGAAAAAGGTGGGAAATAAAAGCATTAGGAAAGAAAGCAACAAGAAAGGAAAACAAGGAAAGAGGAGGATAGCGAAAAGAAAAAATGAGAAAAGGAAGGCAGGAAAGGAGTGAGAAAAGGAAAACAGGTAATAACAAACAGGGTAAAGAAAGAAAAAGAAAGAAAGAAAGAAAGATGCAGGGGAGCAGAAATCCTGTGAGAGGAGAACAGTTGGAGCTGCTGCCTGCTCTCGGTGGGCTGGATTGATTGTGATTACTGAGAGAACAGCATGTCTGATGGAGCACACGGAGCTAATAACAGTAAGGGTCTGACAGAAAGAGAAAGAAAGGCCACAAAGACAGAGGCCGGGAGAAGCTGCTTCTCTCTTCAGCCATTCACTTTGGACCCCCTCTCTCCCACTCCCACCCTCCACCACTCTCAACCACCCCATTCTGAGCTGGCTCACCTGCTTTTGTTGTAAACACAGACGCACGCACACACACACACATGCGCACACAGAAATATATCTTTAGCCACGTGTGCCACTATCTAGCCGCAGTAGCCTGTTAGTCTGCTCTTTATTTAATTTCTCTGAAGGCCACGGCTCTTTCCAGAAGGCAGATGGAACATAGCTGTCACACCTGGTGCCAAATAATCAAGATATAGTCACTTTTACCTGTGCGTGTTAGTACGTACCTGCCCAAAAAAAAACAAACAAACAAAAAAAAAACAGGGTGTTGCTTCTTAGGAGGGGAGAGCAAAACCTTTTTAAATGGGAGTATTCATGCATCTGTGCGTCTGTGTTTGCATTAGGAGGTGGGTAAGCTTGCATCGCTTATGCTTGAAGCACACAGAGCAGGGCGAAAAAGTCATGGAAGGCGCTGAAGTGATATGATGGCTGCAGGACTCATGTCGGAGTGTTTGAGGCTGTATTAGGATTCAGGATAGAAAGCCGTGGAGACGGTGTCTGCCTGCCTGCCTGTGTGGCACACAGAAGCAGGTGACGCACCTGAAATTGGACTGCCATTCTCAATTCCACGCAGCCACCTGAACACACCCAGTGTCACACACTCCGACTAACCACATACCCCTTTAGTCACCCCCTCCCCGATGCCGAGGTGAGAGTTCAGGGTAAGGAGTTGAAGGTTATGGCAAAAATATACACGGCCTTCAAAACGCTACATCTGCTCCGACGTCAGCATCCTTCCCTTTGTTGGTTCCCTTAGTAACAGAAGGTCTAAGCCTACACAAAAACACCTCAGTGTGTGTGTGTGTGCGCTCGCTGCATTCAGGTCAACCAAACAATTACTTATATCCAATGTTCTAGCTGTGATTTGGCTTGATAAAACACTGCATGCTAGCAAGAGAAGAAATCTCTGTAACCCGTTGCTGCAAATTATGTCCGCAGCGTTGATTTTGACTATCTGTTTTTTTCTCAAGCGGAACAGAGCGCAGGGTTTCTACAGCTCTCACAAAGTTGAACTGAGTCACTCTAAAGATGGATTTTTTAGCCCAAGACATCTGTGGTACACATAAGAATACATAGTCACACTAAAGCCATGTCCTGTGCTAAAAACTCTGACAAATTCTAAAGCCAGGGTTTTCAAAGTGCAACTAAATTAAATTAGAAATGATTGTAAATTTCAATCAATTGTTGACTTCACTGCAGGAAAGCAGAACAAAGTTAATTTACACTTCCAATGAGAACTTCATAGACAGGAAGTTTGGGACCCACCCAACAAAAAGACCTTGAAAAGGTATTAAGAATGACATTGCCAAACAAGGACACTCCTCTTGTTATGAGGAGATATGTTGTAAAAAGCTGAGTGTTCAAGTAGATGACATAAGAACCGGCCCATTTACTGTTTTTGGACTATTTAGTTTTTTATCTAGAAATCTATTTTACTTTGACTTTTTAAGCAATTTGAACCCAATTTTAGC
The DNA here is from genome assembly GCF_051167445.1 of Perissodus microlepis. Taxonomy (NCBI): domain Eukaryota; kingdom Metazoa; phylum Chordata; class Actinopteri; order Cichliformes; family Cichlidae; genus Perissodus; species Perissodus microlepis. The sequence continues at coordinate 4,263,748 of NC_140481.1, read as the reverse complement.
ATTTAGCATTTGAGGGTATGTACCAATTAAACATATTTTAGACCTCCAATCAAGAAAAAATTACTCAGTAGCTAAACATTAATTCAAAATTTAATTAGAGTTTTGCTAATCCTCTGAAAAGTTGCCTTATCACCTTGGCTCAGAAAACAACTTCCATGGACATCTGGTGCTTGGAAGAGGAAATCTAAACAGATTTAGCTGTTTTTATTGTGATGGATGTTTAATAATTCAGTTTCATGTGAGGTTTCATGCTGTTTCAACCAACTCTTCAAATCTGACTGCTAAAATGGTTGTATGTTATGCTTCATTAAATTCTGAAATGCATTGTGCCGGCTGAAATTTGTATATAAAATTTTAAAGTCAGTTAAGTGAATTCAGTTAAAAAAATATATACATTTTGTACAAGTTTTGACAGTTCTGAAATACTGTGTGGGTGTGTGTTGTTTTTTATGACACAGGGTCTACTAAAACAAGTCCATATTTTTCTTCAGCCCGGGCGACTCAGGAAAGACTTTCTCAACTATAATGATCAGTCCATTATTACTGGATCATAAAAAAGATAAACTCTATTATTTTGATGCTTTTCCAGTTTCATTAATTACCTGAACAATCTTGAAGCGCTGTAGCTTTCACCAGATTAGCGCGTTTTAGCCACTGACAGCTCTACATGGCTAACTAGCATAAGTGGTATACAGAAAAAGTGGACATTTTCCATTTTCAAACCATCACACTCCAAGCGAACACGTACAGGTAGTGTGCATATGATGGTATATATGAGTGAAAGTGCTGTAAGTGACTGACAGGCCTCGTACTAGCACAGTTTCAAAATTGGCTATTAGCTTAGCTAGCTTAAACAAATGAGACGTGTAATGTTAGCCTACTTGAAAATTTCCAACAGTTGCTCACCATTTAAATGACTCCATCATTTACTGAAGCGTCACTGAGGATTTGGTCCTCATTTGAACCCTGATTTATATTTTTAAAGCCAATGTTTCTTAAAACAGCAACCTCCTGGCATGCTGTCCTGTCCCACCCACTGTTCCATTAGAGAGCACCGCTCATACTTTAACCACACATTTACAGACTGTGTGTTAAGTGAGGCTCAAAGAGAAATGTTTTCCCAAAAGCAAGCTTTTCACTTAGTCTTATTAAAAAAGCTAATAAATTTCTAGCAGTTTCAAACACTTTATCTAAAACCCAAGGACTCAAAGGATTTCCAAGCATCCATATAAACCCTGAAATAACTGAGAAATGCAGGCCATAGTGTATTTAAAGCTTAAAGTTTACATGCATAATAAGGTAAGACACAAATCGAGGTCTAGGAATTATCGGTTTCTTTTCAGGAGAAACCATCCACTCAGAGCTGTCACCCGTAGTGAATTCCTGTTTGCAGTCTGACTTTCTGAACCTGATAGGCACAGGAAATAAACAGACAGGCAGGAAGGTCAAAGTTGATCTGGTGTCCTAGTTGAAGCTGTGACCTCATCACGCTGGTTGCCACCACAGCCACCATAACAGGAAGAGGTGGAGTGAGAGCAGGGGAAGTGCACAGAGACGAAGTGGGAGGTTAAGGCATGAGGTATCAGTGAAAAATACGCTGATGTGCACGCACAGCACACAGAAACATGCATGCGCACATCCACAGCAGGAGCTGATAAGCAATCGGAGTAAAAATGTCTCATGGAAATCAAAAAAAGAGGTACAACTGATCACAGAAATCAAGAAACAAACTCCTCATGTAATTGTTACAATATGTTATTCCCACATGTAAAGACATATTTGAGCAGTCATTTAATAACTTGTGATGCTCTGATTTGTTGTATTCTTGTTTTCTGGACAATTTAGCAGAGGATTTTTGTGAAAACTAAGTGAGCAGCCCACTCATCTCTAATGATTTATCACTGGATCAGCAGTTTATCGTTGGATCTCTTAGCAAAGAAGCACTGGCAGCCCACTCAGCTGTGTTCTGTATTTAGGCAAACAGCAGACAAAGTGGGAACACGTACAGCAGAGATCTCTGCTGGGATTCAGCCGCAAGCATATTTCTACATTTGGGAACTTCTTGTCAAAGCTGTTTGTATTAATGCGTGTGGTTTAATTTAGACAAATTTGCACCTTCACCTGCTCTTGCTTTCCCGTTTCCAGGTCTCCTTCTTCCTCTTTATCGTGTTTGTTGTCTACACCATGCTTCCCTTCTCCATGAGAGGGGCCATTATCGCCAGCGGAATCACCTGCTTCTCACACACTATCACTCTCAGTGTCTGTCTGACCACCCGCGACACAGACCTGGAGGATCCTTTAGTCTGGCAGGTAAACCTGAACACACAGCCACGCTGTTGGAATCTGCCGATATATTTTCCATGACTTCCTGCTTGTGCTGCATATGTAATTTCTTCTCCATATTAGCTGCAGCATGAAAACTTGTTCTCTAATGTTTTTCCAAGCATGATTAAAAATGATGAGGTGCAGCGTCTGGGTTGTAAAACAGTGAACCTATCCTGTATAATCGAACACATTCAGCAGGGCCTCCAGAGTAATGTGAAGGGCCTTTTACCGCACTCAGGGAACAGCCCTTCAAAACTGGCTCTAACTGAATGGACTGTTGATACAGTAAAACAAAGAGAGTCTTGCCGCAGACCGATAAGAGAAAAATATTATCCATAAATGTCAATAAGCGTGCAGAAACATTAAGTGAAGTAGAATTGATTTGGCATCAGATCCATTTCTGCTGCTGCTGGCACACATGCACACACACACACACACACACACACACTCCAATCAACCATCAGAGTAAAAACACTGTAATCACAACAGCCTTCAATAGCTTTCTTCGCTCTCACACACTCACACATGCAGAGTGGAAAAGTACTCTAACAATAAACCAGTGTTCAAAGGCAAAGCATGATCTTGGATACGGCACCAAGGACAACTTATTCATATGCAGGTCCACACTGTAAAGAGCTTGTGGTTGACACGGTGGTGGAAAGCACTGCAAAAGTGTGTGTTCTCGCCTGGTTTTACAAGGTAATAACAGAGGCTTAAGTGGAAAGGTCGTATAGTGGAAAAATGACTGGTACAATCATATTTGCAATATAGGTCAGCTCTTAATTGCTTATTTCTTCCATGTTTGTGTGCCTGTGTGTGGCAGATCTTAGCCAATGTGATAATCTTCACCTGTGGAAACTTGGCTGGGGCATATCACAAGCATCTGATGGACCTGGCACTCAAACAGACCTATCAGGACACCTGCAACTGCATCAAGTCTCCCATCAAGCTGGAGTTTGAAAAGCACCAACAGGTACACACTTTGAGAGCCATACTTTAGTTCTTGAAGTTACTTCTTGGTTATTATCCTGCTTTTTCTTCTTCTGTCCACTAGTTTGACTGTCTGCATATCCAACAGTCATGCTCACTCTACTCTGGGGCTCAAACATTATGTGTACTGGGGGCTGGCTAATGTTTGTCAGCTTTAGTTTTGTTGCTAACTCGGACAATTCATTAGCTACCCAAAATAGCAGCTATGGGGCTAACTTGCTAACTAGCTTGATTCCTTTCCAACGTTCCAGCCACTTTCCATCATTTTGTTCCATCGCTAACAAAATACTATCTGAAACTACAACAGCTTTTGGTTCTCAAGCAGAGTTTGTGTTGAAACTTTGTGTATGTCAAGCGTCATATCCTATGTATTTTTGCCAAGAATCCATCCATCCACGGTTCCCTTAGAAATTACTCCACAAGCTGTTAAGAGTTGGAGAAGTTCCCATTTTGAAGTTACAAAACAAGCCAGTCAAATTTTGGCACTAAAAAAAGCATTAAATACATTCAAAAATAGCTACGCTAATTGGATGGATTGCAGTGAATTTGGTAGAGAGTCATTATCTTTGACTTCTTTTCTTGCTCCATTCATCCACTCATTAGTAAACCTATCAATCCATTGACCACATATCTGATTCAGGGATCTCTTTCAGGTGTCCTGAGATTAGTTACACTCACCCACTGACATCAACTAATGGTACCCAACTAATCTTCATTAGTTACACCTTGCTAGGACTGAGTTGGTCTCCCTTTTTCCTTCAGACCCGCTTTAATTCTTCATGGCATGGATTCAACAAGATGCTGGAAACATTGCTCAGAGATTTTGGTCCATGTTGACATGAAAACATCACACAATTGCTGCAGATTTTGTCAGCTACACATCAATCATCTGAGTCTCGAATTCCACCACATCCCAACGGTGCTCTACTGGACTGAGATCTGGCGACTGCAGAAGCCATTTGAGTACAGTGAACTCACTATTTTGTTCAAAAAACAGTTTGAGATTTGTGATATAGTCCGAAATGTCACTCCCATTATGTCCATTTAAATGATACTCAAGGGGCCCAAACTGTGCCAAGAAAATATCCTCTCACACCATTACATCACCATCTCCAGCCTGAACCGCCGATACAAAGCAGGATGGATCCATGCTTTCATGCTGTTTATACCAAATTCTGATGAATTCTTGAGAGTCATCAAATCAGGCAACCGTTTTCCAATCTTATATTGTCCAATTTAGGCAAGCTAGTGCGAATTATGGTCTCAGATTCCTGTTCTTAGCTCACAGAGTGTGGTCTTTTGCTGCTGTAAATGATCTGCTGCAAAGTTCAAAATGTTGTTGGTGCAGAGATGGTTTTTCTGCATACCTTGGTTGTAATGATTGGATATTTGAGTGAATATATCTCTGTAAACCCTAAAGATGGTCCTGGGTTAGATGGATTCTAATCCAGGATTTGATGTCTTGCGTGATCTCTACCTAGCACCGTAATCAATCAAAATGTATTACCTTTACAAACACACAGATGTAATATTTCTATTTAGCCTTGACTATGCTTTGTGTTTACTGCTAAGTGGCAAAGGCAAGCATCCTATTTGCATGCTGATTTTTATAATTAGCTCAAGGCCTTGCTGGCCTCTGCCTTGTCCAAAGCCTCGTTATTTCTATCTGTCTCTTAATATGAGTGCCCACATTAAATTCAAACCGCCTCTGTTTTAATTGCCAAAATATTTCACTTCTTAGTTTTGTCAGGAATGAGGAGTTGGTAAGTCCGTCATGTCTAAGTGGCATTATGCGGTGACATTTGCTTGACATTAGCGTCTTTGCCCTGACATTAGCCATTCTTTCCAACCAGGGAAATGACATATGAACGTGCACACTAATAACCTGTAGTGTACGCACTTGGCATTGACTATGAGTTTTTAAATCATTTTTTAAATTGCTAAGTTTGTAAAAAGTTGCTTACTTACTACAGGAATCTTTTTTGTAAAAACGCTGGATTTAGGTGTAGTTACCATTTCTTGTTATTTCTTGTTAAGTTATTTACATGTTTTATTTGTGAACATAGATCAGCAGAGTCTATCTGTTGATCTATGTTTTATAACTAAGCTGGCATCTGTTCCTCAGCACCAGTATCTGCATCACTGTGTGAGGACGCACACAAATGCCGGTGCATAAAACAAATCTCATTCAGCGACTGAACACACAACTTTAGTTGATTAATCAAACACATGATTAATAACACTACATCTCCCCAGGCTATTATACCTATTGTGCATGCTCACAGTGGAGTGTTCATATTGCTCCGGCGCTGAATAAGTAAATAAGAGCAAGTGTTGCTATTGGTTTCTATTTTTAGAGCCCCTGGTCCCTCTCTCGACTTAATGTGCTGCTGTGTTTTAGGAAATGAGCCCGTGGTGTGTGAACAATGTAATGACCCTCTCTGCTGTGAGCTGCATTTATGAGTCACACCCCCTCAGGCAGCTATTCACTCTCTCTAACATGCACACACACCCACACACATGCCCACACGCTTGCACATGCACGCCAAAATCACCCTCTATGCAAGTGTGTATGGTGCTAAATTAAAGCAAAAACTTCTGGTTACACAACAGCGAAGGGTGATGGATCTTGCATCTCTGGTTCTGCATTTTTCTCCTCACTGTATAATGACATGACTTTTCCAAAGGGTAGGTAAACTTTCTAAAAAATCACCAGCAGCTGTCAAAGTCGTTTGTATAGTCGTATTTGTGCAACAATAATGTAGCCTTCAAAAATCAGACAAGAGATGAATCCTCGGAAGAAAAATGTGATAAACAGACCCAGATCACTGCCAACAGCCACCTGTGTGCTTTTGTTGACTTCAGCCACGAGGCATTTCAGTTTCTGAGATATTCCAGCAAATGCAGCTGCACAGCAGTGTTCATAAGATGCTTTTTGGGAAATGTAGAAAAACCTATAAAATGAGAAAGAAATCAATGATTTGGACTAGGGACTATAATAGGTCAAATAAATTTTACATCACTGCAAAGGTACATCTACATGGCATCTACATTTTCATTATGACTATATATAAAAATGGATGTACATGATTCAGTTTCAAAGTTTGGGTCATTCTCTTATTTTCATTCTTTGTAGTCGTTTTAGTTCCCTATGTGTTTCCCCATCTGTTCCGTCCTCTGTCTCATCTTTGTCTTTTGCCTGTTCCCCTGTCTGCCATTCATGTTTAGCACGGACCTTCTCGCTGCATTTTTTATTTTGCATTTCATGAACTTGCTGTACAACTTTGAAGGTTACCTATTGTAGTTTTACTTCATGTCTGTTTCCCATCAATTCTCTGATTGTTTCCACCTCCCTTTGGACTTGGTTCATATTTGACTTGTGATCAGCTAGCTAACATGCATTTCGGTCCTCATCAATCCTCATTGTGACAACTGGCGCATCAGACAGATGCAAGTAGCGCCTAAGTGCCTACATATACATACTGAAATAAAATAATATAAAACTTGAGCTCATTTTTTGTTTGGACTGTTAATACAATAATAAACCTCTCAGCAAGTCATCAGTTGTCACCCCAAAACACACTCAGGGATCCAGTTCACTGACTAAAAACCGGCTTGAGGTGATGTTTAGCAGATAGCTAGCTGTTACAATAATAGAACAACAGGTGTTGGCATATACCTGTCACCCATTAGGGATAGGACTACCATTTGGTTGTATTTTAGCCTTATGCATTTTTGCTGCATTTTGCTATGCAGCTCTTCTTTCATTAGCATTTCCATTTAGTTATGCACAACAACCCAAAAATTTGATAAAAACAGATGGATCCTAAGGGAGTAGACAGGTGACTTGGTGGATGTTAAATTGGTAATACAATTTGAATGGGTGGTTATAAAAAAAATTCCCAGTGGGGCTGTGTGGGGCTATTTAACTATTTGTTAATGGTGGAAGCTCACATAGTCAACAACGTCAAGCTCACCTCAGCTGCAATCCCAGCAAATCTCCTGATTTCAATGCTGACAAAAAAGCTGACAGCCAAAACTCATATGCCTGGTTCAGTCTCAAGAGAAAACACAAATGCCTTTGGGATCATGGCAGGCAGAGTTTCTCCTACAAAAATCTACCAAATCAAGCATGCAGAGCTACCTGCTTCGAGGACCCCATGTAAATAAGGGAGTGGCTGAAAGCAGCTTAAAAAAATGCTTTTGTCTGCAAGCCACTTTGCAACCCACCTCGACCGCATCTTATGCTTTCTTGCTCTTTCTGAATTCGTGTCAGCTCTGTTGTCACTGATAACTTCTCTGTTCTCTGCCGATCTTTTCAGCAGTGGCTGTTAGCGCCCAAGCAGCGCCACAACTCCAAATATAAATTACTGTTATTATCTATAGTACCGCTGGCTGAACTGCAATTTTTGCACTTCCACATTAATTTTGACACCACTGGAGGTTACCAAGTGCATTTACCTTAATGTTCCATTCAATCACTCATTTAACCGGCAGCCTAAAAATGCACAGAACCTGGTTTCCCATGACACACTGCATATTTGAAAATGTGCCTCGAGAGATTTTCAGTGCTTGACTTTGGCTTCCTGTGCTCAGTGCTTGAAAAATTAGCCCCAATGAGCCATCATTAAGGGATGTAAAAATAGGTTAAATATTAGCTGTGGATGACAACAGAAGAGAATAGAGTAGAACAGACTTAATTATGCACTACTCCTTGTCAGACACTACATGTGAGCCTTTAGGTCTCCTAGAAAAGCAGCTCAGCTTTCAGTTTCAGGGAGCAAATTATTTAAACCAGTTTGAATGGGAATTAAGATTTTTGTACTCGTGGAGCCATTCTGTTTGATTGGTGGAAAAATAAACCTGATTATTTCCATATCATAGTATATCAGAAAGACAAAGTCTCTTTATCAACCTGCCATTGTTATTCACTGTTAACATTTAAACTACGTTAACCGCCTGCCTTGCCTGCCTTGCATTCCTCCCCCCACATCTCCCTCCCTGTAGGAGCGCTTGCTGTTATCCCTACTGCCTGCTCACATAGCCAGAGTGATGAAAGCTGAGATCATCCAGAGGCTTCAGGGACCGAACTTCGGTCGAACCGAGAGCACCAACAACTTCCACAACCTCTACGTGCAGCGGCACACCAATGTCAGGTAAGTGTCCCTCTCCTTTCTCTGTGCCTCCACATGATAAAGATGATTACTTTCTGCTCTCATCTTAGCTCCTGATTGCTCGTATGCTATCCTGTCCTCCTGCTCACACTTCACCCACCTTTGTCCTCCACCCTCCACCAGCTCTTATAGGTGGATCTCTCCTACTGTATATTACTGCAAGCTTCACATCTTCTGTCATGTCCTGTAATTTCATTTCTTTTCCTCAAACCACTTTTTTTTTGGGCCATCCTCTTTACATCCCATTTTCTTCTTTCCTTTCATGACTGAATTCACCTCAGAGTTAATCCACCTCTATTGTCCTCTGAGGTCACTTTGCGAAATGAGCAGGAGCCTCTGTCCTTGTTTCCCGATGACATCCTCCTCTGTACTGAGGGGGTTCATAGTAACAGAGTACACAAACCCAGGCTTACTATGAGAGCCTCTTCACCAAATGCCCTCTAAATATCTGTTTTTACCCTCATCATGGAGCTTCACAGGAGAAATAGCAGCACCGTGCCTCATTTAAGCAGGCCTCAGGTGTGTGTGTGTGGATGAATGTGTGTGTCCTCATGTTGATCTGCCTATTATCTCTCCAATAATAACAAAATCTCACATGGTCCAGCTCACAGTGATGGCCGAGACAAGGGAAATCTTTCCAGAACAAAGAACAGGTACAGGTGGAAATGCAGTTTTGCTGGGATGCTCTTAAATGAGTCAGCTAGCAGAGAGCCAAACAGGTACTACCCCCATTATCAGTTCTCCAGCTGCAGTAATAGGCTTGGCTGAAGATCATACCATTCTTTCTCTTTCGGGAGATGGTCACATACTAAACGCTGGCACATCGTGAGATAGATAGCTGGAAATGTAACGTGTGAATATGGTTGTTTTAAAGTGCACACACCTTTCCTGTTTTTAAAAAAAAATACATTTTAACCATTAAAAATTGTATATAAGTATAGAACATGCAGTTTATGCTGCTATATAAGAGTTACAATGATGAGAAACTACAGCCTCCAAAAGTTGAATCAGCAGCACAGGTGTTAGAGAGCTGTTGTCATTATAGAGTTACATAAAAGCTGATGCAGCAACCGTTACGTCACTTATTGGTTTGTGAACTCTGGACTCCAATCCCACGAGTTTTCCAGCGTCTTGTATCAACTTACCAACGTTATTCGCTGCTAATATGTAAATCATATTATTGCCTGGGTATCCTAGTTTCCACTGTAAAGCCTCAGTGGCGGTATATTGCCAACTGCAATGCTAATTTTTTGAAGCTATATTTGAACCAGATGGTGGAGCACTAAAGTTATAAGCTCATCTTTATCTCTAAACTTTACAGACGCCGTGCACACTCACAGATACCTGCTGGCTTAGCGATAGATTGATAAAATCCTTGAATTTCATCCAACAAAACTGAAACACAACGTCTTGGATTTCTTGGCCCACAGAAGCTTCATTATTTGTCAGATAATTCCATTAAAAATGCTCCCAGACAGCACAGAAAAACACAGTTGGCACAATTCAGTATATACAAGTCAATATTTGGTATGGCCACCTTTTTCTTCATAACAGTCTGAACTCTGTTAGACAGTTTTCTCATCATTTCAAGTAGTCTTCAAGCATAATTCTCCAGGCTTCCTAAAGGACATTCAAAGCTCTTCTTTGGATGTTTGCTGTCAATATGATCCCAAATTGCTTAAGTATATAAGGTAAAAACAAAATTTGAACAGTTCTAATGGCTTTCCTTCTTCAACACAGCCTGAACTCCAAAGGAAAGCTTTCATGTAATTTCTTTAAGGAGTCCTTAGGAGTAGTACTCCAGGCTTCTTGAAGGACATTAACAGCTCTTTGGATGTGGACTGCCTTTTGATCTACTCTTTGTCACGATGATCCCACACTGCTTCAATAACATTGAGTTCTGGGTTTTGGGGAGGCCAATCCATGACTTATTGTTTTCCAATCCAGATATGCTTTTACTGCACTAGGAGTGTTTGGGATGATTGTCATTGTGAAAAATTAAACCATTCAGATACTTCCTAGGTGGTATTTAGTAGTGGCTCAAAATCTAATGGTGGTTTTCTGTGTTCTTAACTCTTATCAATGAATAAAATTGTCACAGTCTGTATGGCAGACCGTGGGGAGGTGGGGAAGGAGGACCCAAAATGCAGGACTCTTCAATGACAGCAGTGCATTTATTTACAGTGCAGTAAATAATCACACACAATTGTAGGAATGGGGTCTTTTAGACCCCATTCCTACAAAACTGCTCAAAGAAGTCCTGCCATTGATTAATTCTTCGATCTTAAATATGATCAACCTATCTCTAATGGTCGGCTATGTACCACAGGCCTTCAAGCTGGCTGTGGTTAAACCTTTACTCAAAAAGCCATCTCTAGACCCAGCAGTCTTAGCTAATTATAGGCCAATCTCCAACCTTCCTTTCATATCAAAAATCCTTGAAAGAGTAGTTGTCAAACAGCTAACAGATCATCTGCAGAGGAATGGTTTATTTGAAGAGTTTCAGTCAGGTTTCAGAGCTCATCACAGCACAGAAACAGCTTTAGTGAAGGTTACAAATGATCTTCTTATGGCCTCTGACAGTGGACTCATCTCTGTGCTTGTCCTGCTAGACCTCAGTGCAGCGTTCGATACTGTTGACCATAATATCCTATTAGAGCGATTAGAACATGCTGTAGGTATTACAGGTACTGTGCTGCAGTGGTTTGTATCATATCTATCTAATAGACTCCAATTTGTGCATGTAAATGGAGAGTCCTCTTCACACACTGAGGTTAATTATGGAGTTCCACAGGGTTCAGTGCTAGGACCAATTCTGTTTACATTATACATGCTTCCCTTAGGCAGCATCATTAGAAGACATAGCATACATTTACACTGCTATGCAGATGACACCCAGCTCTATCTGTCCATGAAGCCAGATAACACACACCAATTAGTTAAACTGCAGGAATGTCTTAAAGACATAAAGACCTGGATGGCCGCTAACTTTCTGCTTCTTAATTCAGATAAAACTGAGGTTATTGTACTCGGCCCTGAAAATCTTAGAAATATGGTATCTAACCAGATTCATACTCTGGATGGCATTACCTTGGCCTCCAGTAACGCTGTGAGGAACCTTGGAGTCATTTTTGACCAGGACATGTCCTTCAACGCACATATTAAACAAATATGTAAGACTGCTTTCTTCCATTTGCGCAACATCTCTAAAATTAGAAATATCCTGTCTCAGAGTGACGCTGAAAAACTAGTTCATGCATTTATTACTTCCAGGCTGGACGACTGTAATTCATTATTATCAGGATGTCCAAAAAACTCACTGAAAAGCCTTCAGCTAATCCAAAATGCTGCAGCAAGAGTACTGACAGGGACTAGAAGGAGAGAGCATATTTCTCCTGTTTTGGCTTCCCTTCATTGGCTTCCTGTTAAATCCAGAATTGAATTCAAAATCCTGCTCCTCACATACGAGGTCTTAAATAATCAGGCCCCATCTTATCTTAATGACCTTGTAGTACCATATCACCCTATTAGAGCACTTCGCTCTCGCTCTGCAGGCCTACTTGTTGTTCCTAGAGTATTTAAAAGTAGAATGGGAGGCAGAGCCTTCAGTTTTCAGGCCCCTCTTCTGTGGAACCAGCTTCCAGTTTGGATTCGGGAGACAGAAACTATCTCTACTTTTAAGATTAGGCTTAAAACTTTCCTTTTTGCTAAAGCATATAGTTAGGGCTGGACCAGGTGACCCTGAATCCTCCCTTAGTTATGCTGCAATAGACGTAGGCTGCCGGGGGATTCCCAAGATGCATTGAGTTTTTCCTTTCCAGTCACCTTTCTCACTCACTATGTATTAATAGACCTCTCTGCATTGAATCATATCTGTTATTAACCTCTGTCTCTCTTCCACAGCATGTCTTTTATCCTGTCTTCCTTCTCTCACCCCAACCGGTCGCAGCAGATGGCCGCCCCTCCCTGAGCCTGGTTCTGCCGGAGGTTTCTTCCTGTTAAAAGGGAGTTTTTCCTTCCCACTGTCGCCAAAGTGCTTGCTCATAGGGGGTCATATGATTGTTGGGTTTTTCTCTGTATTTATGAAGCGCCTTGAGGCGACTTTTGTTGTGATTTGGCGCTATATAAATAAAATTGAATTGAATTGAATTGAATTGAAATAAATCCCTGCGCGCCCCAGACTCCGGTGCCGTGTCTTCCTCCCAGCTTCTGTGCTCTGTGTCCTCGCTTCCAAGTGTCCACGCACCCCATGCTTGTTGCCCTCTCATTTCCACGCTCCTCCTGGGAAATAACAGAGGCAGCCGTTAGCCACTTTCAAACTGCGGCAGGCTTACTCTCACTGAAAAAGCTCCACCACACTCCTAAGTAGCTCCTCAGACGAGGCTTGATCAGCTGCAGGTGTGCGATCATTTCCTTAGGTGTGGCCAGCTACCTGGCAGGGACACACCCACCAGACCTGAAGGTGGGTGTGTCCCTGCCAGGTATAGCCACACACACACACGCCCGCAAGCAGGGAAACAGGGACAGCAGCATAATATACACACACATCAACAACAAGTAAACAAGTCCACTGACTGCTCATGAACCTTGGGGTCCCACAGACCCAGGTCCTGACAAAAAGTTTGGTGTTGGCATTTTTGCATCTTGCTACTGATAACAAAGTACTTAAAGATATCATTTAAAATTGATCCTTTGTCAGGTACAAGGACTGAACTGAAAATGAGTGAAAGAGCAACAAATGACTGAAGAAAAACTGAAATTGCTTCAAAAAGTCTGGAAAACTGCTGCTCAAGACCACTTTAAAAGTACATGGAAGCAAAATATAAAGAAGGGCTTTTGCACTGTACCACATTACACAATGGTTTTCCTTTTAACAGTGTTCTTTATCTTTGTTTTTACAGCATTCTCTACGCAGACATTGTGGGCTTCACCAGGCTGGCCAGTGACTGCTCCCCAGGCGAGCTCGTGCACATGCTGAACGAACTCTTCGGCAAGTTTGACCAGATCGCGAAGGTAAACCAAAAAGACACTCTCAACTGAATGTACTGTATGCATACCCACTCTGTATGATTAAAATAGACACAGTCATATGCATCATGCAGTAAGAGCCTCCATAAATCAAAGCAGCAAATGGCATTTTAATCAGAAATTCATTTGAATTTAATGAGGAAATAATGGAAGACATAAAACAGTTGGTCTTGCTTCACATGTAGTGCTTTCAGGGTAATGTCATCTGAAGCTTGAATTAATGCACTAAATTAGAACGGCTTAATTAGAAAGTAACCAAGATGAGAGAACGAGGTCTGTCTGGTGTTGTCTACCAGATGAAACGTGGCCTCGAAATACATTTTTTCTCGGTCCTGCGGCCTCTGTCAGCCTTCCTGCCGCGCTTTCCCAGAGCGCCCTGCCTGCGTGCGTGGGCTGGTCAGAGTGTATCTCGCGGTCTCGGGGGTTCTCAGCTACGTGGGTCTCAACAGTTTAGTCAGGCTCTCTTTGCTTTGTGTCCAGCAGCTCTGTCCTCCCGTCTGACAAAGCTGCTGTTACATAAACCCAGTCCAACGATGAGCTGTTACACTTCCCACATGTGGAATAAGAGCTAATATGCTTTACGTGTGGGTGTATGATTTTGGGCTTGATGGATGTGACTCTGTGCATGAGGGTTAGATGGAGGTAAGGAAGGAATAAAATAGCTGAGGATTAATAAAGATGATAATAATTTTGGACAGATTTGGATATGAAAGAGTTTGATAACGGCTGCAATTCGCTTCCTTCTCCCTTTCTGCTTTTTAAAGGAAAATGAGTGCATGCGAATCAAGATCCTGGGAGACTGTTACTACTGTGTGTCTGGCCTGCCCGAATCGCTGCCTGACCACGCCAGGAACTGCGTGAAGATGGGCCTGGATATGTGTGAGGCCATCAAGTAAAACACCAGATCTTTCCCTCTCTTTTCACCCGTATTTTTTTTCGCTCTCTCACACAAAGGGAAACGCAAACACAAACAAACACACAGCTGTCAAACAGACTGAGCAGAAGGAATGCCAGACTCGATTCCAGCTCTGTTTGAACTCTGGAGTAAACACAGTGTGAACGCAATACGATAAGCCTCCAGAATGGACAAATAAAATATTCAAACAAACGACAAAATATATTAGCCCGGTTTCTCCCTCTTCTGCTATCTGTCTGTGTATCTTCATTCATGCATGAACACACGCGCATTCGTTTCATAGGCTAATATATTAGCTTTTCAACACTGACCTTTAATCACAATCAGATTATAGATGGCCACCTGTCACATGCTGAGACAGAGTGTGGTTGGTTCAATTCAGTTTTATTTATCTAGCATGAAATCACAATAACAGTCACCTCAAGGTTCTTTATTTATAACGTAAAGACCCTATAATAATACAGAAAAAAACAATTTTCTTGTTTTCTGATTCTAAATGCAGCCATAATTTGCAAAATAAACTAGTGCTGTCAAAATGAACGCGTTAACGCAAATTAATCCACCATCACGGTCAACACGATTAAAATTTTTGACGCAATTAACGCATCTGGAGTGCAGAATGACTCAAAATCCCTGAAATGTTTCCATCAACGTATTTCGGGCAGTTTGTCCAAGAAGAGTTACCTTCGCACATGTGCAAATGGGCAGTTGATCTGGTAGTGACGGGCAGCTGAACCAATCAGCTCAATATGGAAGATGATAAACGCAGATTGGCCCCTTCGATGGGAAATTTGAGTATTAAAAGACTAACAAGACGGAACAGTCGACCGACATAAAGTCTTATGCACATTGTGCAAGAAGGAATTCTCTTTTCTCCGAAGCACTTCCAGCTTAAAATGTCACATTAACGCGAAGCACATGTGAGTCGGGGATGCTGCTAGCACTTTGGCTAACGTGTCACCCAGCTTGCGACAAACCACTCACGGAGCATCGGGGCCTCAGTAAGTCGACCTCGGACATATCGACTGACACAGAGAACACGAGCTTTACATAGATTTGGTTCCTCGTTTCAAGGACATGAAGTGCCTCCCCAAGAGTGACAGAGAGAGAGGATAAATGTTTACAGAGTTTTTTGTTAACATGTTTATTCAACATCTTGAACATTCATGTTAAGTGCGTATATTTTCCCTTTTTCTCGAGTCTGTTTGCTCACGCAAAATGAAAAGCGATTAATGTAGAATAAAAATGAATGATATTTAATTGTGATTAATCAAAATTCATCCACAGTAACCCTGTTATGAATTTGATTAAACATTTTAATTGTTTTAGAGCACTAATATATATTATATATTAGTGAATACTTACAACTTTTTAAAAAACTATATACTAATAGGTATTTCACAGGAGTGAACCTGTGTTAAAAGATTGAAGAAAACTATTCAAATTCTCTTTGAATTTAAGCATACATCCTCTGTGTTTTTTCTGCATTTACTTCATTATATTGCATAAATGTCCGTTACAAGCTTAAATATAAAGTTGACAAAATATAACTGCAACCAGGCTATTGATCAAGTAATTGCAATTAATCGTAAGTACAGAAAATTGTGCGATTAATGTGTTAATTTTTTTCAATCTATTGACAGCACTAAAATAAACATAATGTTTGCAATCAATGTGACTTGAACCTGTAAATTCATCAGGAATGCTTTTACTGTGGTCACACAGTTTTCTGTATAACTGGAAGTCTTCTGGCAACCAGAATAGTTGCCCTCTGGTCGTTGTTTCTCTCATAAAGATGACGACCCTTAATGATTTTTGAGTTTTGACTCCATGTATACCAATAAAAGACACGATTTGACAACCATTTGAACAGTTTCTAGGTTTTTCCAAGGGTAGCCGTATGGGCAGAAACCACCCTCACTAGCTTCTGATGCACACCCAGTCATTTTGTTCTATAGGCAGGTCTGAAATATGACAGAAACTGCTCAGCTTGAAGGATTACTGCTGGTAGGCTTTCAAGGGGGTAAAGAGTTAAAGCACTTACACATTGTTGATAGCAGATATGAAGATATACCCGTCTTTTATATAGTCTGTGGTTCATAGCTTTTCACCCCCTGATTTAACCAGGCTAGCTATTTCCTTTTACTCCCAGACTTATGCTAAAGGTTAACCGCAACATTGCTACACTTTGTGATTTGTTTTAAACATGTTATGCTTTTCCTTATTTTCTTTCATTTATGTGCTTTTAATAATGGTGGGTGTTTTTAAGCTTTTGATCTTGTTTACAGAAAGTGAGCACAATACATCAGGGCGTTTCTGTACTGTCCACAGGAAGGTCAGAGATGCCACTGGAGTCGACATCAACATGCGTGTTGGCGTTCATTCTGGAAATGTCCTCTGTGGTGTGATTGGCCTCCGGAAGTGGCAATATGATGTGTGGTCACATGATGTAACGCTAGCAAATCACATGGAGGCTGGAGGTGTGCCTGGGTAAGATTAATGAACCGAAGAATGCTTTACTTCATCTCACTGCTGGTGCAAAGCTACTTTGCAATTAGTGTTTGACTTCCCTGCTCCATTGTTGAGATGTTTTACATCATAATAATGGTAACATTTTGAGACATTTTTGGACAGGGGATCCGTCTCCTCTAATTCTACCTGTTATGAGCATTTTTGTCAATTATAGCTACTTCATTTGACAAGCAGCTCTGCATTTGTTCTGTGGCCATTAGGGCTGCCATCCCAGCGCTGTAGCAAGCTCCAGAAAATTGGCCGGTGGTTATGTGTATGCTACTCTGAAAATAAGCTCTCCAATGCCACAGTGTTGTCTCACTGGGCTGCTAATAGTTTGTCTCCTGTTATGCCTGCTGAAAGCTATCTGAAAAATATGCCAGATGAAAAAAAAAACAAAACATATTTCCATCTCTGTTTGCAGGGCAACCGAGCTGAAAAGCAAGAATTACAGGGTAGTGTAGTTACAAAGCTCGAGCATAAAATAAAGTTTAATTGAGCTGTCGGTGGTGCAGTGACGCAAGCTCCCCAGTCTTCAACTGATTTCGTCTATCCACTTACTCTTTTCCAGGAGGGTCCATATCTCTTCAGTAACACTGGAGCATTTGAAAGGCTCATACAAGGTAGAGCCTGGAGATGGACAGACCAGAGATTCCTACCTAAAAGAACATAACGTGGTCACCTACCTGGTCATCAACCCCAAGGTCAGATACCATGACAGCTCTTATAGTCTCAGTCAGAAAGCAGCAGAGGAGTTTTTCTTGTTAGCTAAAATTTACAGATGTGCCCTAAACGCATCACAAGGTAGTTATAAAGTTACTGTCTTGAAAAGAGGACAGCTGTAAGAATACGCTCACTGAATGTTTTTGTGTCCATGTGTGTGTGATACTGAGTTAAGATAAAGCATGTCCATGTATCTTTATGATGACCCGTTCTAGTTTTGGACAATCAGAGTTATTACATTTTGCAAACGTCATTTTTTCACAACCTTCCAACAGCCTGTTGTAAAGACTCGAGTTTAGGGTTAAAGTTAGAAAGAGGTTTAGGTTATAGTTAGTTGTGAAGGCTAAACTTACTGCTTTGAATGCATTAATGTAAGTGGGTGACAGCCAAACGAGCATGCCTGTGCGTGCCCCTCTCTCCCCCTACATACGGAGTGGAGCAGGCAGCAGTCACTGCAGCAGAAACTTTTAGCCTAAATATGCGTGGTCAGCTATAGCATAGTAGCATGCTAGCATGTATATTTGCTAATGATAAACACAAATGAGGCTGACGGAGAATGCTTTTAGTTTTGCTGATTTAATTTGTGTGAAAAGTGGTTCGAACAGGAACACAAACTCAAATGATAAGTTTTCAAAGTTTATTAAATGGTTGAAGGTTCAAGTTATACACGGCATCATGGACCTCCCTCTGTCCAAGAGCCTAGGGTGCCAAATTTTTATATTATGGTACAAACAAGACATTGTGACAATGTGATTGGTTAAAAAAATGGGGAGGAGCCATTTAGACTTGGCTCTCCCTTATTGATTTTCAGTCATGCTTCACATCTGCTCCAATTAGACAACTTCTTGTAAACAATAATAATAATAATAATAATAATACATTTTATTTATAGGCACCTTTAAAGACCCTCAAGGTCACCTTACAATAGTACAAAAATATATAAATAAAAACACAAGGTAATAAAAAAATAAGTATGAAGTATACAAGCTAAACAAGGTAAAAATAGACTAAGACAGAATCATGATGAAGAGTATGCAATTTTAAATAGATGGGTTCTGTAGTTTGTAGTCCGAAGATCTGGTGGAAATGCATTCGAAAGTCTTGGGGCAGAACAGCTAAAGACTCTGAGTCCCATGGAAGTCAGGCGAGCAGGTGGAACAAACAGAAGGGAAGCTGAAGAAGAGCAAAGTGTACGAGGGGGTGAGTACGTACGGAGAAGATCAGATATATATGGGCGAGCGAGGTTATGAAGCGCTTTGAAAGTAAGAAGCAGGATCTTGAAATTGACACGGAGGTGAACTGGAAGCCAGTGGAGCTGTTTAAGAACAGGTGTTATATGTTCAGTTGATCTAATTCGGAATAAAATACGAGCAGCTGTATTTTGAACTAACTGCAATTTATGGAGAGATTTATGAGGTAGAACAGCAGTCCCCAACCTTTTTTGTGCCACGGACCGGTTTATGTCCGTCAACATTTTCATGGACCGGCCTTTTAAGGTGTCGTGGATAAATACAAGAAAATAAAACCAGTACCGGTACCAAAAAAAATAGAAGATTTATTCATAACACATGGGAAAAGACCCAGGGAAACTGACTTAATGATAAATACAATTAAACAAATTACAATAAAAACCCTGAAAACCATAAATTTTACACCCACCTCAACTCTCAGCGGGCCTGGACCGCTGAGGTAGACCATAGAGAAGAGAAATACAGTAATCTAAACGAGATGTGACAAAAGCATTGACAAGTATGACGGTACTGTATGGAGTGAGTGAAGGACAAAGGGATTTAAACATTTAAAGCTGCTGGGGCAGAATCTGGCTCACAAGTCCCCAAAAATCCCAGTTTCTCTTCATATCATTGTTTTTCGTCCATGAATAAAAACAACACTTTTTTCCTGCAGTACAACTGACTGCCCAGTATTGGCGGTCGTGATGGAGTAATGCTTTGACTACTAGGCTAGTGAGAAAACTATATAGCCACTACTAGAGCCAGCTGATCAGTCATAGGGAAACTGCTAAATGGCCAAAGACAGTATACCTGTTTCATATCAAGCTCGGCTTGGGTGTATCTTCTGCTGCTGGCAGACAGCTGGAGCAACGAAGCTGTGACAGGATACGCCTGTAACTACAATAATAGCCTAATTATATTGTATTGTGACAGCTCTGATATAGCGCTGATATATTAACATTATACTGTGTTAGGTCTCTGTTAAGTTGGGGTAAAAAATAAAAAACCAAAACTTTTACAGTAATTTATCAAAAAAATTCCACCAAAAAGGAGATTTATCTAGGAAAGCCACTGATTCCTTGATTTCTAAAACATCTCTTTTATTGATCAAACCCGTCAAACCTTGACCACAGTATTGACTTACATTTTATATATTTTGGGTAATGACTTAAGCTTTTATGTAACTTCTTGTAGATGTAAAGAGGCAGTCCACAAACACATGGGAAATCTATTTTCAACACCATGGACAATGCCGCTGCTTCATAATCATTTGGATGCTGGTCACGCTGACACGGAAAATGCACTGAAATACATCATCCCCTCTTCATCCTGCTAAAGCGAGCAGCTAGTCAATACTGGCAATGTCAAGAAGAGGAAAATAATGTAGTGCGCCCACCGTTTGTTATCAAATGACAACATTTGAGTACGAGCCGGGTTAGTCTGGAAGCTCGAGGCATTGCGAGTGGTTTGTGACGCCGCACGGCTCCTCCTGTCCACACAGGGCATGGAAGGCTGATTAAGGGCATTCAAGAGATCGGCCTCCTCTGTGAACTGTGTTGAGACTATTTCTGTATAGAATATGCTGCTGGCATTCAGACTGGGCTCAGAGTTTTTAGCTTGGCAAATGAAAACCCGTGCTTAACAGTCCTCTTCCTTCCTAATCCCCCCCATAACTTGGCTACATCGCACCCACTCCCCAAAATATCCCTCTTCCTACTCCAGGCATCTTCTGCTCACTGTCTGCACCGGGCTCAGTTCTCGGTGCAACGCCAGCATGTGTTATCAAAAGAAATTCAGGTTTTTGTGTTTCTCCCCACATCTTTTCAAATCAAATATGCTTGTGTGTTTTCTTCTTCTATTTAGAGCTTTACCAAGAATCTTTAGCTTTATTTTTTTCTGCATGAGAAAAACAATGTCTTATTTTTCCTGCACGACACTAACACTCACGCCAGTGAATTCAAAGAACGTTTCGCCAAACCTTGAGAGCATGCTTTCGATGGTTTCATCTTTATCTGCTGGCGTCTTCAGCTCAATAAAAATCTGGCAAATTTGCATGCAAGATCATAGATTTTCAGTTTGGAGTGAAGCCGGTGCAATCTGGAATCTCGACTGCTGCAGTTTCATTAATGGAGCAATGCACTCTGCCTGTCAGTATTTATACACGGTGCTCAAGAGGCTCCCGATGGCTCAAACAGAGAGTCATGCCGAGCAGCAGAGAGTAAAAGTCTCCACTTAAATTCCTGAAGCATTTCTCTTCATCATTAACTGGTCACACTTCAGTAACTCAGCTCTGAACTAATCTGAGCTGCCTGACCAAGACTAACTTCAAACTCGGTCAGGCTTTTTGCAGTCATTAGCTGCTGGAACAGCATTCAGATGTCTGATGACTTGGTCTGCAAACCTGAGAAAAAAACAAACTTGGAGAGTTTTTGTGCTTAAAATAAGAAATAATAATTCAGTATAAAATGCTGGATTGTATTTTCCATTACAAATACTCGTATGGGATTACAGCAGCACATGCCCCTATTTTTTTATGTACAGGACACTGTTAGCAAGTTTGCTTGGCAAGCAAAAGGTCGATTGGTTCACTTCCTGCCAGAGATACAAATACCCTGAAGGGTGTTAGTGTGTAAAAACATCCAAGCCCCCCCCCTAAATTCAGACTTCATGTTATGCTCACTTCATGCTGAATTCTAACATTTCTTACACTTTAATTTGTTGCCCCCAAAGCTGCGTCTACACAGGGCCCAATTCACTCGTCATGCACGACTTTGAAGCTAGTTCACTGGTGAACTTTCCACGCTCATGTGGAAAACATTTTTAAACCTTTTGAGCTACTCATTTCTCAAACAGGAAGTGAGGAGCCCTGGTCCTTCCTCATGTTTTCCTACCAGCTGAGTTGCTGGTGAGGTCACTGTTATGATCATCTTTTCCATCATTCAGCCGTTTGAGTCTTTCATTCCACCTAAGTAGGGACGGCTCAACTTCACTGATGGAGCCACTAACTTTTAAATTACACCAGCGAACTCTAAAGCGCAATATCAGAACATCGATTTGTGAACTGAATCCCAGCAGAAACCAGCTCATGCAGCTTGTGAGCGGGACACAAAAGAAAGTTAATGTTTTGGAACGGCTGAGTCAAACCTCTGACCGTGAACCTATAAAAATATCGTGAAAGGACCTGAAGGTTCGCACAGAGCTTGCGTGAGGAAATCCACCAATATTCCAGCTGAATGTAGAAATCAATACCTATTATCCATTAACTACTTCTACAAAAGTTTCTATAAGAAGTACAACACCATTCCCTTCAAAATAAACACTACCCACAGAGTGAGCTGCCTTGGTGGAGGATTGTGCTCTCCTGCCTCTCTCGTGCTTCTTGTTTAGCCTGTGTCCAGTCTTTAGACTTGTATTCAGGGTTCAGAGTTTATGTTATATTCATGCAAACACATAGAAAAAAATATTTAAAGCGTAAATGTTCACCAGCACCCTCTGTTCTCTCCAGTAGATTGGTACATTTTATGGGAGATTGGCACTCATCGTGTTGATTTATTAGATTTTTTATGAAAGTTCTTTTCATTATTTTCCCCTAGTATCCTATTTATTAATGCAGAGTGACACTTGAGTAGAGAGACCTAAATTACTTTTGCTGAATGCAGCGCTACAGTAATTACAAAAACAGCAGTTTTAGACCTAACCCAAGTCTCTGGGTGTTTAAACTGTGGTACTTACCTTCTTACAAAATACAGTAGTGTTATGATCTTACACGAGTGTCTCTCAAGATGCCACTCTGTAGCCCTTATTATTTATTAGAGATGGCTTTTTGATTTCCTATCAGATATTGTGAAAAGGCTGCAGGTCTCTGTCATGTTCAAGGAGCCTTAAAATGGATCAAGGCCGAACGTGGAGCATTGATCACAAGAGGTGTCATCTCTGCCTTCGCTTTCATTGATTGTCACTGTCAGAGCTGTTTGGGTACACCCTCAGGAAATGAACACAGTCATCGTGGACCGTGTGTGTATGTGTGTGTGCGGTGTGGTCGTCACAAGCATGTGTGCGCATGTTTAGTCCCTCGGAATACCTGTCTTTGTGAGTAATTAAAATAAACCACCAGAGATGTGGCATTTGTCATCCTCCCAGATTGTCAGCGTTTCGGGCGGTGCTAAAGTGGTACGTTTTTTTGTCAGGGAAAAAGCACTCATCACAAAATTTGGATTAAAAAAAACAGACAGAGAGAGATAGAGATGCATTATTCTTGACTGAAAGTGTTTAAGTAGCTCAAAAAGATTGACGGGCAGGTCGGAGACACCAAGAGCTGTCAAATGACCACTGTTCTCAAAGCAGCAGGTCCTTTTCACTTCACACCCACTCGGTTTGAGCACATTTTATGTGTCAAAGTCTGGATTACACAGGCACAACTGATGGATCACAGTCAGCTGTCCTTTCGCGTGCTAGCTTTTTACTATTAAGGGGTTTTGAATGTCCTCTTTTACCATTTTGAACACTACACCATTGCAGTAAGAGTACAACAATGAGGTTTTTACTCTGGACCCGATGCTAATATTGGATATTTGCAGTAAAATATCTACAGCAGCCTTGGCTGTTGACATGCATAACCAATCAAAGTGACGAGGACTACCCTGCTGGCCCTGCTCTAGCGTCCACTCATTCTGAGGTCTGTTTTTCTCTGTTCCCGATGATTTTCCCAGACCGACAGGCACAGCCCCCTGCTAGGCGTACGCTCTCGTCCCTCTCTGGACAGCGGGAAGATGAGAGCATCAGTCAGGATGACCCGATACCTGGAGTCCTGGGGAGCTGCCAAACCTTTCGCCAATCTCCACCATCGAGACAGCATGACCACAGACAACGGCAAAATCAACACCAGAGTGAGTGTTGCTCTTTCTCAGATGCGAACACAAAGGTTCAGATATGACTTACTCATGGTCCGATTCTTCTTTCAGGACGTTCCGATGGGCCAGTACCACTTCCAGATGAGACGAGAAAGGTTAGCAAGCGGCATATTTATGACACGTGATCGCTCCGCCCTCAGGACAGTTTATTCAAGCAGTTACACAGAACCACTTTTATCCTGCTTATGTATCAGTTCTTTCTGTCACTCACTTTAAACCCAGGTCCAAATCCCAGAGGAGGAGGTTTGAAGAAGAACTCAATGAACGGATGATTCGCACCATTGACGGCATTAACTCACAAAAGTAAGTAAGCGCTGTGTCCGCTGCATTATCTAGTTCTGCTTCACATTTCTGAAGTCAGAAAGTCAGTCTGCAGTCAAAGAACGTCATCGGATTCAGGGCCGAAGTGACAGATGCAGATGAAGGTCTGTTTATTTAGTCATGTTTTATGATTTAAATATGATGAAGCAGTCTTTAATGCACTGATGAATAATTTTAAGTAATATATGATGAAGGAAAAAGGGGACGATTACAGCACTAAGCAGATAAATCTAAAGTAAAGCACTGCATTTATAAGAAAAAGCACCTTTGGGATATTGTTTCAAGCAAGTAAAAAGACCCTCCCATGAGAGGTATAACAATAGAAATACTGTATGATACAGTGCAGTGAAAAAGTATTTTCCTTTTCCCAATTTCTTTGTTTTTGCTCAAAGATAACCTGAGTAAATACAAAAATTTATTTTTAATTTTTCTTCTTGAAGGGAAAACAAAGCTATCCAAATGTACTTTGCTCCGTGTGGAAAAAAAATACCCTATGTGTATGTGATCAGGCTCGAGAAGTGGAGTGGGTGTCCTCAGAGAGTCATTCTCAAAAATGAACCCTGTCTTCAGCATGTTCTCCAGCGCTGTATGAATGTGTGTGCAGTTGGTGAAAGTGGCTCTGGTGTATCACAGGGATAGAAAAGCTCTTTATAAATGGAGTTCTTTTCCCATAGTAGTACACAATTGTGTAGTTGTCACTACATTCACCGTACAGGTGAAAGATCCTCGGTTCAAGACTCAGAGGAGACACAAATCCGGCCTCAGGGGAGTCATGAGCTGGTGTACTCTTAGTGCTGGTCATACCTCGCCCAGGAGGGCTGAATCAGGAAGGACATCCAGCGTAAAACTGTGCCAAATCAAACATGCGGACCCATCCACTGTGCCCACCCCTTGGGAAATAAAGGAAGTGGGCTGCACCCCTAACTTCTGACCTCAGCAATATCAAAATGGATGAGTTGTAAAACCAAAGCTCACACACTCTTCAGCTGTTATGTGGTTGGGACGTGCATTATTGTTCTATATATAGCCGTTGGCACATTGTGACGTGCAATATTGTTTTTCCGCGCCAGCTGATTTTATCTCTCACTGAGGATACAGCGACCATTAGTCATCCGGGGAATGACTTCTGGACTTTGTCTCACTTGTTGTCTCCAGACAGTGGCTGAAGTCTGAAGACATCCAGAGGATCTCATTGTTCTTTCACAACAAAGCCCTGGAGAAAGAGGTAGGCGAATGCATACAAAACAGCAGCCGGCATCGCTCGCTGGGAGAAACAAATCAATGCAACTGTGTGGGTATCGGTGGAAAAGAAGTTGTTATGCAGGCTATATAAGGCTTATAGAACACAGGGGTGTCCACTAAATATTCTATACTACACCTCTGACTTCAAATTTCCATGCTCGTCTCATCATTTGGAGATTACCACTATATTACATTAGTACACTATAGCTAGATTGTCCTTTCCATTAAGACTGATTGTTGTTACTTCTTTTGTTTTACGCTATCTAAATTTAGAGTATCATTAGAAACCAGTATAAACATGTAGGTGCTGAAAGTTAAACCCTGAATTCACAGCAATTACATGGTAAATGTTAAGCACTATCATTTTTTTCACACATGATCAATTCTAACTTGTTTGCAATGCATGTTTAGTGCTCGTTCTGACTCTGATTTCTGCACTCATGGTCTCGATCTTCTCTCTGCAGTACAGATCCACCACATTACCTGCCTTCAAGTACTACATCACCTGCGCCTGCCTCATATTCTCCTGTATATTCATAGTGCAGGTCCTCGTCTTGCCCAAGTAAGTCTGTGCCAGTCTTACAGGGTTTACGCGAACTCCAGCTGTGACAGCAGGGCTGATGTGAAAAAGCCATTTGACGCCAGCTGTCTCATCAACGGGCACCGCGCTGAAATGAAAGAGGCAGGGGAGCAAGAGGCGGAATGTTAAAAAAGGCGATGGAGATGAAAGGGCAGCGTGTCTGCTAGTGATTATAGATCAGGTGAATCAAATTGTGGCGTCTCTTTAATAGCGGGGAGAGAGAGATCCGCGGTCATGCTAATTTACTGCTTCTGGGAGCCAAAAGTGTAATTCAGCATCTGAGAGGCCATTGATTTTCTAATTCAGCCGTCTCACCCTCTTTATCTTTGCTCTGTTTGCTGCAGCATCGCGTCGCACATTTTAGACGTGACATCATCAGTTTTATGGCAGGCGTCCTTAAATCAGCCGTTACCATGTTACTCCACAGAAAAACTGAAACATGAGCAAACCTGTTTTTGAGCCACACGATCCATGTTGTGCTGCCTTAGTGTAAACAAACTGCAGGTCTGAGGTAGAATACATTAAAAGTTCTTGTGATATTTATTGGCCTGGATGGCACTTTAGAAGGCTGAGAGGTGCCAAGAGACTAAAGAGTAATGTGTGTGTGTCTGTGTGTGTGTTGCAGAACTGCTGTGCTCGGGATCTCCTTTGGGATGGCATTCCTGTTATTGGCTTTGATCCTGCTCCTTTGCTTCGCTGGTCACATTCTGGTGGGTTCAAATACACACAGAAAAGCATGTGCAGACTCAGAGAAAGTAAGTTTTAATAAACATATGCACAACGTAACCCTAAGATGGCCTGTTTAATAAGTCTGTGCCCCAGTTTTGATGAGTTAACTTCTAGTATGTCATTAGTCTGTTACTTAGCACTAATTAGCCGGTATCGCTGTCTGTATATGGCACCAATACAGCTTAGGGATGGGTCTTATTAACCTAGTTTGCTAGTGGTACCTGATAACGCTCCACCAGAATCATAGACTGTATGTAAATGATGAACACAGTGGTTTTACCATTGGTTTCTCAACCCTACAACTTGAAGCTACTATTTATATTTTTGTGGAGCCAGAAATACCCATTTTCAGATGACAGTTGGTTGGTGTGGTAGGTTATTAGCAAGCTGGGTTAAAATGCTTCATTCTTAAACTATACATGCACCATGCCTTCTAAAAAGTGCTCAATACCACTAATAAATACTAGACTTGTTTTTAGTGTACGGCAAACTTCTTGGACAGGCTGTACCTCAGAACATGTTCGGTTTAAATGTTCAAATAGGGACCAATCAGACTGTGAACTTGTTAATTTCATAGCTAAAGTTGTGGTGAGAGTCTGTGGGTATGAGCTCACTTTTACAGTTAGCCCCAAGTGGCCATTTAAGGAATTGCAGCTTTTGGGATCTCAACATTGGCCAGAGGTTGATGTTTGGTGTAAAGCTCTAACTATGCTATATAAATTTACGAGCCAACTGTGATTAGGTACCCCAGTTCAGCTTCTCATTAACACAAATCCTTAATATGTCAATGAAATGGCAGCAACTCAGTGCGCTTAGGCTTGTAGACATGGTCAAGACGGCCTGCTGAACTTTAAAAGTGAGCAGCAGTTCTTGGGGCCAAAATGATTTGCTTATGCCAGAGGTCACAGGAAGGAAATAGTAACTCAAATAACCACTCATTGCAACCAAGATATGCAGAAGAGTATCTCTGAATACACAAGATATCAAACCTTGAAGCCCGTCTGGTCTGATGAGTCTCGATTTCTGCTGTGAGATTCAGATAGTAGGGTCAAAAGTTGTCATAAACAACATGATAGCTTGGATCCATCCTACCTTGTATCAGTGGTTCAGGCTGGTGGTAATGTAGTGGTGTGGGGGATTTTCTTGGCACACTGAGCATTGACTGAGTGTTGTTACTAACCAATGACTCCTCCCAGCAGAGTAACGCACCATGTCTCAAAGCTCATATCATCTCAAACTGGTTTCTTCAACATGGCAATAAGTGCATTGTACTCAAACGGTCTTTCAGTTTAACAGATTCCTTTGGGAATTAGTGGAACAGGACATTCTGCTCATGAATGTACAGCTGACAAATCTGCAGCAGCTGTGTGATGCTACCATGTCAATATGGGCTAAACTCTCAGAGGAATGTTTCCAGCAACTGATTGAATTGGTGCCACGAGGAATTAACCAGCCTGGTCCTACCCACACGTAACTATGTTTTATATATACAGTAAAACGACAATGTTTTTTTCACTTACTACCTCCTACATAAAATGTATCTCTATAAATAACAGTGTAATTAGATCCTTTATACTTGAGAGATGGTTGATTATCAGAAAAGATTAACAGATGTTCAGCAGAGGAACAGCTGCTATCATTACATGTGAGGAGTATATGAGCCAATCTACTCTTTTGTTCTCCTTCATAAATTAGCGCATGCATGAATTCCCTGCTACAGCTAGCTTTCCAACATAAGTATTGGTTTGGGTATTGTTTTCAGTCAGCCACAAGAACCTGACACAGGATTTATGGACAATCAATAATGGTTTCTCCCTTAAGAACCCATTTCCTTGTCCTCCTTTCTCTAGAGATTATTATCACACAATAGGCGTGGGTCACTTCTAGTTAGTGGGTCTCTCCTGACCTAGATATTCAAAAAGGGAAAAAAAAGGAGAGCTTAAGTTTGATGAGTTTGCACTAACCATGATTTTAACAGTCAATATGTTCCCAGTTAAAGCTGCAGTGGTCACGCGTGTGACTAATGAGAAACCTTGCATGCTCTGTGTGCTTTGGTTCCGTGCGCCCGGTTGGGTTTGTGTAAGTCATTATTAATGGGGCATATAATAGCTAAAGGACATGTTCCATTCATCTGTGAAAGAGTGCATTACACGATTATTGTGATCAAACACATTTCTTGGAAAATGTCTTTTCAAGTCAGATGAGCTTAGCTCACCATTTCAGCCAGAGTAGGTGTTTTTTTTTGTTTGTTTGTCTTTGTTCGTCTCAGAAAACACTGCTGTAGTGTCGCAAAATACAAGGACACAAAACAAAGCATGTGTGAACATACCGTCCGGAAGGGTGACAAATCAGAAACTAGCCGGCAAGCTAATATACACTAATATAACTTACTTTAGATCATATATCTGCCTGAGGTAAATTGCCAAATTTCTTTTATTTGTCAGCTTAAATGTATCATTTCATATATGCTGAAAGTGTCCTGAGGACACGGAACTATAGTAGTGTGGTTAAATTGAGCGCAGAAAAAGCACAAAATGCTCTTTCTCTGACAAAAGCTACAATTTGAAAAGACCTGAAAAGTTGTTTTGTTTTTTTTTCTTAAGAGGAGACCATAATTGTGTTGGATTTATTCTAGTATAAGCATCACTGCTTTGTCAAACAGATGCCCCATTGTCAAAATCCCCCTCCCTCCTCCTGGTATTGAATCCTCCATCTGAACAGGCCTCAGAGAAATCAATGTTACTCTGTATGGGAGCCAGGGAGGACAATGTTCTTGAGTGGCCCCGTAGCTTTCTTTTTCCCTGCCAGGCTTGTTGAGAAGTTCAAATTATTATGTTATTATCCACATCAGTCTTGATTTTTCTTGGGTCTATAGGGCAAAGAATAGACTTAATAGCATCCTACCTGGGTTAAATAATTCCATATCTAGCCACGCTGATTAAGGATCATTATTAATCCTCTTAACCATTTAATAAAACTGTGTAGCCAGGGAAAAGCTAGACCTCTCTCTTTTTGTAGCTTATCCTTTTATTAATGCTAGTTTCTGCTTGTTCTAAAGAAATAAACCGACTGATTGGTTTTCTGCTCTTGTTACGAATCAGGTTTGGGGTTGCCATTTGAAAACGAAGCCTTAGTAGAGCTTTCGTTGCATGTAAAAGCAAGCCCAACGTAGCCAATGGCAGCATTATTCCCTGTGTATGTACATGGGGATGACAGTTGGTCATTAGTGGGCACTCCAGGCTCTGCTTGCATAACCCTCTAATGTACTGTGTGCCAGAGCAGAGTGGATAGAAGTCTTTCAAAGGCCTTTACTGCATCTAAACTTATTATTAGACATGCACTGATCAATAAGCCGGTGATTGGAACAGGCTGGTATCCAGTCGGCCTCTAATTTACACACATCTGTTCCAAAACTGCCACAGTTTGAAATGCACCAACCCAGAAGGTGATAGTGTTAGAACAGCATGAATGAGTACGTGTGAAGGCAACACTGGCCTCAGTGAGGGATCTGGCAAAGGGAGCCCTTATCAGAGGAATCATAACACATCTCCAGATAAGGTCTGTCTCTCTCCCCCATCCCCAACTGTTCGTGGTAGATGTGTGCGTCTGCCTGAGCCTGCTTGTGCCAGAGGTTTCTTATTGTTTAAAGGGAGTTTTTCTTTCCACTGTCGCCAAGTTCTTGCTCTTGGGTTTGTCTGATTGTTGGGATTTCTCTGTATTATTGTAATGTCTTTACCAGACAGTATTATGCACCTTGAGGTGACCGTTGTTGTGATATGGTGCTATACAGATAGAACTGAATTGACCAATAAGTTCTGACTATAAAATCAAATCCCATATGTTTAGATCTATTGCTGTTTATCAGTTAGCTCAGGTCACTGGTAAAACTCATTATTAATACTATTTAGTTGTTTTTTGCATGCATTAAGATATCTGTGAGTCTTTCCTCCTGTTTACTTGTCTCATAATATATTTACATTGTATATTACCATACAGTATTACTGTACTCTACTGCAGTGGTACCCAACCCCTGGGCCTTGGACCAGTACCGGTCCGTGAGTCATTTGGTACCGGGCTGCGATAGTTGAGGCTTGGCCGTGAAATTTATGGTTTTCAGGGTTTCATCGTGATTTTTTATCGTTTTTATTGTTAACTCGGTTTCCAGTGTGTTATGAATAAATCTTTTTTTTTGGGGTACCGGTACTGGTTTTATTTTGTTGTATTTATTCGCGACACCTTAAAGACCGGTCCTTGAAAATACTGTCGGACATAAACCGGTCCGTGGCGCAAAAAAGGTTGGGGACCACTGCTCTACTGTATATTACATTCTACCACATATGCAAATTTAATACACTGCTCAGCTTTCTAAGTAAAAGAGAGTCCAAAGATGGTCCTGCTGCCAGCATTGTCTTCATATTAACTACAGATGGATGTGTAGCATGCATCTTTTCCAGTTCAGAGATCTTTCTGTTTTCTTTGAATTCCGCACACTAATTATTCCTATATCACAAGACACCACATGGGAATGAATGACCTTCTTGAACTTGTGCCATGTACTTGCTGTAGCTATATCTTTATGCCTTAGGAATCATCTGCCCTGGACTGTATATAAATAAAATAAATGTGATGTTTTAAATATACTGTTTTCCAGCTTACAGTATCATTTTTAATTAATCCCCAGAGGAAAGCAGTGTTTCTCTTTAGCACTCCCACTCCCTGTTTCATCACCTTCAAGTCATTCCCTCTGTTTCTTTGTATCCACAGCAGGGAAGGAAGGGGTCCTTCTGCTCTCTTACATGGTTTCCGACTTCTTCTCGCATCATCGTCACCAATAACCCCTGGCTGCGATTGGTCCTCACCATGACGACCACTGCTCTCGTGCTGGTCATGGCTGTCTTTAACATGGTGAGAAGCCAGTTTTAAATGTTGTGAATGCTGTTTGACTGCTGGTTCTTGGAAGTGCTGCTGAAGCGTCAGATCACTGTGCCGTGCATTTTCTGATAAAAGCTGCAGTAGCACAGTGGATATTTCTGATGATTTATATGATTTGGTTTGAATAGACTGCACCAATACTGGCTTAAACTTTAACATTTTTATGTTGTTTTTTGTGCACTGCAGACTATGTCAAGTTGAAATAAATCAGTGCTGCAGACAGAACAGCAGAAAAACAGTTGCCACGGGGTTGCAATCAAACCTTCTTAATAGTAACAATAATTTTAACCACTTGCTACAACTGAAATTTACCAGCGTGTGTTTTATAAATGAAGCTTTTGGGGAACTTTATAACTACATTGAATTTTCTTCAGTAATCCAGATACAAGTCTTGTCTCAAAATCAAAGGTCAGAAAAATGTCGTTACACCTCTAAAGGCAAGTAGATCAATGGAAGTTTAAAACTTATAAGTAGGAGAAACAGGAATACTTCTCTAAGAGCAATCAGAGGTTTTGAAATGATGACTTAGAAAAGGTTAATGCCCTTCCTGTGGAAAGGTGTTTAAAGGAAACTGGTAAACCTGATCATGTGGTCGACATAATGGATTCTATGAATACCCAGATTGTTTCGAAGAGGTAAATGGTGCCCACAGAGCATAAACTGAACCTTAATGGTCATTCCTGAAAGACAACCGTGCGTAACATAAACATAAGCCAACCCAAAGTCATCCCCCACCAAGGTCTTCAAGGTCAACTTAATGATTTAGTGGTTGAAAATTGAACAATTGATCAACATATCTAAAGTATCTTATAATATGGTATCTTAAATATCATGTCACATTTGATCACTAACCTCTTCTTCAAGGTCAATAGATTGATCCGAAGGTCAGAGTGATAATAATACGATACAGAGCTATTTAAAACTATGTTTCTTACTGCCATTGTTTGTATTGACAACATATAGGCATATAGGGAATGTGAATATGTGGGGATTCTAAATATCACATTACTTTGAACCTTTGACCTCGTCTTCAAGGTCAAATAAGGCCAAACTTTGATAAAATGCCTTTAATTTTTAAAACTGTGATTAAAACTCTTCTGCCTTTGTTTGTGTTGGCAACATTTAGGATACGATACTCATGTATGGGAATTATTACATTGAAGCAATGCATTAAAGTCTGCATCCAAATATCATGTCACGTTTGACCTCTGACCTCACTTTTACATGTCACACCAGCCATTCTTTCAAGTTGACCCAAAAATGTGTTTTTACTGCACTACAAATGTCTTAAAATATGCTTAGAAGGGACAACGAAAACAAAATGAGTATGTACAAAAGGCAGCACTATTCCCTTAAAAGTAAATACTGCCCAGAGCGTGGCAGAGGTTTGCACTCTCTGAGGTTTCCTTCCAAGGAGCAAGACTTTATTGTAAATCTTTGACATTTTTCTTTGAACACTGGATGCTTTTTCACTCCCTTTCAGTCCAGTCCTTGTATGTCCTCGTGTTTTCCCTGTCTTATTGTTAAGTCTCCGTCTGTGTTAGGTGTTCTCATGTTTGGTCATTTCCTGTGTTATTTTGGTACTCTCTGTCTCATGTGGCTGTTCAGTTTTCTTTCCCCGAGTCTTGTTTCCCCCGTTTGTCTGCACCTGTGTGTTCCCTACAGCTGCCTCTAGTTCCCATTATTCCCTACTGTGTGTGCATATGAGCCCAATCAGGTCTTTCTCTTTTATCAGTAAATCTCTTTACCCCTCGCAGGGTGTGTCCAGTCTGCCTTAGATCCTGTTATTTACACTTGTAATATTTTCAGTCACTTTTAGTTTGGTTTTCCCTTCTTAAGCATTTTCAGTTAGTTCCTGTTCCTGCTCTCCTTTCTTCCCCCAAATTTGTTACCCTTTATTTTTAGACTGTTTCAGCTGCCATTCAATAAAGGTATGCTTTAATTTCCATCTCACCTGCCTATGCTAAGTCTGCATTCAGGGTCCTGATCCACAACTCATGTCAATAAGCTTGTTAGACTTGTCTAAACTATAACCTGTATTTCAATAACAGAGAGATCACTTGGAAGAATTTGACATGACGTATTGAGATAGAAATTAATGTATTTAGTAATTAGACTCCAACCCATCATGTTAGAACAGAATCCCAACGGTGATAGGATTTAGGACAGGACCTCCCAGAGTCTAGACGCTAGTGGTGGTGAAGAAAGTCTAAGAGAAAGAAAGTCTGAACACAAAGTGGAGGCCGATAGGCTCAAAGTAGGCAGGCGAGAAGATGATTGGAATAGAGTAATGATGTCATTATTTAGATTGACAGCGTGGGAACTCGGTACATAATGTCAACAGAAAAGCAGCCGAAGACCAATGAAAGCAGGCAGATGACTGATCACAGATCTTCCTTATTGAACTTACGCATGAGCTTCATTTCCATGTATGTTTGCACATGTCTCAATAAAGTTTCCTAGCAAAACATTAAGAAACTGGGGTTTCGCAAGACTTTTTCACATCACTGTACACAAACATTAAAATGTGAGTACACAAATATATATACATGTGAGCCTTTCACACTGTTATGATGGCCCAAAACAACCCACACAGGAGTAATGCACAAAGAAATAAAAATAACATAAAATAAAGTCTGTGAAGAATAGCTTTTTCTCCCCCAAATTACACCTGAAACGTTCAACTCCTGGCAGCTAAATGTCATGTAGCTGCAGGCAATATGAGTAATTAGAGAGCAAGAATACAGTTCCCGTGGCACACACAAAAAACTTGCTGTTTTATATCACTGGTGCACACTTTCTGCAAAAAAAGGGACCGTCATTAAAATCTGGGTTTGTACTGTTCCACACAAAACTGGACTATTTCAGGAATTTCCCTTTACTTAGTGCATTCAGCCTGTGTCAGTCAGCTGCTGTTCCTTTGAAAATTGTAGAAGAAATACACAAGATCAAAAATACACATTCATTATTTACTGTTTCTATTCTATTTTTACCCACTTGATTACACCACAGCAGCTGTGGAGGTCAATTGTACCACTGCTGAGGTTTTTCTCCCAAAAGCGATGGTTGTATTTTTTTAGCGTTGTGGTTTTCCATACAATATGTTGTCCAGGTCAAGCATGAGAGTCCCTGCTTATGGTGATTAAATGGGGGATTTCTTTCAAATGTTAAATAGACACGCTGTCAGTGTGAACAGCATCATTTGGCATGCAGCAGGAAACAGGCATGAAATGTGTCACAGAATATGTGCATTACACATGTTTGTTATACAATAACGATAAAGGTGAAATCTTTAAAGAATTTTGCTGCCAAAGTGTAAAAGAATATTTCAAATGCTTTAAATGTTTCTCTTAGAATGACTTCTGTTAAATGATGGAAACAGGAAATTCACTCCCAAGGCTACAATGTTTCACTGAATTAGAGATTAACTCTTGGAACTGATCCAGATTCACGCCATAACAAAGAATGGAGATGTTTCAGAATGTGATGCTCATACATCAGATATGTTCACATATACTTATGAAACTGGAGGCTTTGCCTTTATTTTCTAAAGGAACTGTCATAAACTAATAGATCGTCTTATTTTTGTGCATCTCTGGACTCAATTCGTGCATGATGTTGAGGTATGCAGGTGTCATACCATAGCAAAGTATTACACAGATCTTTGGTTAAAAATGTAGCTTACTTCAAGTTACTGTAATCTAATCCATTTATACTCATAATCAGGTTTGTAGGCTTGGTTCTATTTCTCATGATAAGAGAGTTTCTTTAAAAATGAATAGCTTCAAATTGCAATCAAAGTTGTTAGCCAGTAGCTCTTTGGGAATCACCTTTTTCATGGTAAAATGCTATTTTATTCCTGTCAAAATGTGTGTAACCTTTGGCATTGCCATATTCATAGATTCAGCTAAAGTAATGGGAACAAATTATGTGTTTTTGTGACAGGCTGCTAAAAACATAGTGCCTAAAGATACAAATTAAATTGGTTCTTTGCTCAGTTGTCTGTTATGTGTAGAGAAAATAGAGCTTCATTTCTTGAGTTTGGCACCTTTTTATGCTTGAGTGATTCACTGGTCAGTGTTAAGTGCTCAAACACATCCCTCTGAAAATGGTCTGGCACCGGACTGGACTGGAGTGAAAAAGCAGCCAGTGACCAAAGAAAACCTTGGAAAGAGCTTTAGAAAGGCTAGAGACCCATGTGATGTGACTGACAGAAAATAATTTAGAAGAAAATTGATGTATTTGTTGATTGATATTTTTATATGGATTTGTATTGACATTGACATTGAAGTAATGTCAACGCCTGTCATGTTTTACTTTCTGTGTATTCTGCTTGGATCTCTTTTGGTTTTGTTAGTTTTTTGTGGAGGATCCTGGAGGACCTGTGGATGACATCCTGCCAACTGTGAATCTAACCAATAACAGCCAGCTGGACTACATGGTGGACAACACAGGCAAAAACAAGTTTTACCTGCCAGTAAGTACAGCAGTGAGAGGTCAGCAACATGACCTGCAGAGAAAGTACTGCGGCCATCTAAAATGACATCTAAACAAGCAAAATGAGACATCTGTGTCTCTGTGTTGTGTTGTGTTGTTGTGTTCGTGTCCAGCTCTGTATCTTTTCTTGGACTCTAGTAGAACAGGTGAGCCTTGGTGCAGCCCCTCAGTTCATTGTCTATCAGAAACGAGCTGTTTTAGCTGTGCTCCCTTTAAGGCAGCATTTGGGGCCTCACAAAACTAAAAGTATCCCACATTTTTATCAAAGTATGCAATATAACTTATCAGTCACACACCACAGCACATGCCATATTGGGTCATCTGTTGTTGATGTTCTCTTTCAGTACTTTATCTACTGCTGTATACTGGGCTTGGTGTCATGCTCCGTGTTCTTGAGGATCAACTACGAGCTGAAGATGGTGGTGATGCTGGTCGCCGTGGTAATCTACAACATCATCATCCTCCAGACACATGCAACTCTACTGGATGGATTTAACAAAGCCTTATACCGCACAGATAAACCAGACAGGTACCTGCATGCACTCGTTCTCCCTTCTTCCTCCACACATCCTTTCTGCTTCATTATTTAGGAAATGATGAAATCATTCTTAGGCCAACTTTAGGTTAATATTATCTGTTTGAAACCCTCCGTCACGCTGACCCTGCAGCCTGCTCACATCAGTAGAAAAGAGCTTATTAAAATGACTAATGAGACTGGACCACGGGGGAAGACTGATGCTGAGGCAGCGATATCCCATGTGACTGTCGATCAAGTGTAACCCCTGGAGATGGGGATGATGAATGGCAGCAGTTTGTGTTGATGGAGCTCAATTCACTTTTGACTGACAGCTAGAGTCTCACTGCTGACAAAATCCCATTATGCAAAAAGTTTCCAGGGCACCTAGAGAGACTGCGGAAAGAAAAAGTTTTTTTCTCAAGCTCATATTTCTCCTTTTGTTTGTCTTCTTCACCTCGGCTTTTATTAGCATGAAGACAATACTGCTTTTGCCAGAGCACGGAGGCAAGTAAATAAGAATAGCAATGAAGTGGAAAAACAAAAAAGAAACAGACCAGGGCTGACAAATAATAATTTCCACTTTAGTATCTTGAAGGAGAACTTTAGGTGTACTGTCTGTGTTATAACAGGCACAGGATCACATATCCACAGTCTGTTGAGCTATAAGCTACAGCTACTAATCATTGAAGTAAGTTGATAAATTTATAGTTGATGTATAAGTATTAAAAATATAGAGGAGTGGGTGCAGGCTTTCTGCCGTTTTTAAATACAGTGGCCAGGAAGGATATCGCCCTTCTGATCAAATAGATTTTAATTATATGACTACACACCAGCCACATACAAAGTACGCTAGGAGAAGAGAGGGGAGGAGAAGGGAAGTTTTAGGCCTTGGCATGCTGTGGAGGCACATTTCAATTCATGCCTGCCCTTTTAAACTGCAGACATGAAATATTATACCTGTATTTTATCATCGGAGAAAGGGTCCCCTTTACCAAAAAACGGAAAATGTAAAAGAAAGAGACAAGCAGTATTGATAAAATGTCATCTTGTTCCTAACTTTAAGCCTGACTTCCTGAACCAAAGTCAAGGCTCTAACACATGAACATTTGCATAAACATGCTCATTTATTCCCCAAATTGTCACAGTTACCTTTTGTCAACAGATTAGACATCCATGCATCCTTCTATCCATCCATTCTCTACTGCTTATCCTTGTCAGGGTCGCAGGAGGGTGGAGCCTATCCCAGCTGTTTTAGGGCGAGAGACAGATTAGACATGTGACCCTCATATCTCTGGACAGTTGACGATGAGCTGGCTAGATAGCAAAAGCTGCTTTTCAGATAAGATTTTGCCAGCTAATGTTGGACTTGAAAGTCCCTTAAATCACACTTTCCCTCTGATAAACTGTCTGATTACATTCTTACATCATATGAGAGTTTATTCACGAAGCATCAGAGTCCAACAGTGTCCCACAGACTTATTTAAGTTAAATGTAAGTTAATGCTGGCTAGATCAGTGCCTAACAGCAGCTAAGAGAGGGTAACAGCAGCTAACAAAAGCAAAAACAGCAGTAGTTATGAATAGAAAAGATCGGGATATCCTCAACAACTCAGTCAAAAGTGAGCTTCGCTGACTCCTCAACTCGTTCGTTTCAGAGTCCCTTCACAAAGTTTTACAGCTTCCCCCAGAATATAAAAAGTGGATGTTTCTCACCCAACACTGACAGCTGAGGTAAACAGCTGACTCAATAGGGAAAAACTTAGAGGTCAAGAGTCACTTTGCTGTCTGAGTAGGCTACACTTACTACAGATGAACCACAGCCAGGGTCTTTGAGTTAACTCAGGGGTCAAAATATAAAACACTGCATAATGTTTAATTGACCTCATCTGTTTTCTGAACCCCATAGCCATGACTGCTATGGGTTTCAGTCTAACCTTAATGTTTTTTCTCTCTTTTGGCTAACTAAAATGTGTTTGTCCGTTAGCATCTACCATTACTAGGATTATGAACTTAAATTAGGAGGGGCAGTAAAAACAGAATTAGGCTGACCACAATCTACTGGTGAAAATTTACACAAGGTTCAAATGGGATAATAAGGGAAGTTTTCAAAAAATGAATAGATACAAAAGAGAAGAATCTAGCAGTGCTTGTTCATAGTTATGCCAATTTATAAAAACTGTGGACACTGATTTTTTGGGGCTAATTGTTTCCCAAATTCTTTTCTGTTTCTTCAAAACTAGACAGTCTTAAAAAAAATAAAACTCAATCGAATTACTGTTTCTTAACTAATCCCCAATCCCGATGGCCCAATCAGTCCAGACCTCAACCTGACTGAAGTAGTAAGTAGTAAGATCTTAAGAGAGCTGTGCATAAACGAATGCCTGCAGATTTTAATGAAATGAAGCAACACTGTAAAGAAGAGTGGACTAAAATCCCTCCACATCAATGTGAGAGAAGCCGTACACCAAACAGTTACAAAGAAAAGGCCAAACCTAGCAGTCAGTCAGTCAGTCCTCTCTCAGACATACAGTCCTTGACAGCATCTGAATGTGTCAGCTTCATGACTTAAGCACCCTGTGCACTTTTCTGTGAAAGATCTGCAAATGTCTGATCAGCTTTTATTATTTCCAGTAAGATTTGCACATTCATCTAACAACTAGACAGCTGCAGCAGCACCTTAGCACCCAGCGACACACAAACACACTCACTTTGCCACTTTACTTAGTGACAATAGCAGAGAAAACTACACGCTGAAAAGTGTGGTTACACGTAACTAGAGCTGATGCTGAGAATACTCATTTCCACAAGTGCGACAAGTGTTTTCTCTCTCTCTGTCTCTGCTGTTGGTACGTTTGAATGAAGCTGTGAGGAACATTAACATACAGATGCATGTTTTATCATAGACACAGATGAAGCAATGTCACAAACCCTGTGTCTAGGCCAATATTGCCAAAGGTATTCACTCACCACCCATCTAAATCACTTCTATGGCCACAATTATATAAAATCAAGGGAAAAAAATGCTCCTGCAAACATTTGTGAAAGAATGTGTTGCCAGTGTGGTACATTGATAGGATGCCACCTAAGCAGTCGTGAAATTTCCGCATTACTAAGTATTCCACAGTCAACTGTTAGTGGGATTATAACAAAGTGGAAGTGAGTGGGAACAACAGCAACTCAGCTATGAAGTGATATGCCACATAAAATCAGATTCGGGTCAATAGATGCTGAGGTGCATAGTCCAGATTAGTCCCCAACTTTCTGCAAAGCCAATTGCTACAGACCTCCAAATGGGCCTTCACATTTGATCAAGAACAGTGCTTAGAGAGTTTCAAGGAATAGGCTTCCGAGCAGCTGCACCCAAGCCTTACATCTCCAAGTGCAATGCAAAGTGTCGGATGCAGTGGTGTAAAGCACACTGCCACGGGGCTCTAGAGCAGTGAAGACATGTTCTCCAGATTGACAAATCACACTTCTTCATCTGGATATCCAGTGGGTTTGGCGGTTGCCAGGAAAACAGCATAAAGCGTAAAGTTTGCTGGAAAAGGGATTATGGTGGGGGTTTGTTTTTCAGGAGTTGGACTG
Organism: Perissodus microlepis; assembly: GCF_051167445.1. Classification (NCBI taxonomy): domain Eukaryota; kingdom Metazoa; phylum Chordata; class Actinopteri; order Cichliformes; family Cichlidae; genus Perissodus; species Perissodus microlepis. The sequence continues at coordinate 4,223,537 of NC_140481.1, read as the reverse complement.
GGACCCTTAGTTCTATGAAAGAAACTCTTGAAACGGTTTGGAGCTGGCCGCTTCCTGTTACAACACAACAGGGATGAGCGAGTTTGTTGTGGATGTACTTGACCAGCCTGCACAGAGCCCTGACCTCAACCTAACAGAACATCTTTGGGTAGAATTAGAGCAGAGTCTTTGAGCCAGGACCAAGGTCCAATATCAGCGTCTGACCTCACAAATGCACTTCAGGAAGTGGTCAAAAAATCCCATAACCACACTCCTAAAACCTTTAGGAAAGCATTCCGAAAAGAGTGGAAGCCATTATAGCTACAAGGGTGGGCTGACATCATCTTAAACTATGAATGAAGAATGGGATGTCATTCAAGTTCATATGAAGGCAGATAACTTAATACATTTGGCAATATACTGTTTATGTATATATGTTAAAACTTATTTATTTATGGCCTTAGTTTAAAAGGGGCTCAGTGATTTCTAAAATAACAGTCGGTATCCATACTTTTACCAAATGTTACTGAAGCAGGAGGAAAAATTGCATTTTATGGGCTCATATGGATGTGGATTCATGCATAAACCTGGTTTACCAGTAGCTGTTTCCAGCAGTAGGATGGAGTGTATGTGTGATGGAATCAACGTAAACCACAGTTTGTGTGTGAGAGCATTAAGCTTTTGAATTTTCAGAATAAAATGCTGAATGTTGTTATAACATTTTCCTCTCCTTACAGACCGGGAGTCCTGAAGGATCTAAAGACCATGGGTTCTGTATCTCTGTTCATCTTCTTCATTACGCTACTGGTCTTAGCCAGGCAGGTGAGCAGCTTCCTCAAAGTGGTCTCATGTAATTTTTTCCCTTTGAACGCCACGATTCTTTTCAGGTCATTCAGCACAATCGCAGAATCAGCGACTGACTCAGTGGAGCAGAGATGTTTTTGGGAAATTTAGCCCCGGTCGTTCTGGAACGACTTTTATGACTTTGTAGAAATTATTCTGGAACAGATGAAAGACAGTTAAACAGTGTTGGAGGACTTGGCTCATTATAAAGAAAGATCAAAATATCTTTGGAGCATTAGATCTGCCAGTTTGGCCCACTGCCTCCATCTCCTCTGTGCCCACCATCCTCACTTCATAAGACCCAAACTCATCTGACACACATTGGGTGTTTGTGTTTTATCTTTTTTTTTGTGAGGTATACCATCCATCATCTCTGACCTCAAAGCTGATGTTCGGGACAGAAGGACAGCCACAAGAGCTTTAGTACCCAAACTGGGGCTCCTCTGAGAGGCACAGTTGGTCCAAACTAGCTCCCTGTGTTGTTCTCATTCTGGGTCACTCTCAGCAGAAAAGAGGGGGGACTTTGTTATGGAAACACAACTTTGCTGAGTGAAACTCTTTGTCACGTACAGATCATGAGGTAATTGGGTTTATTTTTTTCTAACAATGCTTTTGGGTTATTGAGAAATATCATTTCTAAAACAGGTCAAAAGGTCTTTCGAGTGGTATTGCCCACATTTTCCACTGGAGTTGGCTGTATATGCTTTAGGCTGCTATTAAGAAATTTGCCTTACAAATTCTTCATCTTTAGCTCTAATGAGGCTTTTCCCAGGCATTTAGTCAAAGAGAGGGGAAAGCAGGTTACCGTAAACAAGGCATCTGTAATTCATCCCTGAAGAACAGCTGCGCAATGGAGCAAAACTCATTTACAGGCTTTTTAGCTGGTTTCTAAACAGCATCTGATATGAGCTCTACTAGCTCGGCCTACTTTTTCAGCCTAAAAGAGGTACTGGAATTTATTGTGCCACAAAACTGTACATACTCATACCGTGCATAGGCGCATATATACATGCGCACGAACAAGTGGTTCAGACTTGCTGTCCTCAGAGGGCAAGAAGCTCCTCCGTATTTGCATTTCAGCCTCAGGCTATCAACACTATAGCGCAAGATCTCAGCACAGAGCTGTATAGGCCCTCACTGTTACTCTTCTAAATAGGCACCATACTTTAATCTCAGGGGAAACTTATTCAGTGCACACATACATCATCCAGACTACGAACCACACACATGAAGTACATCTCGAAGGACACTAAAAATGCTCCCACGCACACGCAAACACACACCGTAGGGGCCAGCCCACAAGAAGCCTGCAGCGTTCACATATATGAGAGCATAATGATGGTGCGTTCAGGGGATGCTGCCTGATGCACACACACACACTCCTGGGATGTTTTGACCTCCCTATATGAATCTTCCTGACATATTTAGATGGTTCAAAACTACCTCAAGCATGAATAAGCAAAGAGCAGAAAAAACAAAAAAAGCAGTGGCTATCTTTTATGCAAAACAGCCCTGTCTGTTCTCGATTTCCTTGAGCCATCATAGCGGAGCTTCACGCATTGTTTCATTGTTGTATTATTGGAACTTTAATTTTCTATGAATACCAAGCATGCCCTTTAGTTTCAGTCGGTTAGGTTGCTCGAGATAGCCTATGAAGTTTCCGTTCAGTGGCGATGATTAGAATGGGATACGGGGCAGCCGGTCGCTGAGAAATGCTCCCATATCATGGACGAATATATGGAAGATGTTTTTACAGCATCCTGTCTGTGATTAGATTTGTGTTATAAAAAATGAATATTTGCATTTAACTCTAATTTAAAATTCGCTTTCTTCTCTGTGTATTAGTTGTTTTTTTCCCCTGTTTTTGGTTCAAGTTTCTACTGAGAGAGTGCTGGGTGTGAATGACGCTGGTGTCTCTTTACTCTGTGTCCTCCTGTAACAGAATGAATATTACTGTAGGTTAGACTTCCTGTGGAGGGATAAGTTCAAGAGGGAGTGTGAGGAGATCGAAACCATGGAGAACCTCAACCGGGTTCTGCTGGAGAACGTCCTACCAGCTCACGTGGCCGAACACTTCCTGGGACGAAACTGGAAAAATGAGGTAGAGTGTTGTATTGTTATGCATTCCTGTTCAAGTGTACCCATTGTTAGCACTAGTACTATAGAAGTAAAGCCTTCCACGGTTTTTTAGCAGATTTATGGACATTTAATTACAATAACCAGCAGTGGACCTAAAATTAGGATACACATTACTGTGTGCTGAGACTGGACTGAGTTATCACTCAATAAATGAGAATGAGCTTTAATGCACCCATCTTTTCACCTTGGGTAACATCCCTGCGTCATTTGTTTTCCCTTTTCAACTTTCCCGAACCTTTTTTCAGGAGGTGAAAGGCTTTAATCAAAAAAAAAAAAGAAAAGAAAAGAGTGAAGAATAGCACATTGTGAGTGTTATGTTCTGAAATCAGCAGTTTCCCCAGGAAATTACTCAGTTGGGCCAAAAAACACTGGCTTCCCAGAAATACTAAGTGCTGAAATGAGATTTAGTACTTAGAAAAGAACCTGTTTCCCGCTGTTTTAAATCTTCTTGCTTAAGCTAATATAGTTGTTTTTATTTCATATATACCATGCAGAAAAATACAAAATATCAAACTAATTGTGTAAAGAGTAGGGATGGGTACCGGTATCCGGTGCCATTATGGCACCAGTTCTGACATAAACGGTAGTAACCAGACCGAAAAGCAGCGCACATTTCGGTGCTTTTTTTCCCTGAGATGTCATACACTTTGGATTCTAGCCAATCATTTTACCTTTCCAAGGATAGTAGGCAGGCCCAGGTACGTACGTTCTTTTAGAGCAGAGCTACAGATTAAAAACGCCCAAGGCGAAGCGGTCAAAGTCTGGCTGTACTTCACAGCAAAAGATGCAAACTCAGCAGCCTGCAACAAGTGCTTTAAGGTGATACTGTGCAAAGGAGGTAACACCTCGAATCTGATGAAACACCTGGCGACGTATAGCATTTTGTTATAAGCCGAGAAATGCGCCGTATTTGATAGCTTGCTGCGAGACCTCACACCGAGCACATCTACTGCGGGTGGGTTGCCTGTTATTGGACCCAGAGTTAGCAACATCCCCCAAAAACCCAAAGAGTACAGTCCTGGCCCCTAGCCCTGCCAGTGTAGCAGAAATGATGACGGATGATGATGGCAGCAGCAGCCGTTCTTCTCTGCGTGAGTAGCTTAATGTTGTTCGTGTGTAATTTATGTTGAGTAGGCTAACCACGTTATTACATTAAAGCACGTAAGGTGAACTAGCAAACACCGTCGTAGTTACATGCAGCTGTCTTCTTGTTTGATGGCAGATACTCCCTTCACCCTGGCCAAAAAGGCTAAAATGACCAAAGAAAAAGTGGAAAACAGCTAAACATGAGAGGTTTTTGGACAAAGTTTGTGTTTTTTCCATTGTTTAAGCACTGCTTCCAGCCAAGAGTGATGCCATAAATCCCCTATAGCTGCAGAAAAGGCTAACATTGTTATCTTTTTACAAAAAAACAGCTGAACATGAGAGGTTTTTGGACCAATTTTGTGTTCTCCATTCTTTAAGCACCGGTTTGAGCACCGTTTAAGCACCGGCACCGTTTCAAAAGTACCGGTTTGGTACTGGTATCGGATAAAACCTAAACGATACCCATCCCTAGTAAAGAGGTAGTTCAAGTCGGCCACAAAGCCGAGCTCAGCCGTTATCCCAGAAGATACGTTGATCCTGATGTCAGCCCCATCACCATAGATACAGCTGATACCCTTCTAAAGACCCAATGAGCAAATTTCACATAGGCCCCCGTCACACAGGCCTAGAGACCAGTCAGTGACTGTTTGGGAAACACTTGTTGCTAGGGAAAACTAAGTATTGCCCAGTCAGTTGGTGGGTAGTTGTGGAAGGTTTCTGGCTGTTGCTATGTGAAACTGGCCACAGCTAATATATGGAAATGGGAACCGTTCACCTAAACCTTGCAGCAGTAAGATGCAACTTTTACTCTGAAGGTGAACATTCCTTGTTCCCATTTTGCATTCCACTTTTTTAAGTTTCAGTAGTTTTTTTTGCAAACAAGTTGGCATCTTCCATACAAGCTATAGGTGACCATGGCAATCTGCTGGCAACAGAAGTCATCGCAAGGAGGTTTTCAGTGCAGCACTACATTGTGACCGATTTCAACCTGTGACAGCCAGCAACCACTTGCCAACTGGTCAGGAAGGTTATATTTTCTCCCAGCAACCAGTAGTTGGTCTCTAATCCTCTGTGAATGAGGTCTACGCTGTCATAGTCTTCCCACCAATGCTGTGCACCTGCAAGCCACTTTGCAACCCACCTCCACCTGATTACCCACCTCCACCTGGGACAAACATAAAGCAGAGATGTGTTTCTGTTAGAGGAGATAACTTGTGGAATAGTTATGACAGTGATTTAAAAAGGTGGAGTTCATTTTCCTTGTTTAAAAACAAGTTTAAAAATAAAGTATTATAAAAATATATAAATCAAGAATGAAAAGAGCAAAACTAATAATACTGAAACTCTTGGTTGTTTTGCTTTGATGTAGTTACTTATCTAAGGTGGAAAGTTTTTGTTTGTTTTTGTTTGTTTGTTTTTTGTTTGTTTTTGCTTTGCTTTGTTTTAAGCTTTGCTTCGAGCCCTGTGTACAGGAGCTGCATGCTAAATGATCTTTTGTTAAAAGGGTTGGCGTAATAAGCATATGCTTCAGCCAATACCTTTTGATTAGCCTTGTCTCGTGCTTTCTTGCTTTGTTCTGTATTCACTGAGATATTTGAATGCTAATCAATAAATCAAAAAAATATTAAAAATAAAATAAAATGACCTCCTAATGCTATATTTGACTTAATTAGGGTCATATCTGTCATCACTAATGTTTCCTCTGTTTCGTGGTTGGCATCTTCATGATAATCTACTAGAATAGCACACACCACCAAGCATAAAGTGCAGATGGAAATAATCTTCTTTTGACTGTCGTGGTACTGACTGAAAAATACATGATAAAAACTGCATATTTTACATGTGCTGTTAACACATATCCTTTATAATGATATTCCTTATCTGTCACATATTATTCAAATCATTTTCTTTCCCAGTGGAGTTTGATAAACACATTCCTTTTTGATTTCTGTTATTTCACTCTTTCCACAGACGCTGTATTAGACGTGGCCTACTTGCTTAACATACTTTCCGTTCCCGTGCTTCACCTCAGTTGCTCTGCTCTTACTTCTGTCTGTCTTGTAATGAACGCTGTTACTATTTTGCTCCTGCAACCACCCAGAGTCCCCCCGCAGACATGATTAAAGCTTCTTCGTATTTATTTAAAGAGTCGGTGTCATTGTTCAGCACGAGCTATTCAGCTCATAGATTTCCTTCACCTGTGCCAGATCAATACAACCCAGCTGTTATCTTCTTCTCGCTCGTTACCAGGACCTTTATCATCAGTCGTACGAGTCGGTGTGTGTGATGTTCGCCTCCATCCCAGACTTCAAAGAGTTTTATACTGAGTCTGATGTCAATAAGGAGGGACTGGAGTGTCTCCGTCTTCTCAACGAGATCATAGCAGACTTTGATGAGGTAAACTCCTCTCATATTGATAATCCTGGCTGTCTCAGTCACAATGGAAAAAGGAAAAACGAAAAAGAAAAAAATAACCTTCCCCTGCTGCTTTTTTTTTTTTTTGAGAAGCAATCACACTTGGTTATTATGCTCTAAAGTAGCAGGGAAAGCAGAAGAAAATGCCAGCGTTTGGCTCAAAGCCACCGCTATTTCCTGCTTCTTGTAGATGTAATATAATGGGTTCTTTTCCTCCTGCGCCTGCAGCTGCTGTCCAAGCCAAAATTCAGCGGAGTGGAGAAGATTAAGACCATCGGTTCTACCTACATGGCTGCGACTGGACTCAACGTGGCGCCAGGACCAGAGTGTGCACAGGCAAGTTTCTACACACGTCTGCATTCACAAAGAGCCACACAGTGTTTACTACTGCTCCAGACAATCTGCATATCATTCAAGAACCAGTGATTCATTACTGCACTTTGAATACATCAGTGTAAGCAAATTAGATCATCGTTCAGAAATGTGGCAGCACTGTGCTTTGTTTAAAAGAAAAAAACCTTCCTGATTGGTGGAAATGTGCTTAATTGACATTTGCAAAGCCCCCACCAGCCACCCAAACTCCCAGTCACTGTTGCTGCACCTGCATCTTCTAGCAGAGCACATAATGTAGTCTGCAGGGATAAGAGCGCTCTGCACTCAGAATCCTTGGTAATTTTTATAACAATGCGTAGCTGATTTCACACAGGGGCAGACAGAAGCAGGCGTCTCTTTGATGGCTGATTTGCTGGACTGCTGCAGGCTGATTGTATCAGCTGTTGCCAACTTTGTCACTTTTTAATGTTTCCAGCTCGCTGATTTCAGATAAAGAAGCATGTAAAGCTAAAAAAAACCCCACTTGATTGCACAATACTGTACATGACATCAGTAAATAACATGGGGGGATTAGCTTTGTTTTGAATCAAGTGTTTTTGTTCCAGTATTTTAAATGAAAATGGAATGAGAGCAATTTAGATCAGTCACAGCCCTGGCTAGATCATTTGTTCTGTGTAGAGAACCAGGATTTATCTTCTTTAAACGCTTTGCCTTATATTTGGGCATGAAAAGGTTTTGAGGATTTTAGCATTAACTCATTAAGCAGCAAGTTTGGGAAACTAGCTTACTCCTAACCCCTTTTTGTGGTGTTACAGAGACAAGAATTCCCCAGATACTAGAGATGTGCGTAGTTATTAAATTAAACAATTAAATTAAAAGCCTTAACCCTTGCGAGGCAGAAATATTACTCAGTTAAGCTATGCGACAACAAATAAGGGGAACATCTTGTAAGAGCATTGAGATTTGGAATTATTTTCATGTAGGAAATGCTGGCTAGGTGTAATAAACTATAAATTTAACATTTTATTATGGCCCAACCGTAACCGTGTCATTATACAAGCAAATCCAGCCACGGCTTAGCAACCTGTTTCTGTTGCTATCCAGCTGTGCTGCTGTAAACTTCATCTCCAAAGCGTTTACTGCCCAGTGTAAAACCAACCTACTATCACTTTAAAAACATAAACAGTCACAATCTCGCACTAGTATCCCCTGTGACTGTTTTCTCTTCATTACCCTCAGGAACACGACAGACAGTACATGCACATTGGCACAATGGTGGAGTTTGCATTTGCTCTCGTTGGGAAGCTGGATGTCATCAACAAGCACTCTTTTAATGACTTCAGACTGCGGATCGGTGAGAGCTCTTCCTCGTAGCATGAACACGGCACAGATTTCACTTTACATAAAGGTGTGTAATCATTCTGAAATGTTAACTGCTTTGTCTATTTGTAAGGCATAAACCATGGGCCAGTGATTGCAGGAGTAATTGGGGCCCAGAAGCCTCAGTATGACATCTGGGGAAACAGTGTGAATGTGGCCAGTAGGATGGAAACCACTGGGTTGCTGGGAAAAATACAGGTGGGATGTCTTCCAAAGCACTCTTGTATTTCTTGTCAAATTTTATTGAATTATTTTTTTTTTTAATCACATCTCGTCCTTCTGTGCAGGTAACAGAGGAGACACGTGAAATCTTAACAAAATTAGGGTACATGTGTTCATGTCGCGGCATCATCAATGTGAAGGGTAAAGGAGAGCTGAAGACCTACTTTGTTCACACAGAGATGACCAGATCTCTGTCACAAGGGACCGTGATGCCTTGAGCACGCCACGCTAACTGAACAAATAGACTTGACGACACAATTGCGCACACAAAGTGGCCGTAGAAGTGATTTGTCATTCTCTGTTAAGTAAAACCCATTACCAGAAGCCAGCAGCACGACGGATAGATGATTGTAAAGAACCACTTTTGTCCTTAGCAGCACAGTGTAAGCTGGAGCCAAGGTGCACCGCCGCAGTCCTTCAAGGCTGCACTTAAGATGGTTTTCACATCTCAAGTGTAACAAGGACTTCACTCTGAGGGGTCACTTGACTGTCTAAAGGAGTGCCTGACTCAAAGGGAGGTTTGCTAAATTAGTGCAGCTCTCAAGGACCGCAGTCACCCGTCTGTACAATAGTAGCGGTGTGGAGCTAATTACCCATGCCAGTGTTGCTGTGCTTCAGAGCCTTACACTCGAGCAAACTGAGCCGCCTGCCGAGCTGTGGTTTTTTGTTTTTTCCCTATCTACGCTTGGGTGGCAATGTGAGCCGGTTTGTTCCATTTTATTGCAAATGGATGTTACAATAGTTTATTGTCATATAGAGCTATTGTTGCCAACAAAATGCCAGCGTGATGGTTAGTTTGCCAGAACCTGTGATTTGTATTTATAACTACAGAGCCGCGTTTGTGTCCCACTCGAGCAGGTGGACTCAGGCGCAGACTCAAAAGTAGAGGTTTCTTTTTTATAATCCATCTGGAACCAAACCAACCGCATGTGTGTAAATGTCCACTGCCATTCTTTTGTTATTCATTAAACATTTGTATATAAACTGATGTCCTTTGTCTTTGGTTTAGTGCTCTAAACAGAAGCGCATGATAAAAGATCTGTCACACTGTAAACACACGAAGTATTCACTGGAGTCAGTAGCTCATTAGCTTTAAAGTTGTGATGCTCATTTCCAGTTCTGTATCTTTAGTCTTACGCTGCTTGAATCACAGTTCAAAATAACCCTTAGAGCAGCGGTCCCCAACCCCCAGGCCGCGAGAGTTGAGGCTCGGGTGTGAAATGTATAGTTTTCAGGGTTTTTATTGGTTTTCAGCGTTATTTTGTTATCGTTTTTATTGTTTACTCGGTTTTCCTGGGTCTTTTCACGTGTGTTACGAATAAATTTTCTTTTTTTCGGTACCGGTACTAGTTTTATTTTGTTGTATTTATCCGCGACACCTTAAAGGCCGGTCCATGAAAATATTGTCGGGGATAAACCGGTCCGTGGCGCAAAAAAGGTTGGGGACCGCTGCCTTAGAGTGTTTACCTGCTCAGAGCTATGGTGAAGCTCAGTATTTCACTCTGCCATCCACCTTCCTTTAAGCTAGCTTTCTCTTGATTGGCTGCCCCTCATAAACAGAAGGTTTCAACTTGCATATATTAGGAACTTTTTACCTCTTTGACATAGCACAGAGCCAAGAGTCAAAACCCTGATAACCAACAGCTAATCTCAATGTCATTACAAGCTTGATAGTGAATATTTGAACATCTGTTCATGTTTATTTTGAGCATCTTTTGCTATATATATATATATATATATATATATATATATATACATACATACATACATACAGGTTCATAAAAAGGTAACCGTTCATATACTCTATATTCATTGCTCACGATTGCAAAGATTTTAAATCTTTTAGAAAATATCATTGTGGTTTATGGCTCCTGAGATTTAGAAATTCAATACACAATATATAGTAGATGAAAATCAAAACTGCTTTACAATATAGAAATGACCAACTTCTGAAAAATATATATATTTCTACACTCAGTGCTTGGTTGAGGATCGTTTATCATTAATTCCAGGATCAATGCAGCGCTCTTATGGCACAGCTAAAATGTTCTTGATCATAGCCTTCACCTCGTCTGTTTCCTGTCTTCCTTTTGTAGTAGTTTAATAATACACCACAGTGTGAGGTACAGATCAGGTGAGTTGACTGGTCAATCATGTACAGTAATAACATGGACAGTAAAACCATTCGCTAGTACTCTAAGTGCTGTGGGCAGGTGTGCTGAGTGCTGCTGGAAAAGGAAGTGAGCATGTCCATAAAGACTGTCAACAGATGAAAGCATGAAGTTCATTTTAATTCATTCCAATTTAATTGTATTTATACTGCGTTAAATCACAACACTTGTATCAGCCTGTATTGCCAGGTTAAGACCCTAAAATAATAGCGAAAACAACAATCAGACCACTCCCTATGAACAAGCACTTGGTGACAGTGGGAAGGAAAAACTCCCTTTTAACGGGAAGAAACATGCAGCAGAACCAGGCTCAGAAAGGGGCAGCTATGGACTGTTTGAGGTTGGGGGAGACAGACAGGACAAAAGACATAATACGGACAAGAGCCTGGTAGAGTTGTGGTAGATGGCTAATAGACTTTGGACTTCATAAATTGGACTAACACCAGGAAATATTATGGGGCGGGGTATTTCTTGTCACTGTAACCTTGAAACACCAACTCCTCTAACAGCTCCCTAACATCACTGCAGTTCTAGCACCACATACATTTAAATCTTGTCAAGTTTCTAAGAATAAGAGCTCTATTTCAGCCACAGTACAAAGGCAGAAGCAAATGAGAGCTGTCTGCACTCAAAAAAAATCTTATCATGTAGGAGGCTGATTTCTGTTGCGTGGGTTTAGTATTTATACACAAAAAGAATCTGAGAACTTAGTGAACCGAGGAGGTTAGTGAGGTAAAAAAAATGTATTTATGTAAGGCGAGGTGAACTAAAAAAAACAGTAAGAAAAAAACAGATCAAATGCAGGGAGTGCAGCGCACACTGATGTAGAAGCTAATTTAAAAAGAATGGGTTGTTCAAATGATCAGTACCTGAGAGAAACTGGCCAGCTACTCCAACACTGGCTTCAACCTTTCAAATTTGCTCCATACAAAATCCCATTACAAAAACTCACATTATTCCTGACACCCAGAGTGTAAAAACAAACATCACACAAGAAGGCAGTCGGAAAACAAAATCTAATCTTTGAGCCATACAGAGAATTCACCTACTAAATCTGGGAAATACGTTATGATTCACTTCAGTCTCGACTGAAACATTATATTCATGCTGATTGATGAAGAAAATGTAGGTGGACTTTCGTAGAAAATAAAGGTCTTTTCTAGTCATTAAGAATGAAAATCTGTCTTGCTACTATAGTCAACAGTTATGTCAGTGGGTTAAATGTTTACACTTGCATTCTTTTACTAAACAATCTACAGAGCACAACATTTTTTATTATTAAAGTTTCCACAGTGAGAAAAAAACACCTTCATGCACTGATACGTCAGACTTTTAAGAAGGTCTCACTGATCCGTATCCTTCTTCCACACTCCATAAGATCCCATTTTTCATGTAGATTTCAGATTTAATGCAGGCTACACGCGCATACTGCCTCTCTGTGAAGTAGAGTGTGGGAGCGGGACGACGGCCATACTCTGACGAAGACAGCACCGGCACAGTTCTGGACCTCTCCTGGAAGGGAGCAGCATGGCCACACGGAAGAATTGTTAAAGCTGCGCTAGCTGTGATGCATGTGTTGGACTTCTCTTTCCACAAAGTTGCATATTTTAAAAAGAGGACGTTTAGGGAAACATGAAGCAGGAGGTTTCCACAGCAATTATGTTCATATGACAAAGTTACATTGAGGTAATGTCACACACACACACACACATATGTATATATATATATATATATATATATATATATATATATATATATATATATATATATATATATATATATATATATATATATATACATACATACATATATACATACATATATACATATATATACATATAAAATAACCCCATCACTGATATCACTGATAGGATTGCATATTTTATTTTTATACTTATGTTTAGCAAGAGGAAGCTTTACCAAGCTCTTACTTTTTAGTCTCTTTGCATAATGACATTTGCTAAATTGGCACTAAACAAAAGAGACAGCTGAGGGAAAAAGGTTGTACAGTTTCTACCAAACATTGAAATCCATTCAATATTGGTTAAGCCAAAAATAAAACAACCAGGATCATCAGAATCATTTGGATCATTTAGATTTAGTTATTTTTTTTCTGGCACCATGGCAGCCTTTTTTTAAACAACATTATCTCCTGCTGAAGTTGATTTTTTTTTCTTGCTAATTGTTACTTACATAGCTGGTTTTGTGTCTTAAATTTCATAAGGACCACAGTGTAACTGTACCTGATTTTCAGGTGAACAGAGACATTAATTTGAGCGGTAAAAAGAAATGTGGAGGCGTTGCACAGAAGGAATGTGTCTGTGGCATGAATACTGAACTGCTAGCTGTTGGAACGTGTCCGTATTACTTGCTGAAAGGATTCATCATTCCTGTTGCTGTTTAAATCAGCACGCCACAGCTGTTACAGATGTAGCTAATGGATTCCTCCATCAGCTGCTGCAGACACAGTTTATGGATTTCTCCATCAGTTAAGACAGAATTCATTGAAAGAAATGACTGTGGCTGTGGTTAGTGACCACACACTTCACCACTCACTGGACATACAGCTGAACACCTTGTATAACATATTTCTGAGCTGCTGCTACCAGGACAGCTTTATCACCTCAATATAACTATTACCTATAATACAGCTATATTTCCACCTTTTATTACAAGATGCAAATTAAGTAAAATTGTGGCTCTTTGCTATTAAAAACATCACATCTAGGGTGTGTCCATTAGACAACAATGCTATAACGACAACTAACTGTTAACTGTTTAAACCCCAAAACCAGACCAGTGAATCTGTTGCTTTGAAGTGTACAGCTTCAGGTCGATAACTAAACCTGCTACTGTTCTGATCAGTAAGACGGTTGAAGTAAAGGTATTTTTGCACTTAATGAAACTATCGTGGTTTGCTCCTCTGATTAGATTCGATTTAGTCTCTTTCTTATTGCTACGTCCCACACTGACAGAAATGAAAGCTGCCCTCCAAAATTGTATGAGCTATCCCCTGTTGTCTTTGGGAAAACTGAAATACACATGCTGCTCATTATTATCGAGGGCACTAAGGTGTCTCTGGGTGGGCTTTTTCAATAGCTCTGTTAACACCAGGAACCTCTGACTTCAGAAAGGTCAGGCAGTATGTGCTTCTGGCTCTGGTAGGTCTATATTTTTACAATTACATTCAGTGGAAACAGAAGAAGAAAAATAGAACACTGTCATCATGCTCTAATGAGAAAAAAATGAAACATTTTTAAATTCTAATTATTATTCTCATTTTTAACTCCATATTTTTTGTCCTTGGAGTCTGCGGCAGTTGTTTAATGCAATTAATGTTTGTTAAATGTCCCGTATTTCTGCGGCCGTAAGAGGTGTATGCACTACATTATGTGACCATTACCTCTTTATTTATGTCAAGTCCTCTTCCTTTCCAGTGTTTTCTGTCATCCCGGGGGAGCCACATATCAAAACCCTCAACATGGTTGTGTAATCGGTCATACATGGACACATCTGAGACCTAAATGTGGAGAAGAAAGAGTTCAGCATTCAAAGTATTTCCTGTTGTGGAAGGAGATGCTTTTTTTGTCACTTTGGGCAATGAGAAGTAGGTGTTAATAGTAGAGGGGAACGCAAGAGTGCTAGCAAATACATAATACATGTATAAATATACAAAGGGTGAGTGGTGAACCGTTTTTATATAGTTTATAATTCAAAAGGAGTTCAAAAGCACCAACGCAACTTTATTAAGAAAGGAGTTTTAAGTAGGTACAATTTAATGTATTAACCTGCGTTAATATTCCCAATTTTGTTAACTGGAGATTTTGTTAATTGTTAATTGAAAATATAACTGTATCTATACAAGATGCAAACTATAACTATAACTGAGCGTTATCCTAAATAACACTCAGTAATAAATATAACTGGCTAGGTTCTGTTAGCTAACCAGTGTTACCTTCGCTTCGTTGTTAAAGTAGGACATTTGTTTGGGCTCATTTCTTCGCGGTGTGACGTAGCTGAAGGCTGACAGTGTAGCCAGCGGTTTGGTTTTTGCCTCGAGTGAAACGTCCATCGTTCTAGCTCAAAACCTGTCTCAAAACCCCAGAAAAGTCCAGTCTTAGGACGCAGGCGTCTGGGGTTGCTAAGATACCAACCTAGCAACTTGATGTGCTGCCTTCACATGCTTTTGGAGTTTCGTGTACTTCCGAGTCTCTTGCTGCTGAAGGTTTTAAATTAAGTGTTTTCAAATCAGGTGTGTTAAACCTAAAAATCAGGTTAGAGACTCCAATCTCGCCCACTGGACTTCCATGGAAAATATGAAGGAGGGCGTACATTTTGGAATTCTAACTGTGTTTTCATAACGTTTACAGCTTTTCCTAATGAGAAATACCTCTGCAACATTCTTCACAGTACACCAAAGTAATAGATAAACATTAAATGACAGAAAAGTTTGGTTTTTTTTCACTATCTATGTCACGATCCTGGGTCTTTTGACCCAGCGTTTTGAGTTTTAGTTTTTTTTTGATGTTCATGGTATGTTTAAGTTCATTAGGCTATCTAAGTTAATTTGCTTATTAGTTTCCTCTTGTGTTTTTAACCCCTGTTAAGTCTCCCTTGCCCTTCATGTGTTTCATGTTTGTGTGTCTTGTGTTGTCAAGTTCATGTTCTCATGTCTGCATCTCATTATGTTTGCTGTTTTATTTTGAAGAAGTCCTGTGTTCCTGTGTTCTGTGTTTAGTTTTAGTTTAGTTTTCAGTCATTCCTTCTCAGGTCGTCTGCTCGTCACATCGCATCTTCAGGTATCCATGTCAGTTCACCGTGTTTCAGGTTTTTTCATGTTTTAGTTTTAGTTCACCCAGTTTAGGTTATTATTTAGTTTCACCCATGCCCTTTGTTTGTATTTGTTTTGCCAGCCTTAATAAACTGCTTGTTTTCTGTTAATCCACGTCACGTTTCATAGTTTTGGTCTGCACTTGAGTCCTTTTTCGCAACACAGCCAGACTGTGACAATCTACTACAGAAATTTCTGTCTTTTTACAATATGCTCGTGCTAAAATAATTAATAAAATAGGACCTTATTGTGAATTAACAATAACTTTGCCTTCTTTTTAGTTACAGTACAGTCTGTGGTGTGAGCTACTAAAACCTTTTCTGTAATTTGACAGGTATACCTTTAACAATTAAGCCCCAAAGAGTCGTGCAGACAGATTTCCTTCATGAAATAGAGTCTTTATCATGAAGTAAAACGTGAGATGTGCTGTTGAAGTTCCTCCTTTTTCTTATATTGAGATTTTTGCAGGAAGTCAGTGTGGAGTTAAACCTCTGAAAAATGAGTTTGACATCCCTGTTTTACACAGCTAACTCAACTGAGTTTGTTCTCTCTCTCTCTGTGTGTGTGTGTGTGTGTGTGTGTGTGTGTGTGTGTGTGTGTGTGTTATTAGTACGAGATCCCAACGCGCAATAAATCATTGTGACACATAGATGTATGTTGGTACCAAACTATCAGCTGCGAGGGGATATTTCCATTGGCTGCTTTTGGCCTTTGGACACATTTTGAAAGTCACACTCTGTTAAACGACCTCTTGGGGAAATCGTTACTGGTGTCTAATTTTCTGACTTCTCAGCTATTGTGACAGGAAGAAGATACCAAACCACAGGGGCTTTTCTTATTAACTGTCACAGCTGCATTAATGCAGCCATTAATTATCAACAATTCTATAATTGCTCATTTGCAACTCGTGGAGAGGCCAGTACAATCTTGTGATTTCATTTGTTTATGAAACTGGTTTATGGTGCACCATATTTTCTAACTAAAGTTAAAGACAGGAAGGTCTACTGACCCAAATTCTATAAATGACTGAAAGCCTGCTGTTCTCAGCCGGTACACAGTTGAATTACTGCTACAAGGTTGTTAAGAGTCAGCGGTGGAAAATCAAATGATGGCACATCTTTGCACAGCTGCATCACTGTCTTCCTTTATGCTAATAACACTTGTCCCTCGGAGGCCCTTCAGAAGGTCTCTCACTGCATCTGCTGTGTGAGTCAGGCAGCAGAATTAGTTTATAACACCGGACAGATTACGCCTCAAGCGCGGTGTGGTGTGTGCGGTTATGTTACGGCTGACAAGGAAGCCCAATTTGCTGGGGCTTCAGATTAAGTATAAATAACCTCTCAGTCCCTCAGCACTGCATAAAGATACAGATGGTGCACCTCGAGTTCATCGTGGCAGACTGATTTCAGCGGCTAAACAGAGAAAGCTGCTAGAAATACAAGACTTCAAACATAGTTTTTGAAGGTCTCAACCCTGAAGATGGATTTTCAGAAACGCTACAGTTAGTGTGCAACGGGGACTAACTCTCCCTGAACCTTTAGTTCCAGTGTCAAAATGACATTTATTCAATCACACGGGACAGCAGTCATAGCCCTGAACAGACCAACACATAAACTGTCAGTACCAAAATAACACATTCGGTGAAAACGAAACAAAGCATTGTCTACTGTATGCAATACTATATCACATACAACAGGACATACATACAATACAACAGTGCTGTGGATTAGTGGACATCCAGTCCCTCTAGTTTGATCACAGATTCTCTTCAGTGCTATTCTTTGCATTCCTTAGGGAGGAAGAGCTGGAGAGTGCACCACAACTATCTTCTGTGCCTTCTTGTGTTCTGTTGTCTTTCACATCCTCACTCCTCTTCTACAGGCAGGAAGAGGACAAGGCGTGCCCTCTAAACTGTTTATGAAAACTGTCTGTTACTTGTGTACGTGGAATAAAAAGAATCTTTCACTTCTCTCATTTTAGGACATTCTGGCACAAACTAAGTCTGGAAGGAATAAGTGGGTAATATTTCAATCTGCTGAATAGTTATCCTCTCCAAAATATGTTGGCATTGTTTATTATTTAAGTGTGAGTGCAGAGTGGAGTCCATCTAGTCTTCAAAGTCTGCGAGTCACTTATGCGAGTCTCGTAAAACATATTCATACAGCGTTACTGCAACGGCACCTCAACAGCAGGTTTACAGCGAAACATTGCGGGGTCTGCTCAGGTGAACAGCAGCTACCCATCCAGGAGGAAGCCCAATTAGGTACACCTGTTGAACTCATTATTAATGTTAATATCTGATCAGTTAACCGCATGGCAGCAACTTAATGCATTTATGCATGGAGACATGCCTGGTGAAGTTTAAATTGAGCATCAGAAAGGAGAAGAAAGGTCATTAAAGTGACTTTCATCATCATCATCATCATCATCGTTTATTTGTATAGCACTTTAAGAACACACCAGGCAGACCAAAGTGCTGAACAACACAGATCAAAACAACTACCAAATTAAAAATACCATAAAATCATTACATACAATAAAATAAATAAGAAGGTGTCAGTTTCCTACAGAGTTAAAAGCCAGGGAATAAAAATAGGTTTTCAATCTGGACTTAAAGACCTGCACTGATGACGCTTGTCTAATTTGGAGGGGAAGGTTATTCCAGAGCATCGGAGCCGCAATTGAAAAGGCACGGTCTCCTCTGCATTTCAGCCGCGACTTAGGGACCGACAGCAGCAGCTGCTCAGCTGAACGGAGCGAGCGAGGAGAAACATGTGGCTTCAGCAAATCAGATAAGTAGACAGGAGCCAGACCATTTAAAGATTTAAAAACCAATAAAAGGACTTTAAAACGAACCCTAAATTCAATGGGAAGCCAATGCAAGGAAGCCAGAACCGGAGTGATGTGATCGAATTTCCTACTACCGGTTAAAAATCGCGCCGCCGCATTTTGCACTAACTGCAGGCGTGACAAGGTGCCCGACCCGACCCCTATTAAAAGGGAATTACAATAGTCCAGACGTGAGGTGATAAAAGCATTAATAAGAGTTTCCAAATTGAATACTTTGAATGTATTATTGTTGCTGTTGCCAGATGAGCTGGTCTGAGGATTTCAGAAGCTGCTGATCTACTGGGATTTTCCCACACACCCATCTCGAGGGTTTATAGAGAATGGCCTTAAAAAGAGAAAAGCAGTTCTCTGAGTGAAAATGCCAGAGTTCAGAAGAGAATGGTCAGATGGGGAATATTCTCTTGACACACTTTAGGCCTCTTTGTACCAACTGAGCCTCATTTAAACATCACAGCCTCTCTGAGTATTGATGCTGACCATCTTTGGATGTCTGCTTCCAAATAATCATCTCAAACTGGTTTCCTGAACACGACAGTGAGTGCGCTGTACTCAAACGGCCTCCACAGTAGAGCATCTTTGGGTTGAGCTGGAGTGAGGGACTCAGATCGTGGATGTGCAGCTGTAAAATCTGCATTAAAACATGAAAAGGGGGTCCAGCCTAGTATTTGCAAGGTATACCTAATAAATTGGTCACTTAGTCAGTTTAGTAAGGAGAAGGAAAGAGAATAGAAGATACAGAAGAGTGCAGAGGATGGATGTGTGTGTTGTGGGTGGAGGGGGCTGTTTATTATAATTTATTGAACTGTGACCATTGGATGAAAGATATTTTTCCTCGGGTGTCAGTTTGGCTCACTGGTCGAGGAGCTAACCTGCTGCCAGCTGCCGATCGGCCCCGATCTGAGGCCGTCTGCTGTATGCCTCCACCTGCCCTCCCTTTCTATCTGCTCATTACTGCTCAACTGTCAGTTAAAGGCAAAATTCAAACATAAATATTTAAAAAAGGCAAATATTTTTCCTCTCAGTTTATGCAAACATAAGTGCTCTTTTTTCTAAATATAGCAACATGCTGTGGAAATCAGCATCTTAAGCGTATTCCCTCTGATCCACAACAGAGGTTAGTTTTATTTAGAAATGTCCTCGTTTAAAGACAGCACACTCGGTGTCAGTGAAGGAGCACTCTTCCAGATTCCTTCTCAAACATTTTGATCACCCCGGGTTATATGTTGTCAAAATGTGCTGTCATTTTGGAGGAAACGGTTTATTCAGTGACTCAAAAACGTCATTTTGACACCATGGAGGAAAGATTCTGGGCGAGTTACAGCCTTTCCCAGGTTAATGCTGGTGTTTTGTTGAATCTCCTGCGTGCTGCTGTTGTATTTTATACCACTGGCCCCTGCAGATTTTGACAGTTATACAGAGAAATGTCAGCACATATTGGAACGCTGTCTGTTTTCTTCAGATGTGCGACCGATATTGGTCCATCCAAATTGTAGACAACTCAGTCACCTGTCTACATTTCCTAAAACATTTGCACGTGCTAACAAAGCATTCTCTTTATGATGTGACAAAACACTAACTTTTGCACAGAAATGGCCGCAAAAGGAGCTTCTCGCACATGCACGCTTTAATCTATCAGTGTGCAGAGTGTGCACATGTGTGTGTCTTGCACAGTAATAGTCAACTGAAAGAAAGCTTTTGTTAGAGACATGACAGTCCAGTTAACCTCTCAGCCTTTTTCCATTTAGCAGCCGTGATGCACTGACACACCTTCTGTTTCTGTGGCTGTGCCAGTCTCACCCACCCTTTTGTCTTTCTCTCCTTCCACGTAACTGTTACGGAGGAGCAGGAGACGGCCAATGAGAGGACACCGTTCTGCTGTTAGCTGGCCCTGACTGCAGCAGATCTGGGGAGCCCGGGTTCTGACGCAGAGGTTCGGTGGCACAGTTCAATAGGCGTGACACAGAGGAAAGTCGGGGATGTGCAAACAAAAGGTGGGGGGGGACAGACAGAGCAACGGAGACAGAGCCCCATCACTTCCCGCTTCCTTTCATTTCATTTCAGAGGTTGTCTCAGAGCACAGGAGTAATTACTGCTGACATTTCAGAGGGATATATTGCTATTTGGCAGGGGTTACTGTGGGAATGAAACAACCTGAAGGAAGGAGTCAGCCGTTCGGTGGTTCCGAGTTATTAAAAGGAGATCACCACCACAGAGCCGCGTTCTCATCTGTATAGTTTCATCCCACCTCTTCACATTGTGTTTTATTAATGCGGAATGAAATGTGGCATATCCACCTGGTTTATGTCATTCAGAGCAGCGTCGGGTATTTGAAGTCCTCATCTGTGCGAGGCCGGATGCACAGCTTCAGCTGATGATGAGGAGTTTTTCTTGCAGAAGTGTTGTACAGAATGATAACTCACCTGAGCAGCAAATGCCTCATGAAATGCTAATTAGAAACGATACAGGCATCACTTTAAATTCTAATCCAAACTGATTTAAAGTACTAACGAAATCAACTTTGGACTCACAATTAAAGGCCTTGAAAATTGTTTTTCTCATTCAGTATCAATACAAAAGCAGTTTGGTTCACGCTGAAAACAAGATTTTAGCGAAAGTTGAAACCTTTAACTGACTGGTCACATATCTCTCCAGGCATGATGTCTTTATTGGTGTAGTTTCTTGTTCAAAGAAGAGACAAAAAGGTTATATGAGAAGAATTTTGCAAGAGATTTCAAGCTCTTTTTTAAAAAAAAATAATAATTAAAATCATTAATAACAACCGCTTAATTTAAAAGCAAGTACCTCCTCTCTCAGTTAAGTTGGAAAGTTTTAGTCTCTCCCATTGTTGTGGAGGAATTTTGGCCTACTCTTCTTTACAGTGTTGCTTCACTTCAATGAGGTTTGCAAGCATTTGTTTATCCACAGCTCTCTTAAGGTCCTGCTACATTATTTCAATGGGGTTAAAGTCTGGACTTTGACTGTGCCATTGCAACACCTTGATTCTTGTCTTTTCCAGCCATGCTGCTGTAGAACGGCTGCTCAGCCAAGTGTTAGCTTTAAGAGAGATGGCCTCACACATTTGACTCTAGAATACTTTGATATACAAAGTGTCTGTGAAGGTTCTCAGTCATCCAGGTCATCATAGTCTAAGGAGCTTGGAAAGAAAAGCATCTGGACTTAGAGTTTCTTACTTTCATCTGAGAACTTGAAGAAACTTAAAGAAGTCCAGACGCTTTTCTTTCCAAGCTCCTTGGACTTTGGTATACAGAGGACATCATGGCCGACTCAGTGACGGCACAGTGTCCAGGTCCCGTGGCTGTGTTTGTGCTGATATGGCATGTTTGTTTCTTTGCAAACACGACTCTGTGCATTATCGCCAAGCATTGAGAAGATTCAGAAGTCTTAGGGTTTGTTCGGATGCAACTTTGCAAACCTAAGCTGCGCTGCCATGTTCTTTTTAGAGAAAAGAGGCTTTTTCCTGGAAACCTTTCAAATCAAACCATACATGTTCAGTCTTTTTCTAACTGTACTGTCATGAAATCTAACATTTAACATAACTGAGGCCTGTAGAGTCTTGGGTTTTTTGTAGTTTCTCTGAGCTCTGGCTGGTCTGACCTTGGGGTGAATTCACCGAGACATCCACTGCTGGGAAGGTTGGCAACAAGCTTTAATGTTTACCGCTCCTGAATAATCTCTTTCTGTTCAGAATGTTTGGAAAAGGTCTTCTGTAGATGAGCCAGACAGCTTCCTTAAGGTCATTGCTGATATTTTTCCACCTTAATCAGTTTATTAAATGCAGTTGATTAGCAGCACTTGGATGCCACTTACCCTCATTTTAAGGCCCGCTAAGAACCACATGATGTTTATTATATCCTGATATGTAAAACCTTACATACCCATGTGGAAGAAGACCAGTCAGTCACTAGTGTCAGCCTGCCCCCTTCTGGATGTTTCACAAGCAACACATGAGCACCTGCATAAGAAGGCAAAGTAGGTAATAAATGAGCTTCACTTGCTGCTTTAAAATGCCAACATACTTTATTTAAATCAGCTGTTGGTGAGCGAAGAAGATCATTTATTTCTTATGATATCAGCACAGAGGTCTGTGATGTTTAACACAAACTCCGACATGGTCTTTGTCTTACTGGGTTTACAGGTAAGAGGCTGGGAATGACATCAGCTGTAGTGGATGCACATTAAGCCACTGACACTCGTCATCTGCTTTAAAGCACAGGTGTCAACCTAATTTCACTTTGATCTTAAGTGGGCTAGAGCCAATGTAAATGTCATAAATGTCTGTACTAGATTGTGGAAAAACAGAAACTCCCTGTTAGTTAATTGTTTATGTATTACTTATTACCACTGGTGAAGTGTGAGTACCCATGGAGGAAGTCTTTATCATTAATAAAAGCTTTAAAACCTATAGGAAAATACAGTCTCAAATGTCTGCCCTCCTGCATGTTTTCCCAAGTCGTCCAGCGGACCAGATTGGAGTCTCTGGTGGGCTATTTCTGACCCCAAGACCTGATGTTTGACACACCTGTTTTAAAGTGAGACAAAGAACAAGAATAGTTCTCATTTCAGAGGGATTTATTTTTTTTTGACTTTTTGTTAATGAATGAATGGGCAGAAAAAATAAACTCTGTCCAAAGTTGAATTCCACACGTAAAAGGCCGTAAACTGTGAGCACATGCATCATAGTTTGTTTTTGTTTTGTTGTTTTTTTCTCATTTTGCAAACACAGGTAAAAATGCATCTTTACTTGTAGATCTGCATTTGAAATCATGTTGTTAACAGCTGCTTCAGAGGAAAGACTGCAGAGCATCTCCAGTCCTTAACCTAGTGCAGCGAATACATTACAGCTAAAGGTCACTTTCATGCTGAACTCCAGTCAGGAGTACATTATAATGTCATCCCACTGATAAATCAATTTTGCTGTGGGACACTACACCTCCTCAGACGTCAATATAACTGTTTTCACTCGCTCAATTATTTGATAGCATGCTGCGTATATGGGTGTAGGAGGTAAGGGTCTGTTTGTGTATTACTTTCACAGGTTACACAGAAATGTTCATGTTATAGAAAACAAACTGATCCTCCTTGTGTAAGCAAGCATAAAAACACAACAACAACACTTCCTAGAGACAGGAAGAACCAGCCTCTGGGTCGACAGACGTCCGACTTAACCGGTTAGAGTGAAAGGAAAGAGAGAAGATGAGCTTAGAAACCATACAAACAATGAACACCTAGGTTAGTGTGAGTCACAGTAGCCACACCCAGCTGCTGTTCAAGGCTTTGGCCTGTGAGAGGCCAATCAGAAGAAAGCGAGCTCAAAGGAAGGGCAAAGGGAGCAAAACCAGTCTACTTTAAACTGAAAAATCAGCTGTGTGATGCTGGAAGACCTCTGCTTGATGAGCTCAAGCTATGTTCTCGGTCAGGCCTGCTGTCCCTCGCAGAGTCAAGTGATGGCTATTAACTGGCTCAGTCTTATAAGACCTTACGTCATCCATTTGTTCATCTGGATGTATCTGAATGTTTTTACATTACTTCATCGATCTTCGTTTCACAAAAATGCACATGAATTCTGCCTTTACTCCAGCTCAAATCTTCATTTGACACCAGTGCCCCTCACCACAGTTACAGCTCAGCTTTCATAGCTTACTGCTATTTTGTTGCTTGTCATCAAAAAACAATGAACCGTGACTCTTATTCACAAATATAGTGCAGACATGATTAAGTTATCCCTCCACATGACCCACTGTGAGATTATTAGAAAAACATGGATTTCTCCCAGCCAATCAGCAAAGATCAGGTTGTGCGACAGATAGTGACATATTTGCATCTGACCAATCAATAATGGCCTGGAGCATTTCAAACTTCAGTGTTTTTACAGAATTTGGGAAATTTGAGTTTTCTTGCTCCTAACCTACTCCCACACTTGTGGTCGTCACATGAAAACTACCAGTGGTAAGCTGATGAAAACCACGCATTACATAGTTTAAACGTTATTCTATGGGTGAGCCATACTTGTGTTATTTCTAAAAAACAAACAAACAACTTATTATAAACATAGAACAGCAGCAAGTGGTATGTTGGATGTGTTTTATTTGTTTTATGAGCTTACTTAATAATTTAGTAATTCTATGTTTGTAATTAATTTTGTTTTGATTGAATTTCATATAAGAAAAATAAGGAATACCATCAGTTATAATGCTACTTTTTAGTTCTTGTTATGTATTTACAATTTATCTGTCACTGTACATTGTTTTCTGCAGCTCTATACTTCACTGTTGCTGTTTTCCATCAAATTTGGCTGGATATTGACTCAAAAATGCACTTTTTTTCTTTTGCAGCTGTCTACTTTGCTCTTTTATGGAGGACAGCCCATCAAGTACCATCCGATAGAAAAGCACAACCTGTATTAGGACATATGCACATGCTCAT
This sequence comes from Perissodus microlepis, assembly GCF_051167445.1. Classification (NCBI taxonomy): domain Eukaryota; kingdom Metazoa; phylum Chordata; class Actinopteri; order Cichliformes; family Cichlidae; genus Perissodus; species Perissodus microlepis. Next base: position 4,198,844 of record NC_140481.1, on the reverse strand, counting down.
TTGAGTGAATTAACTTAAATCTTTGAAGAAAAGTATAAATGTTGAGACACATTCTTAACATATTACAGCAGCTTTGCCACATACTGTGAAGCAGCTGCCTGTGACTAGACAGGGCTGAACTTTGATGAGTTTTATTGTCATGAAAACTGCCAGTGTAAATTTAAGAAAAATTATTATAAATGAATGTTCCTTTAAATCAATGTGGGGTTTTTTTGTATAGGTTTTACATACATGTAAAATGTACACACTCAAGAACCAATATATGGTAACTTTACTGACTTTAATTTGCACTGTTAAAAATTATAAATTTGGAATGTTGATGTATTTCAGTGGGCTTCTTTTGTGGAAACCCCCCCAATAATTTCTATTTTAGACAGAGAAAAAAAAGAACTTTTCTGTCACGTATGTGGCAAAGACCAAGGAACTGGTTGTGGATTTCGGGAGGTCCAGACCAGGTCCACTGCCAGTTCAGATAGAGGGAGAGGAGGTGGAGGTGGTCAACACATACAAGTACCTCGGGCTGTGGGTGGACAACAAACTGGACTGGTCATGCAACACGCAGAACCTGTATAGAAAAGCCCAAAGCCGACTGTACTTCCTCAGGAGGCTGAGGTCTTTCAACATCTGCAGGAAGCTCCTGAGGATGTTTTACCAGTCAGTGGTCGCAGGAGTCCTTTTCTATGGCGTGGTGTGCTGGGGGAGCAGCACAGCAAAGAGGGACTCATCCAGACTGGAGAAACTAATCAGGAAGGCTGGCTCTGTGGTCGGCATGAAGCTGGACACTCTGGTGACAGTGGCAGAGAAGAGGACCTTAAAGAAACTGATGGACATTATGAACAATGCCTCTGCACACGGTCGTAAACAATCAGAGGAGCCTATTCAGCGACAGGCTGCTTCTCCCCAAGTCAAAAACCAACAGACTTAAAAACTCCTTTGTCCCACACGCCATCAGACTGTTTAACTCCTCACTGGAGGGGAGAGGGAGGAGAAACAGGGGGACAAGCGAGGGCGGGAACAACTGAGTTGTAGGTGCTTTTCTACACTGTGCAATATTTGCAATATTTGCAATATTTGTTTTTTGTTTTATCTTTTTTCTTTTTCTTATATTTGACTGTGCAATAATCACTGTGCAATATACTCACTCAAATGAGCAATCCTATTTATCCATATTGTATATTCTGTATCTATATATGTGTATATGTGTATATATGGTGTATTTATGCTTATATCCTTACTCTCATTCCCCTTAATGTATCTGTAACATGCAACTTCTTTCGGTGCTTTGCTACTGGAAACTGAATTTCCCGGAGGAACCCACCGGAGGGATTAATAAAGTTTCATCTAATCTAATCTAAGTGTTTATCAGTAAGACAAGCTGTAAAATTTATTAAAAATATAGTCCAGTAGGCCAAGTGGGAGTCTTTTGAGGGGCCGATTCTGGCCCCGGGGTCTTATGTTTGACACCCCTGCTGTAGACGTTATAGTGGGGGGTAAATGTCTTGCTTTGTAAACATACCACTGATACAGCAGCACTTCCAGGATTGGCCGGCAGATGGCGTGAGTAGTCCAGGTCACAATCAGCGCTCCGGGAAAATATTATCATGAGATGGCCTGAATCAAAACAGAGGACCTTTCATGTATGGCTGTATCCGGGAGGGTTATCTTATCTCTGCTCTTTGCTTTCAGTAGGCTAACGTAACATTTATACACTTTTTATGGTCGAGTCGCTGAAACAATCAGGAGCACTTGAACCATGTGGAACGGTTGTATTTTTTCTCCTTAAAAGTTGGTGCTTTCCCCGAAAGTGTGGGTTAGACAGCTTTTAAACGGGTCCTTTTTATGTATTTACCACGACCGTCGGACTTTATTTTCTTTTCAGTGTTTGTGTGTCGGCTTTTTGTGACCTATATTTCGCAATAAGTTGGTCGCACACGCGTTAACAGTGACCGCCGTCGTTCGTCGATGACCCAGCCTCTGCTCATTTCCGAAAGCTTACGGAGATTCACCGAGCAGCGACCCAGCCCCTCCCGTCCCCCCCTCTCGTCACCGCTCCAGCGACTCTCCCCTCGGCTCCACTCCGAGGAGGAACCCGGTGCCCCCGGCTGATCGTTTCCCCAAGATGGAGGTCTGCAGATGGCACTGCTAGCGTCAACGACTCCCCGCAACCGTCCGTGTGGCTTTAATGACGCTTTTGTCAGGACAGGAGTGATTGTGTGCCATCTTTTTGTCGATATTTTGGGGGGCTCTACTTGGGAGATACCGAGCTCCAGATTCGGGTTGTGGCAGCCATGAGCTCCGGGGAAGGAGCGGAGGAGACCACGAAGGACGCCAGCGACATAGAGGCGTTCTTCAAAACCGGTAAGCCCAGGAAAAGAGTGGGAGAGGTCGGACTGAGCTCCGCGGAGAGCTCTCCTCTGGTCCAGCTCTGTGAGGGACATTTTTTCCTGTCCATGTTGAAAGGTTTGGGGCTCGGACAGTGAAGAATATGGGAGGTTTTAGCCATTGAATTTCATAACTGTCGACATAAATGAAACTCACAATAAATGCCAGTGACCCACACAGCTGCGGGCATCTCCGAAATATGTTCCGTGACTTCCTTTTCTGAGCAGCTGCATCCTATAGCTCAACCAGACTATGGAAAGACAACGCTTGCCGGGTTGCTAATGACCAGAGTTCCATCTCCGGACACCTCGCCTAGATATTGCAGTGTTTTAAGAAGTGCAGCACTCCGATGTAAACTGACAGCAAAAATAAGTGAAATGGCACAGGCTGGCGTTAGGAGAAATAAAAGAAGGGGGTAAAACAGCAATTGTAAATATGCGTTTTCTATTCAAACAGCCTGACTGGTTTGGATTCTGCCGACTTTTGGTTATTGGGGTTAATTAAGCGTTAAAGTGGGACAACTGTAATGTATATTTAGGTTTAAGCTAGCGGAGTAGTTTTAGAGTTTATTAGAAAGAGACATGGAGCCGTACACAGCTGTCCGATAATAGACCCAGGAGCTTGCTTATCCCAACAGCAGCTGCTGCTAACCTCAGAGCTAGTGAATCCCGATCAGATTTGGTGAATCCTGTTCGCTAGCTGGTTTAGCTTAGTTAGCCTGGCAGTTAAAGCTGGTTTGTTGGTGGGTGGTTTTTTTGTGTATTGGGAGTAAACGTATATGAGGAGTGTCCGCTTAGCTTTGGTATTCCGTCAAGTCGGTTTTGTTTGTAGTTTTCCATGCTGTCAAAAAATAGCACAACGGCGCAAGCTATGTAAACAATACCCGGCGTGGCACGTATAGCCTGGGTGTGCACTGTGCAGGATAAGCTAGTTTTGTAACATGGCTAGCAGAAGCGAAAGCGTCTATTTTTCCTCGGTCAAACCTCGGAATGCCAGTGACACACATTTCTCCATGTAACACACACTTTATTATCTCAATATAAAGATGTTACCCCGTCGCATGTGCATAATCGCTAGCATTAGCTAAGCAGGCTAATTTGTCAGCGAGGACTGTGTTGAAGTCTTAACACGGGCCTACAGTCATTGCATCGGCTCCAACAATAGCTCATAAAACATGTTAATTCATGGGGACACTACCGGACGTCTGAGCGCAGTGGAATACAGGCCGTACGATTTGATATCACTTTCACGATTTGACACCGTGAAAACGTGACTTAAGGATGGCGTTTGTTATGCATTTGCATGGCTTTCAGTAAACGTGCAGCATGAAACACACACAGTTTGTACAGATAATCACAATATACTCGAATGAAATGCTGAAGGTCTGCCTGCAGTGTTTGTGGGTCTTTCATGTGAAAATCCCGTTGAGCCTGTGGACTCTTGCATGTGCTGGATAACCCTTAGCTCATCTCAGAGGGGCTGCTGATTGAGATCCAGTGCTTGATGTCATGTCTGCAAGTGTCATCATCTAACTCCACTTAAATACACCCCAGTGGTTACTGTTGCACGCTGCAAGTTTGTAAGAGTAACCTGCTGAGAAGCGCTAAAACCATTTCTTAGTGAATCGGTTGTTGGTTGCGTATCATGTGTAATGGTATTTGCAGTTTGTTTGTTTGTTTGTTTTCAGGTGCTATGCATTTTAGTACCTGACACAGAAATATACAACAGTGAAGTGTATGAGGAATAAAATGCAGAGGGTGCTAATGTACTCTGCCAAAAATCACTGCATGTTCTACTACAGTATCACGTGTGGTAGATTTTGAAGTACACTTTAGAGGGGCTGTAAACAAGGATAAGAATGCAGCGTACTGACATTCAGCCTCCTCTGGCTCCTGTGGTTTTGTGTCTAGTGAGATAATAAGCCACAGAGGGAAGTTTGGTATCCGTATTGAGCTGATCTGATGGCTTCCTCTTAAGGAAAGGCAAGAAGAGGCATCCTGTAACTCGCTAACGGCCGCACTTTGTGTGTTTTTGTTGATGTTGCACAGCTGCAGCCATTCTGCCTCACTGTTAATCGGATCTGTTCCTAATTTATTTATTGTATAATTGAAATTTCTAGATATGGCCCCCCACTCCACCCCCTGTTCTTATTACCACACGCCCATCTGCTCCAGTTTTAATTTGTAGTTTAGAAATAGCTCTTTAGTTACCAAAAGAGCTCTTCAGCCTTATATTAACTTTTGTTTGTCTGCGAGAAGCAGTGAGAGCGATAATTAGCTTGTGTTGTGTGTGTGTGAGCTTAGGGGTTGACTTAGCATGGTTTGGGCTGCCTCTGTCGAATTATTAGAACTGAAATTGTTGATACAGTGAGAAGAAATCACACACTCGACGGATCGCGAATGAACATTTCGTGCCATTATCTGCAGCTGGCTTTGTTTAATCATATGAATATTTTAACACCAGTGTCATTTATATTTCAGGCCAGTCTGTACTTGATGCGTTCAATCAACCTGTCAATGGGCAGAGATTCAAATCCTGCCTGTGTTCAAGCACTAACCTTAAACTTTAGGCGACTATTGCTGATTTTTAACACTATGTGAAGCTAAGAGTGACAAGAGTGTGTATCTGTTTGTGTTAAGGGAAAGTATATCCCTGTTTTTCCTTAGAAATGAGCTGATGTGTCGGCCGATACTAGGCCTCTTGCCTGAAATCGACGGCTGATATTTGTTTATGTCAGTTCAGTTTTCAGTGTTTACTGTAGTTAAGAGCTGAAAGACTTCATGCCCAACAACTGGTCTGTTTTAATGGGGAACTTAATTATTACACAGAAAATTAAGGAGGTATAAAAACAATATCAAACATCTGTATCCATCCAGATTTTCTTAGTCGGCACATTCTCCATTTTCCTTACTAAAGCCCACTTTGATCAGGAGTCGGCCGCACCAGAAGTTTAGCTACACTTTTAATCCCTCAAGTATATTTATTTTCGTGAAATGAAGGGCAATTTCAACAATACATCTCGTATATGAATATGAGTGGAAGATCCTAAAAACTAAGGTGAGCCAAGTCGAGTAGGTACTAGTGGAAAGGTTTCAGTGCCCGTGTGTCCGGCACTTACAGGGTTGCTTTCAGCAGGACAGTGATTGACAAGACCACCTACTTTATGAGATAATTCTAGTTATGGATGGAGATTTACTGTAAATGTAACTGGACTGGGTAACAACCTGCGAGCCACGTCCAGTGTGCAGCTCTTTAGGGTATAAGGAAATGCTTATTTGTCTGATATGCTGGTTCACACTGTGCAGTCTCCACTTCCTTGAGCTTTCTCTGTTCTGTCTGATAATAACTGAGCTTTTTCTTATTGTTTCAAACCATTTTTAAATGGAGCATCCCTGTATTGCTGTGAGTCAGCCATGTCTGTAGTGAAACCAGTATTGAAACTAATACAGGCCTCAGTCTACCACTGTCTTTATACAGCCAGCTCGGTGGGAGCTTAAGTGTCACGTTCGGGCTCTCCACCTTTTTTGTTTTGCTGCTGAACTTGTGGGAATCTTGTTCTGACAGGTTTGAGTGTCTCGCCACAGGGCAGGCTATGCTTTTTTTTTTTTTTTTTTCTTCTTTTTTCTTTCCGTCCCCAGCTCCATCCTCGTCTCTTTTTTTCCATCCTTTAGCGTTTGGTTTCTTTGTCTTTCCCATGTCTTCTCTCTTTCCTTTCTCGCCTTCCATCCGTCCGTCTGTCTCTCTGCCTGCTGGCTGAGCGTTCATTTGCCGATATCTGTTTCATGTTTTCCCTCCCTGTTCGTTCATGCTGCATCGTGTCGGTCCTCTCCGTCCTGATGCAAAATGACAACTAATATTAAAAAAGAAAAATGCTTCCCTGCGTCTCTGTCTATCTCTTTCCTCTCTGTCTCCCAGACTGGAATTAATACCAAGGCCTCAGAGCTGTGATACAGGGAGCTTTGTTGTGGCATGTTGTCAATCCTGAAATTATTCCACTCCGAATGTATCTTTAGCTATATCGACGATGACTCAGAGATTGATTTGGTGTCAGTTTCATACATTTATTACTTGTTGGTAGTGCTGGGGCACCATTCGCAGCGGGAAAATTTACAGTCCTCACTACTGGCCCCTCGTGAATGAACATTTAGAGGCTACAAAGTACCGTTCATAACGTCGGCCTGTGTTTGAATGGACACCAGTGTGTACGTGTGTTTGTGTGCGTCTGTGTGTGCAAGAAATTGAGTGAAACAGACAAGCAGGGAAAGAGGGAGGGAGAAATGTGATCCAGAGTTTGCATTTATGACTCAGGCCCATTCACCCAGGTTGAGGTCTGTGCACACGCTCAATGCGAACACACACACATGCGCTCTCTCTGAGACTAATGGATATTGATCCAGGAGATGGAGACTGATTGAGGTCCCTCAGTGAAGGTTTCCTCCAGGCTTAAAGCTGCCAAGTCAGACGCAGAGCAGAGGCTAAAGCCTAATGCTGCACAAAGCAGATTTCTTTTATCATCCCGTGTTTGTTGGATGGAGGCAAACGAAGGGATTGGTGCATCGTAGATCAATACAGAGAAATAAGTCAAGGCTAAGATTGTTGTCACTTTGTTTTGCTCTTTTAGCCTAGAGGGGCCAAAATCCAAAATAAATGACTAAATGAATTAAACAAAGAAGTGGTATTAATTCTGTTCTTTAATTGATCAAGTTATTAAAATTTTAGTTTATCAGTTTTATTTACTGCATTCATTTTCACAAACTGGTTTATTTTTCTACATTTCTTTCTATTTGCAATTTGAATTTTTATCAATGCAAATCAGCAAATCAATAGTTTGATTTATAATTGAGGCATCTATTTACTTTCTCTGAGAAATGTTGGAGACTTGTAAGAGGAAGAATTAAATAAAAATGTTGAACTAGCTACAAAAATCTCCTCTGTAAAAATCAACCTAGCATGTAGACTCATTGGCCACTTTATTAGGCGCACCATTTGCCTTTTGAAATGCCCTAATTCTTTGAGACACAGAGTCAACAAGGTGCTGTAGATATTCCTCAGATTTTGGTTTATGTTGACATTACAGCATCACACAGTTGCTGCACGTCCATGTTGGGAATCTCTCATTCCATCAGATCTCTATGATTGAGATCTGGTGGCTGTGGAGCCCAGTTGAGTACAGTGAACTCCCTTTCATTTTCATGAAACCAGTTTGAGGTGATTTGAGCTTTGTGACTGTGGGTACACAGTGGGCATAAAGGGATGGACATGTTCAGCAAGGTGTGACGTTAGAATGATGCACAACTGGTATCAAAGTGTGCCTAGAAAATATCTCATCATCACCACGCCGAACCACTAATACAGGATGGGTCCATGGGTTCACATTGTTCTGACCCTACCATCCAAATGTTCCAGCAGAAATTTTAGCTCTTGAAACCAGACAACATTTTTCCAGTCTGTTGTTGGCTAATCTTGGTGAACTTGTGCCAGTTAGAGCCCCAGCTTCCTGCTCTTAGATGACAGGAGAACAGGCCAGTGTGGTCTTCTGCTGCTGTAGCCCATCTGCTTCAAGGTTCAGCATGTTGTTGGTGCATAGAAGCTCTTCTGCACACCTTGCTTGTAACAAGTTGCTATTTGAGTTACTGTTCTCTTCCTATCATCTCCAAGGAGTCCTCCATTCGCCTCTGACCTCTGCCATCGACAAGGCATTTTCATTCAGAACTGCTGCTCACTGGATATTTTCTCTTTTCCGGAACATTCTCTGTAGAGATGGTTCATCATAACCCTAGAGATGGTTGTGTGGGAAAATCCCAGCAGATCAGCAGTTCCTGAAATACTCAGACGAACCCATCTGGCACCAACAACCGTGCCACGTTCAAAGTCACTTAAAAGTCACTGCTGAAGTCCCTCATTCTGGTTTGAACTACAGCAGGTCCTCCTGACTTTGTCTACAAGCCAACGCATAGAGTTGCTACCACATGATTGGCTGATGAGATATTTGCATTAACGAGCAGTTAAACAGGCATATACTTTAACCTGTTTTTTTTCTTATTCTTTGTTTTAATAATAAGTGTTTGCATTAAACAGCTATAACCTGCCAAATATCAGGTAATAGGACAGTAAGGGGCAAATGCAGAAATGACAAGCTTGCATCCTGAAGATGGCAAAGGTGTGTTGTGTATGGCTGTACTGTTTAATTCAGTCAGAATTCATTAAATGTTTCAGAATATAGAAATCAGTGCGTTTGAAACCCAAATGTTGAGATGCTCCGTCTGAGTAATCAAGTGGAACTTGTCTCTGCACTCGGGCATCACGTGGTTCGCAGTACTCTTTGTGAAACCAGTAGTCGCTGTTCTCTGTCAATGGTGTTTCACGCTTACTCACACGAGCACTTTCTCCCAATTTGTTGTTCCCACTGACCCCCGTCATTTGTGTTGGTATTGTCACAGCGTGTTACATTCTGCCTTGCTTCACTACACAGGGTGGCTGTTTTTTGTTTTACTCAGGCACACATGAAAATCAGGTAGTCGACACATCTCAAAGTAACCACGCAGAAGAGAGTAAAAAGGGCAGAGTAAATGGGAGCCAGCTGGAGGGAAAGATGATGGTTATGAGAGTTAAAGCTTTTATTTGCCGAAGCAGCTTCAATCGAAAGCAAATGGATGGTTGAGTAAAAAGCCTTTTTTAAAAAGGGCCGGAGATTAGGCTAAAACACAAGGATAAAAAAAAAAGCCTCTTTCTGCTTGAACTGTTCTCTTTATTGTGGCATTAAAAATGTAATGTTTCACTTAGAAAGGCATTCATCCCTTAAAATGAAGCACAAATATAACGCGGAGCACATGGCAACAAGACCAGCAGCTCAGGCACTTGGAAACCATTAGTGCTGCAGAGAGGGGCGCAAACGTCTTTACACGTGGATAAGGATGGAAATTTCAAGGGATTTCATCAACATATAAAAATTTTTATATCTGGTGCTAAAACTATAACAAATAATATCACTGAGAGCCATATGTGATCGCTTTTGTGCCAGCATTTTCTTCATGTCCCAAATAAGAAATAACCCCTGTGATATACTCGTGTTTTTGCTCAGAAAATGCTGAGAATCAGCCAGCTAGCAAAATTTGGCTTAAATAATTTAAAGTGCTTACATTTCCCATGAGTAGCTAAGTAAACACATAATCTTTTTCACCCCTTGTAACAGGTGCAGGCGCATTAAATTTTAAAGGCATTTTGCAGAGCAAGCCAGACCCCCTAAATCTGCTCTGAGGTCAGTTTGAGAGGAAGGCTAATGTTTTGTTTGTTTGTTTGTTTGTTTTTTGTAGGAGGGTTTTGTTTTGTTTAAACTGTAATCTGTTGAAAGCTGAGGCGTTATCGTCAAAGTTTTGGTAAATGATCAACAGGTTGCGAAAGCCATCCTAACATCAAACAGTCGTCTTAACAATCACAACGCAGACACATAAAAGCAGCTAATCTCACACCAGCAAGGACAGCAAAGAGAAAGTAAATTAACGCTGAGAAGAAGAGTGAGAAAGTGCACTTTATGGTTGAACAATTTGTTAAGTATTTTCAGCCAGCCTTCATCAGTCCAGCAATCCACCCCTAAAAATTGGCTGGATTAGGTTGCTTTTAGCTATCTGGAAGAAGCAGAAGAAGAATCTAGCTGCGAATCAAGAGCGTGAAGAGAGCCTGTGAGCTCAGAGAGTTGTTTAAATGGACACTTTGGGAGGCGCTTCATTTCCAAAATATAAAAAAAATCTAATCATTTTGGCCAACTGGTCACTATAGGTCCATGCCTCTGGTTTTAGCATGAGGTTGCTAAACACACAGCTGTGGTTGTCAGCTTGGCTCTTAACATCTGTGGGTAAACTTTCTGCCCAACTGGCACATTGCATCATCTCGCTCAAGGCATTTGCCGCTCATCTGTGTATCGTATCACAGGCTCGTAAAGACCGGTCATCTGGTTCAGTGTCGGACTGACGTGTTCTAGTGTGCCAACTCAAGATTTGCTCCCCCCACCATCTTTTTAGCATTTTTTATTCTGGTCTAATTTGAATTAATGTCATGAGATGAACCCAGAGGTGACTTTCTAATGGTCGTCTTGTCTTAACTGTACCAAGTTTATCAATTACGAGCAAATACATTGACGGAAAAAAAAAAGGGAGAACTTTATGAGATTATAACCAACTGATCAGCAATTTTAAAATGCAGTCCAGAAAGGAGATTAGACGCACAATTCTCCTGTGCCAAATGGATAAATGGATATTGGGAAATATCATAGTAACAGACAAAGAGGGAAAGATTATTGTTTGACCTCAAAGACTTGGGGTCCACTGCAGAAACGATCGGAAAACCCGACTCACAGATGACTGGCTGGACTATAAAGGCTGTAATTTTGGGGACTAAATGAAGAAATGGATAGGCTCAATACAGCAGGAACTCAGCGTAACTGGCAGTCTACAAATATAATCAAACAGTATATGAGCGACTTTGGTCTTTGCGATGCATGGCGCTCCCTTCACCCCAATAGTAAGGAATATACTTTCTTCTCACATGTCCATCACTCCTACTCTCGTCTGGATTATTTTCTGGTCAGCAGCTCACTGCTGAGTAACATTACAGACACTGAGATTCATCCTATAGCTGTCAGCGATCATGCTCCTGTATCTTTAACACTAATACAGATGAATAATACTACACCAAGAAAAAACTGGAGATTTAATACATCACTGCTCAAAGACGAAGAGTTTATCAAATACTTTAAAAAAGAATGGACTCTATATTTAGGCTTTAATGACATTCCTGGAACATCAGCATCTGTCCTCTGGGAAGCAGGGAAAGCCGTGATGAGAGGTAAAATAATCTCTTTCTCATCACATAAGAAGAAAGAAGAAAACAAAAAAATTCAGGAACTAGAGAAAAACATCAAATCCTTAGAAAAAGCCTATGTGTCACACCAAGATCAAGAAATATTAAACAAAATACACAAGACAAAACTAGAATTAAATGAAATTATTAATAAAAAGACTAAATTCTTAGTACAAAGACTTCGCCTGCAAAATTATGAACACGGTAACAAATCCGGACAATTTCTTGCTAACCAGTTAAAAATCAATAAAGAAAAAACAACTATATGTGCTGTTAAAGATTTATCTGGGAATACAATATATGATCCTAAAAAAATAAATAACATTTTTAGGGATATCTATGAAACTTTATATACACCACAAATAAACCCATCTAAAAAACGAAATTGATCAATTTCTCGACAACATAACTCTTCCAAAATTATTAGACACCCAAGCAATAGCACTGGATTCGCCACTGACGCCAGGTGAACTCCAGGAAGCTCTGATAAGTATGCCCAATAATAAGGCTCCAGGTCCAGATGGTTTTCCAACAGATTTTTACAAAGAATTCTGGACAATTCTGGCACCAGTTTTTCACAGGATGTTGCAGGAAATCAAAGAAAATGGTAGACTACCACCAAATATGAACTCTGCAAATATCAGTCTCTTACAAAAACCAGGCAAAGACCCTGTATATCCCTCAAGCTATCGTCCAATATCCCTTATTAATGTAGACCTTAAAATAATCTGCAAAGCTCTCTCAAAGAGATTAGAGAAAATAACCCCCCTTTTAATTCATCCTGACCAAACTGGCTTTATAAAAGGTAGGCACTCATCAACAAATACACGTAGATTACTTAATTTAATAGACTACTCATGCAGTAAAAACACTGAAACCATAATATTTTCTTTAGATGCAGAAAAAGCATTTGACAGAGTTAACTGGAAATTTCTATTTGCAACTTTACATAAATTTGGTTTTGGACCCTGTTTCATAAACTGGTTAAAAATATTATATAACTCCCCAACAGCTTGTGTCAGAACAAATGACCAAACATCCTCCCGCTTCTCTCTTCTGAGGGGCACCAGACAGGGATGCCCACTCTCCCCTTCACTGTTTGCAATTTTTATTGAGCCATTAGCAGCAGCAATTAGACAGGCTACAACAATTAAGGGCATAAAATGTAAGAATATAGAACATAAAATCAGCCTTTATGCAGATGATGTGTTACTTTTTCTCCAAAACTCACAAACCAATATCTCTGGGGTAATTGCATTGATAAATTCCTTCTCAAGTGTCTCAGATTATTCAATTAACTGGTCGAAATCAACAGTTCTTCCGATTAATTGCTCCTTCCATAATTCTTCTCCTTCCCCACTGCAATGTGGAAATATAAAATATTTAGGTATTAATGTCTCTCCTAAACTTTCAGAATTAACTAAATTAAACCACATCCCACTTTTAAAGACAGTAGAAGGCGACCTGGCTAGATGGAAATCTTTACCCATATCACTCATGGGAAGGGTCGCCGCTATAAAAATGATGATCTTGCCAAAAATAAACTATTTATTTTCAATGATCCCAAATAAGCCATCACAAGATTGGTTCAGATCTCTAGACTCGTACATTTCTAAATTCCTTTGGAAAGATAAACCCCCACGTATCAGCTTAAAAACACTACAAAGGACCAAGGATAAAGGAGGATTAGATCTGCCTAACTTTAATCACTATTTTTTAGCCAACAGGCTTCAGTTCATCTCTAGATGGTTTAAACACACCTTCTTAGATGAACCTTGGATAGATGTAGAACAGGCACTATGTAATAACCTAGAAATTTCAGACCTACCATTTATCAGCTCAAACATCAAACGACATGAATGCTTTAAAAGCATCAATATTAGCTCTTCTCTGACAGCATGGTGGGAGTTTCTAAAAATGACAGTCTTCATTAATCCCATGCAAACGTACACCTATCTGGAACAACCCGGACATATTACAAAACAATAATATGATAAACTTTTCAGATTGGAGTTGCAAAGGAATTAAATACTTGGAACATATATTGGAAGGAACAGACTTTATTTCGTTTGACAGACTAGTTATACAATATGGGATCAACAAGAAACGATTTTTGGAATATCAACAAATTAAATCCATAGTAAAAAAGAAATTTAATCCCAGTGAAGCTGAATTACAAACACCACCAAGTGTGGTACAATTTCTTAGTCTAAAACCCCCCAAATTATTGTCTAAAATATACAGAACACTTTCTAAAATAGATGAATCAATATCCCTTCCTATTGCAAAATGGGAAGCAGATTTATCAATCAACTTAGACCCAAACCTTTGGTCTCAGATATGCTTAAAAACCTTTCAATGGATCAGAAATCCCAGTTTGCAATTAATACAATACAAAATATTACACAGAGTGCACTATACTGGTCATAGGATGTTCAAGATGGGCTATACGCCTTCCAACAACTGCTCACACTGCACAGCAAATACACCGGACAATTACATCCACGCTCTTTGGTTCTGTCCACCAGTTCAGAAATTTTGGCGTGAGATATGTGAAGACTTATCAAAGTGTCTGAAATGTAACATTCCAGCCTCCCCTTTAGTATGCTTGCTGGGCAACTTGGATGAGGTCACTGCAGAAATAAACACAGCCCACGTTGTTTTTACGGCCCTATGCATTGCCAAGAAAATGGTCCTCATTAACTGGAAAAATAAAAATAATCTTAATTCTAACCAACATAAAAACCATCTAATAGATCACATTAGTCTTGATACAACCTCTGCCATCACATTTGATCAATCCCTTTGGGCTCCTTTGATCGGCTTCATCACCTAGTGGGGGTGGGGGGTCATGGTTTGGTCCTGCCTTCGCTATTGTGGTTGATGTGGGGGTAGGGACGGCCTTAGGGCGTCTGGGGAGTCCCTAGGGACGTTTCCCTGGAGGGCCTAACCTGGGGGCTGTGGCCATGACCTGGTTAGAAGCTCTGGGGCTCTTGGATGGTGTTTTCCTTGTGGCTGCGTACAGCGGAGATGGGGGAGGGTCTGTGCTGGCGGACGTTGGTTACTGGCCTGGTAGCCTGGCTGCCCCTGGGAGGGTCCGGGACGGGCGTGGAGGCTTGGGGGTCTGGGGGTGCTCCGCCCCCCGGTCTGGGGTGCTGGCCGGGCCTTGGGGGCTTGGGTCCTGGCTGTTGTGTCGCCGGAGCAGTGGGCGGGTGGGTGCAGGGGGGCTCAGCCCCAGTGCAGGGGACCTCTGGTGCATCGGCCCAACTAGGGGGCTCTCTAACTGGTGGGGAGGTTGTTACATCTTTGCAGGTGGTCTCCTCACTACAGGAGCTCACTCTGCAGGTGGGGGGAGAGATATAGGAGAGGGGGAGAATGAACTCAACCTGGGTGTCTATTGTCTTGTGTAGTTTGGGAGATGATTGGATGATGGGGTGGGTGCAGTTTTCTCTGGGGCGGAGTCGGGTGGGCTGCCCCGGACTCTGTGGGGCTGGGCAGTGCTGCTGCTGCGGGCCCCGGTCCGGATGGGCCTGGGCCTCCTTGCCCTGGTGGGTTCCAGAGCGTGGGGGTACCTACTGGGGTCAGCGGGGGAGCTGGCCCCAGGGAGGGGCCGCTTGCCCCTCCCTTTCTTCCCTCCCCATCCTCAGCTGCCTCCCTATTCCCGCTCTACCACACCCACCCACACACGCAGGGCTTGGGGTGCAGGTATGTCACCAGGGTGCAGGGGAGGCACTCCCCCTCTGTCCCCTTCTGGCCGCCTGTGCCTCAATTTTATTCTGCAACCTAGACATCCACATTACTCACACTCTCACATAACACATACATATAGGGCCTTGGGGGTGGGCACGTTTTACAGCATCCAGAGGATGGTCGTTGTACTCCAACCCACCTCTGGCGCTGGTGCCCTACCCTCAATTTTAAATGCATTTAGACATTGAGGGGTTTCGGGAGGAGCCGTGCTGCTCTCTGAGAGGAAGCTAGTACCATGCTCTCCTGAGTTTTAAATGCACTTTAGAACAGCACACAACAACATAACATATGAGCGGGCGTAGGGAGGTTTGAGGTCTTCACTCACCCCGGTTCTGTTAGCCGCCAGGGCTGGGGGGCTGGGAGGAGGTGCTGGCCGTCAGACTGGGGTCTGGGATGCGGGGCCTCCCTGCTACTGCAGATAAGGAGGTGTTCCGCTTGCCTCCACCCCAGAGAGAAGGGTTACATCTCCTGGGTCTAGGTGCGGCTTGCCCCTCTGAGGGCGGGGGTACCTGGACCTGGGATATAGAGTATGTTTGGGGAGTGCGACTGTCTGTGCAGTGTCTATTTGTGTCTGTCTACACGTTGGGTGAGTGCCGAGTATTTGGTTGTGCATATGGGGGTGGGAATGCACGTCTGTGTCCGCGTGTGCCTGTTTGTCTGTGTCTATATGTCAGGTTGGGTCTTAGACTCAACCTCTCTGGGTACATCTCAGGCCCTCTAAAGTACGGAGGCCTATCTCCCCTCACCACACTCCCTGCCGGTGGCTGATGCCCTTAGACGTTGGTGTGTTGGTGGTCCTTGTCATCTGGGGCTGGGTGCTCATGCATGTACCGGCTCACTCCTGGTGGCCGATTGGCGGGGCCGGGCGCCTGTGGCCCGGCTGGGCTCCTTCCGGGGGGTGGGATGCCCTCAGGCCTCTGGCCTCTGGGCCTGAAGCTCGGTCCTCTCTGGCACAGCTGGCTGCCGGCGGAGCCCGCGGGCACGCCACTGCAACCCCCTCTGGCCTCTGCTCCGTAGCTGCGGGGTGACCTCTCGTTTGGGGCTCTACTCAGCTCTTCCCAGGAGGGTGGCACGGTTCCCCCCCCCCTTTGGTGGTCCTCCTCGGGTCCTTGTACTCTGGGGCCTCTGGATATCTGGGGCCTGGATCTCCTCCATACCTGCTTCATACCCTGGTGGACGGGGCTATGGCTCCCCACACTCCCTAGCAGATCGTTACATGGAGAAACCTTTGGAATACAAGCATGCTGATCCACACAGGTATGCACACAGGTGTACACACGGGTGTTCACAGACGCGGACTACACCTTTCTTGGCTGCTGCCTCAAAGCACATTGTGCGCTGTCTATCTTGCGTGCTGCACAATATCGTTTATTATTTAGTATCTACTGTTATCTACTGCTAGCTAGTTTATTGTGATGGTGCTGTTTTTATTATGTTGCTCTTTGTTGTTTGCTTTCTCTTCTGTTTTTTTTCTCCATACAGGTGATCCGGGCGTTTTGTTTGTTTGTTTGTTTTTTCCTTTCTTCCCCCCCCTTCTCACCGTCTCTTCTCCCCTTTGGTTTTTCTTTCTCTCCCTCTCTTTCTTTCATTCTTTCTCCCTGTCCTATCCCCCAGTCACGTCTGTCCCGTTTGTATCAACCGAAAATAAAATAAATACATAATTATAATAAAGGTCAATCAAATGGACCAATATGGCAAGGCCATGATGATCCACTTGGTAAAATAAATCCGCTTGGCATCTTTCTTGGCCTTAAGACAACAATTCTGATGGCTAAAGATCCAAACGGGACACAAAAAAAAAAAAAAAAAAAAAAAAAAAAAATCTAATCATTTTGGCCAACTGGTCACTATAGGTCCATGCCTCTGGTTTTAGCATGAGGTTGCTAAACACACAGCTGTGGTTGTCAGCTTGGCTCTTAACATCTGTGGGTAAACTTTCTGCCCAACTGGCACATTGCATCATCTCGCTCAAGGCATTTGCCGCTCATCTGTGTATCGTATCACAGGCTCGTAAAGACCGGTCATCTGGTTCAGTGTCGGACTGACGTGTTCTAGTGTGCCAACTCAAGATTTGCTCCCCCCACCATCTTTTTAGCATTTTTTATTCTGGTCTAATTTGAATTAATGTCATGAGATGAACCCAGAGGTGACTTTCTAATGGTCGTCTTGTCTTAACTGTACCAAGTTTATCAATTACGAGCAAATACATTGACGGAAAAAAAAGGGAGAACTTTATGAGATTATAACCAACTGATCAGCAATTTTAAAATGCAGTCCAGAAAGGAGATTAGACGCACAATTCTCCTGTGCCAAATGGATAAATGGATATTGGGAAATATCATAGTAACAGACAAAGAGGGAAAGATTATTGTTTGACCTCAAAGACTTGGGGTCCACTGCAGAAACGATCGGAAAACCCGACTCACAGATGACTGGCTGGACTATAAAGGCTGTAATTTTTCAATCACAAGGCAGTGAGTGAAGCCATCAAGAGCCACGAAGTAGAACAAACAGCGTCACTTGATTTGTTTGTAGCCTAAAGGGGAAATGATGTCAGTGTGAACTTTTAGTTGTACACAGTAATATAATACCTAAACTCGAACAAAAAGCCTTAGATTTCTTTTCAGAGGGAACAACGCTCACTTCCTCGACAGTCAAATGCCAATAAACTAGTTTTGTACGTCTTCAGATGTGCCATACATGCCAATGCAAAATGGTCTGCGGGAGCTTACCAATCAGGGTGGTAAGATGTGTGCAGTGCTTTATGCTGAATGATTAAACTGTACAGATGTATTTCTATGTGATGTGTTAGGCAGCCGAGCAGTGTGACAGTGTGATGATGTGAGCTCTAACAGCATTAGGCATTTTAGAGGTGAGAGTTCATTGGATTACACACGCTGACCTAATCCAATCTGGCATTTTATTCTCTGGGATTACTCTTTGTGTGTGTGTGTGTGTGTGGGTTTGGTGCACATAGGGGTGGAGCAAATTAGTGTGAGTCACCACCCACAGTTACACATGCACAGAGGGGGTGTGTGGAGTTAAACAAACATAATGTGGTGATTTGTAAATGTTAGCAGTGCCAAGCTAGCTGTATCCCTTTGCTTCCAGGTGCTTGTTTGTGGGTTTTCAGTGGTATGAGAGTAGTTACCATCATCTGCTTAAGAAAATGAATAAAGTTTTGCACATATATATACATAAAAATTGGCAAAACTTTAAAGGGGTCCTACCAAGCTAATTTTCAGCTTTTTTTCTCTTGAAGTGTTAGAGTAGCTTTGCATGATTGACAGTTCAAAATAACCTCTATTTATTTTATACTGGGGTCTGGTTTATCCTGGACTGGAGGTTGCTTGTTCTCACTAGGTAAAATTGGTTGCAAAGAGGTGCACAACTCTTGACTGAAAGCCTACTTGCAATTGCTTTGGTCAGTAGCGGATTGTTGCAGTTGTTGGTACAGATCTATTTATCTGCAAACTCTCGCCACCTGCTCCCCAAGTGGTAGTTAAACTGAGAACAGTTTGATAAAAACCAAGAACAGAGACGGTTGCCTTAAAAGTAAAAGTTGCACAACTTTTACTTCTAAGAAAAACGTTGTCTCCGTTTCTGGATGAATGAATGCTGATTGGTCAGCTGGTTATGGATTTACAGCAGGATATACTCCATACTGATGGCACCGTTTTCTAACTATACTCTAGAAACACTGTTACATCACACCATTTTTTATATGTGTAAAACAAGCAGCTGCTTGTTTTGCTCAGAGGTGCCCGCTATCAGGTGGCTACTAGTGGAGATCATCTCCGGGTACTGGCTTTGTGCATAAAATCAAAAGAGCAGATGCCATAAAGCGGCTTGTAGTGCTGTGATGTTGTTAATAATTTACAGTCAAAGCTGTAAAAAGTCTAAAAATTAAAATACATCCATTGTCTCTGCCCCGTCTATTGAAAACATACGGATATTTGTTCAAAAGTGTTTCCTGCAGCTGCATAGCCCTGTCATTCTGGGCTTTCTTTTGAGTAAACTCTGTGAAACAAGAAGTTCAGTGAGTCCGTGTTCACGAGTATTTAGAAGTTCTTTGATTAAAAATTGTGTGGTTGTACAACTTCTTTATTTACAGCCAGACAAAAACAAAAAAAGAGTCTTAAAAGGAGCATTTAGAGGAGTTTAAAGCCTGAGATTTTGGCTCACGGGGATTAATTACACAGATGCTGACTTCATTATTTGGAACTGTTTTGGGGTTTTTGTTTTTTTCATATAATGAGTATCCAGAATTGTCACAGTGTCTTTATAAAACAGAGTCCTAAATGGTTATGCTTTACACAGATTCGCTTATGCGAATTAATCTGTTCATGAGTGAAAAATACTTTCTGCACACAGCAGCTACAGTTATAACTACACTGAGTGTGCCAGAGATACTTTGTTTTTCATATTTAAAGCAGCATTGAGGTTTTATGCATCGCTGTATGAACGTTTAACACTTGCACAAAAAGGGGGAAAAAGTCTTTTAGTGCTATAGGGGCATGTTTTATCTTCCTTTTTTTTTTAATGTCCAGACTGAGTTTTCAGTCTGTCACCATGGCAACAGCAGCTATCCATGTCATCCTGTCTGACCACGTGTTATTTTTTTTATTTTTTTTACAAACAGGTCTATGTAAACCAGGTCGGCAAACGCCTGCACTCTCACTGAGCCTTTACTGCTGGCACAGGCGCGTAAGTCACCGCCCAGATAAGAGCAAAGGCCAGCTGATAAGAGCTAATAACCACAGTGAGCTTCTGCAATCTGCAGTTCAAGGGCGGATCACGCTCTGCATTCGGTTGCATTACAAACAGATTTTGCTGTGTGGTGTGAACATGAGGCAGAGCTAAAGGGCTGCTCGTGAAGCAGCGTGGCTGTCCACGAGAATACGTGTTAATCACAACCTGCAAAACGAGGTATTTTCGTCTTTAAAACTTTTACAAGGCGGGCGCGAGTGAGGAGGGGTGTCGAGCAGCAGTTGGCCTTTACAAGCACCGTTTTCCCCCTGTTGAATTAAAGTTGCTTAAAATTAAATATAATAATGCCAAATATAGGCCATTAGTGTGGTAAAGTGTTTGTCAGATGTGCAAATGGAAATAATTTGGGCTTTTTTAAAAATCCCCCTCAGGAGCAAGTGAACTGCACACGCACGCACCTCCACACACGCACACACATATGCAAGCCGCTTGCTGCGTGTTTATAAAAAGGAGCTTGTCCCACTTTTTCCCTCTCATCTACCGCGCTCTCATTCTGTAATTTCTCCGGCGCGATATCTAATTGGCGCAAGCTCGGGAAAGATTTGCCGCCCCGCCGCCGTCTTCCTTAAAAAAAAAAAAAACCCAAAACCCAAACTGGAACAAGAGAGGCGAGCGAGTCGAGGGGGCAAAGAGAAAAATGGAGAGAGGATGGAGAAGAAGGAGACAGGAGGTACGTTTTGAGGGGAGAGGAGTCGGGGGGGCGCAGGTTGCGAGTTGCTGTGAAATCTTGTTTGCTGATAGCTGCTGTCTTTATGCAACCTCCTAAGAGGAGCATAAACAGCCAGCTTTTGGAGCGAGGGAGTGATTATTGGGTCGTGCTTGAGCGAGATAAGTGAGTCTGCTCAGTGCAGGTGAAAGAGAAAGAAGAGAGAGCTTTGAAATTCAAAGAGAGCGAGAGAGGCAGACGTTGGAAAAACAACGACGAGAGAAGTGCACCTTTGAGTGGCAAACTGTTAATGAAAGGGGTCACTAAAAAGACTGAATTACCTCACAATTGATTTGGATCGGTTTGAAATATTTGCCAGGATCTGTGGGCTTTTTCTGAGAGCAGAAAGACTGAGAGTGAACCGAACTAGGACAGGTCCTGAAAGACCATTGTACTCCTTTTTCTTTGGGTCTCCAGTGCATTCAAAACTGCTATCTCACTGTTGCCCTCCCCATCTCGCGCACTTTTATCGCTTCCTTTGACTACTTTTCACCTCCTTTTTTTCCTCCTAGCATCGAGTAATAAAAAGAAAGAAAGAAAAGAAACCAATTCACTGCAAACATCACAATTTGTAGCTTTTTAGGTCTTAAAGCAAAAGGCTGTTGACTGCTGAGCTCCTTGAGACGGTCCCAGAGGTACCAGCCGAAATGAAGAATAGTTTAAAGCGGTGGCCTTTAGCTCTGATCTTCGGGGGCAGAGCCAGGCTTTTTTCATTGTTTTGGCATTCAGCATGGATACACCTGGGATCCATTCTGAGGGCAGATACCAGTGTGGCTAGAAACACGTCTGTAAACGTATAAATGAATATAAAGTACATTCCCAACATTTAGTTTCCTCTTTTCTGCCACAGTTGAGGTTTTGAGTAAAGATTGAGTCAGCTTTCTCTGACGTGTTTCCTGGTGAGCAGCGTTGGAGTGTGGTTGATGTTTGAGTTATGGTGAATGATGTTTGGGGTTAGATAAGAGCTCGGTTTTACCTGAGTGTTTGCGTGTGCGTGAACGCCAAGCTCTCCGGACTGTTGGTCATGTATATTTTACTGCTTTCTCTCAGTAGTGTGCAAGTAAGCACGTGTATATAGTGAGGTTCGTATGCCAAGAACAAACGAGGACGTGGGAATGTCACATTCCTTGAACCTCAGATCAGTCGGAGTGATGAAAGTCATGTATATTTATGTTTTTTATAGAGAATTAATCATTCTGAAAGAAGAAATTGTGGCGTTTCTGTCCTGATCACCACTCAATCCTGCAAGCACACCGGCTGTGCAGGCAAATATATTTCATTATCTCAGACATATGACATACATATTTTTTACTGATTCTAATCTCCATATTTTGGTGTAAAATAAAGTTATTAACAGTTATTCGTTGCTTTTGACAAATTAGCAAGCGTACATGTGATGTTTTTCATCTCAGCTTCATAAAGCTGGTATGAAGGTGTTATCCTGAGATCTAAGGGCTACTGCTAAAAATATCAGGAGCCATGAGCAACACAAAATTACTTGACTGTAGTTGTCAGGACAGGCAGTGTTTCCCACGCTTAGACTTTACTTGGGTGGAATGCCAAAGTTCGGCGTAAGCATTTGGCAACTTGGCAAAACAGTTGGCTTTGGCAAAAAAGGTCTTTATGTATTGTCATCCGCAGTTAGTACACTGGTGCATGTTTTGCTCCCTTTTATTTTGAAAGTCCAGTCACTGTTGTCGTGGACTTTAGATTATTTGGTTAAGTCTCTCATCTCCCAGTTAGAGACCGCACAGCTGGTGATGGTAGTCCTCGTTCCTCTTTGGAGAAGTTGGCTACAAACTGCAGCTCTAACCTGAATCTGCAAGGGGTATTCAACTGCTTCCTGCACCGTAGTGCACAGAAAAATTACTCTATCTGTGCAACTAAAGGATTATTGCTGTGTTCTTTTATATTTTCTTTTAACAGTCAAAGTCTTCTAAAAACACAGCAATATTGTTAAGCTTGCCTCTTCCTCCTTTAAAGTGCTCAGCACTCCCAACACTGCTTTTGCCAGTAGTGGAGTCCTAATCTGTTGGAAGGATTTAACATTTATACTTCAGCAGTGAATCTAAGTTGTAGCCCTTCTGAAACCCTACAGTGTAACTTATAACTTGATGTGCACCTCCCTAGAAATGTAGCTACAGTTTGCATTAACATACCCCGCGACCACTGTGATTGGTGTGTTGTCCTGCTCATTTCCTGGTACTTATTCTGCCGCCATTATTTTGAGTCCACAGGAAGGGAATGGATAAATCTGAAGAGAGTAACTATCAGTTAGCGTTTAGGCAGTGCAGCTGCAGTGGAAGTAACACCAGGATAAATGCTGTCAGTGGGATGGGTACGTCACAGGACCTATAAAGATGCTTAAAGTGGGAACAGATACCCCTTTTTATTCTTTCCCCCAACTGCAAATGATGTCCTTAAAGTTAAAGTTGGTCAATACCTGAGTCAGTCTGATATCAGTCTGTGGCTGAATGGGGTCAAGTTGGCAATTATATCCAGCCTGATTCTGATAAAACAGATATTAACTGTAACAAAAAAATCACATCTGTTTGATCCTTCGTTCTGTGGGAATGTAAGCAGAATACAATCAGCTGGAGTTGAGTCCCCTTGTGTTGTGCTTATTGACACACTCATTCAGAGTGATGGCAACATGTTGATAATTTGTCTGCATTTGTAAATTAGACAGGAATTATTTTCAAAGCTTTGACAATTTCTCTGAGAGCGACTGCAGTCCGTCCAAGTCAGGCTGCGACTGTTTTCAGAAAGGTGGCCTTCTATCATGAGACTTGAGCCCTCTTGTAGTATTTGGTATTCCTCTATGGATGCAAAGTCACCACGCAAAAGACTGTTATACTATACTGCATCAAGTTTCCACCCCTTAATTCAGTCAGTAGTGGTACTTTCTGTTTCCCAAATATCTGTGAATTGTGTAATGATTCATGGCAAGCAACAAAAACCCCTCTCACACAGATGATCCCTTAGGTAATATGTTGTTAAGTGCTCTCTCTGTGGCCTCTGACATTTAAACATTTTCTCCACCTTGCAGCTATATCTGCCTCTAAACTCTCCAAGGCAGCCTTGACAGCTGGGTATTGCTCATTGTTTTTAAGACACTCACCTCAGTTCAGTCAGTGTGAGCCAGACAGTCGGTATTTTTAAATGAAAGGGACTCTTTCCTATTTGTGTGTGAGTCAAACGATGAGTGTGCCTGCCGAGAAGCTGAAGGCAGGGGCCCACAGAAAGGGTGGTCCCGTGTCAATGCGGGCTAAGAGTCAGAAACGGTGTGTGTCGGGACAAGAGAGAGCTGTCTGTTTTTTAAGGGGCTCCATAAGGATACAGTGCAGCCAGTGTTCAGCAGGGCTCGGTGAGTTCACTCTATCTCAGTTTTTGGGAGAGGAAAGTTTGGATTTGTTCAATGGGAATCGGGCCGTTGGAGTTTTCGCCGTGTCATTTCCTCAAAAGCCGTTTGGTGTGTATGTGTGCGAGCTCTGTTTAAGTTCATCCAAGGAGCTTGGCTGACGGTTCAGCAGTGAGCTTATCCTACTATGGTCTTAACAAAGTTGGCTCAGAGTGTATGCATGTCTGTTTGTGTGCGGTTGGATTAACCCACTGCTGCAACGGCCACATCGCAGAGGAAAAGCCTGTTTTCGTGCACACGTGTTGTGTTTTTACCCCCCCCCCTTCATGCATGTTTGACTACTGGCTCAGCTACAAGTGTTGTTGTTTAGATTGGGATAAGCTGTGGGCTGCCACTACTGTAAGTCTGGTATTACATTGTTGCACACTGTGGCTTAAGCGGACATCTTTGGCATGGCAAATATGTGAAGTATGTAGGTGTTTGGTCTTTCTCTTGCCTTTTCCCTTCATCTCTTTCAGTCTTTGTGAAGATTTTGTTTTTCCTTGATATCTTTGGCCTTCTCTCGACAGCTCGGCTCTACTTTCCCATGCAGTGTTTTGTGCGTGAGGCTGCTGTTGCCTGCAAGTTAGGTCTTGTGTAGTTTTATGTGTACTCTGCTGCTAAATGTTCATTACTGAGAACTGCCACCAGCAAAATGTTGCTTACTTACTACCTAAGCTCACAGCAGAAGATGTTTGATTTTTGCATGAATGGAGCCAGGCTGGACCTCCGTAAAGAAGACTTTTGCAAAACAAAGCAGGGTCACTAGTTTCAATCTTGGCTAAAAGTTTGAAACTAGTGCAGCTTTTGCTTTTTACTGTTCAGTCACACACCTGCAGGTGCAGATTCCTGATGGATCATTGTTTAATGAAAAATAATTGCAATCCTGTCAAAGAGTGCTATAAATCTTTGTCCAGAGCATTATTCTGCGGTTGGACTTTCTGGTTTGGATTTCATTTTCTTACCTTAAACCACCTGATTATGAACGTGGTATATGTTGGATAGATGTCTCATAAGTTTGCAAGTTCAGGTTTTGCTGCTGCTTTAATTAAAAGCTGACTCTTCTGGGTGTGATTTAAGGAATTTATTTAATGCGGCTTAAGCTATTACTTCAGACAAATCTTTTTTCAGCTGTAAGGGAGGAACTGTAATGCCAGTGTAGAAATTTACAGGGATGCCTTAGTGCCATCCGGGTTGAAAGGGTTTCCTGGTAAACAAAAGTGTGTCGCAACACAAATGATTTGCATGCTTTCCTCAGAGGGATCCAGGTAGCCTCTAGTTATGTCTCAAATGAGCTTCTACACTGAGGGTGTTTTCACACCTGTTTGTTTGCTCTGGTCCGAATCCTTTGATGAGTTTGTAAACGTGTAGCTTTTCCCTGTGATTTGGTTTCTTTTTACACAGAGAAAAATCTAAGTGAACGCTGAGCAAACCACAACGTGTCATTACAGACCACGTGAGAATGTCCTGTTCGCTTATTGGCCAGATGTGTCTGGGAGCAACAAATGTAAATACAGGAACAAGGTGCTGCGTTCTGGACAACTGGAAAATACTGAGAATTTACATTCATTTCACATCTAGTTGCCGACTCATACTGACATTTGAACATCTACAGCTCCTCAACACATCCCAGTACAGAAGTATTTTTACCCAAACTTGTAATGTCACACAGTACTCAGACTAACTGCACCAAGTGAGAAAATGAACTGCAGTTTGCTTTAAAAGGCCTAAACAGGCAGGTGCGAAAACGCCCTAATGCTGATTTCCAGCTCCGTATTTTTAGTGATGGACTCTGCTAGACTCTGCAGGATCGACAGCTCGAAGCATGTTTCCACAACACTGCTTTCATCCTGAGGTCCGTATATGCACGTAAATTTGTCATGAAGTTCTTTAAACTGAGATACGCACAGAATCAACTGTAGGCGTCGGTCACAGCACGTCATGCGTGAGTACTCCTCACCAATGAGCTTATGCTGCGCTTTGCTCAGTAATAGGATAGATAGGAAGCAGTACCTACTACACTCTGAAACCTATGTGAAAAGGCCTTTATGCACTCAGTCTAACTTGTTTGAAGCTAGCTGTTTTAGCTCCCTTGCCCTTCCTTTAAAGATACTTTCTTTTGATTGGTTGTCTCTTGCAAAGAGAGGGTCAGTAGGTAGAGATTGTGTGCTCACAGCTGGAGATCTATGCCTCGGATGGCCATATTAGGGATATCCGCTCTCTGTGATATCATAAAGGGGGAAAAACGTTCTTCTGCTCATTTATACACCGACCCTATTATTTGAAACGTTGGCCATGTTTCATATGAGCACCTACCTTAACAGTGGAAATCAAACTGCACGTACCTCAGTGCATATTGTTAGATACTTGGTATAGATCATGTACTCAGTACCACAGTCAGCTTCTCTCTGCCTCAGCGCAGTGGTCTGTACCATTAAACAGGAAGCAGCAATCCTGAGTCAGAATAGATCGAGCATGCGTCAGTGAGTCAGCCAGTCGAGCGTCCACCCTGTTTACATGTTGACAGCACATGACGCTGACGGTATCTTCCCCTCCGTCACAGCAGCGGCCTCACTCACTCATAGGCTATAGGCTGCATCAATGGACTGATTGTTGAATTTGCAGAGAAACCACCGGGCTTCGGTCATGAGTTATAGGCTGATGAGAAGATGACTCCGGCATGCTCGGGTCCGGTGTAAGCAGAACATGCTGTTTAGGGGTCGTGGGAATCATCACATTCCTGGTACCTTGCTATAATGTTTTACTAGTAAAGGGAGGAGAGCATGATGAAGGTAGTCTCTTCCCCCCATAGTAAGGTGTTTCCTGTGACTAAGGCAATATCACTTCTCTTATTAATGTTGGGGATTTTTCCATCCTAAGTAATGCGGAAGCCCTTTGAAGACAGCCAGTTCTTGTTTATCTTCTTTATCTAAGGCTTTGCTGGTAATAAACAGTGTTCTTAATTATTGAGATTTTTTCTGGCAGTTGATTAGTCTTCTGTTTTTTAGCCACATTGATGGCATGTTAACCTGACAAGTTTGTGTTTGTTGTGCTTTGGAGTTTTAAAGCCTCAACAAATATGGGATGGATTTTCATGGAATTGATAGCTAACATTCTGATCCTCCTCAGATCAACTTTAATCACTTTGTAGCATAGAGCGTAGTTGTTATTATTCCAGTACTTTACCAGAAATTGTTAAAACACAAACTTTCCTTCAGCCGTACTTACCATTTATTCTATTTAATAGCAAATGTAGGAGCATTTTAATCGGAAGTGTTTATGATACACTGGTATTGATAGTAACTCTGATATTGAAAAAACATTCATATGATGTTTATCATTAATGCTGTTAATAAAAGATACAATGTTCTTTTAATATGTTTTCATGAAGTCATGCTTACAGGACTTCTTTCCACTTCGTTTTGAGTGAATTCATTTGCCAAATTCGTTTTGGCTGCGATGTGTATTTTTATTTCTGTGTCATGCATTTTAATTGGGGATAAAAACAGTTGCTCTTTTTTTTATCTGTGTTTCTACAGATGGATCCCTCCCTAAAGAGCCAAAAGGAGATGTATCGAGCCAGATAGCAGGTAAAACATAAGATTTTTTTTTTCTTGCAAGGCCCGTTTATATCCATGTGTGTGCTGGTGGTGCAAGAGGGGAGTGTATTTTACTGAGGGTGGAGGGTCGGGGAGGTCGGCATATTTCAAAAGAAATATGGTGTGTATGGTGTATTTTTACATGCACACGAGCAGACCTAAGCCCCTTTACAGATGTAATGTAGACCTTTTTTAAATTTAAAAAGTATTATCCTGCGAAACATTGTACAAGGGTTTTAGCATACATTAAGTGGGTAAAGAGATGTTCTCCAGAGATGTTCAGTCAGATTCAAGTCTGGCTGGGTCACTCGAGGACATTTACAGAGTAGTTCTGAAGCATCTGCTTTGGTATCATGGCTCTTTGCTTAGGGTTGTTGTCCCGTTGATGAACCTTTGCCTCAGTCTGAGGACCAGCGCGTTTTGTACCAGGTCATCATCAAGGGTGTCTCTGAACATTGCTGCATTCACCTTCCCTTGACCGTAACTAGTGTCCCACTGCTGAAAAACATCCCCCAGCTTGATGCTGCCACCACCATGCTTCAGTTTAGGGATGGTATTGGCCAGGTGGTGAGCGGTGTCTGGTTTCCTCCAGAGGTGATACTTTGTTCAGACCAAAGTGCTCAAGCTGGGTTTTATCAGACCAGAAAATTGTTTCTCATCCTCTGAGAGTCCTTCAGGTGTCTTTTAGCAAACTCCAGGTCATGTCATGAGCCTTTTATTGAGGAATGGCTTCAGCTTGGCCACTCTACTATACACCCCTGATTGTTGGAGAGCTGCTGCTGGGAGGTTTTCTTCTCTCCACAGTAATGCTGGAGCTCTGCCAGAGTAAGCATCAGGTTATTGGTCACCTGCCTGACCAAGGCCCTTTTACTTCGATTGCTCAGACTGGCCAGCCAGCTGTAGGAAGAGTTCTGGTGGTTCCACAGTTCTTCCGTTTTCAGATGATCTCAATGATAAAGTGTGTGTCTTTCCAAATCATAGCCAGTCGACTGAATTTACCACAGGTGGGCCCCAATCAAGTTGCAGAAACATCTGACAGATGATCACTGGAAACAGGAGGTAGCTGAGCTTGATTTGTATGTGTCATGGAAAAGGCTGTGAATACATGTACTTGTTATATTTTTGTTTTACATTTTTGATAAATTTGCAAGAATTTCAAGCAGAGTTTATTCACTTTGTCATTATGGGGTGAATACTTTTTGGATGCTCTGTTAAATTTCACCCCTGTTCCTGTCCACATTGTAAGGTTCTTGTCTAATAGCACTGATGAAGGGCGGTTCAATGCTCTGCCCCTCCCAGTATCAATACAGGTCATTGTCATCCTAAATCTCACGTCCTCACTTTTCCTGTCATCCTCGTCTCCACCCCTCCCATCTATTCCCAAAACATACAGGATGTGGACAGCTACCCATGTCTGGCACCTCTCCCCATAGCTATAACAGGCTATTAGCAATGAGTTGAGATGGACACTTACGCTGCCTGCTCCATGATTTATTCACACAAACTGCCATTCACTCAGAATCACTCACCCTAAATGACCTTTTCCTTGTGTCCTTTCTCCAATCAGTTGTACTAAATCTTCCTTTTTATTATCCTCATGGTGCAGCTGACACTTAAAAAGTAGGCTATGTTCCTCATGTGAGGGTTAATATGTGCTGCTGAAACGACACATTTGTTGACCAATTTGACATATAAAGTTATTTCTGCTCTGTTCTTCAGTGAGAAATTTTACTATTTCATAGGAAATTAGAATAGAGCCATTTGTGCAAACCTCTTAATTAGAAACTCTGAGACTATCAGCAGTATTGGCTTTGTAAAGAGAAACAAAAACAGCCCTCAAATTCTACACACAAAGGAGGACAGTGAGTTGGCAGGTTGCTCCAAAGCCTCAGGGTCTTTATAGAGAAAGCTTCAGTGCCCGTAGGAAAAAGGCGATGAAAGCACACACAACACAAACGCGGTTATATCTGAAAAACACTTGGCTTTAGTGTGACTGTTTAGCCTTTCTGCATGGTGCTTTTCTTAAGCATCCTGCTGCTTAACAGTTATCACTTCGTGGTTTAGAAGAGGTGGTGGGTGGGGGGGATTATGTCTGTCCATCTGTTGGGCCTCCTCATCCACTGGTCTGACTGGGTGACTGGAAAGTGGGTTGCGAGGGATGGGAGGGTGAGGCGAGTGCTGTTATGTAATGATGTTAAAGCTTTCGAACCCTGACAGATGTGCTTTCTATCACCGTCTCACTCTCTCTCTCTCAACCCTTTTCGTCTGTGTCTGTCCAGAAGTACCCGGTGTAATCTGCCTCAGTGCTTGTTGAAATGATTTGGCATAAATCTTCAGCAATCAGCTGCAATCTGCAATCTGAACGCATCGCCTCAAGATGGCGTGTTCGAGCAGATTGGAAGAGCTGAAGCACAAAAATGCTGCAGGAGTGTCTGATCTGCAGCAGTCGTCTGTAGGAGGGCCACTCCTCTATCACTTACTGTGTAATCTCAGTAAGTGACAGGAGCAACGTGTGGAAGGAAAACGAGTTTTTATTCTCACTATTACAGCAGTAGAAGGGTTTTTTTGGGGTGGAGGGTTAAAAAAACAAACAAAAAAAACAAAACAACTTGTTGTTGTAACGGTCTTTTTCTCTCTGTCTCGTCACGGTTCGTCAGAATAGGATCAGGTGGCATTAAAAGACCCGGCCGACTGAACTCTTGGCACCAATAACAAGCTGCCTTTTCTTTCTCTCTGTCTCTCTCGCTGTCTTTCTTTTATTCCTGCTTCCTCTACTCTCCCTTTTCCCCTCTCCCCTGCTGTGTTTGGGTCGCTGGGGTAACCCTGGCCTGTTTCTCGCTCGGTTAGCCTACCCTGCTATTAGAGGTCTGGATGGATGGGGAGAACAGGAAGAGGCGGGGGTAAGGGAAAG
Source organism: Perissodus microlepis (assembly GCF_051167445.1). Taxonomy (NCBI): domain Eukaryota; kingdom Metazoa; phylum Chordata; class Actinopteri; order Cichliformes; family Cichlidae; genus Perissodus; species Perissodus microlepis. The sequence continues at coordinate 4,168,470 of NC_140481.1, read as the reverse complement.
ATGGTGTGCGCTCTGTCTCGGTCTCCCAAGCCAAAACTCCAATTTGGGGACACAAAGGGGAAAATTGGGAAGGACACGGAGAATCTGAACGGACTGGAAACAAACACCCAGGCTGTGCTGTTCAGTCTTGAATGCTGTCAATTCGGTGTTTTAGATCGCTCCTCTTTTTTTTATCAACGGCAAATGATTTTCACTGCAATGAAAGTGCTACACAGATACCTTATCAGTGTAAGGGTGGTAAAGGGAAAGTAGTGACACTGTCCCTGTATTGGATTGAAAGAGTGCATTTCATAGACTGATGCAGAATTTACTTAGATGGCACCTAAACATGACTAATTGACCAGATGAACACGTTCTTACTTGTAAACTGGTTTCTAACTTTGTGTGTATGTACAGTCAGTGCCAACTGTGGCCACAGTGAGGTCATTGTTATATTGGCACAGCAGCCAGTCAAAGGTAAGCTGTGCAGCAGCTAATCAGAGCTGCTTCAGTAGGACTGATAGATGGGACATGAGCCATTTGTCAAGAATTCAAACCACATATAGACAAAAGAAGATTGTTCTTTTCATCTGCACTGATCTGGCGTTGTGGCTCTGTTCTGAGATCTCACAGAACAGGAGTCTGTGACAACAGATATGACTGTGATAAAATCATAAACGGCACTAAAGGAAGAGCTAGGGCACAGGTGGGCTATTAAGCTGCTTGCAGGTTGTGCAAAAGTAGCAGCTCAAGTAGTCCATTAGGCCCTGGTCACGCAGACGCAGAGACCTGTAGGCGACTGCATGGCAACCACCAGTTGGTAGGGAAAAATTAGCATTAACTGACTGGTTTTGAGTGATTGCTGGAGGTTACTGGCAGTCTCGAAGAGGAAACCTCACTGGGAATGCTTAGGTTGCTAGCAGATTGCCACAGTCACATTTAGTTTGTAGAGAAGACTTTTGTGCAAACACTCACTGACCAATCACCAAGCGGTTGTGAAACTGTCTTTGTCATTCTTCAAAGCAGAAGCTGCACATTTTTTTTTTTTTTAAATTTGTTTTAAATGGGTTGATTTCAGGTTAAAAATCAGCTTTTACTTTGAAGATGGACCTTCTCCATTTCCAAATGGGGTTGCACCCCTTTAGTGGTTAGTGAGCATTTGCAGACTGCTTGCAACTAAGGCAATCACAAGGAGGTTTTTGGTACAGCACCCTCTTTGTGGCAGTTTTCCTCCTAGCAACCAGAAGTTCACCAACCAGTCTCTAGGTGTGGCGGAGGCATCTTATTTGATATGTAGAAGTGTATCTGCTGATGTGCCTGCCTAAAACTAAGCAAAATGGCATCATTGCATTATTAAAACATTGCAGAAGAACATTAAAAGTAACAGAGGAGTTTAACCAACTGCTGACAAAAAGACAAATACAATCGATTCAGTAGAGCTGGAACTGCAGTCACACCTGCGAACACTTGTGTGTCATGTTTGTTATTAAGTGCGATACAGCCAGGTTAGCTGTAATAGAGTTGCAAAGGGGGAGGAGAGCTGCTGTTGTTCCCCATTGCGTCTCTGTTTGTTCTTAAAACAATATTCTTAATGTGTTTTAACACAGAAAAGCAGCACTCTGTGGAACAATGCTAGGGGCACTGTAAACTTCATATGCAAATTGAGGGGGGGGGGGGGCTTGAGAAGCTTAATATTTACTAAGGAGGTAAGGCTTAGCAGTTTAGGATTTATCTGAGATGAATCTGTCTGGAAGATTATAGTCTTAAATGTATTTCATTTAGATTTTTCTAGTACAGCTTTTTCTTCATAGGAAAGGAAATGCCTTCAAATTAACATTTAGACCACAGGAAACATAAAATAGCTTAATGCACGCTTCGGTTAAATCAATTTAAAGTGTAGAAATGAAATGAAATCCATTGAGCGTGTAGTATTTATGAGTAAAATGGGCATGCAATCAAATAAAATTGCTCTGTCTGGTATCTTTTTTTTGTCATGGAGACACTGCTGTCCACTCCTTTATCCCAGAGGAATTCCTGCCAGTCCCACACATCCCTCAGCAGGGAATTTATGGCACGCTGTGAATGTGGGAAGTCCACAGCTATGCACTGATTCACACTCTTGCGCGCGAATCTGGTTTCTGTTGACCCGTAACAGCTGGTTTAGGAGCGATGGCTCCCAGTCAGCTGCTGGATAGCCATTATGAGATATAACTGCTCTTTAATCTCACAGGAAGATGCTGCGAGTGTTTCCTCTTCCTCTCAGCTGACTGTACCACCCGTCCCATCTGTTGGTGTGCACACAGCTGTCGCATTCTGTCTTCACATTGAACTCAGAAACACACACACACACCGACCCCTGAGGTATTTGTTACAGTGCCTCTGGGGAAGACTTGTTGCTGTTGTTGTTGTGGTGTTTAGCAAACTGAGTAATGCCCACTCAGAGGCCACTACAAATCTCAGGCCTCTGAGGTGTGTGCCAAGTATGTACATATTGTAACACAAGCACAGCCCAGTTCCAGTCGTGGCCTGCAACGAAGAAGAACTGGCCGTGATCCGGGAGTTTCAGCAAAGGATGATGGACATTCCTGGCATCACCCCCATGGGTGTAGTCATATCAGTGATAACTTTGTCTCGCCCACTTCATACAGCACAGGCGACACGGGAAATGTTGGGACTTTCTGTTGCCTTGGAAAAATTCACCCAGGTGTGCTTTTTTTTTTTCGTCTTATGGGATACAGTTTTCCTCTGTCTCGACTTCTCAGATAATTCTTCATTTAGTGATTGGCATTGGACGCCAGTTTCCCTGAATTCCTGAATGTAGACATCATCAGCAAGGTAATGACCTCCTCATTGGTAGCTAATGGCTTATTGATCATAAAGAAAAGAGGAATGTAATTTGTTTTTCACAGTTTGTCATTGAATTGGAAAGGTTCAAATGAATACTGGCTGTGTACTTCATTGCGCTGTGAATGGATCGTAAATTTTCTTGGTAGGCTGTTTGATGACTCTCGTAGCAAGCACTTCCTCGAATTCAGCATTCCAACGTGACTCAGTTAAATCATTGGTTGTAACATAAACTCTGTGACATCATACATCCTTATACAGAGTCATGGTTGTATTTAATACACTATCCTCTTTAAGTTTTAGGAATTCTTAGACTTGGTGAACTAAAAACCAATTTGCATGAATTTCTCTGCACTTACTGAACATTGCATGTAGTGCTGAAATGTAGTTACTATACTAAGAATCAGACGATTAAAGTTTTGTAGGTCCCTAGAATTAAATCACATCTGTTTAATGCATTAAAGATGTAGCAATAACGTGCCATTAAGCACCAAATTGCAAAAGTTACCTCAAAGTGCTTTAGATTGTTAGCTAAAGAGTGAAGACAGTGGGAAGGAAAACCCCTTCTAACAGTAAGAAACCTCCAGCAGAAGCAGGCTCAGGGAGGGGCAGCTTCTGCTGTGACCAGTGAGGGGACGGAGACGAAGGAAAAGATGCACAGTGAAAGCGAGGTGAGATTAGATTAATAATAACTAATGTTTAATGCAGTACTTCGTGCTGTTTTTGGTTCTTCACTTTAGCCCAACAGAGAAGACAGAAATCCTGATATATAAAGAACTTCTTTGTAGTAAAGAGATAAACATAACAACGCTCCATCATCGGGTCATACTTTGTTCCTTTTCGTTTTTCTGCTTCTTTCTTGTCAAGTGAACACAGCTATGATCGGTCTTTTTGGTGTGCAAGTCCCACTTTCAACCAGTCAGCAATCTATCTTGGCATACCATCACCATCGAGTTAAGTGCTGTTGGCTCTTGGGAGGAGGTGCCGTAAATCCAAGTCGATACAGTCAACGTTTACATATACAATCCCAGCCTCTACTAGCATAGGTTAATACTGAGCGGCTGCAGAGCAACAACATGGGCGATTTGAGCCGATTGAAGCAAGTACCTATACAAGTGAAGGAAAAGCACTCGATTGACATATGGCAATCTGCTAAGTACGTTAGAGGGTTAGCTACCGTAGCTGCAAAGCAGTGAACTATGAGAAGATCACTTTGTACGTGGGCGGAGCTGAAGCGTTTTGCCTACAACCTCACGACTCACTTCCTGTGCTAAGCGGCTTCTCCTCGTTCATAAATGCAGTGCAGGCATATTATAATTGCTGCCCCTCCTGCACGTTGAGGATTACCTCCATTTACCTGTCTCTCCAAAAGACAGACAGATTAGCAGCTCACCTAATGCCACACGAGGTTCTCAGTGATACTGTTTATCCACAGAGCCCAAGTGTCTGCACCGGTAACCCAATTTCTCCTTGGAAATGTTTGCTCCAGCTTTCCATATGGATGTGTAGACATCACCAAAAATGGGTGGTTTTGGTTGTCTGCAGGGTTGGAATATCTCCCCTCAGGAATCTCAGGATTAGCTTCAGCTGCGGCAGCTCTGCCCGCAGCGGACTGGGATCCCGTCGGCACATCGGCCAGTCACTCTATGATTAGATGATGCTGCGAGCGGGCTGCATTTCTCCAGCAGCAGCCGAAGCCAAATCCACAGCAATTTATGGAGGTTTTACAATTTGGGGAAGAATTTTCAAGCATGGCTTGCTGGACAGCCAATCACAAGTGGCAGTATGCTTATACTGGTTCCTCCCTCGTCCCGCTGACAGGTACAGTGTTGCCTGTCTGGTGATGCACAGGAGAGGGGGACGTAGAATCTACCATGCAGTCAGCACCATCCTTTCCTTTGTGCTCTTCCTCGTCATCCCTCAATCAACCCAATGGAAACTGAACTTAGTCGTCCCTCCATCGTTCCCTGACGTCTACTTTATTCCTCCTTCACTGTCATACACCGCTTCTCTTTTCCCCCCCTCTCTTTCCTCAGCCTAGTTATGACACAATGATGTGTTTCATTAGCTTACTAATTTTCCTGGTTCCTCCTAGTTGGTTTTGTTCATCATTTACCCAGAAACCCTTGTTCTCCAGTCTGCTTCTGTGCGGGTGTGGGTGTGACCTGGCCACTCTATATTTAGCTGCTGTGCCACTTTCTCTGTTCCCAGAGCACTGCAGAGTGCTGGGAGGTGATGGAGGATGGAGTGGCTGTGTCTTTAAACTTACCTTTTACTTTTGATGATTAAAGAAGAAATCCACCCAAAATACTGCTCAGATAAACTCTGGAAATAAGAAGGATGGTGTGTGTATGTGTGTTTTGGTCAGTCTGCGTGAAACCTTAATCTGATAAAAGTCGCCGTACAGTAGCAAATTCAAACAACTACAAGGCCTCACTGTGCGCTCTTTTTACACACTCACACTCTCTTCCAAACACACAGCGGTTTTCTGCTCGTCTCTTGTCAACATTAGGTTTTTCATTGACCTTTGATTATCCTCCTGCTCAGTGGCAGCCGGCCAATCAGACAGCAGGTTTGCAAGCAACATCAAAGATTGTCTTTGCTTCAGAAGATGAATCACTCTGTGGTGAAAACATGCTGACTTATCTGTTTGTGCGCATATGCTGCAGTTCACCTCGATAAGCGCGCTTCTTGAGCATTTAGCTTGGCATCGCTGCTGTAAATAAGTGGCGCCGATAAACATCGCGCTCGAGCTAAGCTGCGAGGTAATGTTCAGGGAGCAGCGTGTAGGCAGCTGCTACAAAAGCAGCTTTCTTGTAATTTAATGGCCGTATTGTCACATGATGACCACAGTATTAGACAATCTGTTCCAAAGCAGTTGTATGTGTCATGTAAGGTTGTAATTCATAGAAAGTATGATCATTTTCATAGCTGGTCTCGAACAGTGATGTCAAACTCATCTTCAATCAAAGGGGACGTACGGCTCATATAGATCATAGGATAGGCCGAACTGGTGAAACTCTGCCTTCTGTCAATGTAAAGACATTTAGACACTTTTAATTCCTGAGTTATCCTTATATAAGAAAAAAAATTAGTTTTTTTTTTTTTTTAATAGCACAGCTCAGTTTTTCTGAAGTCTCTACTGGGCCAATTCTGGCTCCCAGGTCACATGTTTCACACCTCTTTGTCTAGAAAATGAAAAGCATTTATCCCAGTTTCCTAAAATCCAACCAAGCCTTGTCATGTAAGTCAAAACAAGTAAATGCTCACAATTGTTATCCAAATTCTCACGGTGTTTACAATAAATATACCTTGAATAGGTGTTTCATTTCTTGCTAATGTGTTAATCACTCAATGTAACATTAAAAACACCTAAAATAATTTTTTAAGTGACTTTTTTCAGTTCTAACTCCACTACACTAGCTTTACACGAGTTAACAAACAAAACAATCCATGTTTATCTTTTACTTGGGCCCTCTGCAGCTTCTCAGTTCCTCTGCCTGAAACAAGCTGCCTTAGCTCCCTTCCCCATGACTTTAAGACGTCTTTCTTCTGATTGGCTGCTCGTTGTAAACAGAAGCTGTGATCAGGAGGTCGGTGGGCCAAAGCTTTGTGCCTGAGAGGACCATGTTGGAGTGAGCCACTCTCACTCACATTATAGAGAGTTAAGGGTAGAAAACATCACTGTTTGTTATGACGGTCTATTGTTGGAACATACCGTCTGTGACAGATGAGAAAAATAGGCTAACTTTTACCCATATTGATAGCACATTTAGCGATTCCTAATATCTTGTGTCCTAAGTTTTCATAAAGAGACTTAAAGGTAAAGCTGCCGATACAGCAGGATCATATGGAGAGAGGTGGGGGTGAGCCTTTCCCAGCTGTCGTAGGGTGAGGCAGGGTGTAGCCTGCACAGGTCTCCAGTCTGCCACAGAATAACTGTGAATGCCTCACTGGCTGCAGCTTCTCAAACGTGACAGATGAATGCCTCCTTGACATTTTGGAACCATCCCTTTTTGGCTTTAAGTGTTGCTCGGACAACCCAAGCTTACGTCTTTTTAAGTTTGATGAAGTCGAATTTGAAACGCAGCGATCAATAAATAATTCTGAGATTCAACCCAGTTTGACTACCCCAGCGCTCTCCGTCTCCTCAGAGAGCGGATCTGGACCATGTGCAGCTCCCAGAAATAGAGCCAGAGCCAGAGCAAGCGCTCTCTGTCTGCACTCCCCTCCTCTCATGCTTCATCTATAAAGAGCTACAAGCTCATTCTCTACAGGAGCGCAGTGGGAAATGTAGTTGATCATGCTAATTTGTTTTTTGTGGCACCCTGAGGGAGGGAAGGAGACAAATGAGAGGAGAGAAGAATAGTAAAAATAGAGACAAGTCCCGATTCTCATCCATCTCCTCCGGTGGCAGGAATGAATTAGCATCTCATTAGCATACAGTCGTAAATACGACGCCATGCAGAGACCAGAGACTGGAGTGCAATTTCAAAAACACTTCAGTGCCCGAGAGGGGTGTGTTTCTGAGCGTTTGCTTATTATTTTATTTTATTAGTCCTTTATTTATCCAGGTAAAAAATCCCATTGAGATTAAAAATCTCATTTTCAAGAGAGACCTGGCAATTGTATGATAATAATATTAAAGGGATGACAGAGACGGTACTCCTCCCCTTTACAGTACTTGTTATGTAATATGCGGTAACAAATTGTGTGTAAATGTGCGTCTGTGTGTGTCTTACCAGTTTACCACTACACCATAAGACTAAAATGGAGTCAGATGAATTACATTGTTTTCTCTCTCTCTCTGCTGATCTCTTAACAGCTTTAATTGCACATGTTAGACAGCGTGTCACATATACTGCAGGATTGTACCTCAGATGAAGAGCACGTTGAAGGTGCTTGAGAGGACGCAGCGTAGGGCTCTTGAGTTTAATTTGTAGTACTGCGTTCAATTTCCTCTGCAGCGGGTAGTGTTATTATTTACGTTAGCTCTGTCGTCACGAAGCTGAGCTGGATTTGGAGCTGATAAATCTTGGAAAATGATTAATGTAACTGACTTAAAATTGCCAGAACTATGGAAATAATACCAATGGTGTGTGTCTACACACTTACTGCACGACAATGAGCTAAATACAGTAACCGCTTGTTACATTTTCTGTCATGGAGGTAGTGTACGTGAAAAAATCCATTATTTCTTTATATTTTCCTTCCAAGAAGCCAGTCTTTGTTTTGCTTTATTTAAAGTGGGTTTGAACAAGGCTTTAAGGTTTTCTTGGACATCGGCTGCTTTCTCACTTTAGTCTGTCAATATCTGGAGTTCGTATCTTTAGGCAGTTTTTTATTAGCAGCCTGTTTTGTTTTTTTGTTTTTTTTAACTGAATCTATGATAAATAATTAAATCACATTTTTGCACCAACGTGGTGATTCCCAAAGAGTTCCTAAAACTTGGCAAATCCCAAACACACTGCCAGGGCAGTAGAAGCTTACCTGGACAGGATAACACACAAAGGAGCTCCATCAGTCATGTTACAATAACTCTGTGTACCTATTTCCCATTTTCCTAGCAAAATGTAAGAATGGAGAGTGGCTCAAGATTTTTGCACAGCACTGTATTATCTTTGTGCTAATCCATACACTGTGTTTACACTGCATATTACTGCCAAACACCTACCTGCTGCCATGCTGTGGAGTTATATTTCTGGAATCGCCCATAAGGGGATAGATGTACACCATTACACACACTGAAGGTTTAACTCGGTAAAATAAATCAGGCATTACTCTGACACCCAGGTTGACAATAAAAAGGAGGCAAACGTCAGTGGGACACAGAATGTCAAGGAGAGAATAAGAGAAAAAGATTCACATGGGAAATATAACTCGTCTGGGCCATCAGTCATATAAACTAGACCTCTGCTCTGTCTGAAGGACAAAATTGGGGCTTATTCTGCCTGTGTGTGTTTGTGTGTGTGTGTGTTTTAAGGCCGTGGGTTTAATCACTTCAGGGACTTCTGTGTTTACAGGAGTTGCTTGAAAAGGTTTGTGCTTATTGACTATCCCCGTCCAGCTGTTCACTCTCTTCTGGCAAGGTGTCTCTTGTTTGACACCGTCACACCCATGAGGTTCAGCTTGACATTTCCATGGCGACAGTTTACAGCCCACATTATCACTGTGGGGTTTTTCTCCAGTTTATTCTCATTATCTATTCTAGACAAACCAGTATGTAAAACACATCAGTCGTTATGGTCTACACCAGAGGAGTTTTTCCCATAAGAGCGGCAGTATCGGAGAAGCCGTGATGAAGAGAAAGTTTATGCTTTCATAAGGAAACCAAAGGGTCAGCCACCATTGTGTGATTCATCAGTGAATACAAGCAAGTACTATTTATAGGAAAATGTCACTCATTGGGAGATTGAGAGAGGAAGCGGTGAAGGTAACTTTATTTATATTCATGTTTTGTGGCTGACAGCTCGATGGCCTTCAATAACCGTGCCATTTAGAAAATCATCATGTTTTCCTCAGATAGAGGGAGGGGAATTAGGAAAGTCGAGATGCTTTCTACATTCGTTGCTGACAGTCAGTTGGAGTTGCCCGGGATTTATGGGTTGCAGTCGCAGAGACAGAAGTGCTTGTGGTATTAAAACACACAGCTGTGTTGGGCTAATAAGGAGGCAGGCTTTGTTACTTATGTAGCAGAATCATTTGCTTTGTGGCTTTATGGTTAACAGTGTTTGTCTCTTGCCTGCTGTTCCAACATTTTGTCAGCCACCTTTTCTAGAAGGTCAGTCGTAATGATATGGCATCCCTGACGACCCCTAAAACCACAATGAGGTTGACATTTATAGATATTTGATAGACTGCTGTGCACTTTGGTGCCGACTTTTATAGTCCTGCAAGGTGAATAAAATGCAGTCAATTTGGCAATCCATAGACTTCATGTGTTATAGTCATCTGTTGATATATAGTACAGTGTAGACTGTGACGACTATGATTGGTCCGCTTGGTGCCATTATGACTGTCCAATAAAAACACAGCACACTACTTTAGAATTCTTAAGTTAGACAGGAAACTTGAGCTATAACAGCTTTAATCAGTTGCAACATCACCCTCTGTATAGCTGTGTGTCTGAGCTTCTGTGCTGGACTATCTTACCTGTACATTTAAAAAGGACAAAGAAAGCAAAACGAATATGTAAAAATTCCAACACTAATCCCTTAAAAGTAAATGCTGCCCAGCTGCCTCGCGCTTTCAGAGTGCCGCTTGTTCATTTTCGTTACCTCCAACACAATCTGCTTGCAATCAAAGTTGCAGTGATTACAGAGTGATGTGGACGTAGAAGATATTCTTATTGAATTGAATAATTAGAGTTGTTATAAAAGAGCTCTGGAAAAATAGGATCAAAGTCCGTGTCACCACGTGGTAACCATCATAGTAATAGCTCTGCCCTGGTATGTGAGCCGTTATTTGCAAAGCCTGTATATAAATGAGTAAAACATTAAAAACATTTATGCGAACCGTATTCGCCACTCTCATTGGTCGTTGCATCAGTCGCCTGGAAGTTGAGAAAAGTTTATCTCTGGTCGCCTGTGGATACTTTGATAGTCGCTGTGGTCGCCACGTTGCTTTCACTGTGAACACAGTACATATGCTTTCAGTGACTCTCTTACCCAGGGGTGGACGAACTGTGTATGTGTGTCTCGTATGCTCTCTAACTGGGAAGCTCTTATTTTTACATATGAGGTGAATATGTTAATCGCTACACTGCAGAGCAAAGTTTAGTTAAAGGTTCCTTTATGCTTAATCTTCATAGTCCAAGCGTTTTCACCACTCAATGTTTGGTAGATGTGAAAATTCACCAGCTACTCAGTCTTTTTCAATAAATGCAGCATTTTATTATTACTCTAGCTGATGGGAGCTAAAGTGGCCTGTGACATTTAATGTTTCTTTACCCCGTTTCACCTCTGTTACACTAAGAGCTTTAGCAGCTCTGCGTCTGGCCTCACAGTCTCACCATTACTGTTTCTGACCGCTGTCTCATTGTGTGTATGTGTGAGCGTGAGAGCGGGAATCTTACAGACTTTTTCCTCTTGATGCAAGCAATCCAAAATTGGGACTGAATACGGCGAATTTTTAAAAGCCGCAGATCACCAGATTACGACTAGACAAAATCTGCTCTGTCCCAAATAATCTGGGCTCTTCAACTGCACAAGAACAGGGAAAAAGGGAAAAGCTTTTTTTTTATTATTTCGTTCTTGTATTCAAACCCCATGTTTTCTTTCCTCATCCCTTCACAGGTTTCAGGAGAAATGAGGAGATGAGAGCGATGGAGGTGCTTCCCATCCTCAAAGAGAAGGTTGCCTTTCTGTCAGGTAAGGTTATGTGTGTTTGTCTGGTCTCAAAAATGTACCACCCCCTGCTGTCTGATCATGGCAAATAAAGCTAATAGAGCCTGATGTATACTTTGTACTACTTAGTTTGTATACACACACACACCCAGACAGTTGCTAGGTATTAAGCTGTACTTTTGACTTCCTCTTTTTCTTGCACACAGACACGCACACAGTAACAAGCTGTGCAGGGGTCAGACTGAGGCCCAGACACTTGGCTCTTGACCTGTCTTTAAGCACACGCATGTACACCCAGTTGACACACAGCACACACGCTGACATGCACACAGATATCTGTTGTTTGACCGTCATCAGCAGGACAGTTAGCGTAGAGAGCTACAGCAGCGCCCCCCCCCCCCCCCCCCCCCTTCCCCCACCCAAGGAACACAACCACGTCCGACACACACTCGCACTCACACACTCGAGTGGTGCCAGAGAAAACTCACAGGAGGCTGAGCTGGAGATGCGGATTGCCAAGAACATCCAGCAGGATTATTTGCACAACACACAAAAGCATTTTTTTTTTGAGTGCATGTGTGTTACTGTTACGTTTGTGCGTATTCGTGCAAATGCAAGCACTCAGATCTCCAAAGAGCCAAATGGAATAACAAAGTGAAATCGGTGTGTGCGCTGGCAGAGAAGGTCACAGTTAGAAACACAATGACGAGGAAAAGGACTCTGACAAACAGCGAAATTGAGAGAAGGAGAGTCAGGGCAGTGTTGCCATGGAGATGACTTACTGCCAGCTTCCCATAGTGGACACTGGTGGAATAATTGGCTTTGAAATGAAGGTAGAGGAGGGGCCGCTAGTGAAAAGGAGGGTAAATAAGCTAAGCCTATTATCCCCAATTTGGCCCCTTAATAAATCGGCCATGTTCGCCCTCTCTCATGTTTGTCTGTTGCCACGTGAGCGTTTGATTTTCTCCTCTGAGCGGCAGGGTCAAGCCTACAGGCGCACAGCAACCCGACTGAACTCACTAATTTGCGGGCTGAGCAGAGAGGGCCTGTGTTTGAGTTCCCACGTGAGCGAAGCAGCTTTCTTCTTCTGCAAGTGGCCAGAAACTAGGAGCAAAAATATTATTACAGCACAAAATATGACTGCAGAGAAGATAAAAGGTCTGAAAAATCCTTTAAAAGATCACAAAATATCACAAACAAACACTGCAGAATTCAAACACCATGTACAAAAAAACAGTGCACAGTTTCTGCATAACAAAATGTATGCATTTGGCTTGCTTGCTGTTTGGAGAGAGCCAATCATATATACATGTTTGATTTATTTATTTATCTTTTCTGTTCTTTTAAAGGAACAGACTCTGTTTCTCCTTGTTGTGTCATATTCTGTTATAGTGCAGTGTTAATATTAGATACAGCTTTAATAATATTCAGAAAATGCTCAGTCTAAACAAAACCCTTTCAGACTGCTCTACATGCTTCAATTCAGACAGTACTTGTTTTGTTTTTTTAACATTGGGCTCTGTGACATCAGGTGAGGTCAGGCACGTAGCTATGGCTATGCGAATAGACTGTACATAGAAGATGGATGTAGCCACCAGCGTTACCATCTTGATGTTTAGAAGATGTGACTCATAAGGGGCGACTAACTGAGAACCTGAACACTGCACATTTAAATGCTACCATGTAGCCATTTACAAGCAATGTTGGGCCGTGCACAAAAATGGTGTGTCACAAATGACTTGCTACTTTGTTTCTAAAGCAGTGCATTGCCTTACTTAAACGTTGCCAGGAAAAAGTCATTTGATATAATAGACGTTACATTGTTTTCACATTACTCAGCAGCATGGCCTGAAATGCTTTGTCACATAATTACCAAGCTTAGGCTACAGTCTCACACCCTAAAATAAATCATTATACTAACACGTGCGCACACAAGATCTTTCTTCTAGCGATTAATTACGAACACAAAGCCAATAAAACAAAGCAGCGTTGAGAACCAGCCCAGAGAGGCTTTAGAGCAGTCGTCACGGTGATCGCGCTGTAGAAAAAGGTGCAGGTAGAAATGTAAGCTACAAGCCTGACTGCTCATCGCTGCCTCTGTGTTGAGCTGGGCTCATCTTTAACTTCACTCTGAGTTCTTCTCGGCTCTCTGCACAGATGTTGTGTTAGCAGTATAATTCAGTCGTTTCTGCCCTGGATGGTGTTTGCACTTGGCCATCGCACTCTCATCCTTTCTGTTTACTAAAAATCAAAGTAATCTTCATATTTGAAGAAACAGTTTCCTCCTGCCTGCACATAGACTGAAATCAGTCTGTTCAGCCATCGTGCAGATAATTGAAGAAACTTTGTAGAGTTACGCAGTGTCAGGATTCATTTAGCACAAAGTAAAGCTTTCTCCTCCTTTCTGGCCCTAATGGTGACGATCATTTACAAAACAAAATGTGTTTAGTAGCTCATCAGGAGTAATGGAGGTCATAGAGAGGGGCGTCAGGGGTTATTTCTGTATGTTTTGTTTCAGACAGTGGATGAACTGAGGGTCTGCACAGGACTCTGTCAAAGATAAAAGGTCCACTTCTCGTCTGTGACCTTCATCCTGTTAAGATAGTTTTTCCCTTTTTTGCTCATAAATGAAAGCTTAACTTCATTATCATCACCAGCTGTGTTTTGTGTTTATTCTTAATTAGTGAATGTAAGCACACCACTACTACAGTGAAGAACTGCTGCACGCGCTGCTCATCAGCTAACGTGAGCGCTGCCGTGCCGCGGTGCAGTCTCAAACAGCCTGTAGCGTGGCCACGAGCCCATTGCAAGCAGGTCCACTTCATTTTTCACAGCTCGACTGCACAGAGAGACAACGATAAAACACTTCACTCGAAATTATCTCCTGTCCTTTAAAAAAAAAAAACCCCCAAAAACTTCTGTTTTTTATTTTCTTTTTTTTTAGCATTCGGTTCAGCTGCCTCGGGGTCACACATTTATCTAGCCTGTCGCTCATTTTTGGGTTAGCTAACTGCCTACGATCATGTCTGTTATGCTCCAGTGGTGCAAATGATACCACTAAACCTGCAAAACTCTGTGCCACATACACACTTGTCCTTACTCCAATTTTTATCTGTGTGTGTGTGTGTGTGTGTCTGCGTGTGCATCACCTCAGGTGGCAGAGACAGACGTGGTGGTCCTGTGTTAACGTTCCCATCACGCAGCAACCACGACAGAATACGAACAGACGACCTGAGGAGACTGATCGCTTACCTCGCCGGCATCCCCAGGTTACTTATTTCATTGCATGTGATTTTGTGTGGGTGGGTGTGTGTGGCAGTGCCTCAGAATGACATGAACTCCCACAGCGAGTGCTCAAAGCTCTATAAGCGAACACGTGAGAGGGCTGAGATGAGCATGTGATAGGAACGGAGAGCGTAATAATTCAGGAGCAGTTATCTTGCTGCAGCTTCTCGGCTGCCAGAAATCGCTTCTAGAGATGGTGAGATGCTGAGACAGAGAAGAGAAGCCTGGAGCTAACAGAGGCGACATGCAACAGAAAAAGAAATGGAGAGGGAAAAACAGGAAAGAGGTTTAAACAGAGAGAGAGAGAGGAGGATGCTGAGATGGGCAGAGGGTGGAAGGATTAAAACTGACAGAGCTGGAGAGCGCATGTGTGAGGAGGTGTGTGTGTGAGGGAGGGAGGGAGCGAACGTGTGTATGAAAGCAAAACAAAGTGTCGCAGTAGCCGAGGCAGTGCAGCAGCAGTTCCTGTAGGCGAGCAGCTCCTCACCTCCCAGGTAAAGCGTCGCTCATCCGCCTCCTTCTCCTTCCTTTTTTGACCCGGCATGCTGCTTCTTCTTCTCCTCCTTGCATATCTCTCAAAAGCATCCACCCTCTTCATCTACACTCACCTCCATAACATTATGCATGTTTGCTTTTTTTTTTGCTTTTTTTTAAATTAGACTCCAAGTTGAATTTTGGGCTTTGAAAACCTCATGTCATCGTGTCACATCTTGCACATCTTTCTTAACTTTGGGGTTTTTGGCATCCCTGTGTTTGTGAAAGGGAACATCTGCACATCGCTGCACACTGTGTGTGTAGCGACAAGCTGTTCCACCGAGAGAGGGAGGGAGAGAGGTTTGGGAAAGGATGGAGGTATTTAGGGATGCAGTGATGGAAAGATTTTAAAGTGATGTATTTTTTATTATTATTTTTTTAAACAACACGATGACATACTAGAAAGGAACGCAGCGATCTGAGTTTGTGGATTGAATAAAGTAGTTGTGGTTGGAATGACATGGAAACGGACAGATGGCAGATGAGCTGCAAAATATTCTGAATCCTAAAGACAAATTCTGTTTGTTGTGGCATGTCAGATAACTGTGACAGGTTTCAGCTTCAGTGCGTGTATGCAAGCTTGTGCAGCGATAATAAAGATGATGATGGTCAGAGCAGAGCACCACAGGGGGAAGAGGCTGCTGATGCACAAACGGGCTGAACTGTATTTTTATATATATACATATATATGTATGCATATATGCGTTTGTGATTCATTCGTCGCAGGTTTCTGCGTACGTGTGGGTGTGTGTGTGTGACTGTGTGTGCATAGGGGTGCGTGGGTGTGTGTGTGGGATTTGCTGCGTAGGCTTCTCACAGTATAGAAAATGCGTCATCTCACTGTTTGTTTTGGTTCTTTTTCCTCTTCTTCTCTGTTCTTCCTTCTTCCATCTGTCCTTTCCTCTCCATCATCCCTCTTTCATCCTTTCCCACGACTGTCATCTCTGTCTCTCTCTCTCCGGATTAAACTCTCACCAATCTCTCTTGGCCCCCTTCCCCCCACCCACCCCATGCCCACTCTCCATCTCTTCTCTTTAATTCCTCCCACTCCCGCCGACCTCCATCCTCTGTCCATCCCAGCGAGGAGGTGTGTAAACATGGCTTCACGGTCATTGTTGACATGCGTGGCTCCAAGTGGGACAGCATCAAGCCTCTGCTGAAGATCCTGCAGGAGTCGTTCCCGTCCTGCATCCACGTCGCGCTCATCATCAAACCGGACAACTTCTGGCAGAAGCAGAGGACCAACTTCGGCAGCTCCAAGTTTGAATTCGAGGTAGGATGTTGAGCCAGTGTTCGAGGCAGTGATAGAATATTTCGATGTCTTACTCAAAAATAGCTTTGGAAGCTGTTGAGTGAATAGAAGCAACAGACAGTGATTTTCATTGAAATAACAGGTTCTGGTTTGTTTCGCACTGCCAGAGTAATCAGTGATCTTAACACTGTTATATTTAAAGACTTGGACTCTGTTTGTGGAGGGGTTGTACTATTCACACTGGTGATGCGGCGCTTTATCATCCAAATATGAGCAGATATCAGCCATGTTGACTGAAATCACCAAATAAGATGGTAGTTATCGAGTGTGTGGCATCAGTTGTACTCTAGTTTATCAATCAAGAGCTTAAAGACTTTAAAACAGGTTAATTTGTTTTTTCTTTTCGTTTTTTAAATGAAGATTTATTTTATTTCCCTGGTGCAAAGGGGAATAATAAATAACAAGGGGAAACAATATTGCCGTCAACTAAATTCTTACTCAGAATTTGTCCAGAATTTCATTACATTTTTTTCCCTCCCTCTAATAAACGTTATGCAATAAGCAATAACATTCGCAATAATCAGCTGCCTCTCCAGGGAGTCTCGCCTTCTTGGACTGCAGCTGCTAATGCTCATTCTGCTGTGCAGCCTCGGTCGGTGAGCTTGGCGTAGCGGCGCACGGAGCAGACCTCCACCTGCTGCAGGTTCTGGTTAAAGTGGCCCCAAAAGAACAAGGACTGGCGTCACCAGCTGCAGTCCAAGCTGGTGGAGTTTCAATCTGTTTGACTGTCGGCAGGTGTTGGATGTTTAGCAGAGACTGAGCTTTCAAAATAAGAGCGAGAGGGTTTAGTAGGTGGCAGGGCTGGATGACCAAAATCTCATACCCCGATTATGCTAAAAGTAACAGTATAGTACATTTTCTGTCAAATAATATAATGAATACATACAAAGGACTACTTGTTCTACATTTAAAATTTTGCATTTTAAAGCGGGAAAAAAATAAATCTAACGATTTATATTGGTCTTTAAAGCAAGGAAGGTTTAGGACGAGGGCGTTAAACATAAAGCTCAGGGGAGCGGGACCAGAATCGGACCACCAAAGACTCCAGTCCGGCTCACTGGTTGACTTTGGGAAGTGTGAAGGAGGGCATCAATTTTGGACTTTTAACTGTATTTTCTTGCATTTTTCTGCTGTTAAGATCCTCCATCACCATTCATACTAGACCAAAGTTAATAAGTTGTAAACAATTAAAAGTAAGAAAGTTCCTGTTTTCTGCCACAGAGATGTGTTATTTTGCACTTCTTTTTATGTTAAAATAACTTCTTTACACCAGCCCGGCCCACTGAAGCTCAGAGTGGGCGGTACGTTTCCCACAATGTAAAATGAGTTTGACATCCCTGATTTAAGGGAACTGTTGCAGTTGATATGTGAGCATATATATCTCACAGCTGCCTGTTGTCAAGCGTATCAGTTTTACATTTGGCATTTTAAAGGAACTCGTCACAAAAGCATTTTAAAAAGCCCCCACCCTCACCTCCCTCCAATTTGCTGTCAGCTGAGCTGTGATAACAACCGCTCTGCCGCCTCCCCTCCCTCCACACCCCCGAGCTGCTCATTGTCAGCACATTTCATTATTTTCCTCTCCCCGCTGCTTTGGGTGCGTACACCACCAGCCAGCTGTCTGCCATAGGGAAAAAAATTTCATCACATCGAACCCAAAAACGGCTCGCTGCAGATCACGAGGATGAGTATTCGTTATGCTGTCAGTCAAGCGATAGAAGGCATTTTCACAGCTAATTAAGTGATGCGTTCACACGAACAGGCTTATTTTTTACCCTCTGACCATTTCGTCGTCATAAACTCGACACTGAAATGTGCACCAGCGGAGCTCTCGACTTCATCTGATTACAAGCCTGTGTAGTAAATGTCTTCCGATGAGAGCGGAATAACAATTCCCCTCCCCCTGTTTGATCTGTCATTAGCCAACCTTGCTTACTACGATGATCATCAGCTCTCATTTGTTGTGGTGAAACTTGGGTTGGCATAAGCTCCTGTGTTGTCTTTATTGTTTTTTTTATGCAGTGCGTTTTTCTGATACGGAGTGGAAATTTTCCCCTCTAGCTTCTGATTATAGCTACGTAGGAGAACGCACGAGTGTGGAAATTTACTGTGATTGCTCACATGTGTATGAACACGACCTCACTGTAGTCTCATTATATCATATTGATCTTTTGATAGGAAGAATAGCCACAGGGAACGTTATAGTTATCCATGCACCGGTCTGTCATGCCGCACAGGCATTGATTGGATAGCGTGCATGTGCATCCATGTGCAGGCTTCATCCCCCCCTGTCCATGCTTTATGTTTTATTAAGATTTCAGAAGTTTTCATCTTGCACTCTTCATGCAAAATTGATATAGGGCTGTTGCTAGGACTACAGTTGCGTGTATGTGTGTGAGCGTCCAGCATTCAGTGTGTGCATCAAGGATTTTTCTCTCGCTTTGTGTAATAGAAACCAGAAGTAGGACATGTTCCTCCCTTTTTGTGATCAGTTCATACACAAAGAAAGCAAAGCTCAGAGAGCCGGTCTCAATCTCTCTTTTTTTCGTTCGATTGTTGATAAATGGCACAGTTCACCACAAGCATAAAATGCTACCCAAACGTCCCTGGCCGACTATCGCTCCATTCAGCGGAGTACAAATCGGTACAATAGCGAACGCGGCAGCATCAGTATTTTTCCCTGGCAAGAGCCGCTGTGCTTTTTTACCCAAGGACAACAGTGCATCTCTGCATTGTTTGGCCTACACAAAGCCTATCCAAGCGATCGCTCCGACTCCATCCATCTCTGGCCATGTGTGTGGGGGTGTTTTGTGTTTTGTGCGGAGGTGGAAACACAGGCAACACAGGGAGACTTTTCCTCGGCGTATCACTGAAATTGATATCATGCTGGGGATTTGAAATTCACTTAAGTCTAACATCAAGGAGGCAAAGAAAAGTTGCGCTGGGCTGTTAAAGGTTTAGTTCTGAGTTTTGAAGTCTCAAAGACAACATTTTGGGTTGTGGAGGATCTCTTTGGTAGACGGGAGGAGTGTGCTTAAATTAGCAGCATCTCAAGGCATGTTATTAATCACGGAGCTTCTGCTGAAGGTCGCATCTCTACAACTCTGCCGTAATTGGGGGGGGGGGGGGAAAGAGGACTAGACGTTAGTGATGTCTTTTCTGTGAGTAAATAAAAATCGTACTTTTCAGCAACGAAACACGGCAGAAGGTGAAAGATTAGAAGCATTTACCACTCAAGTGTCCACCTGAACTCCCTCCTTTAACCCCTCGTTCTTTGCTTCTCGCTCCACTAGACCACCATGGTGTCACTCGAAGGCTTGACGAAAGTGGTGGACCCCTCTCAGCTGACAGCAGACTTTGACGGCAGCCTGGACTACAACCACGAAGAGTGGATAGAGGTACGATCAGCTCAGCCGTCCTGTCACTTCAGACTGTCTGTGCCAAGATCCCCCAAATCCCCAGTGATGTCCAAATCGGATGATTAAGACACAAGTGGACACAGGATTATTCTTCTTTCTGATCTGATTGTTTCCTTCTTAAGACAGTCAACCAAACTGCCCATAAGTGGGTCACCATAACTCAGTGTTTTTTTTGTTTGCTGGTGTTTCCGTCCAGGTGCGTGTAGCATTTGAGGATTTCTCTGGCCATGCCACCCAGATGCTGGCTCGACTAGAAGAGATGCAGGAAACCGTGTCAAGGAAAGACTTTCCCCAAGACCTGGAAGGAGCCAGACGGATGATAGAAGAGCACGCCACACTGAAGAAGAAAGTCATTAAAGCTCCTATAGAGGAACTGGACACTGAAGGGCAAAGGTAAAAAACAAAACAAAACAGTGGTTCTGCATCTTTCTATATATCATATATAATGTATCAGAAATGCCTGTTTTTAAGTCTTTGTTCTGTTTGTGTATGGGAATCCAGGTCATTTGTATGAAAGATGGACAGGGCAACAGGTTGGAGCATGATCAAGACTTTGGGCAGTGCTCTTTTTCCCCTTTTTTTCTCCTTTTTGGGGTTATCAGTTAACAACGGAGGCTAGCTTGACTGAAACAGTAGCAAAAACCTTAAGTCTTTGATGTTAACGCAAACATCAAATCTGTTTCCAGATTGCTGCAGCGCATTCAGAGCAGCGAGTCTTTCTCCAACCGCAATGGCAGCAGCGGCGGCAGCAGCAGTAGCGGCAGCGGAGTGTGCAACGTGGACACCCAAGGCCTGGTGCCGCGCATCACCCAGCTGCTGGACAAGCTGCACTCCACCCGGCAGTACCTCCACCAGGCGTGGCACGTCCGCAAGCTCCAACTGGATCAGTGTTTCCAGTTGCGCCTGTTCGAGCAGGATGCAGAGAAGGTCTGTGGCTGGTTCTCTGTGAGCTGTAGTGATAATCTATAACCAGAGCTGGTGATCACTGCAGGGCACACAAATGCCAATATACATATTTAAAAAAAAATGCAATTACACACACTGAGAAGCATCGACTGATGCTGTTTGCGAAGACCTCGTGTACTGTAATCGAGCCCTCGGGATCTTAAACACTAAACAGGTTTGCCCTCCTCCACCATGAGAGGCGGGAAGATGGAGGCTAGCTCATGCAGGTGCACCGCCACCTACTCTGGCTGCCACCCAGATGGCTCGGGCGATGACAGCTGTGTCACAAAATAAGAAGAGACAGGGAGAGAAATGCACAGATCCGTGTTGGAGTGAGTAGAATAAAATAGCAGGTTGCAGCAACACAGAGCGAGCTGCAGTCTTGGATACACTGCAGTAGTAGGAGCTTGTTGCTAGGACACCATAGGCCACAAGTTGTTCTCTAAGAGAGCCAGAGAGGATGCTCTTAATAGAGGCAGTCCATTTCTCTGTATGCTGGCCTGGATAGATGTTCGAACACTGCAGCAGTGAGCAAACACACTCAGGTTTGCCCACACGGCTCAGTCCCAGCTGTTTGTGCCTGTTCTTGCAACAATCTGCAGGAGTTAGTAATGAACGCAGCCCTTGTGTGTCTGTGCTTTTATTTTTTTATTGATATTTTTTCTCTGTGTGTGTATTTGTCGTCATGCCTCAGATGTTCGACTGGATCATGCACAACAAGGGTTTGTTCCTGGCAGGCTACACAGAGATCGGCAACAACCACCCCCATGCTGTGGAGCTGCAAACCCAGCACAGCCACTTTGCCATGAACTGCATGGTGAGACACACACTGATTCGCAGCAGGAGATAATGCTTTTCTTCCCACTTGGACTCAAGTCGGTGCCCTACACTGTATAATAATATAGTTATTGCACTTAGTGTCAAGCTCTACTGCTGGGTTTGAGTGTTTGTTTAGAGCAGCCTGCGCTTCCGTGCACTTGCACATTTTCTCCATGTTAGGAGCAACACAACCAGGTATTAAGTAATCCTATTCTCTATCCACAGTCCGCCTTACATAACCATTATGAAACTGCTGAGACGAGGAATCAATCTAGCCGCTGAGGGTTTCTGCTCACAGATGAGAAAAAAACAGTAGCAGACCAATAGTGTCTTTTACTTAAGCTCCTCAGTTTGCCATTTTCTCTAGCCTATTCACTTATTAAACGATGATGTATTAACCGTGTTTCCAGCTCTAAGGCACTTTTTTTTTGTCTTTTTTTGCATATGGAACAAAATACTTTTTTTTAAAACAAAAAAACAATATTTATTGGTATTTCAGAAATAAAAACACAAAAATATGTGCATTATTTTCTGGGTAATGTGCAGCCGTATGACCTAATACCGATGTTATAATGTAAATTGAGTAATCGTGCAAGCTTTACCTTAAAAATATACCTGAGTACCTGAAGTAAACATGCTCAATGTGCAGAATGACCCATTCTCACAATAATATACCGCTTTAAACCTTCTTTTGGTTCCTCCTCTCAGTTCCTCTCTCGTCTGCACGTACCTGTGGCCTCGGATGTTAGACCAAGTTTTTGCTTCTCTATGAATTAGTGATTGAAAATATTCTGCCATTTTGCGCCTTTCTTCCTCATCGTCCTGTACAGAATGTGTACGTCAACATCAACCGGATCATGTCCGTGGGGAACCGGCTGCTGGAGTCGGGTCACTACGCTTCCCAGCAGATCAAGCAGATCTCAAGTCAGTTGGAGCAGGAGTGGAAGGCATTCGCCGCCGCATTGGATGAACGTAGCACGCTGTTAGAGATGTCAGCCGGTTTCCATCAGAAATGTGACCAGGTGAGTGTGACAGTATGGTAAATGGCAAGAAATGTTCATGGACTGAATCTGTTAGAATTTATTGTTTGAGCCTTTAATGTTGTGATTTGAAAAATGCTGGACCCATGCTTTAATTGTTTTCTTTATAAATGAATGGAAATGTCAAAAAAGAATAGATCCTGTACCCTCACTTTAGTAATTAAGCTCAACCCTATCAATTTTTAGCTCTTATGATAAGTAGCTTGTTTCTCAAAAGTCTTAACTAGTCCTTGAACACTGGTTCAGTGGGAACCAATCGGTAAACCTCGTGCTGATGTGCTGTTCGGGTAGCCGAGGTGTTGACCTTTTTGTAATGAATGCAAATGAATACACACGTGCACACTTTTTGGATTGTAAAGTACTCATTTGGCTTAATTGAATAAACTCTAGCACATACATTTCATTTACATATATTTGCATGAATAAATTCTGAATGTAAGTACTGTGTGTGTGTGTGTGTGTGTGTGTGTGTGTGTGTGTGTGTGTGTGTGTGTGTGTGTGTGTGTGTGTGTGTGTGTGTGTGTGTGTGTGTGTGTGTGTGTGTGTGTGTGTGTGTGTGTGTTATCTGCTGGTATTTTTGCCCCTGCTCATTAGTCAGTCCACTATGGAATGATTCATGGCCTTAAAAAGTACACAAGCAGAATAACAGCCAGGGAACATGGGCGGTGCGACTTTTCCGACCTGGAATGCTGCCGTCATCAGACCAGCCTTTCATGTTTGTAAGATGAAATAGAAAAGGGCATTTTGTTCCCAGAGGTTTTTCCACTCAACACATACACGAAGAGAACAAAGACTTAAAGCAAGCTTCTCTTCTGTATGTGATTCCAATTATGATGTGAGAGGTGTTTAAAAGGCAAATCATTAGGATGGAGATATTTCTCAGAGGTCAATCTTAATGATTGTTATGTTTTCTCCCATCACTCCTACAGGGGGGTACAGGAAGCTTCTAGGAAGTCACCACAGGCCAATGAACAGCAGGTTCAGCTATAGATAATTCTTCTAATAGATCTCATGGGCAAAAGATGATTTCTGCAGGTTTACACCCAGGCGATGTCTTTCTATGCTCTGCTGTTTCTGACCCCTGGGAAGAGCGCACAGATGTATAAACCACCAGTGTGTCATGTGAACTATGCTTCTCCTCTCGCTGCAGTACATGAGTAATGTGGACTCCTGGTGTAAGGCATGTGGCGAGGTGGACTTGCCTTCTGAGTTACAAGACCTCGAAGATGCCATCCACCATCACCAAGGCTTGTACGAGCACATCACAGCTGCTTACTCGGAGGCAAGTTCACACACACGATGGAGTTAGTCTGCTGTCCAGAGGGCAGGATTAGCTTTAGTGGCATTTATCTTTCCGATTCACGTCGAGTTCAAAACATTTTCTAACCTCAGGTGAGTCAAGATGGCAAAGCTCTGCTGGACAAGCTGCAGCGACCTTTGACCCCAGGCAGTGCCGATTCACTGACGGCAACGGCAAACTACTCTAAGGCGGTGCACCACGTCCTGGACATCATCCACGAGGTGCTGCATCACCAGAGACAGCTGGAAAACATCTGGCAGCACCGTAAAGTGCGTCTGCACCAGCGCCTGCAGCTCTGCGTGTTTCAGCAGGACGTCCAGCAGGTACGCACACGTTTCCAGTTTACTGCGTGTATTTTTGTTTATATCTTCATGCATGCGCGCATTTGTTCGAGCACACTGTAATTCCAAGGACCGAGCTTAATTGCCAGGGTTAGACATTAATTTGAAAATAGCAGGCTAGGCTTATGGCTAGATGAATACTACACTTAATAGAGGGTTTGATTGCAACCGCAGGCATGTTTCCTATCGACATGTCCTTGAGTTATTTGCTGGAAAGATGCACGTTCAGTCCTCACATGTCGCTGTGGATAGGAGCACTGGATGAAGGCCTGAAATAAACAGGCTTTCTGCAGAATAAAAGCTTGCATACCGTAATCAAATGGTCCCAACATGACAATACCGCTGCACACTGTCCAAAAATCATAGGCATTCCTCAGTGTGTTGACATGGCAACTATTGCTATGGCAACTGAATTGGGTCATATGGCCATGCAGATGCTGTTCATCCTACGAAGGACAAAGTGCACATAGGGGAGTGTGCAAAGAAAGACTCCGTGCTGTGGCTCCTGTTAACCGTGCTCATGGTTATTTCTGCCATTCCTTTGCTCTCATGTACAGTTTTCATCGTTAACACTTGTGGCAGTAATACCACGTCAGAGCGCCCCCTTGTGGTTTTATACGTTTCACAGTGGGTAATGTGGTCTTTGCACAGGTTTTGGACTGGATAGAAAACCATGGCGAGGCCTTCCTCAGCAAACACACAGGGGTGGGAAAGTCTCTCCACCGAGCCAGAGCTCTCCAGAAACGCCATGAAGACTTTGAGGAAGTGGCACAGGTAGCTTGATTCCTGGCCCTTTTGTCAGGTTTAAACCAGTGCACCAGTCACTGCATTGCTGGTGTTTGTATTGTTTCTGTGTGCTGTTTTTCTTCTTCTTTTGCCACTGTAATGTCTTCTACTGTGTTGTGTCTCCATGTTATTATATTAATTTATAATCTTTGGGCATTTCACTATTAGTGAAAGACACTCTGACTCATTATTGGGGGGAAAAATGAAAAAAAGTAAAGGTGCAGTGAGGGTTAGCAAATCTCGGCTATGCTAATGCTTATTAGCTTTAATTTGTTAATGTAAAATGTTAGCTATTCAAGCTAGCAGAGATACTTTAGTTTTTGTTTATAAAGACTTAGTTTCTAGGTTTTATTGTTTGACATTGTTGGTTTTATTAGTTTCAGTGTTAGCTTAACTCTATTTTTTAAATAGTTTTTTATGAACAGTATTTGTCCTGAGTAAAAGTTAATGCATTCCCAGCATTTTGTGAAGGTATTTGGCCAAGGTCAGGTTCTTGCCTTGATTTTAGTTGATTAAAATAATTTTACAAACTAGATAAGCTCTCAGTAGGTTTTTCACAATTTCACCCAAAGTAATGTGTAGACACCTGCTGCACACACAGACTTGCATCTGCATGTGCAGCTGTTTGCAGTAAAAATGTCTTTTAATGCCAGCTTACCCCGTGACTCTTCAGTTTGGGTTATACTGCCATATATGGTTGAGATGTTGTATTAACAGTACTGTTTTTTTATTTTTATATTTTTATCTGTTTATATAAACACTAAGAAGTGGTGTGCACCTGCTACATCTGTGTGTTCCTACTCTTTGCTTGCATATATTTATCTAACACCTTCAGTTACTGCATACTATGTTTATACAGCAAGCATGTAAAATGTAAAATATTACTTGCATATACTTAAAAATACTGTTTTGCATTTGTTACAGCTGTAATCCTTTTATATTTCCACACTAGTAGTGTAGAATACGCCGACAGCCTCATTAACTTTAACCAAAAAATATCAACAACTTGTTGACGTCCCACCGTAACACAGCCATTTGTTTCCGTTTGTTTCTGCGCCTTTCTTTGTATGTCCCCTTCACCCGCTGTCTGTATCTGTTTCCTTTCACTACCTATTTCTGTGAAGCTCTGCTGTCACTGATTTAATCAGTATACACGTCTTCATATCCTGTTTTTCATTTTTGTCTCTGCCTGTACGATTTCTCTCTCTCTCTCTCTCTCTGCCCATCTTCGAACTGCATTGCGCTCGTTTTACACTGCCTTCTTCAGCTAATCCGTCTCCCCCTTTACCTCCGGCCTCTGTGTAGAATACGTACACCAATGCAGACAAGCTGCTGGAGGCGGCCGAGCAGCTGGCCCAGACAGGAGAGTGCGACCCAGAGGAGATCTACCAGGCCGCCCACCAGCTCGAAGACAGGATCCAAGACTTTGTTCGCCGCGTGGAGCAGCGCAAAGTCCTGCTGGACATGTCTGTCGCCTTCCACACGCACGTCAAAGAGGTGGGCAGGAGGGATGACATAATGTTGAAGTGGATGGTGGGCTGCGTGTGTGTGTGGTTGAGAGCTTTCACAGGGCTCTCTGAGCAAGAGGGAAATAATTACCAGGTGAAATGTTTATATTTTGTGTTTAATGGACTTAGTCAGAGAGCAATTAACATTGTTCAAACTGGTGAGAGGACTTGGTCAGTAACTATACTGTCCTCCCTTTAGGTTCTGATAATCGCCGTTTGTAATACAGAAAAAGGTGATAAATGTATGCCGGATCCTATCCTGTGGTCAGGGTGAGAACACGAGTGTTAACAAAAAAGAGGTGTCACACAGGCTCATGTATATGACTTACCAGAAACCCAGTGGATAAACCATTAGACTAGTTTACCTGCAATCAAACTGAATAAGATTTCTAAAAAATCTGACATCCCTTCTTCTAGTTGTGGACATGGCTGGAGGAGCTCCAGAAGGAGCTGCTGGACGACGTTTATGCCGAGTCTGTGGAGGCCGTCCAGGATCTGATCAAGCGCTTCGGCCAGCAGCAGCAGACCACGCTGCAGGTCACCGTCAACGTCATCAAGGAGGGAGAGGACCTCATCCAGCAGCTCAGGTAGTGCAAATGAGATTGTATTTCGAGTATGGACTCTCTCAAAACAAAGATGTTCTGATGCAAAAGTAATGCAATCCAACTGATCCTTAAAATCCGTTCAGCTACTAGTAACAGATAATGGTGCACATGTTCTGCCCACGTATATGCAGGGATATTAAAACGTGTCAAGACAAGGAGGGAAGAAAAAACTCATGTCTCCTTATGTAATAGTACTCTTCCCGTGTTTCTCTCAGTTGTAGTTTTGGCAGGTTAATTTAACCGGGGATGAGTTTGGAATTCAAATTTGTGGCGAAAGCTCAAAATATTCAATATGTGTCATTTTGAAGACGTTAATGGCGGTGCGTGAAAAGCGACAAAGAAAGCTGAGAGGCAAGGAGGAGGTGTTGGAGAAGAGGATTCAGTTGACCCTCATTATCCAGCTTTATTTTTATGCAGAGGACGTTCCAGTCCCCCCCCCAGTTTTTTCCTCTTTCTGTCTCTCATTGCTCGCTCTCCACGGTGTATTGGCTCCACGGTGAAGTCTTACATAACACTGCTTTTAAAAATGCGTGTCCAATGGTGTGACACTCTCCCCAGGAGGCAACTGTAACTCCAAACACCTTCTGCTAACGAGTGTGCGCAGGACTAGGAGTGCACCCGCTGCACAGATTAACCAATGCGATCGGCCAATCAGAACACACCTGACCTCCGATTCTTTGCTTGCTCATATTTAGCCTCCCCAAAACTGTCGTTTGCATGTTTGTGCATCATACGTGTATCTGTGAGACTGATGAGTCAGAATCTGTATGAGCTGCTTCATTTTCTCTCTCTCGTCTTAAACAAAAATATATGCATCTTTGCAGACCCCGTTGCCCACGCGACATGTGAGCTTCGGAGCGATTTAGGCCGTTTTAATTTTTTATAAATTTGAATGATTGGCATCTGGTTGAGAGTGAGAGCTGTGAAAGGCTGGGACTGGGTCCACAGTTGCCACTAATTTGTATTTATTAATTAATTCATTCACCTCTTGTAATAAATACTTATTCATTATTATTTTTTCTAGCTCTAAAATCCCTGAAAATATGCAATAGTTCTTCTCTTTAAAAAGAGATTAGGAGGTTCTGTAATTTTGTGGAACCAGCTCCCAGTTTGGGATCGGGACACAGATGCTGTCTGTGCTTTTCAGGTGACACTAAACCCCCCAAGTTACACTGTAATAGTTCTAGGCTGCTGGGGGGGTTCCCATGATCCAGTTTCACTCTCAATGTGTTCAGACACCTCTAATCTCTGGCTCTCTTTTGTCCCGTCTCCCTCCCCTCACCCTCAACCAGTCACGGCTCTGATTGTGGTCATGTTTCTGCCGGATTTTTCCTTTCCACTGTTGCCAAGTGCTTGCTCACAGAGGGTCGTCTGATTTGTTTATTCAATTTAATATTCACATTAATTAACACTTCTGTGCAGGTTTAATGTTTTGTCTTACTTTATGAAGATCCCAGCTTGATGGCTTAAATGCACGACTTCAGTTTTCCTTTGTGGTGAAACAGTAAAATATATGTTGCTATTTTGGCTCCAGTGCTGTGTTATGGACTAGAAATCTTTCTCATTAAGTAATGAAATCCATTTAAGACTGCTGACTCGCTGCGGGATTTCAAACACTCAATATATTGTCACAAAATGAAGGACAGAGGGAGTCTGTCACGATGCTGGGTGCTCCTATTAAACATGCCCACAGTTTTAATATGTGCATTGAATATGTAATTCCTCAAATACAGCGTCTCAGTTTCTTCTGCTCTGTGTGGTGTAAGTGAGCGGACATCCCAAATATTGTCCCCTTACAAACATAACTGGCACAGAAGTCTCACTCGGGAGTCATTCAACCCTCCTGTTTAAGAGGGACAGCCAATCAGAAGAAGGAAAACATAAAGGGGCAGCTGCTTGTGATTTGGCTGAACCAAATCCTGATATGAGACAGTATATCGGCACAACGGCTCTCCCTGTTGTGCTGCGGTGTCCCTTTAAAGCTGCTCTGCGTCCCTTGTTTTTATGGTCAGCATTTCATCACATGGTTTAATAGCCGTTTGTGCATTTGTGTTGCAGGGACTCCGCCATCTCCAGCAACAAGACGCCCCACAACAGCTCCATCAACCACATCGAGAGCGTCCTCCAGCAGCTGGATGAAGCCCAGGCACAGATGGAGGAGCTCTTCCAGGAGAGGAAGATCAAACTGGAGCTCTTCCTGCAGCTCCGCATCTTTGAGAGGGATGCCATTGATGTGAGTCCTCATAGGTGGATTTGTTTCCACAGGAAGCTGTTTATACGAAAGAAACTCTCAGTTCAGCCTCACTCACTGCACTTTTGGCTGTAAATGGTTCAGCTACAACTGATCAGTGTCACTTCTCTCTCATCAGACATTTGAATACCTCCCCTGTACCCTTAATTACGAATTATTGACTATTTTTTCCAAGGTTAGACTACCTTTGCTAACTGCTGATGCAAACCCAGTCATTTTATTTCATAAGCAAGGTCTGAAATGTGACACAAACTGCTCCGTTCATAAAAGAGCTTCAGTGCTTACTCCTGGTAGGCTTTCAAGAGGTAAACATTCAAAGAAAGAGGAGGAAATTAGGACATCAAACACTGTCAAGACAGGTGGAGGAGAATTGAACTGTTCTCAGTGACAGCCCAGTTATCTGCCATTATAAGAATGTTTAAACAGTCTTAAGCAAACTGTAGAGACCTGATGTCCACAAAGAAGGAATGCAGAAGCACTAGAAACCGTTTTTTGTAGCTAAGCAACAAAAATCCCTCGATAGCTCTGAAAATGAGGTCACGGGTGCTTCAAGTACAAAGACGGTTGCGTGTGGACACAGAATCGAA
Organism: Perissodus microlepis; assembly: GCF_051167445.1. NCBI lineage: Eukaryota > Metazoa > Chordata > Actinopteri > Cichliformes > Cichlidae > Perissodus > Perissodus microlepis. The sequence continues at coordinate 4,138,570 of NC_140481.1, read as the reverse complement.
CAGCCTGTGCTTCTGTATAATGTAGAAGTGAAAATGTGCTGTTCACACGTTTAAATGCAAAAGTATTTTTCATTTAGAATTAATGATATTGGAAGAATAATACGTGTAATTTGTATGAAAAACATCTACCCACGCAGCATTGTGCCTTAGTGCAGCAATCTCACAGACTCGTGACTCACTAAAGCTACTCTATACTACGCTTCCTTTAAATTCAATCTCTTCCCTCCTCAGATCATCTCTGACCTGGAGTCGTGGAACGAGGAGCTGACAGGTCAAATGAATGACTTTGACACGGAGGACCTGACGCTGGCCGAGCAGAGGCTCCAGCACCACGCTGACAAGGCCTTGACCATGAACAACCTCACCTTCGATGTGATCCACCAGGGCCAGGAGCTGCTGCAGTATGTCAACGAAGTCCAGGCCTCCGGTGAGTCCGCTCCTCAGACTCCATTATTTTTTAGACATTTTCTTATTACCAGTTCTTCATCTGCCCTTAAGTGCTGTAAAGTAAAACTGTGGAGGTGTTTGACTGTCGCCCGGTGGCCTCCCTCAGACCTCGGTCATCTTCCATCTGAGGGTGTAGTCAGGATGTAGCTCATGTTGGCTGCTGCTGCACAGATTTCTGTGTTGGCTACGTTAGTTTTAATATTGATGCTGTGTAGGTGTCGCGGGTCAGATTCAGTCAGCGTTTGTGATGAGAGGCACCCACTCACTAACCATAATAACTCACCTGTGATCTCACATGCTAATAGGTGCTCTGTAAAACGGCACAAGGAATGGTTGCGCCATGCCACGTGTATTAAACATGAGTTTGAATTGATGCACACGTGACTGATAATTAAGACTGTCAGGGAAGTTATTTGACTTGCTCCTCCACACCACGTCTTATACGGTTACGCGTCTTCCATCCAGGTGTGGAGCTGCTGTGCGATCGGGATGTGGACATGGCCACGCGGGTTCAGGACTTGCTGGAGTTTCTTCACGAAAAGCAGCAAGAGCTCGATTTAGCAGCTGAGCAGCACCGCAGACACCTGGAGCAGTGTGTCCAGCTGAGACACCTGCAGGCAGAAGTCAAGCAGGTAAAATGCCTGGTCACATACCTGCAGCAAGGCACCATCTGCAGGTTAAACAGGTTCAAACGGCAGAATACCAAGAAATCTGCAAGTTCTGTGAGGAAAAAGCTCTCTCTGTCTCTCTTACAGGTTCTGGGTTGGATTCGTAATGGCGAGTCGATGCTAAACGCTGGTCTGATAACAGCCAGCTCCCTGCAGGAAGCTGAGCAGCTGCAGAGGGAACACGAACAATTTCAGCATGCTATTGAGGTAACAGAGTTTGTGTTATCCCATCAGCCCGTTTGAAGCTAGATTTCTCCTCTTCTTTGACTAACTGTAATCCGGATCTTTCCCCTTTCTGCAGAAAACACACCAGAGTGCCCTGCAGGTTCAGCAGAAAGCAGAGGCTCTGCTTCAGGCCAACCACTACGACATGGACCTGATCAGAGACTGTGCCGAGAGCGTGGCTTCACACTGGCAACAGCTCATGCTGAAGATGGAGGACCGACTCAAGCTTGTCAATGCCTCTGTCGCCTTCTACAAGACCTCTGAACAGGTATGAGAGAAGAGTTCGCTTTACCGTCTCCTCGACAGTCCACACAAACACAACTGACTGCACGTTTCTCTCAACAGGTGTGCAGCGTGTTGGAGAGCTTGGAGCAAGAGTACAAGAGAGAGGAGGACTGGTGTGGAGGAGCTGACAAACTGGGACCCAACTGTGAAACAGACCACGTCACCCCCATGATCAGCAAGCACCTGGAGCAGAAGGAGGCCTTCCTAAAAGTAACACACACACTCCCACACACACAGAGAATGAGTCAGAATCAGAGCGGAGCAAAGCTTTAACTCACACTTCTGATCTTACTGTGCGTGTTTTACGTTTTAATTAGGCGTGCACGCTGGCAAGGAGAAATGCGGATGTCTTCCTCAAGTACATGCACAGGAACAGTGTTAACATGCCCGGGATGCTGAGCCACGTCAAAGCACCAGAACAGCAGGTCAAAAGTGAGTATAAGAAGACACGTTAAACATCATCCAGACTTTCTAATCAACAGCCTCGTTAGCCCTCATTTTGATAAAGTCCAGCAAAAGTTTGTTTTACCTTTCATTTGAATTCACATTGACACATATTTAATAGCGCTGCGTAAGACATGAGATGCACACCAACTGTGCGCTCACTTCTCTCCTTGACACTAAAAGAAAATGAATGTTTGGTTTTTTCCCCTGCAGTTGAAGTGGAGGCACTAAAACACCATAAACAGACAAATTTGAACTAACTGAGATTTAAACTGTGTGCTCGTTTGAGCCGTTTAATGCATCGTGGGAGGTTGCTGCAGAGACGTTGTACTGATTTGATTTGATTCCAGAGGCTGAACCTTACCTCTGCTTCTACACTGAGCACTGAGATCACTGGAGCCAGTTCACAGTTGAGCAGCTGTACTAGATTCACTTTAGGGGTAAAAGTACTAAATAAAAGCAACTAAATACAAGAACACGAGTGTGATGTTGTAGTAGGATGGCACTGTTGCAACAAGTCACAGAGCGATGTGGCCGAGCGCATAATCGTCACGAGCTCTCTGCTGACAAAAACAGTGCTGCGCAGCTCCTGTAGATGTGACGCTGTAATAGGATGGCACCGTGGTGGGAAGATTCTACAGTTTATGTTTAATGTTCGGTTCTGAAAGAGATCGACCGACGGTGCTGCCTGCACCTTTGTTGATATTGTTACATGTGAATTATTTAGTGTTATTGTAACTGTAAATAATTCACTCGTGCAGTCAGTCATCTGTCTGAAGACGGACCTCCTTCAGATTTTTCCACCATTGTTTAAAAAAATAAAAATTCTGTCAGTGGCAGAAAATAATCTGTTACATGGCTGCTGGTCCAGTCTGTGTTTGTTCCTCCATATTAGAATTAAGAAAAATTCAGGATTAAGAACGTTAACAGTAAACAAACAGAAACAGTTTAATTCACTCTAGAAACTAACTGAAACTAAACCGAATTGAAAAAAAAATATTAAAAAGTATTCAAATGAAAAAATATCTGAGAAAATATAGGAACTCAAACATGATGGAGTCCAAACACTCTGAAAAACTCCGATAACCGGATAAATGATCAAAACCACTGGCTCCTAACGTTTGAAGTAGGAGCACAGTGTAAGTAAAAAGCTTACTTACAAACATGTTTGGAACACCGCCGGTGGTGCTGGGAAAACCTGACCCAGCTAACTCAGAGCAGTGAAATGTTGCCCTGCAGCAGAGCTGTGGTGACGAACACTGAGCCAAATCATAGCGAGGGGAGTTTGAGCAAAATGGTTCTTACTACATCAAGTGAACACTTTGCACTGTAGCTGCAGGAAGGTTCTTACCTTTTGGCTTAAATCTCTTTCTCCCTGTTTTGCGTGTAGACATCCTTAATGAGCTACTGCAAAGAGAGAACCGCGTTCTCCACTTCTGGACGATGAAGAAACGCAGGCTGGATCAGTGCCAGCAGTACGTGGTGTTTGAACGGAGCGCCAAACAGGTACGCAAAGCACACGCTGCAATTTTACAGCGACACATCTACACGCTCTACTTATGACAAACATCCTCTGTGTGTTTTTAAGGCTCTGGAGTGGATTCACGACACCGGGGAGTTTTACCTGTCCACACACACATCCACAGGCTCGAGTATCCATCACACGCAGGAGCTGCTGAAAGAACATGAGGAATTCCACATCACAGCCAAGGTTGGGCTCGCAAACGTGCGCACAGAAACCTTGTGTTGATCTTTGCATGCATGTGCGTCAGGACCACATTGGCTCTGTTTCTCTCCTTCTTAGCAAACTAAGGAGCGTGTTAAGCTGCTGATCCAGCTGGCCGATGGTTTCTGCGAGAAAGGCCACAGTCATGCAGGGGAGATCAAAAAATGGGTGACAGCTGTGGACAAGCGCTATCGAGACTTTTCGCTGCGCATGGACAAGTACCGCTGCAGTCTTGAGAAAGCTCTGGGCATCTCCTCCGACTCCAACAAGGCGGTGAGTGCTCAGGTTTTTTGCTAGGCAGCTGCTCGCTCTGTACCCCGAAACCTAAACTTTCACTTTGCTTCTCTCCGTGTCAGAGCAAGGATCTCCAGTTAGACATCATCCCAGCCACGGCTCCAGGGTCAGAGGTCAAGCTGAGGGATGCTGCCGCCCATGAGCTGAATGAGGAGAAACGTAAATCTGCACGCAGAAAGGAGTATGTTACCACCTCCTGCTTTATAATATCAGAAAAACAGAAAAATTAATAGATGAAAAATAATTCTTAATTAGCAAATTGGCAAGTGCTCCAGGTTATACCTGAAGAATTGTTTAGCTAGTAGTTAAAAGCTCCTCGTGTGAACCGTCTTTCTTGTACGTCAGCAACATTTTTTCCCACTTGTTGAAAAATGTTTTATTACCGCAAAGCACTCAGAGTTAACAGACTATGAGCAGGTTACCCGCCAGTGTCCCTGTCCACAGCAGTGTCAGCACTGAACCTGGTCAATAGCTGGAAGAGGAGCTCAGTGTAAATGTATATACATAATGAACCTGCTTGATTTACGCTCCTCCGTCCGGCCTCTTCTCTGCTGTGCCAGCACAAAAACTGCAGACTGAACCATCGAGCTGTGGCTCAGAACAAATGAGTGGACGGACACAGTCCAGGAAAAAGCGCCTGCATCATTTTTATATGAGCGGCACAAATCACAAGCATGATTTCCGTCATTCATGGCTTGCTTTATGACCACGTCTTATGGCCCATAAGTCATCGTTCATTAATGTAAATGGTTGAAGTCGACAGGCTGAAAGGGAGCTGCTGATTTATCACCGCGTGAACAAGGATGATATGAAAATTGCTAATTTGTGTCGCTGTGTGTTTTGTGTGTGTTCAGGTTCATCATGGCAGAGCTGATTCAGACAGAGAAAGCCTACGTGCGAGACCTGCGGGAGTGCATGGATGTAAGTTCAACTTGTCAACCCACCACTGTTAACCTGCTTAGTGCCAGAGTTGTGCAACAACTTTTCAACTAAATTTAAAAGTCTTGCAGAATTCTACTCTGAAAAATAAAACCATTATTATTCGTATAGTTATGATCTCCTCTTTCCTCCATTGCAGACCTACCTGTGGGAGATGACCAGTGGAGTGGAGGAGATTCCTCCAGGGATCCTCAACAAGGAGCACATCATCTTTGGAAACATGCAAGACCTTTATGAATTCCACCATAAGTAAGAAACGTGTCCTCCTTCCACTATTTTTCATTTTTAGAGAAAGCTCTAATCTTTTCTTCTGGTATCTCATGGTTCTGTCTCTTTTTTTTTTTTCTTTTTCAATCAGCATCTTCCTCAAAGAGTTGGAGAAATATGAGCAGCTACCAGAGGATGTTGGGCATTGCTTCGTCACATGGGTATGTATTATTGTGTTTTACAGAGAAATGTATTTTGTACTGTGTACGTGTGCATTTAGATTTCTAAGTAATGCATATGAGCTTTTTTCTACTCCTGGCTCAGTATGATGTCATGTCAGGAACATAGCTCTGGCTGTTAGCACAGAAGCCCCACCCACCTGCTCTTCTAACCTTCTGTTTACAAGGAGTAGCCAATCAAAAGAAGGCTGGCTTAAAGCAAAAAGCAAAAGGCTTGTTTCAGGAAGAGAAACATAAATTAAGGTTATTTTGAACAGTGGCTCTGCAGACATATTCCCAGCAGTGTCCACAAATTTAAAAAATGGAGCTGGAAATGAGCATCAATGGTCCCTTTAATATTTCTGGAAGTAAGAAAAATGGTTCATAAGCTGAGATCTGATGGGTATTAATTTTTCATTGTCATCTGTTTCTTTCTTGTTCAAGGCTGATAAGTTCCAGATGTATGTGAACTACTGTAAGAACAAGCCGGACTCCACCCAGCTCATACTGGAGCATGCTGGCAACTACTTTGATGTGAGTACCACCTTTGATCACTGAGATGAGACTGAATGTCAGTCACGTACAGTCACCTCACTGTTCTCCTCTGTTAATGGCAGGAAATTCAACAGAGGCACCGACTGGCCAACTCCATCTCATCCTATCTGATCAAGCCAGTGCAGAGAATCACCAAGTATCAGCTCCTGCTGAAGGTAAGCCACCACAGCAAAAAAAAACAACAAGATGCTTGTATTGAGCATCTCCATGGTTCCTGTTGTCATGGTTTCTGTGCCTGCGTCCTGTTTAGGAGTTGTTGACGTGCTGCGAAGAAGGTAAAGGAGAGATCAAGGACGGCCTGGAGGTGATGCTCAGTGTTCCCAAGAAAGCCAACGATGCCATGCACCTCTCAATGCTGGAAGGTCAGACATTGATTATGTATTTGTACTATTAGCTATAATTTCACAGCAAACCTCTGTGTGTTTATTCTTTAATGTTGATTTTTCATCAAGTCATCCTCTGGCCTTTTTATCCAGGTTTTGATGAAAACATCGAGTCGCAGGGTGAGCTCATTCTCCAGGATTCATTCCAGGTCTGGGATCCAAAGACTCTGATCCGAAAGGGACGAGAGCGCCACCTCTTCCTCTTTGAGATGTCTCTTGTTTTCAGCAAGGAGGTCAAAGACTCAAATGGCCGGAGCAAATACATCTATAAGAGCAAACTCTTTGTAAGTACACGATGATGAAATCAGGAGCATTTTTGTGATTATGGAAACCTCAGAACTTTACACAGTTACAAAAATAAAATCATTTGACAGTCGGCAAAGTAAAGTTTACGTTTTCTCATATTACTCTTCCTTGCAGACATCAGAGTTGGGGGTGACTGAACACGTTGAAGGAGACCCCTGTAAGTTTGCTCTATGGGTGGGACGCACCCCGACCTCTGACAACAAGATTGTACTCAAGGTAAAACACTCCTCCTCCTCCTTGCTTCGCAGACTCCTCCTCCTTTTGGGTTGGACCAATATAGCTTCCTGAAGCAAATCTGATGAGTAATTTGGTCTCAATAAAGTCCAAATACTAACATTGAAAATACGCGAATCTTCCATGTGAGTGTGTGTCAAAGCATAAATATTGGTCTAACCCAGTTTCCTCTCCACATTCAGACCTTTTCTATTCTTCTTCTTATCTCTACTGTCCTCTCTTCTGTCCCGTTTAAATGCATGAGCAGCTTCAGGGTGGCTGAGAAGCTTTCTGTAGTCACTCTTCTGTCTCCTCCTTCCTTCTCGTCTTCCAGCCTGGTTAGATTTCTGCTTTTGTTCCATCTGTTAACAAAACACGGCACACATGTGTATATCTGGGGCTGTGTTTTCTGTGGATGTTTGTATCTCTAATTCTCTATGTGGGCCGACATGCTTCCACCAACGCTGGTGATGCTGATTCAGCCCCTGAACGCCCACAATCGCCCAGCCTGGCTCGCTGCTGCTTTATCAAAGCAGCGACTTAGCTATCCTTCTCTACCACAAAATATATATTTTAATAATGATTTACAGCCACTGTTGAAGTTTTTAATTAATTTTTCTAAATATCGTATCACCCATGTTAAGACTTCTTCCTGCTGAGTAGTGTCACAGATGGATTAAAACTTGTCAGCTGTTGGACCAGCATGAAGCCAGAGTCCTAGCACGTTCAGTACTGAGCATTTCAACATAAATACACACCGACTACCAGACTAACCACTGAGAAGCAGTCATGTGTTATGTGTATTGTAAATTAGGTGTGTCTTGTTACTAACCCCCCCCCCCCCACACACACACACACACACACACACACACACACACACACACACACACACTATCCATTACTATTCACTAGGCATTTTATTGGCCTTCATTATACTGTCAAACCAAAATGTCAGTTTTGTGCACTTCTATCATTTCAAATCATTCTGTCAGCTTGTAAAATGTCCTGTACACCTTCTAAAAGCAAACCAGTGAAATTCCCTTTTTTATATTTTAAATTCAAAGCTAAGTCAGGGATCCAAACATGGAGCCATGGTGAGTACAAACAATCCCACAACACAGCCCTCAACCATTTTTCAAAAGTCTTAAAGTTAGCTTAGTGTAATGGGTAAAAGCAGCATATTTGAGCTTTAGCATCAAGCCGCTGTAACCTTAGCAATATCACATCTTCAGACCTGAAAGGTACAAAATAATCAATAAAGGTGATTCCCAAATCAGGGTAGTAAAGTAAACCTAAACACTGACTGTTCACTGTTCATGTTTGTATGACTAATACATTAAGTAACATCCACTTTAACTCAGATTATTCAGATGGTGGGTGGTGTTGAGGAAGTGGTTCTTCATCTCTGAGAGCTGTTGCAGTGGCTGTACAAAATAAATGCAGGGAAGCCGCTGTGTTAGGCATTTACAGGCAGAGAGAACCTGAGTAAAATGTATATGTGAAATAAAGGCTTTGTAACGTATTAAGAGATCAGATATGTGTGAATCAAGAATTCAAATTGAGGATTTTTTTGACAAGCTTTGCCTTCTTGACAATGATTGACTGCCGATAACAGGCATCCAGCATTGAGAACAAGCAAGACTGGATCAAACACATCAGAGAGGTGATCCAAGAGCGCACCATTCACCTGAGAGGAGCACTTAAAGAACCCATTCATATTCCCAAAACAGCCACCACCAAGCACCACAAGGGACGAAGGTAAACACAGCTCTAAATGGGGATTAATCTATGAACAGGAAGCTTATCTTACTGTTTTTATACAAGAAGGGAAGAAAAATTGCACCTTTTATTGATCGTGTGTGCTCCCATTAGGGATGGAGAGGACCTGGACAGTCAGGGTGAAGGCAGCAGCCAACCAGACACCATCTCTCTGGCATCACGCACCTCTCAGAACACACTGGACAGCGACAAGGTGAGAACACACACACAGAGCTCAGAAATGATGCCCAGACCTTCTGCATTTATGAGCTTTAAAAACAAATGTCATATGGAGCAAAGGTCTCAGTAATGGTCTCGTCTTCCACAGCTCTCCGGCGGCTGTGAGCTGACTGTGGTCATACACGACTTTATGGCCAGCAACAGCAACGAGCTGACGGTGCGGCGGGGTCAGACTGTGGAGGTTCTGGAGCGCTGTCACGACAAACCAGACTGGTGCCTGGTCAGGACCACAGACCGCTCTCCTGCCCAGGAGGGCCTGGTGCCCTGCTCTATGCTCTGCATCGCCCATTCCAGGTCCTCCATGGAGATGGAAGGCATCTTCAATCACAAAGGTACAAAAATGTAACCTAATTTGCTTCACTGACAAAAAGTCACTGATATGATGAAGTGTAGAAAATCCAAGCTTGCATCCATGTTGCCATGGAAACACTCATATTTCTGAAGGCACCATTAATGCTGAATAACTATATACTGTTTTGGAGACAGATGCTGCTATCTAGCTTGTGCTGATGATTATGATGATGATTTCAGAGAAGAACTGTCTTATTAACCATGCACTGCACATATTACACACATTGGCTCTGCAGTAAAGGGTCTGGAACGCAGGCTGGTTAGCAGCTGAAATCCTGGGCTTTTCTAAGCATTTCACTTAGAAAGCTGCAACATTTGGACTCCTCAGTGTCCAGATGTTTTTTGGAACATATTGCTGGCATCATATTCAAAATCAGATGATGTTCTTCCACTAAAATGAATTTTCTCGGCCTTCACATTCTGATTTGCCATCTACAAAAATTAATAATATTTAAAAAATATGCTTTAACTTTACAGATGACTGTATTGTTTCTTGTCTTTTTTGAGTACAGCTGTTGTTTTTGGTCTCATTTCTGGAATTGGCATCACAGGGCTTGTTTTCACTTACAGCTCTGTATTTCACAGACACACTGTCAGTGTGCAGCAATGACTCCATCATGCCAGGTTCCTCTGCTACGCTGCAGCCCGGTCACGGCATCGGCTCCCACACCTCCCCGGGTCCTAAACGACCAGGTGAGATCACCAACCTTTATTTGAAAGGCTTTGAAAAAAAATCTGTTTAAAAAAAAAAAGTACAAAGTATTTTAAATTTCAAACTGAGGAACAAAGTGATGAAGCTGTCAACGGTAGTTGTAGATAAAATCCAGAGTTTTTAACTGTACGCTTCAGTTTCGGTGAATTAACTTTAACCTGTGCTTTGTGCGTGTGTTTTGGTTTCTTAGGTAACACGCTACGGAAGTGGCTGACCAGCCCGGTGCGACGGCTAAGCAGCGGTAAGGCAGATGGCCACGTGAAGAAGCTGGCCCACAAGCACAAGAAGAGCCGTGAGGTGAGGAAGAGCGGCGAGATGACGATAGGCTCTCAGAAAGACTCGGACGACAGTGCTGCTACGCCTCAGGATGAAACTTTGGAGGAGGTGGGTGGATGCAGAACGCTTGACACTCTGTGCCATCCTCAAACCTGTTACAAGAGAGTTAAATGGTGCTTTGTCGTCCTCGTGTTTTGCAGAGGGTTCGTAACGAGGGCCTATCGAGCGGTACGCTGTCCAAGTCCAGTTCTTCGGGAATGCAGAGCTGTGGAGAGGAGGAGGGCGAGGAGGGTGCAGACTCAGTACCTCTGCCTCCACCTATGGCCATCCAGCAGCATAGCTTGCTGCAGCCAGACTCACAGGATGACAAGGTGAGGAGAGTTAGGGCGTTACAGCGGGGGACCGGGGACCAGATGTAATCAGCTTTTCAGCTCACATCATTCTTTAAGATTGTAGGTCAAGAAAGGGCATGAAGAATCGTGTTGTGAGGCTTGCTTTTTAGGATTGTGTTGATCTGGAAATTGCCAGCGTGCTTTGTGTTCTGAACTTCTGGTAGACAAACGAGTCACACAGATTTTGTCTTCAGTATTTATAAGTGTTAGAAAGTGTTAAATTTACTATCCACAAAAATCTACCCCATTCAAAATTGGCTTGTTTTGCTCAAAATGATGAGATGCATATCTGAAATCATCTCTAGCTGCCTGCAGTGTTTTCTTTCCAATAGAAGTGTGTCCTAAAGGTTTTTTAAATACATTTATTTTTGATCTAGTAAGTATTCATTTTAAATCTGCAACCGAATCAAACCCACATTTGGTCGCTTGCCGAGGCCGAGGGTTGGTGTAAGAGGTGGTGTAACATCTGCAGTCATTGGTTTCTGGAAAACACTTTCACTCATTTAAGTTTCTCCCACTTTTTCCCAAATAGGACCATTTCCTGACACGGTTTAAGTGACCCTTAGTTTCAGTTGTGCATAGCATTTTATCTTGGCGTGTTGCATCATATTCTCCCCTCTCTTCTAAAACAGAAAGCAATGCAAAGTCTCACGCAGCACACGTTTCCTCCTCGACTCAAGTGGAGACTCCTCTGACACTAATTTCTGTTTCTCTTTTTTTGTTTTGTTTCCTGGTTGTATTGTTTGCTGTTTTCCATGCTGTAGCATTACCTTGATTTATGTCCTGTCTTTGCTTTGTCTCAGTTTCCATACCTCTCCATCTGAAGTGTCCCGCTCTTCCCCTTCTGTCTCTTCCCTCGGTCACTTCTTCAGTTCTCTATCGTTTTCCCCCTTACTCTTCAGCTCAAAATTGTATTTTCTAAAACCTGAAACATGAAGATAGAAGCTTTTTTCTTTTTCCTTCTTTTTTTGAAATCCTCCTTTCTCTGTCCCTCTGCCTAACTTTTGTATTTTTTGCAAACTCTTAAACATTCCTGGATTTCTCTACTTAAGATTTCCCCGTTTTTCTTCTTCTTCGTCTATGTTTTTTAAGCTTTACATGTTTTGACTTCTGCCTCGTTTCTTTGATCACACCTCTGGAGCAGAGAGGTGTCTGGCGGATGAGTAAGGGCTTTAAAGCAAAATGTACATAAGGAGAGGATGCATGTAGCTCCTAACTCTTTTTTTTGTTAGTCTGTAAGCATAGCGCAAGACTGCAGCTTTTTTCTGCATGTTTGTCAGTTATAGGCTGGGATTGACCATAAAATTAGTGGATCTAAATCTGAAAATAAAGCGGTAAGATCCCCCAGCAGCCCCGCTGGATAATCTAACTAAGAGGCCACAATGAGGTGAAAATTCATAAGCACCCCTTCTTCCTCTCCCCCAACTCCTCACCACCCACTCCGTCCCCCGCCTGCTCGTCTTCATCTCCTTTTACCCTCTGTGCGTTAACCTCATTAACCATGCGAGTAATTGGCATCTCTAAATGCTGGCGAGGCCAGAAGGGCACACAGCATCACCCAGAAAACCTAATTGGGGAATGTCTTGAAGCACAGCACAGCAAGGGTGAGAGTCTCCTGAACTATATATATATATATATATATCTCTATATATGCATACTTACATATTACCTCTTTCATTCTAGCTCTGTTAGCATTCTTTTTTTTATTCCAAAGGCCGGTCATCACCATCTGAGAAAGCAACACAAACATCTTTCACTCACACATCACCATTTTTTTTGACCTTCTGCCCATCACTATTTCAAAGACTTCTATTTTTCTTCTCTTATCTTCATTTCAGTCACCCTACTTTCAGCCTCATGTTTTGTTTTTTTTACCTTTTCATTGGCCGCTTTATGAAGTTCATATACGTTTTGACTTTCTTTAACCTTGAGTTATAAAAACCCCGCCCCCTGTCCTGGGGGTTTCACTAATGGGAGCATATCGTGGATGAATCTCTTCAGATTACAACATTTAACAAACATTTTCACTAAGTCATTGGTCGCATCAACAACTAAAATCCACTTAAATGCCACCACCAAAAGATAATTGAATCTTGTCTTCAAGTTATTCTCAATGAAAACTCCAGCATGGCTTTTAACTGTAAGCTCTTACATCTTACTGTAGGATTACGTTAGAAACAGACTTATTTCTGTTTCAGAAAGGATGGAAATTACTGTTCCTAAAGTGTGATGAGGCTTGATTCAGTTCTGAAAAGTTTAGTGGTTCCTTTTTTCCCTAAAGAGAGTTATTACTTCAAAATTTAGACTGTCGACTTGCATGGCTTTTCTCACGCTTGTTGGTTTTCCTTCCTCTCATCTCTCTGCTTTTTGCCTAGACCTCTTCTCGTCTGTCGGTCCGCCCGTCCAGTTCAGAAACGCCCAGTGCCGCTGAGCTGGTGAGCGCCATCGAGGAGCTAGTCAAAAGCAAGATGGTAGGAAATACCAAATACTCACACCAACCAGGCCCAGTTTGTCAGAAGATACCACAGACTGTATATAAAAGATGGACGTAGCAACCATGCTATTGCCAAATCCTTATTTTGACTGCCATCATGTGAATTTTTGGAGCCTGGAGTGAACATATTAAGACGAGAGCGTGGAGTGCTAAGCTAATGCTAGCAAGCTTAAATTGGCAAGTTGCTGAGTTTCACTCAGTAAAGCTGAAGTATAAACTTCTTGAACAGAGGTTGCATTGTTTGTCCAAAATTTGATTAAAATGTTCAAAAAAAACACCAACATTAAGAAAACAAAAGAAAGGAAACATGGTTTTGAGGTCCAGTTGAGTGACTCTGAGTAAAAGTGGTGAGGACAGGTAGCTAGCAGCTATAGCTATAGCCCACGTTAGCATAGCTGTCACTGAAAGTGTCCACATGCCCTAAACTTTAAAGAAGAACAAAATCTAATTAGGTGAGTTTAAAAACAACAGTCCAGTGTTTACGAAGAGCAAAAGTAGCTTTAGAAACCATTTAGCAATCAAGTAACTATGATGAAAATGAGTCTGCCTCAAGTGGCCATTAGAGGAACTGCAGGTTTTGGCATTAGACTTTTCCTTTGTTTTCCAGCTCCAGAAGTTTCTGCTTGATTCAATCGCATTAACTGTTTGTTAGCTTCATATCAGCTAAATTAAAGATATTTTTCTGCATTTTCTGTTTATTAAGCTTAGTTGTGTCCATTTCAGAGTCATTAGGATTAAGAGACTTTATATAAAGGAAAGAAGGATTTCTTCTTGTGAACAAACTGCTTTTGTTGTGCAGGCTCTGGAGGACAGACCCAGCTCTCTGTCTGTAGAACAAGGAGACAGCAGCTCTCCCTCTTTCAACCCCTCTGACAACTCCCTCCTCTCCTCTTCCTCCCCCATTGAAGAAATGGACGAACGCAGGGCCAGCATCCTCAAAAAAAGACAGTACGTCTACTGCGATCTCACGCAACAGTAGACTAATGTTTAGGGAGCTCTAACGCTGCTTTTATAGCTCTCATTTTAAGTCTGCCATCTGTGTTTCTCCTCTCTTGCTCTAGTTTCATTCTGCTGGAGTTGGTGGAGACGGAGAGAGATTACGTCAGAGACCTCGGCCTGGTGGTGGAGGTAAGTTTAGTGAAACATTTTCTATGTGATGGATATTAAAATGAGTTCTGCGAGCTTTGGCAACTTCCTGTTGTGAATTCTTCGTGTGTTTCCATCACAAGGGCTACATGAGCAGAATGAAGGAGGAGGGTGTCCCCGATGATATGAAGGGAAAAGACAAAATTGTGTTTGGCAACATCCATCAGATCTACGACTGGCACAAAGAGTATGTAGGGGAATGCACACACACACACAGACGTGTGGAGACTGTAGAGTTTTCCCTGTCCAGAATCGGCGCTTCAGTAACTTCTGTTTCTGTGTCGCTCAGTTTCTTCCTCAGGGAGTTGGAGAAGTGTTTGGAGGACCCTGACAGACTGGGACCACTCTTTCTCAAACAGGTTGGTCTGCAGGGAATTTCCAGCTCCTGCCTTCTTTGTAATTGCTTCCACACATCTGATCAAAGTGTAATTGTGTGTGTGCTTTATCTATCCAGGAACGGAGACTAAACATGTACGTAGTGTACTGTCAGAACAAGCCCAAGTCAGAGCACATCGTGTCCGAGTATATCGACACCTACTTTGAGGTTAGACTCTGGTATTTTGGCAGCTTTAGGTTCAAGTGTAACTCATTATGCAGCTGTTAAAGAGACACATTTGATTTTGTAGGACCTGAAGCAGCGGCTGGGACACAGACTGCAGATCACAGACCTGCTCATCAAGCCAGTCCAGAGGATCATGAAGTACCAGCTGCTGCTCAAGGTTAGGCTGTTTCTATGCAGTAGAGGGCGCCAGAGCCCCAGCTGCTGCTTACTTACCCTTTATATTTGCACTGTATCCAAATGCCCCTCGCTGTTACACGTAATGTACAAAGCTATTATTTTACTTGTGTGTGTTTGTGCATTTTAGGATTTCCTGAAACACTCTAAAAAGGCTGGGCTCGAGTCTCCGGATTTGGAAGTGAGATCCTAAAAAAAACCCAAAAAGAAAACACACAACAGAAATTTGAAAAAGAAATTATGCAAAACAGTTTGAGCGATTATACCAATCTTGTTTATTTCTGACTCTTCCAGAAAGCAGTGGAGGTCATGTGCATTGTTCCAAAAAGGTGTAACGATATGATGAATGTCGGACGGCTTCAAGGGTTTGATGTAAGAAGCCATTTTTCTCAGTGATCGGTCAAGCAATACAACATCTTCCTTAAAGCGTGCGTTAACATTTCTCTCTCTTTGCCTCCAGGGGAAGATTGTGGCTCAGGGCCGCCTTTTGCTGCAGGACACATTCATGGTGTCCGACCCCGACGGCGGTCTGCTCGGCCGGATGAAGGAGAGGAGGGTTTTCCTGTTTGAGCAGCTTGTCATCTTCAGTGAGCCCCTGGACAAAAAGAAAGGGTTCTCTCTGCCAGGCTTCCTCTATAAGAACAGCATCAAGGTAATGATTTAAGGAGGGAGGATGTACACTTGTTACTTTCCCCACTTGAAGAATGTCTGTTAATATGCTAACAATGAGGAACATTTCTCCTTGTTGTTTGCAGGTTAACTTGATTTAATTATTCCTAGTTGTGTAATCTTGTTTTAGTGAGCAGTTTTAAAGTCAGAAGAATATCTTTCTCAGAAGAATAAACCATGTTTTCTATAAAAATAGTCCGCAGGCTTAGTTTGGCTCAGCTTCAAAAGCAAAAGACATTTACCTGAAGCAGAGCTTAGTCTGTCAGTCTGTCTGGCTCCTCATCAAGTTCATGTAACAAAAGCTCAGACGGTGCTCTTTTTAAGTTACTGCATTGCACTGATTTTAGCAATGGACTCTCGACACACAGAAGTAGTGCAGTCCCAAGCTGCCTTTGTTAAACATCTCTTATTATGAGTAGTTTAAATCTGTAAGGCAGGTGAGCGTGAGGTGAGAGGACGGCGTGTCCATGCTTTCAATAACAGTGCTGGTTAAGCCTCAAAATGCATCCTGAACTTCGCTGTACTCTGCAAGAGCACTTTTCACATGTGTGAGAGAGAGAGGGGTCGAGATGTTGGGACAAAATACTGTATACCATTCTTGATGGAGCATGTAGTTACATTAATTTAAAAGCCCT
This sequence comes from Perissodus microlepis, assembly GCF_051167445.1. NCBI lineage: Eukaryota > Metazoa > Chordata > Actinopteri > Cichliformes > Cichlidae > Perissodus > Perissodus microlepis. The sequence goes on along the minus strand of NC_140481.1, from coordinate 4,122,251 downwards.
GTGCTCAGTTGGTGTTAACCCTTCATTCAGGGCTGCTTTTAATGACATTTGATTTTATTTCTCAAACATTTCCTTCTGCCTGTAGTGAACCTTAAAGCCTTTGCGTATAACAGAGGAAAGTAAGGAAATTGAGCCCATGGGAAATAAAAAAAAATATACAAATTTAGGAAAGGTTGACATGATTAAATCTCAATATTTCTGTGCCACTGACTCTGTTTGATGTGTTTTCCCTGTTTTCTTTTTTTACACCAGATAAGCTGTTTGGGTTTGGAGGAGAATGTGGAAGGTGATCCCTGTAAGTTCATTCTCACTTCTCGGTCAGCCAACGGCGCCATGGAGTCCATCGTGCTTCACTCCTCCCATCCAGGGGTGCGTGAGGTCTGGACCCTTCAGATCAGCCAAATACTCGAGAGCCAACGCAACTTCCTCAATGGTAGGCTGCTACACACACACACAGACACACACACACAGACGACTTATAGGTGATGTAAAAGAACTGCTGTGTACATGGCCACCCTTGTCTCTTGCACCTTATCACAGCTCTGACCTCACCAATAGAGTATCAGAGGAACCATGTAGGGGCAAGCAGTGCGCCCAGCATCGGAGCTCCAGGTGGGGGCAACAGTGGTTCTAGTGCAGCCCCCGGAGGTGGAGGTGGAAGCTCCCAGAGTTGCTCCATCCCTTCGGGACCCCAGGGTGGCTCTCGTCGGCCGTCCAGGATCCCGCAACCCTCCCGCCTGCCCCAACCCCTACGTCACCACCCCGGGGCCGACCCGGATGGCTCCAATAAGATGTCAGGTATGAAACGTTTGTCTGTCCTTGTGAAATTTGACTTGTTTGACCCAATGAAAGATGTGACTGAAGTCTGAGTTTTACTCGCTTGTGATCCAGGTTTGTCCCCTCGTCCTGTCCCTCCTCCTCTGCTCCCTGTGGGGGGCAGCCCACAGGGCAAGCGCCCTATTCACACCACAGAGGACCAAGCTTATACCCCCAGCCCACGTGCTACCGTTGGGCCTCTGCCCTCCACACCCACTTCTAAACCACGGCCAGGAGCCGTGTCTCCCATGGCCTCCCCCATGGCCACTCCCGCCTTTGGCAAGGACACTCTCCCCCCTCCCCCTCCCAGCCCAGGCCAAAACCAAAAGTCTGGATCTGGATTCTGGAGCTCAATGCCGGGCTCTCCAGGCAGCCGGCCTGGCTCATTTACCTTTCCGGGAGAGGCGGGAGAGACTCCGGTGCGACAAAGCTCAAATCAGAGCCAAATCCACAGACACTCCACGCACAGCAAGGAGGCCGACCGCATGAGTACGTGCTCATCGGCCAGCGAGCAGTCCATCCAGTCCACCCAGAGTAACGGGGTAAGACCACTACCTGCTGCCCAGTGCTGATCCGACTAACCCAGAGGCAGAGGGGGGCCGGTCTGTCCTGTCTGCCTTGTTGTCTCCTGTCCTGCTGCCAGCGCTACTAATCTGTCCCTTACTACGCATCTCTGACAACCTCCACTGCTCTTCAGCATCATCCTCTGTAGCTTTAGACAGTTTCTGGGGACAATCTCTAGACAAGGCTTCAACTGTCAACATGTTTTCAAGCTCAAAATCTTTCTAGCGGACCTCGCTCACCTCTTCACTGATTATCTTTTAAGGCTGTCTCTAGATTCTTAACTCTAACAAAGCTTATACTAACACTTGACTTCTTCTGGGCCGTCTTCATGGTGTGTTACTTAAATGTACTTTTTCTGCAACTAACTTCTGACGTTTGCGGTTCACCTGCAAACGTACTCAGAGATCCTTTCATTCAGCCTAACGTTTCTCCTCTCGTCTTTGTGTCCAGCTGCAGAGCAAAGACGAGTGAAATGGAAAACTTCATCTTATTCCTGCCTTTCTTCATCCAGTTAGCCTTTTCCGAGAAGAAATTAATAAATCCCTGTTTTGTCTTTCTTCCACTCGAATGTCTTTTTACAAAGCCTCCACTTCTTTTTCTCTTTATCTCAAAAGTGGCACTCGCTAGAGATGTCACCCCACATGTTTAGATTTGAAAAAGTTACCGTGTTTAATGCATAATCGCTGCATGTCCATCTGAGTTTGCCCTTACCGTTTTCCATCCCTGTGGTGCAGAGTGAAAGTAGCAGCAGCAGTAGCGTATCCACCATGTTGGTGACCCAGGACTACACAGCTGTGAAGGAGGATGAGATCAGCGTCATTCAGGGCGAGGTGGTCCAGATCTTGGCCAGCAACCAGCAAAACATGTTTCTGGTGTTCAGAGCATCCACCGAGCAGGGCCCCGCCGCCGAGGGCTGGATCCCCGGATTTGTGCTGGGACACACGTCGACCATTGTCCCCGACTGTCCCGAGGGATCCATCAAGTAAGAGCAAGATGATTGGGGGGGGGGATTATTTTCAAATTCATAATATGTGCACTTGAGATTCTCATCTGCCGTTTTTATCAAGACACTGAGCTCACTGCCGTCATTTTCGTTCTCCTAGCAGGAAGTCTTCATCCTGGCACACGTCCCTGCGTATTCGCAAGAAGTCTGAGAAAAAGGAGAAGGAGGCAAAGAAGGAGACAAAGCTGGAAAATGGTTACAGGAAGTCCAGAGATGGCCTGGCCAATAAAGTTTCTGTAAAGGTGAGTTTCATTTCACTTCAAAACTCTACAGCGATGCCTCAAAGTTACAGTCTGTTGACATTTGTTTATCTTTCTTTCCAGCTTCTAAACCCAAACTACATCTATGATGGTGAGTTTGAGCTCCAGACCCGATCCCTCAACATTGTTCCAGGTTTCTCTTTGTCACTGCAGCACACTGCAGGAGCTTGTCTGTATCAGATGCATTCTCACTGCACTGCAAATATCAGTTGGCTTTAGGCTAGGTGTGGGGTAGAGGGTGCTGCTGGAGGCGGGACATGTGATGCTCACTTGCTCCCTGCAAATTTTCCATAACCTGCATTCTCATTGGCTCAATGTGGCATTACACAGATTTGGAGCCTGTCTGTCAAACAATGACAACAACAAATCTCTTTCCTTTCAGTTCCCCCAGAGTTCCTTGTACCTCTGAGTGATGTGACATGTGACAACGGAGAGAGCGTCACCCTAAGGTGTAAGGTTTGTGGGCGACCCCGGGCTACAGTCAGCTGGAAAGGGCCCAACCAGAGCATCCTCACTAACAACGGACACTTCAGCATCGCCTACAGGTAAATAGCCGAGCACGGTTTACTCCGCGGCTGTAAAAGGCTGATTGAGTATCACCACACCAGGTGGCAGGCATCAGCTTTGTTGAACACAATAACTCGAGAGTGAACCTGCCGCCCCACTAAGCTACACTCACCCTGTTATGATGGAATAGATGAATAATGGAGTGTGTGTTTGTTTCAGCGATACGGGTGAAGCGACTCTGCGGATAATCGGCGTAGCCTCTGAGGACGATGGCGTTTACACGTGTGTTGCCACCAACGAGCTGGGCAGTGTGACATCATCAGCTAGCCTCAGAGTGTTGGGTGAGCATAGAGACAGACGTGAAACGTATGCGATGACTGTCACTGCAGATTTTATTGAACCACCCTCCTGCTTTCATGTGTCTCAGCCGTGTCCACTGACGGGGTCCGAGTGAGCTGGAAGGATAACTTTGAGTCTCACTACACTGAGGTGGTTGAACTGGGAAGGTAACAGACACGCTGTGAGAATTCAGAATATAAAAGCTACGGCAACAAAAAACTATAAAGTAAACGGACCGACTGTGTCGTCTTCTCGTCAGGGGTCGTTTCTCTGTCGTCAAGCGCTGCGACCACCGGGGCACCAAACGCACGGTGGCTGTGAAACACGTCAACAAGAAGCTGATGAGGAGAGACAGAGTGACCCAGGAGCTCAATCTGCTCCAGAGACTCCAGCACCCGCACATAGTCACCCTGATTGACACCTACGAAACTCCCAGCAGCTACGCGTTAGTCCTGGAGATGTGAGTAAACAGCAAAGGCGTACAGACGGAGTTAAACCCTACATACACATACACACAGCTCTGTCACGCCATACCTCCGACCTGATGTTTTGCTTTGGGTTTCAGGGCCGACCAAGGCCGTCTGCTGGACTACATCGTGAGCTGGGGGAATCTGACTGAGGAGAAGGTGGCCTGCTACTTGAGGAACGTTTTAGAAGCTTTACACTACTTACACAACTGCAGAATAGCACACTTGGACATAAAAGTGAGTCCTCACTTTTTCATTTTCCTCCAAACATTGAAGCCATAAAAAGGTTGACTGACATGTGGATGCAGTGCGGTCATGTACAAACCATGATGATGAATGAATGAGAATCCATGAGGCTAATCTTTGCTCTCGTTACAGCCTGAGAACCTGCTGGTGTCCCACACCGCCAGCGGTCAGCCAATAGTCAAGCTCACAGACTTCGGTGATGCCGTGCAGCTCAACAGCGCCCACTATGTTCACCCTCTGCTGGGCAGCCCTGAGTTCGCCTCCCCAGAGCTGGTCCTCGGAGAGCCCGTGTCGCTGACCTCTGACCTGTGGAGTCTGGGCGTGGTCACCTACGTGCTGCTGAGCGGCGCCTCCCCCTTTCTCGACGAGAGCGCAGAGGAGACCTGCCTGAACATCTGCAGGCTGGACTTCAGCTTCCCCAGGGATTACTTCCAGGGCGTCAGCCAGGCGGCCCGGGACTTCGTCTGCCTGCTTCTGAAGACCGACCCGGGCAGAAGGCCCCCGGCCGGCCTCTGCCTCCAGGAGCCGTGGCTGCAGGCTGGCCAAGGCGACGGCCGGGCAGAGGGATGCTTGGACACCTCCCGCCTCATTTCTTTCATTGACAGGAGAAAACATCAGACCGATGCCCGGCCCATCGGAGGAGTCAGGAGCTTCATTCACGGTCGCCTTCAGCCTCGGGTTTGAGCAGCTCTCAGCCTCAGCGCTCCGACCACAGCAGGAGACGCTGCTCAGTTTGGGGTCCAGCACTGAGGTTGAAGAGACTCTTTATGGTCTCGATGTAAAAAGAAGGAGAAAAAAATGAAAGCTGATCTCATCCTCTTTCACAGATTTTTCACTAAATAAAATCCTGTTATCCTTTTAGGTTGTTTATTTGAGACCTGCTGAGGTCTTCAGCCAATCAGAGCCCAAGAGAACGGAGTTCTCACCAATCATAAATGAATGGATGCCCTCGTCTACTGCTGCTTGCTGGTTTCGTCTTTTTGTAGTTAAGTGAACAAAAACAGTTTTAAAAAAACTATTATGAAGTAAGTTATTTTCCTCTGTGCGAGTTGAAGCTGATCAGAAGAGCCAATCGATCGAGCCTCAACGCCACCACACGGGCGCAGCTCCTTCAGGAAAAACCAATACCAACGGAGCTCGCCACAGAGAGCAAATCGCCCTCCAGGAACAGACGGTGTGTTTTTGTCTTTTACCCTTAAACAGTAACTGGGATACTTTTGAGAAGCAACCCTTTCTTATAGAAACAGTGTATAGAAAGGCACAGTAGTGTCTCTGCGATTCCAAGGAGGAAAAAAACAAACACATCATTGTAGAAAACGCTCATAAGTTGAAGATTCGTGTGCTACTCTGGACTCTGCAGACACGCGGAAACCGCGACAGAGCTCATCAGCTGAGACATTTATACATCAGAGCTTCTCAATGGCTGCGCTTATATTAACGTACCCTAATCTAATCTAAGAATACCATGATGACCATGTCGTGAGTAACAAATGCTGCATTGTCCAACCCGAGAAGAAACAATAGACGTTCGTCTTTTTTTTTTCTTTTTTCTTTTTTCTTTTCCTGTGTTGCGCAGATATGACATGTTTAAGCCTTACCTTGTATAGAGACTTCGGCCTTCTTCCCCCTCACGTTCGCAGTGGACTCGAGACTGTTGGAGCCCTCGGTGGCAGCGCTGAATGTGGAGGCGGCGGAAGATGAATTTACTGTAAATGCACTCATTGTATGTTATGTTTGATTATCATGTGCAATGTTGCGGCTTTAACATTTTATGCAACTATTTATGAAAACATCTGTTGTATCTGTAATAAATCTAGAGAAAAGCATGTACTTGGTACTGCAAGCACTGCTGGTAGTTTGTGTTCATTCGATCGCCGAGTGTTAACGACCGCTCCGGGGCCAGGCCGCGTCAGAGGTCACAACCTACAATCATCACGTTTTGATCAAAACTAATTTAACACTTTTTTTTTGTACTGTATGCCTCTGTAGTATTGGTACACCAAAGTTGCTCTAGCTTTATAGTACTTAATAAAGAAATGGTTTTATTGTGATTACGTTTCACTTGCGTTAGGCCATCCATGATCATGTTAAAAGATTGTTTACACGAGTAAATGTCAGAGGAACGCTTTTAGTTTACTCTCTTTATACCTTTATTAAAAAGGTGGGAGATTAAAGGACTGAAATGTACTCTTGGATGGGAGCTGAATGCAAGATTTTACTTACAAAGTGTTGTTTTCACTTTATGTACAGATACATGTTGCCAAAATATTTCTTCCATTTAAAAAAAACAAAAAAACAACAACAAAAAACACCTTTAATCAGTAACTAACCAGTAACCACACAAGATTACTATGGTAACAATAGCACAGATAAGTCCAGTAAGGGGTTATGATTAAATCAGCCCCCTCTTAACCTTTTTTAATTTATTTCAAAAGGTGTACACACAGGCCATTTAAAAACAAGAAAACTGGACTGGATACCTCAGTTTGGTTGTTTTTTTTTTTTTTGTTGATTTTTCTGTTTTTGTCACTTTGTTGTGTTTTTGTTTTCCCGTTTTTGTTTCATAAATAGTTTTTTTTATTATTATTATTTTTGCATGTATATTTCTTTGTACAAATCATACATATTCTCTCCTGTAAATAGTGTCATTTTGCCATCACTTATTTGAAAATTAAACTTCATGAACACACAGGCCCCGTCTGACATTTACGTTCTTTTGTTTGTTTTTTATTGTTTGTGTGTTTAGTTATTTATTTTCTTGTGGGGGGAGTGGGGCGGAGGGTCTTTAAACGCTGAAATAAACATTAAAGCAAGTTTTGTTTAGATCGGGTTGCAACATTTTCAAGACTTTGTTCATTTTTCCATCATCTGATCACCACTTTCTTTCTCTTTTTTTTCTCTGTACAGGTCAGATGGTTTGATTTTGTACAATTCCGTGTTCGAGTTTAGTGACGTAGGCTGACGTCATCATTTACAGGACTGGTAACAAACTGACGCTCACACTTGCCTAAAATACCTACAAATACTTAACACTTTCAAAACTCTTCATTGTGACTTTTTCTTTTCTTGATTTGTTCTGCATTGGAAAATCAGACCGTTTGAGCTCCCTATGAAAGATAAACAGAACTTTCAGGATTTAAAAGCCAGTGCACATGTGCTATAAAGTGGCATTAATCCTAGTGACCAGCAGGGGGAGACTGATGCATTTGCAAAGAAAATTAAAAGGGGATGCAATTAAAAATGCACATGATACAATTATGGTCTCAGTCCATGGTTTCATATTTTAACTGTTCCTACATGGTGTTATTATGAAATGCCTATGCTTAAACCCAAAGTTTCCTCCACAGGGCGTCTGGGCTTAGCTTTAGCGAGAGGGTGAGGAGCTCAGTGTAGAGCTGTTACTCCTCCACATCGATGGGAGGCAGTTGAAGTGTTTCAGGCATCCCAGACCAGGAGAAAGAAGATGTCCCTCAGCTGGCTTGGGAATGCCTCACGCTTCATTCACAGCAGGGCAGTCATGTTCGTTTGTGCATGTATTTGCCTGCAGAAGACAGGTTTTCAACCAGTGCAATCCTCAGAAATCCCTGCTGCACGCTGCTCGACGTGGAACACGCTGTGTGTCACTCACATGCTGAGTTGTTGACGAGTGAGGTGAAACAGAGTTCACCAGCAATGGGAGAAAAGCAAGAACAAATTAAAATAAATATTAAAAACTACAGCATGAAAGGTAAAGACAGTGGTTTCAGTGAACATTCTTTACTTTTTTAAGCATATTTTGCACTTCAGCTCGTTGTCTGTTAAACTGTACGTACTTCATCAATATTTTATAAATAAATATATATGAATAATATATATTAGATGAAAAACACGGGGAAAGCAAAGGTATATCAGGCCACAAGATGAAGAAACCAACGGGCAATGTCACAGTTGGCTGAATCCATCTTTTATATATGGTCTATGGTACAGACACTATCTGCACACTGCATATCTGGTGTTTCTTCACCATAACACTCATAATTTGTCAGCTGTTATGTCTCCTAATACTTGAATAACAATTTTAAAGATTCCCACAACTTTTAGTGCTGTGGAGCCACTGGTTGTTGCTTCCAGGTGGGGAGATGTATCTGTACTGAACGGCATGTTATGGTAAGTAAACTGAATGAAGAAAACTCCACAGGATTCTTTTAATATTGTCCGATACGCCGATATGCGTAATCAGTCGATTACATCATTTTACATCAACATTTTATATTGTGTGTGTGTGTTTAGTTAGATTAGCAGCCATTTAGCGTCTGAGTTACCACGAAACATTTACAAAGATCAGTATCGGCCTGGCTGTGATCTCTGCCACAGGTAGTAAAGCAAGCTAAGCTTGTTTGACTATCCGCTACAAAGTAGTGAAGTTTCTTTAAAGAACAACTGAAAAATGTTACCCTTTAACAGCTATGGAAGCGGCCTTTGCAGGGTTCTAGTCAAATATCTGGTCTGTACCGCCCCCAAGTGGCTCTTCTCTTATATTGACGAGCGGCTGCTTTACAAACCTCACAGATATTGACGACTTAAAAGTTGTTTTGGGTGGGAAACAGATATTCTGTATACACATATCTACATTTCACCTTATGAACAGAGCGATAGGTCAAATATCCTATAACATTTGTCCAAATTCATTCATTTAAACCATCCAGAATGTCCAAAAAGCTTCTGTAGAAAATGCCTTCTAAACATAATTTTTTAGGTATAGCAGAGCCGTTATTAATCTTTTTTTAAAATATTTTATTGTATTTATTTATTTAATCTTTTTGTCAAATGTGGCAAACATCTGTATTATACGTGAAAGATTCCTGGTTTGGTACTGTGAGGATACACAAAAAACACCCTCAGAGGGTCATTAGCTAGTTCACAAGCCCTGATAGTTGGGAAGTCTGTCTCATGAAGAGCATCCGGTGTAAAATCTGTGCCAAATCAGACATTTGGATCATTTTGTTGTGGTGACCTCTTGGGAAATAAGGGAGCAGCTGAATGTAGCTCTGGTTAATTAGTATATAATGAAACCTGTTACTGCAGGGTTAAAGCAAGAAGCATTTATAATTTTCTAATCCTGGGTTAGTGAATATTTTTTGCTGCTGTAATACTGTGAAATTATTATTTCTTCTCCAGATGTGCACAAATGTGGGTTTAAAAACCCGATACGGTGTTTCCGTTTCGTGCTCACAGTTTCCACTCTTTATAAGACATTAAAGACCAGTTAGAAACACTTATGTGTGAACAGATCTTTGCACCATCTGGTGCCTTATTTGAACTTGTATGACTCAAAGTCAGCAGGTTTCTGACACTGGGGGCGTTCACGTGCAGTGGGATGTTCCAGTACTTTTTAACTGAAATAAAACTGACCTCAGCATGGGCACACCTTTCCACATGCCTTGAACTGGCTTTGACAGCTTTTGCACAGGACAGGCAAGATTAAAGATTAAAGTGTGCAAACAGGAATATAACATGTTACACAAGCAAGATCAAATTGCATCGATTTACTTTACTCGTGCTTTTGTCTGTAGGTAAGTCAAACTAATAAAAGAAATTATTTGATTCAGGTAAACAAAAGTAATTCCAGTGACATACAACATGTTGCTCCAATGATGCAGTGGTGCAGGTTGAGGTGTTATCCTTTTCTGCTTCAGTAACATTTGATAACACTGATAATAGCAACTTGTGAGGTGATAGATGCACCACTGTGTTGCCCAGCTATTTGTATACATTGACTTACACATTTATTTAACCTAACTACATGTGAGGTTAGTTAGTGTTCTACCCTGTCCTAGTTTAGTGGTAATTGGCCTCAAAAAAAGCACTGGACTGGCTTTTTGCACTGCAAGCTGCATCCACACACCTAGATGGGCAGATCGGGGGGTAGTGAGGGTTCACTGTCTTACCTGAAGACCTTATGAGTGTTGGACAATGTGCTCTAAATCTCGAGCCACCATAAAAAACTGAATATTTGGGGACCTTAGTGGAGAGCCAGGTAACCAGTGAAGTGGTCCATCTGGGAGATGTGACTAAAAACAAAAAGTATCATTTGTACTACACTCCGCACAAATTATTAGTTCAATTGAAATCAGTTGTAATTATATAGCGCTAACTAACAACAACAGTCACCTCAAGGATCTTTATATTGTGAGGTGAAGACCCTACAGCAACACAGAAAACAACCCAACAATCAGATAACTCTGTATGAGTGAGTGGGAAGGAAAAACTCCCTTTTAACAGGAAGAAATCTCCAGTAGAACCAGGCTCAGGTAGGGGAAGCCATCTGCTGTGATTGGTTGGGGGTCTAAGGCTCATCTATTTTTACTCAAATGGCTAGTGGGTTTTATCAAAAGAAGTAAATAAAAGAATAAAATAAATAAAAGCAATTTCCTTTTAATGTTACTTTATCTTCTGCACAAGAAGGGAAATGCAGAGGTAATGCAAAGTATGCAAGACCTGGATTGAAAACCAGTAGGGAACAGGTCTGATGAATCCAAATTTGAAAGTTCTGGTGCAACAAAAATTTGCAGTATCTACAGTCACCTGTCAAACATGGTGGAGGCTCCATCACGGTTTGTGCTAGAAACCGGCAAAAGGTGTCAGGTGTTTTTTCCCCCCAGAAATCTCTGCAGCTGTTTCCCATTTCCTGGAAAAAAATAAAGAAATAAGGGGTGGCACAATACTCAAAAGTAACTGTTTTTTGGATGTAATGGACAATCCTAGAAGCTAACTAGCTATCTCTGTAGCCTTTAAATTACATTATTTATTACAGTTAAATATATTTGCTTCAAATTTCAAATGAAAGATTAATTGATGATAAAAAGGCAAAATTAGAAAGACAGCTTCCTGTACCTTATTAGACTGGAATACTCTAAGGAGTATCTGATTTACTAATCCTGAAAATCTTCCATGAAGGATGAAAATGTCCAAAATTGGAATCTGGTTATAAGAATAAAAGCAGTTAGGAAGACCTTTTGTAAATGTTCCAGCATACGAGTGAGAGTACATAGCGTATCTAATCCAAACTTCAAGCAGCAGAGAACAACAGAGCAGGAGTCAGGCATGTTTGGTTTATAGCAATGTTGTCTTTTATTCTAATTTCCAATAAACAGAGAATATATCAGTCCCTTATTTGTACAAAAAATACCTGAAAAGGATACAATGTAGATCCAGGAGCCGCACAGACAGAATGAAGCAAAGCACAGTGGAGGAGTGTATGTGAGAAAAAATGATTACAGGTCATTTGATCCTTTGTTTTTGTTTTTTCCTCCCTGGAATTTTATATTTGACCTCAACTTATGATGACTTTGACCCAGCAATAAAAACACTGAGTTAGCTTCACTTGCACCTATAGTGTAAGTCACCGAAGTTCAGTGGGACTGACATGTGACGTCCACATTAGCATTTAGTTCCAGTAAGGCTGCATTTCACAGTCACAGCTAATTTGAAACGCAGTGTGAGAGTGGACGGACGGCAACTAGGGAGCTGTGACCGTTTCAGAAAGAGGCACGTGCTGCGAGAGAATACAAAAAAATGTTACGCACCTTTAAGAAAAATAATCAGACAACATAGACATTATAATGAGATGCACAATCCTCTGGAGCTACAGCTTATAATTGCACTACTTGTGATGAAAAGCTTAAGAATTAGCGTGTGCGCTCTCCATCAAAAAACAATGCTGTGTGTGTGTGTGTGTGGGCTTAATATCCAAACATGGAGTATAAATGACAGATTGGGAATACTGAAAGAGTTGAAACCTGGCAGAGATGAAGACTCCGACAGCCTGTCAGCTTATAAACACAACTGAAGTTCAGAAATTTGACACGTGCCAAAAATCCAGTTTGATTTCTTAAAATAAAAAATAAAAAAATGTTTAATTTAATTAATACTGTATATGCTGTGGTATACGTCATTTTGTGGCAAACCAAAGACAATACACAATAAAGTCATACACACAATCATATAATAAAAAAAGGAAAAAACAAATCATTCTTCATTTTACATGGAGTTATGAGCAAAAGCATAACAGCCCATACATAGTGATCTGTGACCTAGGTACAGTGTTAGATCTACATCTTCTCCATAGCTTCACATACTTTGAAAACAAGACTTTATACTGGTATATATTCATATGATTGGACTTCTGTGAACGATTGCATTGTAGCACAGTGACTTAAAAAAAAATGGAGGGAGGACGGTGATTTTGTCCCTGCTGACCCATAGTGACGTGGCTTTCATCCTCTGTCAGACAGGGAAGAACCTAAACTGATGACTGGGAATGCTGGGAAACTTCCAGTCAAACTCCCGTCTCCTCTAAATCTGCAGCTTACCCCCCGTGACTTTACCAGACTGTCTTCTTACTGACTCTAAAAGGGCAAGCGCGTTAGCCAGCAGACTTCCTGAAGAGTGAATATAACAGTCTGGTCATCCGCACACCAACACACACATTTACCACAGGGTCATATAGCTTACAGGCTGGACACAGGTGGGAGAGGGGGGCGGGGGATTCAAGCATTATCCAATCCCTGGAGAGAGTCTGACCTGACTGACCAGAAAGGCCTGATTGGTGGAGTGCAGAGCTGGTGAGTCGTTTAAGTCACGCGATTAGTTGGCTGGTGGCGGCAGTGGATTGTGTGTGTGTCTGTGTGTGTATCAGTGTCGGTGCTTAGAGTCTGCCGACCTCATTCTAACCCTGTGAATCTGGGGTAGGATGGATGGAAACTGCAGGTGAGGGCGGGACGGGTGCTGCACAAAAGCAGGTGTTATGTCACACGGGTTCAGTTGGTCATGTGACAGTAGGAATGACAAAAGGATTCCTCGTCTCCTTTCTTGGGCATCTTTTTCCTGTTACTATAAATAAGGTCAAAAATAAACTAACTCGTGATCTGTTTAAGCTACTTCGAGAGGAATTTCTATGTGAATCTAATTCTTTGGAACTGATCTCTATGCTGACTATTACAGATTCATTTTTAGAGACCTGGCAACAGCATCAACAATTGGCATTTTCTCCTACATGTCATGAATTGGTTGATGACAGCTCATTTTTTTTCAGTAGACCAACTAGGTAGAGGGGGAAAAAGGCTTATGATACCGACTGATTCACAAACTGATGCCACTTTAATGAGTTTTGAACCATGAATGCTAAGACTGGGCATAAGGTTAAGGTTCTGTGTTTAGCATTTAGCCACCTATTAGCAAACTCGTTCTCTGTAACATACATGTGGTATGTTCTAGTATAAAGCTAGCGTTCAACCAAAAATTCAAGGAAACCGAAACAGTAAAATGGTAACACATTTTGGACACATTCACGTGACAAATGTTTTCCATGAGATCTACTATCACAGCAGCTAGACTTACAGACTAACCAGCGCTAATATCCAATTTAGTCAATTTAGAAGATTTTGGTCAAATTTTGGTGTACTGAGATTTCTCACATGGCATCATATTAGAAACGATACAACCACTGGTTGTCAGGGAAACGTATTTACGGACTGGTTGGTAGTACTTCCAGGAGGTTGGTGGCTCTCGCTGGGTGAAGTCTCACCAGTCTGTAGGCTTGTGTGATTGGGACCTTGTTCACTTTATCCTACATTGTCACATGTCCAAAATGGCCGACAAGTTAATGTCACATGGTTAGGGGTCACGTGTCTACAAAAAATAAAGAATGAAAAAAAATCTCAAGAACCAAAGGTGACAGCTAGTACAACAATCTGAAACTGGAGGTTCAGTTCACTAAACCTGTTATTTGAGAAGCTTGAATAATTGAATACTTTTACTTTTTCAAAATGAAAGAACAAAAACAAATACTTGCTGGCCCTTAATTTACTCAAACAATGACCTGGTACTGCTAAACTAAGTGAAACCCCTCTGTTAGCTTCCTATGTCTCTGTAGTGGTGGATTTGTTGTTTGATGGATTGGTTGTGAAATCAAGAAAGAAGCCATTTCTGCTTGATTGTAATTTAGCGACCCTGTTGATGTTTAGCAATGGTGCTCACTTCATGCAGCTAATGGAAATATCTAAATATAGAGTTAACTGACATTTTATCCAGATCTGAGATTGCATCACCAGTACATGTTTTCAAAGTTTTGTTCCAATGGACTTTTACTTTACAGGAATCTTTTAGACCTTTTGGAAAATATATTTTTTGCTTTCCTGTTAGAAAAGAAGGCAGAGATGAGAAGCTAGCTAGTTATGTGTGATGCTAGCTAGCAGTCTACAGCCAGCTAGCCAAGCTCAGTAAAAACAAAAGATAACTTTCACAAACTGTTGTTTCCAGGATGATAAAACATGTTGATTACTGAGCTTTAGAGGTGGCTTTAGGCAGATTTTCTAACCGCACAGAGTCAAGACTGCTAGTCACGCTAGCATTAGCCTCATATTTAACGTACAGATCCTGTGAGTGTGTTACATTTCTTGACAAGAAAGCAAAAAAGGACTGTTTCCCAAATCTCCCACCATTTCTCCCCACTCATGATGTTCTTCCACCACCCCTGAAAAAAAAAATCCCAAACGTGTTACTCTATGTGCATTACTTTTTAAAACATAGCTTCAATTTTATACACAAGTAGGGATGGGTATCGAAAACCGGTTCTTGTTGAGAACCGGTTCCCACTGTTTCAATTCCTTGGAATTGTTTGCCATTTTTGCAAACGATTCCCTTATCGATTCCAGTCGCCCCGAATGACGTCACCACGTTGCGGAGCGTCATTTACCTGGCAGGAAACACGACGCCTAAGCGGCTTAAACGCTCAAAAGTTTGGTTATACTTTACGAGAACGGATGACAACAGGGCAACTTGCAATACTTGCAAAGTAGATATTTCGTTTAAGGGAGGAAACACTACGAATATGCAAAAGCATTTGCTCACAAAACACGCTATAACCTTAAATGGATGTCGTGATTTTAATTCTGCTCCGGACTCGTGAATCTCAACCCAGCAGCAGCGGTAACGTTTGCACGTCCTCTCCCGTTAATGCGGCAGGTAAATAATCAACTAACAGTGCATATTATGTTAGCGCGATCTGCCTTATTACAAAACCTGCCATTACTGTGCATTTAGGCGACCATGATGAGAGAGACAGACAGAGTCTGGCTGGCGCTCGCTGGCAGTTGTCGCTGCAGTCTACCGGTAGCGTCTCCTTTCAGGCCAGGATAGACGAATGTCACCGAGCAGTGACTGAGTTTGTGGTAAAAGGCTTGCACCCATTTGCCACAGCAGATGCCCCCGATTTTCGGTAAGTGAATGTGTTTAATTGTAGGCAGGGACATTACTGGATATTCTTGTGTAATTGCTACAGAATAATTTATGTTATACTTTGTTATTGCTACAGAAGAATATTTATTTTATTGTTTTACATTTACAATTTTTTCCCCGGGGACCCTGTGACACCCCATTGAAGAGCCATAGGCTGGATCTCTTAAGATCTCACTGTTGGGTTTGTAAGGCCATGTTACTGCTAAATTTCTATCTTGTTCAAAGAGAAGATATAAAACAAAGTTCTAAGCTAATCGACCTTAGTGTTCTCCTTTTTTTTAAAAAAGAATCGATAAGAGAATCGATAAAGAATTGAATCGTTAAACAGAATCGAAAATGGAATCGGAATCGTGAAAATCTTATCAATACCCATCCCTATACACAAGGCTCACAATTTTCACTTAAGGCGAGTGAGGCTCATTTGACTGCTTGTTGACACACAGACAACTGAGTTCACGTTTCAAGTAATTTGTTCAAATTTCATATTTAAAATGTTTTTAATAAAAGTTTCGAGAGTGCTTTTGTTGCTTTCAACGAGGGAACAGTGGTCAGAATCCGAACACGACAGCTCCAACCCATCGACAACAAATCAGGCTGATTTTTTAAAAATGTGCAAGCAGAGAGCTCAGAAATTATTTAGTAAAAGGAAAACATTCAAAGACAAATTCACCAACAGATAAAATAACCATTTTGATTGGAAAAAAACAGACCGAAATGGTAGAAAGCTTGGGCTCGACACACTTTTAAGTGAGTCTATTTGAAAATCTTCCTCTTCTTCCTTAAAGTCTTGAGACACCTACAGCTGGTTCAAGAGCACATTCATGTTTTTTAATTGTTGTGGTCTTGTTGGTACGACACACACGGCTGGGGAGGTTAGTTAGATGTTCTTAAACCTTACTGGAAAGCACTGCATGATGTGACTGTGCTCCCACACCACCGTAATCCAGCCAGAGCTGATGGAAATTCACATGCGTGCTTTTCAGAAGGGGAGTGAAGGAGGAAGAGGAGGCAGCTTCTCTTAGCTAAAGAGCTGTCGTCTGTCCGCTCGGGAGTGCAAAACAAGTTCTTCATTGAATCAACAGTAATAAAACAGCATTAAAATGACATCAAGTAATCAACTCTACAAGAGAGGCTTGTACAGCCTTCCTGATAAACATTCCTCTGTCCTTTCAGAAAACCCTCGCCCCTGCTCTGCTCGTCTTGCCTTTCAGCGACTTCTCGTTTCTCTCCCGACTTTTTTCTGAGCTCGTGTGGAGGCGGGATTGGGGTTGCATCAGGGGTCTGTGGGTCGGGACACGGCAGCGATGCCACGTCATGCCCCGCTAAGGTGTTTCCGGGGGGTGGAGGGCAGGGTGTCAGCTTATCCAGACTGGACTGCACAGGTTGAGAAAACTCCTGGATCAAGTTTGAAGGGACCCAGGGAGGTTCCCGTCCATCCCTGATGATCATTGAGGAAGTCAGAAGGTGGCGCTCCCCGCCCACCTCGGTATCGAGGACAGGGCGGGCACCACAGCTTATCAGGCCTGGAGGATGGGGAAGGTGGGTGGATGGGGCTGAAAGGTTTGGGACTCTAAATGAAGGGATCCATCCAAGAGACCCACTGGAAACATACTGTAGCCATCTTGTGGTTTCACATCACGCTGGTCTTTTTCTGGGGTCTGAACACCAATAACAAAACAACCGCAGGAGTCCACAGTCTTTGACACTTGGCCTGTCCCAACAGCTCTCATTCAAACAACCAAGCAGCAGTAAGGTGGAGACGAACGTTACCCACTGGGGGACATCGACTTCCAGTCCCGGCTCCTGCTGAGTTGTTCACATCCGCAAAACAGGACGTAACTTTTCTCCATCTCCTCAACCCCCACTGCGTTGGTAAGGGAAGGGGTAAAGGGGACAGAAGGGGAGGGAGGGGGATCTCAGGGAGAGAGGTGTGCAAAGAAAGGTTTGGGGGGAGGAGTGTCACAAGGCCACAGCGGTGCATGGATGTTTGAGCTTGCAGGGCAGCACTCCTCTGTTAAGCTGGTAAAACTCCACCAGGTGAATCAGATCGGTGAACTTGGTGGTGCCGTCGTCGAGGCTGAAGAATACCTGACCGTCCTCCTCACACTTTAGAGCAGAATCAGACGGAGGAGAGGAGATAGTTTAGACACCACATGACAGAGACTGATCTTTATGAGGTAACGATAAAACATGGAACATCTGACAGGAGTGCAAACAGATGATAACATCCAGGTCTACATCGCCAGGCCACTGTACTGCATTTATAAGATAAGCAAATGATTTAATATCAAACACACTAATGAAGCCAGTTAGGTTTGGGGTTAGGTTTAGGACATTATCCCTTCTCAGACCTGGAGATGACATTAATATTTTCAGTACAGTCTGTGGAGTGATCCGACTGGCTACTTTTTGCATTTCTTTGACGATATAAACTACAAACCAACACATTTTATACTCCTACAGATTAGTTTGTCTATCAGTCACTTTGATCCACACTAGAATATCAGGGATGGATGAACATGAATGATTTTTATCAACTGGGCATTTTTAACATTTACACTTTTGACTGAACGGACAGAAACTCCATTGGAGGAGAATGGCCATCTATTATCAGTTCAATGTAATCAGTCTGAAATACATATATACCTTTTTCCAAATAAAGTTAAAACACTTTCTCCATGCAACTGCATCTTTGTCAGTAACTGATTGATCTGTTCCCTCTGAGCTGTTTCGAGCTGATTTCTGTCCTGCAGCAAAATAAATCTAAGTGCACGGCTGCCTGGGAGGAAGCAAAAAACACATTTTAAAATCTTAAAAAAGCACAGCGTACTTTGGAAACGGGTTGGTGGTGATGCTAAATGAGTGTAGCAGGCTCGCTGGGCAGAGTCTGCCGTAGGGTTTTTTTACACTATAGAATTAAACTGCATCGCAGACTATTTTTAAAGATGGACCTGCTTCTGGGGACAAATATACTCCTTTGCCGGTGATGCCAACAAGCCACAGCAGCTGGTTTTTGAGACTGTGACTGCAGTTTAGCAGTCAGACTATAACAAGAAGTAAAATTTGTGTCATTTTCACACCGTTTCTCATTTCAGTGCATCTTAACAGAGGCAGTGAGATTTTTCTTGCTTTGTAATCACACTGACCGGTAGGATCTGGAAGTGCTTGATCTTCTGGTGGTGGCACAAGGTGAGCACGAATGCCTTGGGATTACTCTGACTGTCCCGCAACAAGAATAACCTGAAAGAAAAAGATTACATCATGAGAACTAGTTCAACCACCTTATAAAAAGGACTGACATATCTACCATGAATTTCCATATGCTTGATAATACACACCTTGAATATACTGCTCAAAAAAATTAATGGACCACTTTGAAAAATCACATTGGATATTACTCCACTGGGTAATGTGTTAGGATGAAAAGATGCCACATCGTTTGATGAAAACTAAATGATCAACCTACAGAAAGCTGAATTCAAAGACATCCTGAAAATTTAAAATGATGCAGCAGGTTATGGATGGTGTACCGGGGCATCTCCTCCCAGATCTGGACCAGGGCATGACTGAGCTCCTGGGCTGTGTGAGGTGCAACCTGGTTGCTCAGATGCACTGAAACATAGAACATAATGTGGGGTGTTCTGTTGCATTTAGGTCAGGCCAGCAGGGCCAGTCAATGGTATCAATTTCTTCATCCTCCAGGAATTGAGTGGATACTTTCACCACATGAGATCAGAGATTCCCATTCAACAGGAGGAAACCAGGATCCACCCAGCACCAGAGTAGGGTCTGAGAATGGCTCCAAAGATTCCATCCTGATACCTAATGGGAGTCAGAGTGCTGTCACCTAACCTGTAGAGGTCTGCGTGTTTCTCCATGGATATGTTTTCCCAGACCATCATTGACCCACCACTCGATCGGTCATGCTATGTTACAGGCAGCATAATGTTCTCCACGGCTTCTCCACATCCTTTAATGTCTCTAATACGTGCTCAGGGTGAACCTACACTCATCTGTGAAAAGTACAGAGCTGCCAATTCTGGTATTCTATGGCAAAAGCAAATCTGGCTCCAATGTCCTGGGCAGTGAGCACAGAGTCCACTAGGGGATGTCGGGCCCTCAGGCATCATGAAGTCAGTTTCTGATTGTTTGGTCAGAGACATTCGCACCACTGTCCCATTCGAGGTCATTTTGTATCTCTGGCAGCGCTCACCCTGTTCCTCCTTGCACAATGGAGCAGATACTGATCCTGCTGATGGGTTAAAGACCTTCTACAGCCCTGTCCAGCTCTCCCAGAGTAACTGCCTGTCTTCTGGAATCTCCTCCATGCTCTTGAGACTGTGCTGGGAGACACAGCAAATCTTCTAGTAATGGCTCGCATTGATCTTGACTGGTTTGTACTGTCCAAGCTGTCCAGCCTTGGTAGGGTCCAGGTATCATCTCATGCAACCAGTAGTGACACAGACCCAAGCTAAGTGCAAAACTAGTGAAAGAAACAGCCAGAAAAGATGAGGAGGGAAAAATGTCAGTGGCCTCCACCTGTTTGGGGGTTGTCTCATCGTTGCCCCTCTAGTTCACCTGTTGTTTATTTCATCAGCACCAAAGCAGCTGAAGCTGATTAAAACCTCCTCTGCTACTAACCTGACCACATCAATTCCCAGAAGTTTAACTGACTTGATGCAATATTCTGATTAAAAAGTGCTCCAGTAATTTTTTGAGCAGTGTTCTGGAAAGCATTAAAACTTGCTGTGTGTGTGTTGTTGCTTTGACGAACCAAAGCACAATCATCCTGACAGCACTTGGACTACTTTGACAAAATTATCTTCCTCCCGGAGCCTTCACGTGAGGAGCGCTCTCCGTTCGACAATGTCGTAACTCACCCATCGACTTGGCCTTGTTGTATCATCATTTTGTGGGCTTCTTCTCTCATGATACGACCATGAAACCACACCTGTGTCCTGTGAATCACTGAAAAACACGGGAAGTTTTTCACACACACACAACCATATTATATATATTTGTAAATGTATTTCTACTGCTCATGGTGTTATTGCTAGACCAGTGTCACATGAGAGTACCTGTGCTCAGAGAAGATGGATGCAGGGGACTGGGACTGCCCAAGACATTCATACGCTGGCTCCTTTTCTATAAACACCACATTTATCGTTAGATATCATCATGTAAAACAAAACTCCCTGCATTAGTCAAAGTCCCTAAGCCATGCCCATCACGTGTGTAACCCTCATGGCAAACTAAACTATGTTTAAACATCACTTTGGACCAAAACAAACACAGGAATGTTTTACTGTGAATCACTCTCTTCAATTCTTTTTAGTCCAATAACAAACACTCTACTGAAGGATGCACAGCTTTGGTAAAGTGCAATTACTACACACTTTAATTCACAAAGAAAACGCAGCCTTGTAGGGTATGAAAGGCTTCAGTGCATACCATCCTTAAAAGCAGTCAATTTTTAAATATACTGGGAAACTCCTGCATATTCTGTGGTAATCACACAAAGCAGCTGCGGCTTGAATACGTTTGCACTTCTAGTCAGATATCCTCTATTTCCTATCTAACCCCACCCTGCAGAACAGAATCCTTGCTCCCTCTGCTTACCCTCCAGGTATGCCCTTCTTCCAGGGCGGCGCTCTGGGCCTCGATGGGGTTGTCGATGACGCGACCGGTCCGCCCGGAGAAGTCCATGGCAACCAGGGAATTCTCAGATACGCTTCGCTGTTTGGAGAGCGGCAGGGTGGGTGGAGGGTGATGGTGGTTGGGTAGGGGTTAGAGGGAGGGAGCATACAAGAAAAAGGGTGGAGGGGTGGTAGACAAGGGTCAAGGGTTAAACAAGCCAGACACACTCACTGGAGCATGACAAATCCTGTCTGCACACAGACCCACTTTAGTCAATCCACAAATGCCCCTTTTGAGGAAAAGCACAAGCCTCTGCTGGCTATCTGGCTGTGGGACTCAAATTAGTCAAGACTTTCTTATAATAAATGTAATATAATATAATATAATATAATATAATATAATATAATATAATATAATATAATAATATTACTCTTCACAAAATAATCCAACATTCATTTTTCCCATTTTTAGGAGTCGTTGTTATATTATATCCTAACACCTTTCAGAAGAAGTTACATTAAATAAACATAATGCTCGAAGATCTGCTGTGTTAATTTTTTCTCACGGTCTTTCTAACCGTTTCCTAAAAGCTTTGATAATCATACACCATTACTCTATTGAACAAGCGCAGTGGCAAACCCAGCTTCAGCTTCTAAACTGAACGCTGAGTTCAGGAAACATCAGGAAAGCTGAGTGGAACTGCTTTTAGTTTGAGCTGCCACTGATTGCCTAACACTTTCAGATAGCGGGGTTTGTGAGTATGCGTGTGAAGTTTTAAACACAGGCTAACTCGCTGTAGAAGTGTCTAATCTTAAGGTTAGGGCACAGACTTCAATTGTGGAGAATTGCGACTAATTCTATTCACAATCTTTCCAAAGGAGCTTATGACACCTTTTTCAACACCTCATGGTGCGAGGGGATTACACATCACACCTGCAAAAAACAATTCTCCTGTTAACTGTGCATGTGTTGGAACAGTATGTAAATATTCACTTATTTAAAAAATTGGATAAGATGTTTTTTAATGGATGTCATTTTGCTGTAAACTGTCTGCTTACATTAGCAGCAAACGTCAGCAGTAGCCTGGTCATCCGAATATAAAAATCTATTTCAGCATTTCAATAAAACAAGTTTTTTCCTCTTAAGAAGCTTTGAGCTTCGTCCCAAGATTATTATCAGCTAATTCATGCATCAATCTGGATTCGTCCCTGCTGTTAGAGCAGAGTTGCAGTAAAGCGATGTCACAGAGAGCAGATCCTCACCACAGGTGCAGTAAAAGGCGAGAGGTTAGACTTCCTCTGCTGGGGCACGTTGTAGCTCTGATACAGCACTATTCCGTACTACGGGGGCAGGAGAGAGGAGAAGGCATCAGCTTAACATCCAAGCACCAACTAACTCATTAATGTTTAACTGCGACGCAAGAAAAGTGCAGGGTTTTTACTTTGAACAGCCTGAAGGCAGTCATCCAGCAAGTCCTGCTCTGCTCGTCCTCCGCACACAGCATTTTCAGTTCCTTGCAGTCGCTCCTCACTTTGCTGGGCTGTCGACCAAACAGAGGACGCAGCGGGGAATTAGATTAACGAGATGCACATCGCAAACATGAACAGTAATAAGGCTTCATGTGACCGTGCCAGAACACAGTCACAGTGCAGCCACTGTTGTGCTCGGCAGCACAGGTCTGCGCTCTAATCACAGCAAAGATCTGACTGCTTTGGGGGTTAGAGTGGCAATCAGGAGTCGATTGAAAAGAATTTAGCATTTTCCACATGACCCAATCTTTATTAAATATTTATACACTGCATGCAGTCAAATAACATGAAAGTAAGTGATACAGTAAGGTTAGGAAAATCTATTTTTTTATGATTTATTTATGGACAGAGTTGCGACTTTCCAGGCAACTCTGTCCAAAATCACAGCTTAGACTTTTTCCTTTCCTCCTTCCACCACCAACAAGGGCATAAGGCACACTGCTCCCTAAATACAACCCCATACTGATAAATTCATTCATGTCGCCATGGCAACAAACCCCACCACCCCCTCACCCCACCAAGAAAAATCCCTCACCCAATCCTGCACTGTCACCCCCGCTGACAGCATCTGACACGCCAATTGTCTAGCACGTGTGTGTGTGTCTGTGTGTGTGTGTAACAGAGAGGTGAAGAGGTCAGGTGGGCCAGATTCCCTGTGCCATCCCTGCTTATCCCCCTGAGCTTATCCCAGATCAGCAGGTACGCCCACCGCAGATACCACCCGGAGCGGGGCACAGTACTGAGAGTGTGTTTAAACCGCTGCTGTGCTGTTTTAAACCCATGTGTCCTCACAGACACGCCCACTACATACAACGTATGCAGAGAAGTACTGACTTTAAATAAAGATTTCAAAACTGTGAAAAAATCTGTTTTTTTATATTGGAAAAAATCAAATGAGACATTTTTTAGCTATTAAAGAACAATAATATTCATCTCTAGTGGGAGCCCTGAAGTTAAAAACTGCACTTCCTGTAATGACCACTAGAGGCTGACTCTAAGACTGAACCAATCCCCACAGACTCCCATGTTAAAAAGCACAACTTCCCAGCATAAATAAGCATGTTTACAGTCTGTTCAGCCAGTTCTTTCCTCTATAACCACAGAATGAGAGGTGAGATGTGTTGTTACTGACCAATGACTGTATACAGTCATTGTTACTGACGCACTGAAACTTTATTAAAGTTGAAGTTATGCAGTATTAGCGGATTAGCAGCTGTAGCCGCTAGCTGCCCGCTGAGCTACATTTCAGCTAATCTGAATCACTGCACTTTAACTGTGTTTGTGCATTTGGTACCTTTTGGAGCATTTTGTGTGTAATTATGTGGCTAATAATAAGGCCTGAAGTGTGACTACTTCTACTAACAAACTATTCGAGAACTCTTAGCTTCAGTGTTGCTGAGTCAAGTTCTACTTCCATGTTATTTAGCAAAAATTAGGATGAAATCATGGCTACATATAGCACATATCTGTTTATGGATGCAGCTTTCTGACCACCCAAACGCAGTCACCTCTGGCTCCACAAAAATAACAACCAGGTGGCCAAAATCCTAAAAATCAGAAGCCTCAAAACATGATTTCACAAACCAGTGGGTGATGTCACTGTGGCTGCATCTTTATTTACAGTCTGTGGTTTGTCTGTGTGTTACCTTGATGCAGAACTGGTAGTCTGTGGGGGCGTTGTGAAGTTTTCGGCCCGTGATGACGGTGAAGACGTTACTG
The DNA here is from genome assembly GCF_051167445.1 of Perissodus microlepis. Classification (NCBI taxonomy): domain Eukaryota; kingdom Metazoa; phylum Chordata; class Actinopteri; order Cichliformes; family Cichlidae; genus Perissodus; species Perissodus microlepis. The sequence goes on along the minus strand of NC_140481.1, from coordinate 4,097,887 downwards.
TCCTCCAGGTCTGACAGAACCTGCAGGTGCCGGGGCTCCTGTGGGGGTTGTGAGGGTGGCGATATATGATTTAAGCTAATGCACAACAAGCGCAAACACACACACACAAATTGTGGGATTAGGCAGCTGACAAGCCCTAGATCTAGTTTACTTCACACCACTTCCACAATCAATAAAGCAATACTTTCTCACCTTGGATGTTCCTTTAGTGGAGTAATAAAGACCGGAGCGGCGCAGGAACATGTAGAGCTTTTTCCAGGACTTGCGTCCAGGCTCTTTCACATGCAGATAGCCCTGAATCTCTGGACAGCTGCTCGAGTTCAGAAAGTTCTGGAAAACGAACGCACAACAACATCTATCGTTAATACTGCTGCAGGGCAAGGATATTATAATTAACCAAAACTAAATATGGTTTGTTAACTAAAATAAAATATAAATAAATAAAATTAACTGAAATAATTTGGTGGAACTTGGAAAACAAACTAAAATAAATATCCTTAGTTTGAGTGTTTGTTAGTTGGGTAAAAAGTTTTATTACAGCTTGCCTGATGAGGCATTGGTGGACGTGTTTGCTGAAAGTCTGGATGAGTCTCTATGAGTCAACCGCGTTCAACACGTTCTGTGTTTTTATTGCAATAACTGTGATGATTTTCCCCAAATCTGACCTGTGACCTTAAAACTCAAACTGAAGCTAAGAGAAAACAAAACTAAACAAACATTTTCAAATATTAAAAACTAAACTGAATTAAAAAGAACAAGCCAAAATAAAACAAAAATAACTATAATAGCACTGCTACAGAGGAAGTGAATACAGCACTGTTTGGGTATCTGCTTTTAAAACAGATCATAATGAAAATCTGAATTAAAAATGAATATTGCAGTGAAATAATGAGGCAGCTTATTTTATATTTCTAAAAATTGGAAAGCAAATTGAGCGCAGCACCATAATCTGTCTGTGCATGCGCATGCATATTTTTGGACGAACAGATGGTAACGCTCTTGAGATATCAGGGCTCGTATAATTCATAGTATTGCTTCACTGAGTCATCAACTCACCTGTAAGAGCTGTGACGGAGGAATTGAGCCATCAGACTCCTGACAAAAAGCCACCATCTGCTCCGGAAAAAAGTTCTGGATGGAAAAGACACACGGAGATCGCCAGTGAGCGAGAGACAAAGAGACAAAGAAAGAGAGAGAGGCACTACAGACCACTTAGGATAGTGCTTCTCTATCCAGAATGTGTGTGTGTGTGTGTGTGTGTGTGTGTGTGTGTGTGTGTGTGTGTGTGTGTGTGTGTGTGTGTGTGTGTGTATGGGATGTGTGAGTGTTCAATCAACACAAGGACTAAGAGCCAAAGTGGTGCGGAGACAGAGAGAGAGGGCACTCCAGCCCTCGGAGTAGATGCAGTATGATCTCACCCGCTGATGTAATCCCCTTTAACCAGCAACGCTACTCTTAGCGTGATTGACAAGCCGTGGCCAGCACTCCTGTGTTTTACTGTGCTCATTACCACAGAGCTGAGGTCACCTGCTGGCTCTGACACACACCTAAATCACCCACAGCAATAATGTCACCATATACCCGGCCAGCACACAACAGTAACAGCCCCACGCTGCGTCCACATCGCCAGAAAAAATGCCATGCAGGCCGCTCGGCGCCGAGTCGCTGGCTGCCAGAAGTAGGGACGTGTACGTCTTTAAAAAACGACGATCAGCTTTGCATTTTGAGATTTTAGCACCTGTCTGAAGGTAGGATAAAAGGATAATGATGAGTTTTAACTGAAACCGTTAGCTTCTTCCAGGAGGAAGAATGAAACGGGAAACGCAGAGAGTGTAGCTAAAATACTACAAATAGCATTGCCATTTACCCGTCATGTAATGAGGGCTTAAAACCCCAGCTGCGACTCTTTGTCTTATACTAATTGGTGATTCCTGAATAGAAAAATGACTAAAAGGTGATTTAAAAACCCAGAAAACACAACAATCCTCTAATTTTTGGCTAAAACGATTAAACACAGAGGTGCTGGCTGCTAGCAACAGATTTGTCGCTGCATTTCAAAAACATCAAAAGATAAAAAACCTTTTGAACCCCAATTTCTCTTCCCCTCTCTCACTCTTTGTGTGTGTGTGTGCTGCTGTGTCTACGTGGCTCTGTGGGGGATGCGTGCTAAACTGAGGCAGTCACAGAAAGGTCACTTTAGGGATGCAGGAGACTCACCAGGGGGTTCCTGAAGAATTCATATTTGGCATAATTCTTCCTGAAGAGGAATTTACTGTCACCACTCATGGAGGCTTGAACCTGAACCACCAGCTCGTGGTCCTCCACACATCTCTCTGAATGAGGGCACAGACACAGGCAATGTTAAAAAAAGAAATTGCCCTCTGGGGACGGCGTCGGACAGAAACCGTCCGGTTTTAAATCTGCGAGCGCGGCTTTTAGGGCTCATTTGTATACTAAAAAGATTTTCATGTCAAAAACACCGTTCATTGTTCTTATTTAGATTCATTTTAGGGATTCATCCACAGCATAACAAGCAGCTCTTTTGCATACATTTCCACTTTTTTTCCTCCCTCCTGTGTTGACAGCATATTTAGAAGTGTCCTTGTCACTAAAGGACTTACTGTGAGGCTGAACAAAACAGCTTTTGAGGTGCTGAACCTGAATGTAATTCCAGTGAAATGTGCCATACACTGGAACCGTCGAAGGATATTTTTATTTTAAAGTGTCTCGCAGAGTCACAGAGTATTAATAAGCTGTTCACATATATGAATAAATACAAGAACCTTTTGTTTGCTTGCTGCCAATCAGAAGAATGCTAGCTTGTTTCAGATAGAGGATGAACAAAGATAATAATAAGGATTATTTAGAACTGTGATTCATGGAAAGCTGCTATGCCAGAGTCCATGAATTAAAAACATGCAGAGATGCATATAAGATGTCTCCAGCAGAAATTTAGCCACATTAACCCCCACATCAGCATTGTGTACAATGACGCAGCAAGAAATAAATACTTTTTATTTAAAAAAAAAACATCGGCTGTTACTAAGAGACGGGCGAGGAACTAAGAGGTTAAATAAGGAGGGGCGGCGAAGAGGAAGAAGCGCTGTGAGGCAGAGGAGGGAGGAGGTGAAGGTGGTGGTGTTGGAGGAGGAGGGGGGGTTGCAGGAAGATGATGTCATTTATTTAGGCTGATTGCTGAGAGCAGCAAAGCCATAAGCAAAGTACAAACCACAGACAAACACACAACCACACATTACAGGCTCAGATAGACCTAACCTGCTCACTGTGCACCACGGAGGTCCAGTTACTTTCTTTTCTGTGTGTGCGTGCTTGTGTGTGCGTGTCCTCGTCTATCTTAAGTTGAGGGCATATGATCTCAGAGTGATGCAGGTAAGAATTTGATAGTGGTGGGATGTTCCAGTTAGACGTGGACGTGCAGGCAGGGTTCTCCTGTTTCACTGAGGCACAAACACACATTTCTAAACTGAAGCTGTACTCACTTCTTTTTTTCTTGCTTAGCTCTGGCTGTAGTTAAGGGGTGGAAATGTCTGGACTCTGCGCGCGTCCGCTCGTGCACGCCCTCGTTGGCTACAAGCGGGGGAATTTCCTGTGGACAGTCAGGAAAGGGCCGATTGGCTAGAAAGGCTAGGGGCTCGTCCAATAGAGACCGGCGATTGGTTCCTCGCAGCTCTGGTATGACGCTTCAGTCCCAGGCCTCTCCGCCCTCCACCCCCACCTTCTGTCTGTCTCTCTCTTTCTTTCTCCCTTCATCTCTCCTTCCCTTCTTCCCTCTCCTCTCCTCTCTGCTCCTCACCTCACATTCCATCGCTCCGGTGCACTTTTTTTCCCCCCCCAGAAACGCAGATCAAGCAGGAAAGCACAAAGCAATCCTTTGACTCTAAAAATACGACTCGAGAGGAGGAAAGCCTCATTGAGGACAAAGGCAGACCCAGAGAAGAAGAAGAAAAAAAAGTAAAGCTTCAAAAGGGACACACGGCAAAAGTGAAGAAACGAAGCACGAGTCCTATGTTTTCCTTTTTTTTCCCGCCCCCTCTACCTCTTTTTTCTCGCTCCCCCCACCCTCTCTCTGAGCAAACTATTTGGGAGGGAAAAGCATGTGAGTAGAACATGGAAAATGCTTAATCCTACAAGCACCACACCTCCCTCTCAAGTGGTAAAGCCATGCAAACACTGGTACTGTGATCAAGTGAATACACAGGGCACACACACCTGCAGAAAAGCACAAGCAAGGCAAATATGCAGAGATTTAGCAGGAAGCTTTTATTCTCTTATTAGAAGCTACAAGAAAAAAAATTCCTTTTTTCATGGATCGCATTATGTGGCCTACATGCTTTTTTCTTTTAATCTACAGGAAAGTAAAATCAAAGCTCCCAGTTTTTTTTAGAAAATGTTATAATGTAACAGATTTGTAACAATCTGACGACCTCACTGAAACTTCTAATGGTGTTTAATCACCTTTTCATCACTGCATAAACACAATACAAGACTGAAAAACTGCACCAAAGTAGCTTTAATCCCTTTTCTTGCAAAAAAGAAAGGAGGAAAAAAAAAGGCGAGGATCGAGCATCGCTGTCCGCACTGGGATCCACACAGAGCACTGAGATTCTTACCAATGCCGAGGATGGGGTGGTGCTCCACCAGCGACCAGGCGCTGTCGTCCAGGCAGTGGCTCTTGTAGACCAGCAGCTGGCACACATCTCGAGCCGTCATGTCGGCCGGGATCTCCACGACTTTGCCGGCCCCATCCTCGCTCCACACCTTCACTATCTGAAAGCACATACACACACATAAGAGGGATGGTGAGGATATGTGTACATGACAGCAGCAAAGGTCATGTTTTCAAAAACAGGTATGAGGCATGGAGGAGCATTTGCAGAGAGAGGAAAAACAAAAGCTGAGACTACAACAGATCACCAGCTGCAGTTACCTCCATAACCAGGTGCTCTGGTTGGTCCCGTTCACAATATTCTGTCACTCGAACACGAGAAGGTCTTAAAATAAGAAGAAGGATGACGTCCAGGAAAGGCTGGCTGGTGCCTAAGTGTTTAGTTCAGCCCTTTTTGTCCGCAGCAAACGTACGTCAGCGAAACGGACGTTTCCCCTCACATACGAGAATATCTGCACTTGGAAAAGCTTAAAAATCTGCCCCCCCACCCCGACATTTGAACTTTGATGGCGAAACCGTGTGGTGGATTTATACGTGTTGTATATTGTCATTAAAAATGTCACCGCTGGGAGCAGCAAGCGGGCAGAGTTCAAAGTACCTCCCAGTGTTGCGCCATTTTGAACCATTTCAGCCAAAGTGCCCAGACCGACATTTAAGCCGGGTGTATTTTTTTTTTGGCTTCTTCAAGTGTGTTGCTGCACAGATAACCACAGGCCAGCTGCTTCACACCACTCTACGAGCAGATTCACACACACATAGGGACAGATTGCCCTCACAAATATGAGCAAACCACAGAGGCAAAATTATCTTCTAAATCTCAGAAATGGTAGGTGGTTCTTGTGTGTGTTCTCACACGCCCACGTCCCAACATCCTCTGGTCACAGCCAGGGATTCGGCTGCCCTGCACTTCACAGACGGCCAACCAGGGAGCAACTGTTGAAAATTACATGAAACAAGAGAAAAACCTATTGATGGGCGAAGGGCTGGAAGGTGGTGGGCGGCTGGCGGGCGGCTGGGGGGTTCACGGAAAATTAATTCAGACCAAGGCCCCCGTAGAACGGGAATGCGTAAAAACGCCAAGTAAACGGCAGCCACGGTGGTCTGGAAACGACACAGAGCGTCAGGAGCAACAGCATGCAGACATGGAGAAAAACTCCCAGCGCAACCAGAAACAACGTCACGGCACTCTTTGCCCCTGCAGAGCCCGAAGACCGCCTCCTCTCTTCCCAGATGCCACAAAGGAGGGGGGACAAAAACTGCATTTATGACGCATTAGTTTGTTTGAGAAAAGTTTTAAACACACTGACCTGAGGGGGGGATGCAAACTGGCAACCAGACACGCACACACAAAGCTGATGACAGAGACCCATAAAAGAAACAAACACACACACCCACACACACATGCAGAAGTCTCTTACCTCCACAGCCTGTAAGAGGCAACAGTCTGGAGAGCAGGATGGCATTTTCACACTGAGACGCTCTCCAGTGACACACAGGGACAGAGAGAGAGCGAGAGAGAGAGAGAGAGAGAGAGAGAGAGGGGAGGGGAGGGGAAACAGGAGGCGAGAGGAGAGGAAGTCAGGAAGAGAGAGAGAGAGAGAGAGGGAGAGGGAGAGGGAGGGACGGATTGGCAAGGAGAGCGCTAGAGAGGTAAGAGGAAAGAAGGGGGAGGAAGTGACAGAGGAAGGACGAGAGAGGAAGAGAGAGAGAGACAGCCCCCGACTTCTCCAGTCTTCTCGTGCTGGGCAGCATAAAGACTGAGCTGCAAGGAGTGGTATGAACAGTAGCTCCTCTCCTCCTCCTCTTCCACCACTCCCCTCCCTCCCTTCGTCTCCTCACACGGGATTAACCCAGTGTGGGATTTTTAAAACGGTGAGCTGCTACCTGTCACGTACGCTCTTATCTTCAGGGTTGCTTTTCAATCCTCTCCTCCAAACCCGACTTCCCAAAAACAAAACACTGTCAGCTCCTTTTACTGATGGCGCCACACCAAAAGTAGCAGTCCCTCTCCCTGAAACACACCCACACCTCCTCACATGCACGAGGACAGAAAGAACAAGCTCAAACTACTAAGCCAATCACTGAGCAAACACACACACACACACACACTGACATTTTCTTTGAGCTGCCTAATGGTTTCAATTTCTAACCCCTCCCTCCCGCTTGTCCTCCCTCCTCTTCCTCTCCTCCTCCTCAGCTGTATGTGAAATACTGTGAGACGGTGTTAGGACCAGAGCAACATGTGTAACGCACAATGACGGCTTCAAGGGTCGCTGAGAAGGCAGCAGGAAGTCTTAAAGGCAAAAAAAAATGGAAGAAAAGTTGGGGTGATTCGATCTGAAGCTGCACGGATCACGTGCCGGCTGGGCAAACAGTCTTTGGGGTGGGAATGGAAGGGAGGGCTAGAAATGGAGGGATGGATAGATGGATGGATAGGCGGGTAGGTTGGTCAGCAAATCTGGCCGGCCTCAGCAGAAGGAGGAAAAAGAAACATGCCGATAAAGAAAAAGAAGTGTGTGTGTGTGTGTGGGGGGGAGAATAGAAAGAGAAAAGAGCGAGAGCTATGGAGGAATGTCAGTAATGCAATACTGAGTCATAATCAGGCTCATGTGTAGAGCACAGGCCGGCCCAGCTGGCCCCTAATACAGTGTGCACGCCAACTATGAGGTGCATGTGCTCCAGCACACACACGGGTACAAAGGGGGAAGACAAAATGTAAACTATGAAGACGAGCTCCAGGAGCTTTTTTTCCCTACACGTTACTGCTCGACGTTTGCTCCAGCCTCATGCTGCAGTTTGGCACTCAGAGGTCTTTCTGAGTTTACGTTGATTACAGATATTAGAGAATCCCAAATATGATGAGAGAAAAGATTGGAAGAGATAATGAGCTCAATTTTGGAGTCTTCAATTTGTGTTTTTCGACTCTTTTTAGTCGATGTTTTTACTGCCAGGGTCCTTGGAAAGTTTAAAATCCCTTTACCTAGTTTCATGTTTCCATCATGAAACTTAGCTCACCTTGCCGCCCCCCCTCCACTTCCCTCTCATCTCTCTCCAGGCTGAGGCTGAGGTTACACGCCTCCTGCTGCTTATAGCAACACATAAAGAGGGCCGTGAGCAACAATATACCGGACTGGAAGGTCATGGACAGACACCCGCGTGCACACACACTGCACACATCGGGTCAGAGGTCAAACAAAATAACTTACACCAGGGTCAAACCCACTTGACCAGGAAGTTTATGGGACCTTAAACCACAAGCTAAAAGTGACACACACACACACACACACACACACACACACACACTTTGAGTTTACTGTGTAAATCCATGCCAGTGCCACTGTGAGAAGATCCACAGGGAGCATAGTTGAAACTTCTTAACATGTTTTTTTCCGTCATGTAAAAACTTTAAGTGGCACAACTGATAAACTCTGGAAGGCTTTACTGTTTCTTGGCCATTGTGAGAAATGGAAAATTGCATACATACTGTATATAAATGTGATTCTTGCTGCTCATCAACCATGAAATGTTCAGAGTATAGATTCATTCTCCTGTTTTCTGGCACGCAGGACATTTAGTGCAGCCAGCAGTACAATCCACATAAACAGACAAAAGCTGCAAATGCTCACCAGCAGGCAGACTTTCCTAAATATTTTAAATAATATTTACAAATGAAAAATGATGCACGCGACACTTTTAAAAAGAACCCCCAACCCTCCAGTTTCCAAGCATGTTGTTTGGGACAAACTGCTGTGCTGACAGCAACGCCCGGACACTGGCGGAGCTCCACCACCACCCCATTCTTGTCCTTGACGTTTCAAATCTTGCTAGATGTAGTCCAATGGCTGACAGGTGTAGGGTCTTTGACTATGGAGCCAAGCTGCTGTAATATATATACAATGTAATGTAGTGTCTTGGTATCATCAATGAGGCCGTACCATCAAACAGGCTGGTTTTTTAGGGTTTTTTTTAAACTGTGTGCTGATAAGAAGCCAGGTGGCCCCTCTCCTCTGTAACCCAGATGATGCAAGGCCTATAAATTAACATAAAGAAGTCCAAATTTTGGATTGGTCAGACCATAGGACAGTTTTTCACTTTGGTTCAGTGCATTCTTAAGGAGACATTTGGACCATGGAAGGCAGCAGTGTTTCTGGACTTTGTTCAAAGTTTTTGGTGAGGGGGTTTGGTTCTCCTTTAGGCATACATGCAGAGGATGAAATACAACAAATACCTACAATTTTCCATTTTCCTTAACTTTAACTGAATACTCTCGGAATTTTACTTATTACAAATGTTTTATAAGCACATGTTTATCTTTAAAATAAATAAATAAATAACTTTATTACTCCACCTGAATTGTTCCACCAGGAGTTTATTTCAGCATCACACGTTTTCCAGTCTCCTAAACATTTTTAATGGGTTGTTATCATCCAATGCAAAATAAAAAATCTGACTGACGCACTTGAGAAATGTCTCTATGGACATCTGTTTCTTCCATCTTAACAACTGTTCATCTAGGCCCCTTCAAACTCTACAGGTTTATTGCTACCCCTCTCTGAGCCTGGTTCTGTCGGAGGTTTCTTCCTGTTAAAAGGGAGTTTTTCCTTCCCACTGTTGCCAAGTGCTTGCTGAAAGGGGTTCATCTGATTGTTTAGGTCCTCTCTGCGTTATTGTAGTTTCTGTACCACACAATCTGAAGAGCCTTAAGGTGAACGTTGTTGTGATTTGGTGCTATATAAATAAAACTGAATTTAATTGAATATTTTCAAACACTGAAAATTTATTACCAGCAGAAACCAACACCTCCACTGATAGCTGACTATGCAGCCACAGTCAGCTAACACACCCATCACTAATGCCAATTTTTGAATGCTGGGTGCTGGTGACTCCCACCCTGCTCTATTACAGCGTCATCTGCCTTTCATGTCTGAGTGGTCGGGTTTCAGGCCAGACAGAGCTGATTAGCTCTGCAGACAGGCCAAACTCAATTTTACCTCACTGGAGAGCCATCGCAGAACTTCGTCTAGTGGCTCGTTTCCCTGCGACCCACCACGGACAGGGCACACCGTCTGTCCCACACACACTTGCGCGCGCACACACACGCACAAACATATATCAGCCAAAAGTTTGATGGATATCTACTGTTCAGTTTGAGGAACTTATCGGGTTTAAAGATCGCTCATGTGGGCACGGTGAAATCAATCCAGTAAGACAGAATGTACATCAAGTTTCTAGCTCCACCACACAGCAAAATAATTTTTTTTAAAAAGAGTTAAAAGAGCACATTAAGTTTCCATGCAAAGGTCCACATCCCTTCCACACATCTTCTTTCATCTAGTTTGTCTGAGCTCACCATTCTCCAGTTCCACAGCAAAATCAATACCTGCTGCATGGTTTGGTTATGTAGAGGATACAGTCTCACTGATCTTGTTTGATTAAAAACAAAAAGTCCAAAGAATGTGGGTAAACTCCCTCTTCAGGAATTTGGATTGAGCACATGTTAATATCAGAGCTGCAATCAGATGCCGACAAAGAATTTCTGTCTTCCAAACTGGGAGAAAAGGACCTGAAACAAGCACTGATCTGTACAGCACCCCCAAATGGTCAGAGCAGGAGGATGCAGCTGAGGATGCAGCTGTGGATACAGCTGTTGCTCTGCTTTACGATGAAATCTACGGAGGCTTTGCTGTGACTGCTTTTTCAGCAGAGAACATGCAAAAAGTTCCTGCACCAGAACACCAAGGTCATTTCAGGGAAATATTCACTTTTAATATTTTGAATAATTTAGCGCCCAGTTATCTTTCTGATTTACTCCATTCATACAATCCCAACAGGGCACTTAGATCGTCCAACCATAGGCTCCTAGCACAACCTAGGACTCGAATGAAGTCGAGAGGCGACCGGGCCTTTGCATCCGTGGCACCCAGACTCTGGAATAACCTCCCCGTTCATATTCGCACTGCCAAGTCTATCCAGTCTTTTAAATTACGTCTTAAAACTTATTTTTTTACTTTGGCTTTTGATTCTGTCTAGTTGGCTGTTTTAGCTTGTTGCGTTGTTACCTATTGTTTGTTGTCCTCTTTTATTGTTTGTTTTAACTGTCTCATGTTTTTATTGACTGTGAAGCACTATGGTCAACACTGTTGTTTTAATATGTGCTATATAAATAAATTTTGATTTGATTTGATTTGATATTTCCACAATATTACAACACTAGCAACTACATTTTGAATCCCTTAGAAGACTTTTCATTGTTTCCGTTCATTATTATGATTTCAATGGGAAAACTGAATCTACAGTCTATTATGACAGAAATGACCCATGTAATCCTCAGAAATTACATTTCAAGCTTGAGTGAGTATGTGTGTCAGAGTCCCGTAAATCATCATGACACACACACGCACACACACACACACGCACACAGAGACATAACTGTACTGAATCCTATTCAGGTGAGTAACTAAATTAAAATTGATCACAAAGCATGATGATTTATGCGAGACTATGCAGCGACCTCGTGACTATGTAACAAGGAGCTTGTGCATCCTGTCATTACAGGCTGACTTGGGTGAGCAAGCTTTCACTGCCATCTTTACATGCACAGAGACACACACACACGCACCTTATCTGATTGCAGTGGGTCAGCAGACCATTGCGTGCAGAAGTACATCAGCTGACCTCAGACAAAGAGGGAGGTAGGAGTACTAAATAGAGACTGAATGACTCAGGGCTTTAGTCTTAAATTAGTTTTTAATAACACAGCTACAGATCACCACATGAATCTGCTTTTAACACTTATGTATAAGAATAACGACTGCATACAGAACAGCTATTAAATAGCTGCTCACAACAATATTTTGCATTATTTATTTAATAAATGTTTTCAAAACTTCTGTGTACCAGTGAATACTTACATGTTGTACTCACAGTCCTGTGATAAATGATTCAGCAAGACTTTTTCTCTTATCTTTATCTTCACATTGCTGTGGAGGAATTTTGGTCCACACTTCTTTACAGATTTGCTTCAGTTTATTGATGTTTGCAGACATTTGCTCAAGGACAGCACCACAGTAGGATGGGACTCAAGAACCAGTTCTTGGGTTAGCCTGAACTGGTTCCCAGTAGTTCAATTCCTTGGAGTTGTTAGGGGAATTGTTAGTCTGCTTGCCTATCGATCCCACTAATCAGTTCCACTTGCACTCACGCTACAATCAATTGATTTCAGTTCGTACATCTGAGGTGACAGCGGCGCAGTCTACAGCGTTATGGAGAGTGATGGTAAAGAGCGAAGTGCATCCAGGACAGACACAAACGCATTATGTTGCTAACACAACTTCAGCTTTTTCGCTAACGCTAAGCTAGCCAAGAACCAAGAGTGACGTTAACACGCCGAGTCAACGCCGACCCCGGCCCAGCAGCCACAGCCTGAGCAGTCAGGCTGCAGCCTCTGTTTCTACCTGTTCAAAGTGAAATCGCTGTGGAGATCACTTTGAAGTCTTTTTGTGTTGTTGGCTTTGTGTTCATATGTAATACTAAGAGAAAGATCACGTGTGTTCTCATTAGAATAGGGATTTGTGTTGGTGTGTAGGACTCTAGCCTCAGGTTTAAACTGTTAAATGGTAGTTCTAAGACTTTGTGTTTCAGCTATTTTACAAAGTAACATGAAAGTAATGTAACAAGTATTATAGCAAGTAATGTAATGCATTACTTCTAACAAAAGTGTTCGGGGTAATAATTACTTTTTTGAGTAACGACCGCAAAATGATCACAACAAAGAGGGGAAATACCTCCAACATGCACAAAGATTTGACCACAATGCAATCAATAAATCTGCATGAATGTAATGTCTTTGATATGCTGTTTATCAATGGTGGTGACTCTCAAAGCCAATGAGAACCCAGTGAGAATCAATAAGGAATCAATAAGTGATATCAGTAACAGAATCTGAATCCTTAAATTCTTGTTTAATGTTTCAATTAAGGACTCGCCAAAACTAGCCATTACAGTGTGTTTAATTTGCTATGCCCCAATAAGTAACTCTTATTTTAGGATGGTCTAATGTTAAATGACTAAATTAGGCTAACACAGAGATACAAAGCCATCAGATTTCACCCTCTGAGAAGTTGTTTTGATTTCGGAGTCTGGACCGAAGTGGTGGCAACACTGCTGAAAAATCATCCCTAGAGTCCTGCTGCTGGCACAGCTAAAGACCGTAGACCGCAGCCAAGTATGATTCCTCTTTGTACATAATCAGCTTTAACCTTTGAAATATTTTGCAAGCATCAAACATTTCAATAATGAAACCATGTGCTGAACAACAAACCATGAGAAAAAGGGGTTTTTCACATCCTTTTTTTAATTAAAACCCTCTTTTCTCTTAAATCTTTCCAGAAGAGGTCAGAGGTCAAGGTCACTGAAAAGGGTTCGGTGTCTTGCTCACTAACTACTTCAAAAGAATGGAGGTTAGCCAACACATGGGGCTTCGGTGCCTTGGTTGAGGCTGAGAGATTGGTCTCTATAACTACCGGGGCTCCCTGCTGTCACTGATGTTCGTAATGCCCTCTCTGGCCACAAATAAAAGCACAAGTTGCATCGCAGCCACGGTCACGGTGCCAAAGCAAACTCATTTGCCCAGCAATGACAGACAAAACCTGACCAAATCCTTGTGAAAGCCAGGGGAACATGACTGAACTCTATGGTGTAATACTGCAACAACATGCGTGGGAAATGGCCATTATCCAGTCCACTATTGAGCAGAATCAGACCACTGAAAGAAAGCTTCACAAATCAGCATCGTGTTAGTTTTTTATATTTCCAGCCTGCTTATGATTCTACGAGGACACTGCTCTACTGGCTCACAATGTGAGCAGCATATCGCTTTGAGAAAGACCGAAGCTCAGTGAAGAATGTCCAGATTCCAACTCTACAGCTGGAGGGAGCGAGATCCTCCGATAAACCTTTGCCAATGCAAATACAATGCAAGTATGTCTGCAGACCAACGCACGCATGTGTGACGGTCCCATCTGCATTGTTGTGTAAGTCATACTCAGCACTCCTCAGGCTTAAATATATTCACCTGATCTGCACATATCAATGCACATATTTACTCCAGCGCCAGTAAAATTTAAACTCGCTAACTTTCTGTTAGCTTAGATATAGCATTACACAAAATACAGTGAAAGCCTGAAAGGCCATGCTGTAGACAGTCTAACCCTAAATTTGCTGAATTTAAGGAATTTGATCAGTGGACGTTTTACTTAATTTGATTTAGAAAGAGCTCATTTTAGAGCATTAGAATCTATTAAAGTGTACAATGTTTCAAAAGGCATGCCCCAAAGCAGCCCAATCAATAGGAGGCTGGTTTAGGAAGATCTTACACAGTCAACAAATTAGTAAATAAGCAGCCCACAGACATGCCTGCAGCTCTGTGAGAGTGTACTCAGGAACGGCAGTGCTTGGAGCTAAATGCTAACATCAGCCTTGCCCTCTCTACTGTGCTCAGCAACAAAGCTAACACAGACATTTAGAAAAATAAGGATTAACGCATTCACCAGTTTGTTTATCGGCATTATAATCAGTATGAAGCACGCTGGTTACAAGTTACAGCAAGTTACATGACTTTTGCAGGTATTTAGTAATGAGCCAAAGTCATATTTGTCTGTACTTAATCAAGTACTGACAAATTTAAACTAAACTGCTTAAATGATTACTTAAGCCCTAGTTAAGTTTACACAAAGATTATTATTAATTATATGTTCCAGAAGGTCAACACCCAAAACAAAAAAGGATCTACAGGCTACACCAAAAGCCGCAATAACTTGTTAGTCAGTTTCAAATAAAATTTTGGAATCCTGACTAGTCCTCATGTGTTTACCTACATGCTAGACGCACAACTGAGGTTCAGCAAAATGTAGAGTTTATGGTGTCAGATGACACACGCAAGCTATGACACAGATATTAGAACTATATTAAAATTATTATTTTTTCTTTAACAACTGATTAATTATTTTGAAGAATCATGAATAAAAATAAGTTTTTTTTCCCCATTTTTATATTCATCACATTTGTAATACTCTTTTTCTCTAAGCCAGGTAGCATGGAGGTGAGCAAACGAGCCACGTGTGGCTGTGGAGTTGCTTGACTGAGACCCGTGATATAGTCAGACTGGGACTGGACTTGATATAATATCAGTATTGCTTAATTTCTCTTTCAGGGATTTCAGTTTTGTCCATAAAACTTTAGCACTTTGATGATTGGTTGATTAGGACCTCAGTCGATTATGGTTTGGAGACTAACCTGATAATATGCAGTAATTAGAAAAAAATGTGTATTTCCTGACCAGCTGGTATGTGGTTGCTGGTTATTAGTCACACCCAAAACTTCCTTGTGATTAATTTGTTTGCTAGCAGAAGGATGGTTTCTGTGTAGGACACCTCTCTGTAACCAGTTTCACACTGACAACAGCCAGCAAACACCCATTCAGGCAGGTCTCTAAGCCTGCATGAATAGGGCTTTAGCAGTTTAGCAAGGAATAGTCCTTCGATGGCGCCAGTTTCCAAAAAGTATTTACAACAAGTGTTAAGAGTGGAGTTAAACCAAATAGTTGGTTGGGAGGATTGAACATGTTGTCAGAAGGCTGCTGCTGTAAACCTCTTGAAAACTGAACTATATCTATTGCTTAGACTCCTACGATTGAAAACATGATTAAAATTGCTTAAAAAAGCACCAGCTATGAGACCCCAAACCAAAGAGGTAAAAGCCAAAGTCAAGAAGTTGGCTGGCTAAACTCCATGGCCATCCACCCGCCTGACACAGCCATCCCAGTTATTTATTAATGAATCATTGCTGACAATCAGTGGAGATGTTTCTTTACATGGGTGGTGTCCAGTTCCCATGATCCCCATCACCCTCAGCCACACATTTATCAGTCTCACAGCCACCTCCTCTCCTCCTTTGGACAAAATGCTTTTGCTGACTACGATAAACATGGTGGAATGTTAGAGGTGATTTTTCCACATGCTTTTTACTCCTTCCACAAGCTCTATCGCCTAAAAAGAAATACTACCGCCATCCTGTTTTTGTGCATTTAAGCACTGTTAAAGAATGTCCTGCCTGCTCTAAAGTGGTCACGAGCAATGAAAAATGACGCAAAGACAAATGAAAATGGTGCCAAGCCTCAGCCATTATCTGTATGAATAACTGGACAGAAAACACAAGTTAAAGCCGCGTGAGATAAGAGAAAAATAGAAACGTAACTGCTACTGGCTGGTTATTTGGCTCGCTGAACGAACAAGAACTGCGGACGAAATGAAGATGATCTGGGAAAGAGAAATGAAGCAATGTTTAGTCAGCTCTCACAGACTCGACCGCGCGCACAAAAGATCCTTTGTACAAACTGCAAACTTGCTCTCTGACTCCAGACCTTGTGAGTTGATGTCAACGAAATGCAAAAATAATGCTTTGGCTTATCACATGTCTATGTGCGTGTGTGAACTGAATAATGCCACCTGTGTGTGTGTATAACTGCATTAACAACACACAAAAAAAGTGTGCGTGTGTATGTAAAGAAAGCGAGCGAGTGAATAAGCATCTAAAATAACTTTTATTGTTCAGGGTGGGCATCCTGAAAACATCTTTGAGGAGGATGGAACATTCCTGGGACAGGAGGCTCAGCAGGGGGAAGGAAGGGCAAGGCTGTGACACACACACGCACACACACACACTCTCTCTCTCTCTCTCTCGAAGTGACGCTAGGAGCCGAGGTTGAAGCGTGTGAACCGGAAAAGGGCGCCTGTCTTGCCGGAGCCAGCAGACGGATTCAGAAGGTTCAGAGAGATCCGACCTGCAGATGTTCCCAGCCGTATTCCTGGCTCTGCCACGGGAAGTCTGCACTCTGTCCGCAGCATCCTGGAGACGCGGCTCACCTCGCTCTTCCACAGCAAAACATGTCCGTCACATGTCTGCATGCGTGTGTAAATGTGATTGATGATGATTCCACAATAACACACATGTACAGCCAGATAACCCCGGCTGAGTTGTTGTGTAATGGATAAAGGATGTGCGCAGCCAAAGTCAACACATGCTGCTCTGACCCGCACATAACAGGCCAGTCAGCTGGTTTGAAAACACACACTAACACAAATGCAAGATCTAATTAACATGAGCAACAAAAATGTAGCCAATCCCTTGACCGCATGTGCCTCTACCAAATCAGCTGTACCATTTTCAGTGATTGCGTGCTGGTGCACGTGGCGTGTGTGTAGGTGAACTTACATGGTTGTCAGAGGTCTGTATGGGGCTCAGAATAGGGGATCCAGTTAGGCTGCAGAGCTCAGGGAAAGGGTTGGGGATGGCTGGCAGCGAGGCTGGACGCAGCTGGTGCTCTTCCTGCAGGTTCCTGCAGAGGGAGACACACATTCATGACACTGCCTCAGGTTACCAGTGAGAGACTAACACTGGAGGATATATACACACATGATTATGGGTGTCATTTGGGTATAATAAGGAATACAAATCAACATGGTTTCAGCTTAAAAGTTAATCTGAACTCTGACCGGACCACTAAACTTTTTAAAAAGTTTAAATTCTAGCTACTGTAATTTATTCACACAGATTAGCAGAAGCTGTCCCAGGCTCACTCTGTTCAGTGTCACTCTGAATAATGACACTTTCAAACAGGGCACACTGATCTGGATATTCTGTTAAAGTTCAGAGTGAACAGTGGAGGAAAAGGACAAGAAGACGGTCGCTGCTCACTGACCACTGGACGGCCTCTGGCCTAGATATTAATCCATGTCTGTCTAAATAAACAACAAGCATTTCTCTTTAAAATGACTTTATCATGCTCAAATGCTCAGACTTGCTGCCAATTATTACACGTTTCTTTTAAATCGTTATGTTTCCAAGCTTACTTTACACTCATTGTGCAAGTATGTTCAACACATTATAACCTTTATTCTGCATGAAGATGGTTAAAATATTAAATTGCATAGACTTATAGCTCTGTCGGGCCTCTTTATTAGATCTGCAGTAATTTATATACAGTAGAGTTTCCATTGCATCGGCCTGACCTACCCCGCTGTCCACTTGCCTCAAAAGCCAGAGGAAGAGAGAGCAGTAGCAAGATCTGCAAAAGCTGCTGACAATAACAATGGAGATGGTCAGAAAAAGCAAAAACAGCTTGAACTGAAGGACCTGGGATGGGGGTGGGTTGCAAAGCACCTTGGACAGGCAGGGATTAATGTAAGCAAGTGACTACCTTTAGCTAATGCTAGTCCTTTAATCTCTTTCAATAGACACATTTGTTATGTTTACTCATTTATTACCTTGTTTACTCTGACTCTGCTTGGATCAGCTCATTTTTGTTTGTGCCATGTGGCCAAAAAGGAAACTGCAGTGCCCTCTGGTGAGTAAAATATGCAACATCAACACTCGTAACATGGTTGAAGGGTGTCGTCTCTTCTTTACGTGTGTAATTTTAACTTATCGGCTGTTATTAATGTCAACGTCGGTCAATTACATTAAACCTCTCATCATCTGTCGGCTTCTAACTATTACATTTGTAATATTTCTAGGTTTGTACATATTTATGTCCCACTCTTTGGAAATTGTGGAAACAGATACCCTGACGACCCCAAAATACAGTTACAGTAACATTAAAACGCTGGAGAACGCAATAAATATGATTTTTACAGAGTATTGCACTCTCTCGTTTAACACAGTGGTGCAGTGGTCAGCACTGTCTCCTCACAGCGAGCAGGTTCTGGGTATGAATGTCCTGGTCAGCCGGGATGTTTCTCCCATATTCCAAAGACAAGAATCTTAGGTTAACTGGCAATGTGAGGGTGCCAAAGGGCTTAAAGAGAATGAAATAACACGCTGTATGAGTGCAGTTAATCTGTGTAAGTGTTTATTGAGTCTACTCTATCAGAAGGTCTGGTGAGCAGGAACTCAAATAGAGTGAGGGAACACTGGAGGCAGATCGGTTGCCTGATCACCTGGTGCACCTGCCAGATTTTTAAAAACATGAGCAAACTGTGTGGGACAAGCAGTCAGACTGCAGTTTAGATCCATAAAATGAGAAATGCTCATCATCTCAGTTGAGGGTGTAAGGACGGTGGATGATGTTTGCGCTTCAGACCTTTGATGTCTACGTTGTTGATGTTTTGTTTTTTTAATTTATGACTTATTTTGTTGAACTTCTATTTCATTAGTGCGTAAGTTCACTGACAGTGATTAGAAGCAGTCAGTTTTCTTGTATGTATACACATGCTGTGGCCAGGAAAGCTGATTCTGATTAAACCCACAGAGAAGTTCAACACACATCTTAAATGTGGCAACACAAAAAAGCAATATATAATATCACTGCAACTACAGAGTTACCAGAAGTTAATTCAGTTTCAAATGAAACATGGTCACACTCTCCCCTTCTGTTCCTGATCATGGCCTTTAATAGTGGCCAGAAAAAAAAGGGTTACTGCAGAAAACTGTGATTTCACAGTGAAGCTGACCTTTGACCTTTCGGATATGAAACGTCATCACTCGTCCAAGGTGTTCCTGAGATAGCATGTTTACAAGAATGGCACAGACAGACAGATATATAATAACAGAGTGTTCTTTCGCTGGCAGTGCTGCGTTATCTTTTATTCATATCTTTATTTCTGCAGGTGTAGCAGCGCTATCAGCCGTCTTTATCTTGAACATAAACCAGTGCGATCAATGTAGAGGCCCAGGTTATGAGCATTTACCTGACAGCTTTGATGTGCATGGGTTGAGAGTGTCTCAGCCTTTCTCTGGAGGGGGAAGAAGAGGGCAGGGCTGGGGTGTGGCGACGGCTGTGTCCCAGGTAGGAAGAGTGCACCTGATGGTGGTGGTGAGGGGCGTGGCCGTTGTTTAGAAGAACCGCCGTGTCTGTCTGTGTGGAGTACACACTCTCCATAGAGGAGTTCATGTCATTCACCAGCTGCTCCAGATCCACGTCATCATCTGTGGATGCAGGTGGACAGCGGGATGAGCAAAGGGAGAATGAAATGAGTGACAGTGATGCATTGCATCTACAAGCAGCTGACAGTCATCAAAATCATCCCAGTGTAGTTTAACACTACAGCAACCAAAGTTAGTGATGAAGAAAACACAGCTGTGGAATCACAAGCAGGACAGTAAAGAAAAGAAAGGGTGACAATGCTGCAGCGCCCCCTGCTGGATGGCAGGACTACAACCTAAAATAGAAATTTAAAAAAAGTTATTTTTCACATTGTATTACACAACATTTTTATTTTAAGCAGGTTGTGTTATAGGCTCCATTATGAAAACGACACAGCATGCTCACCACATTTGGAAGTGTGGAAGACAGCCTGGGTATCAGGGGCGCTACCAAAGGGGGGCAGGGGCGGGGCACTGGCCACACCCCAAAATGGAAATTAACTAGGCATATAAATATTTTCTTTCTCTCTTTATTGCCATATTTCTTTTATTTTTAACCTATATTTGACAACAGCATAATAAAACTGTAAATTCTGCCATCCTAATATTTTTAGCGGCCCCTCATATGGCCACCACTATGAAAAAATTCTGGAGGCATCCCTGCCGAGTATCTCAGCTAAACTTTTACCAGCAAGAGAAAAGGTAGCCAGGAAGTCAGAAGTTTCATCAAACAGAATCCCGATGCAAGAATGCTTCCGGAGGACGAGAATTGCCAACTTATACTTTCAACTCACATGCCCAACTAACCCTATTAAAACATGTTCCCACGCCTATCTGCACAGTTTTCCAGCCTCGGCAGGCTCAGCAGTTGAGATAAAAGACTCAGCATAAGATGTAAAAAAAAAGAAAGAAAAAAAAAGAGGAACCAATAAAGTCTGATTAGAGAGACAATTGTGTCAGTGAACCTTTTCTTTATCTATGTCTGCAATTAAACACAGACTGGGCACTAGTTTTACTTTGAGCAAACAGCTCATAACCTTTGTATCATGTCTACAGTACATACTGAGACAATGACACTGAAATCTCAATGGCACTTTGATAGAGCAGCAATTTAAGCAATAAAAATATTGCCAGAAAAACATCACGGCCCTGAATTATCAAGCATGACAGCAGACAGAGAGAGTGAGAGAAAGCACAGCCCTGATGTGAAGTATCATTCTTCCTTGTGTTGGATTCCTCTTTGGCTTGGATTTCATTCAATTCCTGTGTAGTACACCACCTCCCTGGCTTGCCTTTGGCCTAACTGTGTGTAAACTGTCATTCAAGGGGCTGACAAGTCTTCCTGGCAGCCGGCAGCAGTTTCGAACCAGCACTCGCCCACAGACCAAACGACTAACCAAAGCAAACTAGAGTGAATGGGCCCCTGGTCGTGCAGGTCAGATGTCGACGCCGATCTTTTACTGTAAACTGTTATTAATTAACTAAAGCCAGGCCCGGATTTGCAAGCCCCACTTTGGGCTTCCCTCAAGGCTTTGATGCTGTTCATGTGCTACTTTCTGATGATGAATTGGTTCACTTCTTGCAGCACTCTATAATGCAAAATGAAATGCCCTCTGGGGACAGATGGAGATAATCCTGTCTATGGCAGTCATTACTAACCATTTTCCAACCTCGCAGCAATAGATTTTTCTACTCTAAACTTTCTAAAAAGTAAATGTGCACTGTCAGCTTGTGGGGGAAAAGCCTGCTAGCGGGAGAGAAATCTCTGTAGTGAATCAACTTTTATATAAGCTCTGTTAAACGTCCTCACAACTGTGGTCTCAATGTGTTTCGCTATGTGTGTGTATGTGTGTCTAAAGGCCTTTGGTCCTCTGTAAGTCCCACCCCAACACCACACACAGAATTCTTGACATTCCTCTCAGACGAAATTACAGCACTCTGGGAACGTTAACCAGGCCTGTTCATGGCACATGGTGGCCAAATGACTGGGACAAAGTAGGACATCAAAACAGACACACAGGAATAAGGACAGGACACTATGTGCACTCTGCAGTGCTGATGTACATGTGCGTCTAATTAAAGAGGAGAAATTTAAAAAGAAACGCAGCAGTGCACCGAATGTACACAAACACTGTGAACATACACAGTGAGAGCAGGGGGGAAAGCTGCTGCACCAAAAACAACAGGATTCGCTCATCTTAGGTTATAAAGAGTTATGCGTGTCACGCGCACACACAAACATAGAGCACAGTCTGGGACATTGGGTCATGTGATGCTGGGGTTCATGAGTGGGACATGGTTGTTGGGTGGGGGTGGGGGGGCTGTGTGTGCAAAAGATGTTCTAGGAAAAGAACAAGACCACGCATGAGGAGAGACAGTCATGGCTATTATATAAAGATGTAACATAATGTGGACTCATGATCTGCTTACAGAAGTAAAAGCGAAAGGTGTTGTCATTCGTCTCATTACTAATGTTGTTCCTTCCATAGCATAATAAAAGTTACGCTACTTTGTGATTTTTAGTAAAAGTTGCGTCCTTAAGAAGCAAGTCCAGCCAAGACCTGACAGATACATCTGGCCCTTCAGTTAATCCATTTATTATTCCCTGGAGCCTCATCAGAAATGGTCTCAGTGGACGGGTGGCTTTAAAGAAACCATTGCTAAGGAAGCAAAATGAGGAGAAAAGTCTGAAGTATAACAAATTACACAGGAAGTGTAGTAAAATCAGTAGAAACAGGTTGTTGTCAATGTGGATGGAGGTATAACAGTGAGTGTCTATATCCATCTATGAAACATAGTGGAGGCTCTGTCATGGTTTGGGGCGACATTTTACATTGAATGCAACACGATGATGAAACGATGAACACAGAAAAGTACCATCAGATCTCGACACAGATTTTCTTTTACTGATTAGCAAAGCCAGTAAACGCACACTTGGATAGAAAAACACACAATACTAATGTATCAACCCATAGGTTGGCCTCACAAGAGCCTAAACCACAACATTACTGAAGCAGTGTGGGTTCATCTAGACAGAAAACAGAACAAAAGGCAGCCAACATCCAAAAAAGAGCTTTGGAAGTCCTTCAAGAAGTCTGAAGAACTATTCCAGAAGACTACTTAAAGAAATTACAAGAGAGTTCAGCCTTTGTTGAAGAATAAACGTGGTAATAACAAATATTGACTTTAAAGCTAAGAAATGTACAAACTCTGTTTTCATCTTATATGCTGTATTTCCATCTATGTTTACATGCGTTTCTCTAAATGGCTGCAGCTACTTCTCATTTTACTAGCAAAATACAAAGAAATGAGGGTGGCTCAAGACTTTTGCACAGTGTTGTACGTTTGGTAGGATGCTAAAACTTAACATTTAGTCTATTTTTCTCTCAACTGCTAATGTGCATCAATGCAATGGCAAACAACACTTGCAATAATATTTAAAGTTGCTCACAGGAAGATTCTTCATCATCCTAATTATTGTGAGTTTGAAAGGTTTTGTTCTTGCTGCTAAAAGAGAACTTTTACAAAAAAAAAAAGTATCCCAGTGCCACTTTAAGAGGATAATGATGGTATCATTGGCATTCCTCCCCCTCCCCCTGTGGCTTGGCCCACACGGCGCTGCTGGCTATGGACAGGGAACCCAGAGGACATATAGAATGAAAATGTCTTCTCCGTCTCCTCCGCTAACTATAACTTGGAATGTAGATGACTCGCTGCAGCCGTCTGGCTAGCATCTGATGACAAAACCTACCATACAAACGTGGCCAGTTCAGTCCTGTAAGATCCCAAAATATACTGAATGAGTGCTCTCTGTCCCTGGCCACGACAACCTGCAATCATCGATCTCTGACAGCAGTCTAGAGGTCAGCGAAGAGAGCTGAATGTTCAGATTTTCAAGGGCAAAGGCGCAACGGAGTTCTTTTTATGCAACAAAAACACAGGGGTTATATTTAGCATCCTTTTTGCGTTGGTACTTTCTCAGTAGGTTTTTCTTGCTGCTGCTGTTTTTTATTTGAAAAGCATTTATGTTGTCAGTGCATTTACATTTTGCATTGTTGGAGGCACAAACACTCTCAAAGTTACTTTAGTGTGTAACTACAGGTGCATAAAATGAATGATTTTCTATCGTGACAATGACTGTTACTGCTGTGAAAGCCTCAAGCTATCAGCAGAAATCTGCTTATTACTCAGCTGCAGGACCGGAGGACAGCACATAAATCAGATAAAAGAAAATTATGAACAAAATATTAAATCTACTGTTAATTGGTGGGCTTACATGCAGATGACAACATGTCATCAGATTGTAAGAAAAAAAAAACCCCACATCTAGCATAAATGAAGGGCATGTAATCTGAGCCAGTCATGATCTAAAAATACAGCACATCCATCAGTGAGGCTGAGGTAAGGTTCAGCTACCAACCAAAGCCAGAATGAAACTGGAGATGGGTGACTTTGACTCTTGCCTTTTCAGTGAAGTGAAGTGTTGTCCTGCACAACATTTTATCAGATAAACTATATACAGTCCTGTAATAAACTAAGTACATCCCTACTGCCTCCATAGGAAAAGAGGGTAAGTAGCAGCCAAGTGTTGCTAACGTGATTACTGAACATCATTCCCCTTTAATCACTATCTCTACTTTTAAGATTAGGCTTAAAACTTTCCTTTTTGCTAAAGCATATAGTTAGGGCTGGACCAGGTGACCCTGAATCCTCCCTTAGTTATGCTGCAATAGGCTGCTGGGGGACTCCCATGATGCACTGAGTTTTTCCTTTTCAGTTAATAGACCTCTCTGCATTAAATCGTACTTGTTATTAATCTCTGGCTCTCTTCCACAGCATGTCTTTATCCTGTCTTCCTTCTCTCTCCTCAGCTGGTCACAGCAGATGGCCCCGCCCCTCCCTGAGCCTGGTTCTGCCGGAGGTTTCTTCCTGTTAAAAGGGAGTTTTTCCTTCCCACTGTCGCCAAAGTGCTCATAGGGGGTCATTTGATTGTTGGGTTTTTCTCTGTATGTATTATTGTAGGCTCCACCTTACAATATAAAGCACCTTGAGGCGACTGTTGTTGTGATTTGGCGCTAGACTTCATTTGGCATGCTAAATGTTAAATTTCATGATTAAAGTACAATTAGAGGAAGACTAAACAAGTATAATTTATTTGGAAGGGATTCCAGGAGAAAACCTCTTCTCTCTAAAGAGAACATGGCAGCACAGCTTGCGTTTGCATGCTTTCATCTGAACAAACCACGACTTCTAGAACCATATTTGGAATAACACCGGATAGAGAGCATACAGCAAAAATTCCTCATACCAAACTGTCAAGCACGGTAGTGGAAGTGTGATGATTTGGGTTTGTTTGGCACCTACAGACCTGGACACATCCTCTTTATACCAAAGTATTCTAGTGACAAATGTGAGGCTATTTGACTGTCAGCTAAAGCTGGCTGGAAACTGGAACCTACAGCAGAATAGTGGTGGGACCTCAAGAGAACTGTGCACAAATGAATGCCTGCAAACCTCAGTGAATTGATGCAAAGTTGGAATGATAATGTAAGAGACTGATAGTCTCTAGCAAGTCTTACGGAAAATGATTACTTCAAGTTATTACTACTTAAGGTGGTTCTGCAAGCTCCTAAATCATGTACTTAGTTTTTCTAGTACTACGTAGAGCCCTGTGAATTATATAGACAGATATCAAGAGAGATAAGTACACTGCTGAAAATACAAAGAAACATTTTTTAATCAGAGTATAGCATCAAACTAGTTAAACTTCTGGGACACTGATTCGGTCAGTCAAGTGGCAGAGGGAGTCGTTAATCAGTTTCAGTGGTTTTAAATCAGGAAGTTTTACAAGTGGAGGCCACTGACATTTTTTCCCTCCACATCTTTTCTGGCTGGTTTTCAGTAGTTTTGTATTTAGCTATGGTCAGCGTCATTACTGTTAGCATGAGGCGATACGTGGAGCGTAGAGAGGATGCACAGGTAGTCCAGCTTGTCCAAAATGGCACATCAACACGTACCATTGCCAGAAGTTTGCTGTGTCTCCGAGTACAGTCTCAAGAGCATGGAGGAGATTCCAGGAGATAAGCAGTTACTCTGGGAGAAGTGGACAGGGCCGTCAAAGGCCCTTAAACTATCAGGAGGACCGCTATCTGTTTCTTTTTGGAAGGAGGAACAGGATAACCACTGCGAGAGCTACAGAATGACCTCCAGCAGGTCACTGGTGTGACTGTCTCTGACCAAACAATCAGAAACTGACTTCATGAGGGTGACCTGAGAATCCTAGTGGACCCTGTGCTCACTGCCCAGCACCGAGGAGCCTGATTGATTTGCCATAGAATACCAGAATTGGCACTGTGTACTTTTCACTGTTTAGAACAGGTTCACCCTGTGTAAACAAACCAAAGTGATTCTTTAATTTGTTTGAACAGTCTATTATTTTGTGTACAAAATATATGATCATATATTACATAACTGAGGGGCTGACTATTTATCTGCATGTTATCAGCTGGGTTTGGGAAATGGATGCATATACTGGTTATTGGCCATGTCCATAAATTTTTGCAGGCCAGTTTTGCTTTATTTTTATTGTTGTACTTGAGAATTAAACTTGGTAAATGTTTAACTTAAAAAACAAAACAGAGAAAAGCTCCAGAAACTAGAAGCATAATTTCAATGGTTCCTTGTGGAGACTTGTTCCTTGTTGGTTTGTTGAGTTACTATACAAAGTTGTGCACAGACTGAGAGATTCTTGCGTCTATTGTGCCAATGCATTCACATTTGCATGATCTTGACCCCATATTTAATTGCAGCAGTCACACTTTACAAGCTATCACTAACAACAAGAAAAGATTCTGGAAGTGCTGTTTTACTGTCTAGTGTGTGATAGTGGCAAACGGCTGATCACTCCAGTGGCGTCACTGCCTGAATAGAGTATGAACCTGCTGACCTCCTACTATCTACAACCCTGACCCACAGACCTATGGCTTACTTTCTATGAACTCCCTTCTGCCCTGAACTGTTTGACCTATAGACCTATGTAAGCACCCATTCACTTATTGTAAAACCATGTCAATGGTCAATGGTCAATGGTAACTTTATTGTCCCTAACGGGAAATTGATTTGCAGTATGTCCGTACAAAGAAACAAACAGACAACCAACACATCACATACACTCACCAAAATAATATAATATAAGCCTGAGAAAACAACCTAGATTTTTCATCAAAAAAGTGCAATGTGCAATGTTTACAATGCACTTACACGAGCATGACCAACAAGCAGCAGAAGTGAAGCCAGTCCAATAAATCACCAAACCAAAAGAAAAAAAAAAAGCTAATCCACAGGATAACCACTAGCCAAGAAGAATTCCCAAGATTTTCCTGGAAGTGTGAATGAAATTCTGGAAATATAATGGGGGCAGATTTAATACTGAGGCACTGTGGGGAAGGGAAGGGTTCAAAATAGTGCCGAGCAGCGGTAGAGGGAGGGGAGAGTTTAAAATTTGTCAATAACCTCTCCATCTGGAGAGCATAGCATGTAGTGATGGAGGGAGACAGTGTCCTAGATGGAGATAGAGCAGGAGGGGGGGATTTCTAGGAAGACAGGAAGAGCGTTAAGAGGCTGATAAATTGGTTTTGATCCCATAAAGAAAGGTATGAAGAAAGGAAATGACAAAAGAAATATAGATGGAAGGATTTCATTAATCACTCAGGACATACCAGAAAAGACCAACGGTAATAACCAGTTATTATAATCCAAACTAAATTTTCCAATTTTCTTTAATAAATAAATCCAACATAGGTTCAAGAAGGAGAAGAGAAAAGAGTTACCATGGTGATGTGGCAAATTCTGACTGGCTGAGCGCTGAAAGCCAGGAACAATAAGCTCGTCAGGCCTGCGAGTGGAAGTGCGGTCCATCCTTTCCTGTCCCAAAAAAAAGTAAAGGACATAAAAAAAACATATAAAAAAAGAACAATTTTGACCACGTGGTTAAAAAAAAAGCCTCATGCAATGTGTTTAAGATGTCAGATATTTTAGTAAAACGGGAAGACAGCGTGTCAGTTTCACAGAGTTCAAATGGTCGGGCAAAGGGTGGGTTCAGGCCTCTGCTGCCGAGGAATGCCAAGTCAGACATTCAGAGCCCGGTGACACTTTGTCACTGTGGCTTTCTGACCCCTCTGACCTTTCCTTTATGCACACTCTCTCCCTGTATCAGGTATACTGAGCTTTATTTTAAACTTGTGAAACTCACTAATTAACTAAACCTCGATGTATTTCATGAAAAAAAAAGATTATCAATCAATTCAATAATTTTTAGAACAAAAAACCCCACCAGTCCCAGCCCACTTATACAATCTCACACGTCTGGAGATACACGCACAAATCCTGCCAAGTTCTTCACACATTGTCTAATTTGAAGCAGCCTCAAGGCAAGAAAGCTGCAGAGGAGAAAGAGAGGGAAAAAAGCCAATGAAATTTTCAATCTTCTCTTTTCCAGGAAAAAGAAGAACGCGGAAGCGTTGCTTCCAGGAACTCCTCGTGGCCAGAGGTCTCAGTCCGCATGCATGCACATACACACACACTCGCAGCTCCCCTCGGTGCTTCGAAAACATCCATAAATGCCCAGAGTAAGATTTATAGCTCTGAGAAGCAGCAGCAGCCAAAAGCTTTCCAAGGAAGGCAACTTGGCTGCAGGGCCTGTGGGCTGAAAGAGAAAGTCTGCAGGCCAGGCTATAGCTAAGACTGAGGCACAATAACTTACAAGCTGCTAAACACCCATAAATATATACACACATATATATCAAATACATACATACTGCACAACACCAGGCATTACTCCAAATCTACAGAAAGTGAGACTTTTACCAAATTAGCTGAGATGACCTTTTATTTGCATCTTAACTACTAGCAGGTCTACTTGTGGCTCTTTCTTTAAAACCTTCCAAAACAAATAGTCTAGTGGTAAGCTAGGCTATGTTAGCACAACGAGAGTAAAACCTTCCATGAGTATGTGGATATCCACCTCAATTTTTATATATATCTTAAGAAAACATTATGAAAATATTATTTAATATCCTTTATATACACCGGTAGGTAAGTTTTCAGCCAGACCACCTCTTTAATCCAGTGCTCAGTGTTTGTGCTAAGCTAAGTGCTAGCTGTAACCCCTTTTAATGGACCTAATCTTAATTTTCACACCAAACCCTGAACACAAAAGCAAATCAGGGATGCTACTCCTTTAAGACAGATGGAAAAACTTTATCACCACACCTATAAAGACAGAATATCTCCATAAACAGCAAAACCTGATACCTAAAGCTAAAATGAAAAGCTGGAAAAAGTACGCAGAGAATTTATAAGTGAATGTTTTTAATCTGATGATATCAAGTGATCAAGTGATTTACTCACTGCAATCATACTAATCAATCTTCTCTCGGCACTGTTCAGAGTCTGGGCTTTCCCAGGCACAAGGGTATACACTGTTTGGAATTGGAGGCAGGACGATGTTCCAGGTCTTTAAAGAGCTATCAGTAGCAGCAGTGTTAACATATAGCTACAAGCAAACGTAGGGGAAATTACCCTTTCCTTTGCAGCGCTCTTGCAGTAAAAGGGTCAGCTTTAATGGCCACATTCCCCATAAAAAACTCACCATGAACTCTAAATCGAGTAGTGATGCTACATCAGCCGTCACCTGGGTGGTTATATAGGTAGAAAAAGCCAAT
This sequence comes from Perissodus microlepis, assembly GCF_051167445.1. NCBI lineage: Eukaryota > Metazoa > Chordata > Actinopteri > Cichliformes > Cichlidae > Perissodus > Perissodus microlepis. The sequence continues at coordinate 4,068,559 of NC_140481.1, read as the reverse complement.
TTTGAAAGACATGAACCCGTTTCTTAGAACGAGGCACTGATTTCCCGCTAAAATCATTTACCAGATGTGGACTGTTTTGCACAATAGTTATAGCAAACAAAACAGCATTCTTCATATAACTAGTCTTAAGGGCATACTGAGTGGCACAGTACATGAAGGGAGGCTTTCTTCTTGTAGTTTTACAGCTTGTGAGTCATTCCTGCAGTCGTGTGTTTTCTGTTTCACAACACACAGCATCGTTTAACAAATCTCATTTACACTGAATTACTTTGAATGTTCATCTTACTATTTTTCCATAGAAGTTTATTACAGTTATGGAGCCTTTTTAGCATTGTGGCTTTGCATTTATGGGCAAGCATAAGTCTGATCAGGGGGCACGGAGGACCAAAGGTTATTAATACAGTACTGTGCAAAAGTCTTGAGTCAGTGTTTGGTGTAACTGCTTTCCTTCTTCAACACAGTCTGAACCCTCTTAGGAAAGCTTTCTTGTCTTCTTTAACTAGTCTTCAGGAATAGTTCTTCATGAAGGACATTTAAATCTTTCCTTTAGATCTTGCCTGCCTTTTGTTCTGTTTTCTGTCCAGATGAGCCGACACTGCTTCAGTAATGTTGAGATTTGGGCTAGTCCATGACTGATACTGGTCCTCTGTGTGTGTGTTTTTTCTATCCCGGTATGCTTTTACTACATTAGCAGTGTGTTTGGGATCATTGTCTTTTTGAAAAATAAAGCTGCTGACAGATGGTTTTGCATATTACCTTTCTGCGTTTATAATTGCACTAATTTGGCTAACATCCTCAACACAGCTGACTGAAATGCAGCCCCCAATTCATTACTGTGCCTCCACCGTGTTTAACACATAGCTTTTCTCCCCACTGATAGCCACCAAGATCATTTCTGATGAAATTTTGGTGAACAGCTGCTACGTTGTCTGAGTGAGATACCTTTTTATGTTTGAATGACACATATAAAATAATCTGAAATGGAATGAAAATTAATGAAAAAGCAGCCAATGTCCAAAGAAAACTTTGAAAGCCTAGAGAACTGCTCAAAACCTTTTTAACATATTAAAAGAAAATCTGTCTCATTGGAAGCAAAATATAAAGAAATGAATGGCATCAGATGCTTATTCACAGCACTGTAACTCTCATCATGACCCTAAAATGACTGGCTTGCCCAAAGCAACCACAACAACACAGCACTGTGTAATATGGAAGTAAACACTGAAGCCACTGTGGACAATGTTCATCTTTGTTTTATGTGCAGTAGAAGCACATCTTTTTGTTTTTTTGTGGGGCAATACCTGCAATTTCTGTGTGTGGATCCAGAGCCTAAGACTAGAAGTTGACTTTAGTTCTTTACGGAAAATTATAATTTCTTAATGGTGCCACTATAAATACTTCCGGTCTACTGATGGGAAGCTTTTGTATCTTTGACAAAGCATACAATCTCATCTGACTTAGCCAAAATCCTTCAAGATGCATTAACAAAAATCTGTGCTAAAACCATCTTTGAAAGATTTGCTACTTTGGAGGTAGCGGTGTTGGCTGCACATTCTTTTTCTCAAAACGATGCTTTGATTCGCCGTCTCGCTGTCGCATTACGCTGATTTCCAGAATGTCTCTGGGCCAGAAACTAGCATTAAATATTGAAGAGCAGTTTTCCAAGATTTGAGTGATTTTTTGTCCTGGGTTTTGGAGCATTAAAGCTATATCTCACTGAACGAATGCTGTGGCTCTACAGTTTCCATCAGCTTGACATACTGGGGTTGCTTTTGGACAGACATCCTGTAACTTCTCTTGACATCGCCTTCATAAATAGCGAGCTCCCCTTTCACTCCATTGCCCAAAGCACTGACATCAAGGCACTTCAACAAAGTGCTTTAAAGGCTGCGCTTCCTCGAAAGCACAAACACAACTGAGCGTGCCCATCACCATGCTCGCACATAACCACTTACCTGACATCTGAGAATATAGAGACACAAACTGTCAGGCAGAACAGTCATGTTTAGGAACAAATGGTATCAATGCTGACGCTGAAGGAGAGGAGCAGAGGTTAAACGCTTCATTCTTTCCGCTCTTAGCAGTTAAAGTCATAACTCAGCAGAGCTTTGAGACTGTGGACAGTGGTCTCTTGGTGTGTGGAGAGCATGTGCGTGCACATTTACAAATACATCCATAAGAAAAAAAGGGAAAGCAAGGGTCGCTGCCCGTTTAATCTGAGACCTCCCTGGCACAGGTCCAACGCTCTCAGTAAGAGTGCGAGACACAGGAACACACATAAGACTTTGCTGCCCAAATTCCCAAACATGACCACCATTATGTATAGCGTTATGTAAGTACAAAGAAAAGGGGCTTATTTGCTCCTTATCTCTAAACACTGAGCATAAAGTCATTGCCGCGCAGAGACTCCATGTGTGCCATGCTGTTTCATGACAACTGGCAAGCTTTACATGAGCAACATACACACAGACCAACACAAACAGAGCAATGTTGTAACCCACTTCTCTCCATCAAACTATCAAACTTTGGTTTTTCTCTGCTACATGCAGGGTGGAGGAATGTTGTTTTTCGATGGGGATTCAATTCACTATTCACTGCAGCCTTACTGGGGTAAAACTCTTTCCTGGAAGCTAACGTGAACCAGTCCAACTTAATGTCAGCTCAGCAGGGGCTCAGCAGTCCCACAGTTTGGGTGAGCAGGATTTTTGTCCCTCCACTAAGAGAAAAAAAAGACAGCTGAGACTACATCACCTCCATCATTCCATGGGTCCCAGCAAGACATCATACCATCAATCCAGTGCTTTTAGGCCTGTCACACAACAAAGCCCAAACTTGTTATTATTGTTTGCTTAGCACTCTATTTATAGACCTCCACGAAGCTCTTTAGCCAAATTCTTTAGGTTACTGGAGGGTTGGAAAGGAGAAAATCCAAGCTGAGAAACAAAGGGCTCATTCTGCAGGAGTTGGACAGTGGAACCAGGTCTGTCGTATTGCACCAATGCCATATTTCACCAAACTAAGCTGGGATTCGCTCACTTTGAGGCAAGCAAACTTTAGCCCACAGCTAAACTTAAACCTTGGTCTTGCCTCATAATCAATATTTCGGTGGTTTCATCTGTTAATGTTTATCTTGGTTATCCAGTTGACATATTCAGAACAGCAGCTGGTTTCCACAAAAAAAGCTCTGCTCATCGTTACTGCTAAGCACTCAGCACCAGAGTGCATTCAAAGGTGGCTAGCTTACTAGGAAGTCGGAGAACTGAACAACTGCAATTATTCTTGGAGCAGCAACACAAATTTCAAACAAATGATAATTTAACTATCTGTTATATATGAATAGGCAACTGTTTGCTAGTCTCTTGACAATGTTATAAAATAATAATGTCATATTTTTTTATTTACTACTCGGAGAATATCAATCTTTTCTATTATTTGTATCCGTTTTGATAACATTTTAGTCTCCAACTTATTTCTAGCACAGCAGTTAGCCAACTGCAAACTTTGTGCTGCTGCAGCTGGGCGGAAGACACCAGTGCATGATCATGTTGGTTTTTACGGCCATTTTAATAGTCAGAGATTATACAGAGGGCGCTATTACAACAATTTGAAAACATGAGACGTGGGAAATACTTGTTGAAAAAAACCCACTTGGCAATGTTTTTTTTTTTCCGGCTTTGACTTCTCCTCCTATAACAGCGCTGATGTGGCAGTATTGTCTTAGTGGCGACACTTATTGTATCGCAGCAGCGACCAAGGCCTTAAAAACAGGAATAAATATAAGTGACTGTTAGGTGATGTTGCCTAGTGGACAAAGCGACCAACCAACGATAGCTACCCACCAACGCTAGCTACCAACCAACGCTAGCTACCAACTAATGCTAGCTACCAACTAATGCTAGCTACCAACCAATGCTAGCTACCAACCAATGCTAGCTACCAACCAATGCTGGCTACCAACCAACGCTAGCCACAACCAGTGCGCTAGGTAAGCATTGTCCCCTAGTGCACACTGCATGAAACAACCAACGTAACTGGTATACCGAGGCCTTTAGTGTTAGCATGCACACAGGACAGCACCATCTTCTAAAAGCATGGCGGTAAATGTGCACCATGTCAAACAGGCAAACTCGTAAAAGTAAAATAAAATAATTTTTGTTCGGTCTAAGATTATACCAAAATTTGTCTAAAATTACACAAAAATTAAGAATTCTTCATCAACCAGCAAGTGTCACTTAGTCCTAAAGTTGATTCTCTGTTACGTGAAAACTAACTCCAGTTTAACATTACTTTGATTCACGTTCTACCAACAAACCCACATACAGCTGGCACATTAAATGTTTACCTGGTAGTTCGAATGACGTAAGAAGTAGTCAGGGCATCCCGCTAATGCCATGATGTTCCTTCAGCGTTCCCTCTGCAGGGAATAACCCTCTGGTCTCACCAGCACTCTGCACAAAAAAGAAACAGACTGAATGAAGAACAGCACTAAAATCACAGAGAAAATTAAAGAGTCATTAAGAAAAAAAAACACAGGGTTAAAATGAAGTTTTAATTAACAAATCTCACTAACTACTAAAGGTGGATCTGGGATTTTGTGCTATACATTACACAACAACTTTGCACAACTGGTATCAATTTTCTAAAGACAAAAGACCTGCACCTCCTTCTCACCTAAACAGCAAAGCTCGTCTGTGCGACTTAGTGTGCATGCACGGTTGAACATGTGCACACACAGTGTAAACACAGTCATTGTATACAATACACACACACACACACACACACAGTTCCTTCACAAAGCCAGTGGCTTAGAACCAAATAAGAATTTCTCCTCTCCGAGTGAGCAACACATGACCACTCTCCACCACCTGTGTGTGTGTGTCGTCTAGGAGTCGTCTATTTCCACTGCATTATCTGCTGTGAGTAAGCAGCAGGAAGTTGCGCGCATGTGTGTGTTTGGAAAGAGGACTCGCAAGCACAGACACACACACACACAAAAATCCATCTCAAGCTGTTCAGCACTTAGTCTTCTGTTTATTTTTCTGCAGCATTTAGAAAGAAAAAAAACTCTTACTTGCATTTACATACCAAAAACTCCTTGCAGTCACATTCATATGAAGATAAACAGGCTCATTATAAGCCCCGTGTAATGTCACTTTGGAATCAGATTTCTGTCTTAAACTTGTTTCATCGTCTTAGCTCGCGATTCCCATCCTCGCCTGCTGGTGGAAGTCCCAGATCACTGTTGAAATCTAATCGCTGATCCTCTTTAACTCCTATCTGCCTGTCCAATTTCACGGAGAGCTGCAATAACATATTAGAGATGCCCAGCTCACAGACTGGATTCATCTGTGAGCTCGAGGAAAAATAATAAGCTTCTTCAAAGAGAGAAATGATGTTATGCAGCCCACATACACATTTTTTAGGGAACTGCTGCAACTGATACTGCTTCCAACAAAGGTTCAGCAAACCCAATCTGCTGAAAACACACACACACACACACACACACACACACACACACACACACACACACACACACACACACACACACACAGAACTGCCTCTCTCTCTCTCACTAAATAGCTCCTCTCACTCTTTGACGATTCCTCTTCACTTTCTCTCCCAGCATGTCTCCATTGTACAGGTCATTATATAACAGATATCAGATGGTTCAAACAATATCCTCCTCCTCCTCTCTCCTCTCCTCCCTCTCTCTTCACCCCACTAATTACTGTTTCCACTGGGGCTCTGCTATCTTTAGGTTTGCTCTTCTGTCAGAGGCATACGTTGCAGTGCAGCCTCTGCGTTTTTTCTTAATATATTACATGTTATTGCACAGGCTGTTCGCAGCAACCAAAGTCCTGACCAAAAGGGCAAGAGCCGCCGTCGTACGTGCAAATTAATAAGCCTGAAAGTGCCAAAGACAGAGCTCTGTGTGCTTGACATTTCCTGACATTTGTGATTCCTCCTGTGGAGAGAGGGAACAATTCAGCTTTGCTGGTCATATGGGGAGATCTGGAGAAATTAAATGGGGCAGGGAGCAACTTAATAATGCCACACGTGTGTGAGTGTGTTTAACACGCCCACTACTACTACCACATCTTTCCAAGTGCATAAGGATTCCGATTTTTAGCTACACTCACGGTCTGTTGTCTTATGAAGAGCACACACTCACAAAACTCCTTAATATTACCTGAGCCCCAAACAGACATGAAGTCTACTTTGTGCATAAGATAAGAAGGAAGGAAGTTTAACAGCATACAAAGATTAAACCTACATTAAGGCACAGCTTGGAGCTTTATGACAGCCCATTAACACACACACACACACACCTAGCTTATGCTCTCTGGGGAAGCAGTTCCCTACCACGCTGATGCTTCAGATAACTCTTGTCCCAGTTCAAAATCGGAATTAGTGGAAGAGGGAGGAGATACAATAGCTTTAGGCACTGATGGAATCTGACTGTGTTATGAGGTGATATGACAGCTGTGAGCTGAAAGATTGAATCCCCTCCTTCACTATCACCACTACAGCCAGCGCGTGTTTCTAATATTACAAAATAAATATATGACAACTTTACAGTCATCTCCATAAAAGCGAAGAATCAGATCACTTAGAGTAGCGTGACAAATTTCAAGAGTTGCATAATGACTTTGCATCTCACAGCACAGCAATAACTGTCATTAAATACCTTTTTTCTACCAATAAGGTAGCTCATAAATTGAGTTTACATCATCTCTAAAGCTCCTTTGCGTCCCGGCGCACGACCAGTAAGCATGTATAGACCGGCTGATACTGAGTTTAACAATATGCAGTCCTGATGAGAGATATTAGTTCCCAAACAAGTATGCAAAGCGCTTACGGTAATGAAAAGGCAAAATCGTGTCCAGGACGGAGAAGCACCCGGTGCGCTCCGGCTATCCTCGTCTGGATGTCCGCACAAACTGCTTTCCCCCCCTTACCTCCACCCCCCCCTCTCCCCCCCCAGGCTCCACTCTGTTGTCTTCACCTTGTTCCCCCCTCCCCACCCCACCCCGAGGTGCTTTCCTTGCACACGTACAACGCTCACACACGTAACGCTCGCTCACCCGCGCTCGCACACATGCAAACACACGCATGCATGCACCGCTCACTCCGCACTTTTCGACCAGCTGACTCCTCTCGCTCTCTCTCACATGCACGCAGACACACGCCAGCGAAGGACAGCCTCCTCCGTCTCTCTCCCCGCCCTGTTCACTAGAACACACTGCAAAAAGTACCCCTTTTTTCCTTTATTGGCTCTTCGGAAAACTCGACATGTATGTAAAAGTGGACTATTTTTGCAGTGTGTTCAAGACCTGGCTGTAACCCTCCGAGCAGAAGGAGGACTTCAATGTATGAGCCAGTGGCAGCCCCACAAAAAAAATTACATATGGTGGAAACTGCATATGAAAAATGGAGTCACCATGAAGTTTTTTTGTTGTTTGTTTTTTTTAAGCAACATACAGTGTTGTGCAAAAGCCTGGAGCCTCCTCCTATCTCTCTATATTTTGTTTGGAAAATGGGAAATAAGTGAAGTGTTTATTGAAACTTGCAAACATGCATGAAATAAAGTATATGAAGGCAAAAATAGAGTTTGTGCAGTTCTAACGAGCTTGAAAGTTCATATTTGACCACCTGTGCAATAGGGAAGGGTCTCTAGCAAAGTAGAAGCTCTGTTAAACAGCATGCAAGAGTTAGCATGGCAAATATTACCTTAAACCTTATTGACAGGTAAGCACGGAAAAAGGGGACAGATAAGCATTCTGCATCTAAATCAAATCACACTGAGCTGTTTCCAAGGCTGTACACTGTTAGTGTTGCTTGGGGTCATATCTTACATGGGAAATGGCGCAAATTTGACAGCCTGGGCTCCCCTCTTGGCAACGGCAATGGACACGCTGATGGACGAGCTCAGACTCTCTGTGGACTATATCTGTAGAGCACATGGTCTGTACTGACAGAGCAGGTTGAGAGGAACCTGGAGAGGCAGAGGTACGCTTTGGAAAGAAGAGCGGAGCAATGAAATTCAGCAGATCCGAGGTAGAATATGTTTGTGAATGAGAGAGAGAGGACAGTGGAAGGGTTAGGATGCAAGGAGCAGAGGTGGTGAAGGAAAGAGTTTAAGTGCTTGTCTTTCACTGTGCAGTGAAATGGACAAAGACTAAAAGATGTGAAGAAGAGAGTGAGGGCAGGGTGGTGTGGTGGAAGAAGAATGTCACGGACTGATTTGGGTCAGAATGGTAGCATCAAAAGTGGAAAATAAGGATTACAGTATGAGACTAGCAACACTAGATTGCCAAAAGTACTCACTTGTCTGCCTTCACACGCATATGAACTTGAGTGACATCCCACTCTTAATCCATAGTGTTCAATATAATGTTGGTCCACCTTTTGCAGCTATAACAGCTTTAACTCTTCTACGAAGGCTTTCCACAACGTTTAGGCGTTTATGGGAATTTTTGACCATTCTTCAGAAGCACATCTATGAGGTCAGACGCTGACATTGGGTGAGAAGGCCTGGCCCAGAGTCTCCAGACTAATTCCTCCCAAAGGGGTTCTGTCTGGTACAGAATAGTCAAGTTCCTCCTATCTCGCTCATTAATGTCTTTATGGACCTTGCTTTGTGCACTGGTCCACAATCATGTTGGAACAGGAAGGGGCCATCCCCAAATTGTGCCCACAAAGTTGGAAGCATGAAATTGTCCAAAATGTCTTGGTGTGCTGAAGTTCCTTCTTCCTTGTTGTACTTGGTGAGGTAAGGCTTGGATGCAGCTGCTCGGCCTGGTTGACAGATCCTTCACTAGGGACACCACCTTTCTGGAAACTCTGTACATAAAGCTAAACAAGGAGGTCAGTAATAATAAGACATCTATCCACTCATTGTCTTCCGCTTATCCTCATCAAGGTCATGGTGGGGCTGGAGTATGCTGTGTTAAGCTGCCGTGGTCATTCTTCTTTGAGTACATCCCATCAGTGCAGTGGTGCATTTACTCTGTGAGGAGGCTGAATTCACTTGAGATTTGCACGATCATGAGAGACTCTGTTTTGCCAGCCTTCAGATGATGTGCTTGAGAAGACAGCAACTGATGAGGAACTACTGGCTAATAAGGTTGTAGGTATAGGTCTATACATTAATGATTAAATGAGTCACCTATCACCTGTTTTAATTTTCTATACAAAGACAGCTGTCTGCCTGCTAGCTTTCACATCTCAAACTGCAGCTTGTTTATCTTCTCCAGTGCTTTTCCCGTTCAATCTCAAGGCTTAAACAGTCAGCATCATCAATATTTGGCTTAAGTGAGTGAGTAATAACCCATATCCCAAACCAACAGAGCTTGAAATAAGTTACAGCAGTGGTAGCTGCAATTACACAGCTCTCAGCAATACTAGCAACAACTTCTTTTACAGGCATTAGATTGTCTGTGCTGTGTTAGATTATCTTCAACACCTCCTTTTATTTGCATCTATCAGCCAGTGGCCATTTGCAAGCTCAGGTGTCACCCACTTATAGGTTAACTAAGCCCTCCACTTTATCTACTGTCAGACTGAGGACACATGTTGGGGGTTGACAGCAGATAACAAGGAGGCTTGGAGAAGTAGGTTCGGCAAGGAGAAGGACACTTTATTTGGATGACGATAACCCTTATTCCATTACAGCATTCATTTGTTTCAAGGTCAGACATTTCTGGACGCTTAAGGTGACGCTGCCTCTGCCAGTATGACAGCTGAACTTCTGACAGTAGAAATAAGCTTTTCTGTAGCTCCAAGCAGACATCCCTCTGTGTAGGCTGTGTAAGCCTGCAAAATCTCAAACATGAGCCTGTATGTGCATGAGCCCGATGCCACGTGTATTTTGGATGTCCATGAACTTTTCAGAGGAAACTGGGCTCTGTAAATAGGTCAAAGGTAAAAGCTAGTTACAGATTGTGGGCTCCATGTAGGGCTTTGTTTACAAAACCCACATTAGAAGATAGAGTGGAAAAACATATGGAGTATCAAACCACCTCATCATCACATGGGAGTGCTTATACCCAGAACTTGGCAGAACTGGTCTGACATCTGAGGCAGTTCTGTAGCAGTTGTAGTCATTAACATAAAGACTCCAGTTCTTATCAGATTGAAGATTTCAAGCAGTGTGTTGTGGTCTTTGGGCTGGTGTTTACAGCAGCCAGAGCAGAGTATCAAAAATAGTACACAATCAGAGCTCAAAATAGTACACAGCACAATAAGAAACCTCAGCCCAGTGAGTCTAAAAGCGACAATTTTGACACAAACTGTGAGATGCAAAAATAAATAAATAAAAAAGAAGTCTCACCCACCTGCTGTGAAGGGCGTCTGTTTGCAAGAGGAAGCCAATCGGGAGAGAGTTGGTTCAAAAGGATGGGAAAGAAGATAAAATGGTATGTTTCAGACAGAGGATCAACTTATTAACTGGGAATCATGCAAAGCTGCTCTAGCAGAGTCCAGGATAAGAAATGTGGGGCAGGAAATTACTGCTGAGACTACAAAATATTAGCTTAATGGATGCACCAAGCCTCCAGTTGTGCACATCCCCTGATGCTAGTAGTTATTCGACAGCAGAACTGTGGAAGAGGTGATTGGCTAGGGAAAAAAAAGCCCAGACAGTTGGAGCTCTGGTTAATTCTGCTCTTCAAAGGTTACTAAAGTCAATCCTCAAACACTCCCAACCAGTTGTTGAATGCCTGTCCTTCACCAGGTTTTTACAGGAAGTCAAAAATGATGAGTATTACTTCCTCAGGTCCAAAGGGTATTATTCAAAGACTTGAGCCATCGAACATTCAACATAACAGTATAGTTGTCATTTATTCATAATCTGCATACAATTTTAGTGAATTCTCAATGTTTCAAGTTTCTTTAAATTAATGGCAGCATTTGTTTTCCCTGCAACATCTCCTGTTTCTAACGGGCTATATAGGAAAGCATCTGGAAACTGTAAAAAGACAAAACACAAAGAACAAGGATTTGTTCAGTTTTTAATCATTTCCTCCTTTCTTTACTAATAGGTACAGTGCGACTGTAGAAATCAGAGCCCAATTGAAACCAGAGACCCAGAGCCACTTCAAAGTAAAGTGCCTTCTAGGAATGCTTTAAAGGTCTGGCTTGGTCCAATGACCAGTTGGTCCCTCCGCTCTGTTTGTTTGCATTCATTGGCTAAATGCAGCAGCGTTACGCAACGGACAATGGCAGCAGAAGCAGCTTGACGCTTCCCACTGAAATGGGTCAGCCGCACAAACACATGGACGTGCGCAGTGTTTTGAAAACACAGGAGAAGCGTGGCTGTTACATAAAAATTCCTCTGACCCTTGTTGGGAAACAGCCTTCCCAGATGTGGTGGAATCTGAGTCTCTCAGGGACATGGGAGGTCAGTTCAGAAAACACACACACCACTGTGGGCTTAATTGTCTCCAGTTGTAAGTTCAATGTGCAGCATGTTAACACGTGACGTCTAACAGCCTAAAGTAACTTCAAAGCACTACCCTGGTCTGGGTGTGAACGGGAGACTTACGTGTAAAACGGGTGGGATGCCATGAATGGTTACATCACAGACTCGACCTATCGTGCCACGAGAGTCTTGAAACCTGTGAAAGCTCCACAAAGTTCACAAAACTGAATCCGATCACATGGATTTAGGTCAGAGCATGCCGGTGTTAGTGTGTGTCCTTTCTTGCAGGGTACAGCGTGTGCACTCACAGCATGTTTTGCAGGTGATTCATTGTGTAAGTTTGTGTTTGTGGGTGTGTCCGTGTGGACAACTTGACTGTGGTTGGGTGGTCTAGGAGCTGTTGTTGACAGCCTGCTGGTTTTTTAATTGATATTCACCTCTGAGCTGGAATGCCACTGCTTCTCCAAACATAATAGAGCACAGAGGTTTCGGTTTGGTGCAGAGAGGTGGAAATGGTGGCCAAGAAAGCAAAGACCTACATGAAATAATGCACAAGAGATGATTAGTTCTTTCTAGGAATAGCAGTGCGGTCCACCCCTCCAACACTTTGGATCAGATGGAAAAAGCTCAGCAGTACTGGATGATTTGGCCTGTGCTACGCCAATGTTCACAGTGATCTTATTGTAAATTTTGAAAATTTGCTGGATTTTCCCAACTTCTGCTTCAGAGATTTTTATACTGCTATAATTTCTATTAGACATCAAGAAAGGGAGATTTGCTTTTCACAAATTGGAATAGTACTCCTGGGCCATCACTAAAGGTTATATAAGAAAACAGATATGTGACACAAGCAATAAACCAAGATTTTTCCAGTCGGTGTGTCAGTGGTGGTCTTTTAACCCATTTCACAAAACTCAACAAATTGTAGTTAGCAAAGGTGGAAAGTAACGAATTACATTTACTTGCGTTACTGTAATTGAGTAGTTTTTTTGTGTATTTGTACTTTTTAAAGTCATTTTCCAAGTTGGTAATTTTACTTTTACTTAAGTATATTTTTTTAAAAAGTATTGTACTTCGCTACATTTTCAATCACACCCGTTACTGAGTAAATTAAAAGAACAAACAAAAAAAAAAACCAACATTGCGCTTCGGAAATACTGCAGGGAATGATGGGTAGTAGAACAAATTAGCGTTGGGTCACGATAAAAATGGAGTCTGACATTGGTGGTACGGATCCAGCGAAAAAAGAAGCCCCATCGAATTCTGCTGACCCTGAACTCGAAGAAACGGATGTGAACCCCTGGCCGTATTTAAGGGACCATTTCGGCTTCAAGTGCAAGAAAGGCAACAGCTTTATTATGCAGTGTAAGCTGTGTTTGCCCAGAGAGACCGAGTTAGCAGCTTTTAAAAATTCCACATCAAACCTGCGCAAACATGTAGAGGTAAGTTAAATGAAACTTGTACATTTATTTTAGCAAAAAAGGCTGTGCTCAAGTTAATCACATTAAGTTAAGACATAAGCTGTTATTGGGCACGTTGTTGTCCACGCAACTTAAAATATTTTTACTTGATTGGTAAATTGCCAAAAGAAAATGTGTTCACTTTTCCTGTTTGTTAATAATAATAATTTATTTTTAAAAAAATTAGTTAAATTAGACAGAAGCGGCTACTTTCTTACTTAACCCACATATGTTCACACTGCAGGCAAAAGAATAACATGTGCTATGTGCAGAGGTGTTTTTTTCTGTTCTCAAACTGATCTCCCTGTTGGAGCTCAGTCTGGGGGGACTTATTTTTTTCTCCTTATCTTTCCTCGCGTGGTGCATTTTCCATCGTTATACCTCTCTGACCTGTCTTCCCCATGTGATGTTTGTGTAATGTATGGTCGGAGGGTAAGATGACGCTGGCAAAGGTCGGCAACCTTAACCCAATTTCCTTCGGGGTCAACCTTCAGGATCAATAAAGTTTTAGTGAATTGAATTGAATTGCTCCTCAAAATTAACAGAGCAGGGCCAAGTTTAAAAAATTAAAACACATTTTTATAGCAGCTGCCGTACAGCTCAATTCAGTACTTGTTCTCTTATTTGACAGTTTAAAACACATTCACATGTAAAAGAATTATATGGTTTTGACAGTTTGGTTGGTTGGTTTGGTGACCATTATCCATTTTGATGTATAGACTTGCAGTTTAACTGCCACTGCGCTTTAATTTGTAAAGTTTTTCTTTTAATTAAAAAACAACTACTTTGAGATTTATCCCATTGTCTTTTTTGCACTACTCAGAAGAGGCTGTCCTCCTGCTGACAAAAAAGTAACTATGTAACTTTTACTCTGAGTAAATTTTAAATGAGCTACTTTTTACTTTTACTTGAGTAAATTTTTAGACAGGTAATTTTACTTGTACTTGAGTAAAATTTCAGCAAAGTAATAGTACTTTTACTTGAGTAAAATATTTTAGTACTCTTTCCACCTCTGGTAGTTAGAGAGAAGACAATGAAAGAGTCACTCACTATGCCAGGAAGCTGGAATTAGCTCTCTGATAGCAACTGTAAGCTTTTTCTAAACTTGAATTAGCAAAATGGGGGCTAAATACATAAGGAGCAATCAAAATTTATGGAACTCTACTGCTGAAAATCAAGCACCACCCCTTATTTGCATTTGGCCCCTATCACCTTCAAGCCTGGCTATTTGGCCGAGACAGAGAGCAAATATGTCAAAGTCTCTGGCTATGGCCCTGACACCAAACAGTAGTCTTCAGTGTAAAAATTCCCCCCTTGGTGTAAGACTGCCTTTACAGCATTCTACCATAATGTCCTGATACGTTCCGAGACCATTTCATCCAACTGACCTACACCAGCCTCATTCATTAGAACTGGCACCCTGTGACTTCATCCTCTTCCCAAACTGAAATTCAAGCTGAAAAGTTGCCATCTTTAAATTTTTGAAGCGATCAGTGGTGCACTGAAAAGTGCAAGTGCAAGTTGTCTGAACAGAACACCCAAAAAAGTGAAATTTGAACAAACACATTCGTTAAATTTATTCTTGTTGCGATGACGTGATACAGTCTAGCAAAAGTGTGGTCAGTTGCCTGGACTCACAAGATTACGATGTAACAAAAATTCTGTATTAGGCTTTGTAATCTAATCTAGTAAGCTTTACCTTGTTGTTTGAAGTATGCAGTAACAGCTCGGTGGTGCAGTGGGTAGCAGTGTTGCCTCAAAGTAAGAAGGTGGACTCAAATCTCTCTGGGTATTCCTGCTTCCACCCACAGTTCAAAGACATGCAAGTGTGGTTAGATTAATTGATGATTCTAAATTGCCTATGAATGTGTTAATTAGACTCTAGACTTTGTTGAATGCACCAAAGAACAACTCTTTAAATGAACTTAAAGCAATCATGGAATGGATTTCCACATAATAAATGAGGTTCTATTTGCATTAAGTACTTTTGTTGGACTAACGTAATTTGCACGAGTTGAATTAACTCAATTAAATTAAGATGGACTCACCTGCAGTAAATAAGTTGATTCATATGATGAAACTGAACTAACCTGAAAATATGATGGCATCACACAGCCACAGCACTTATACGTTTTAAACACTATTAGAGTTTTATTGGCGATGTTGGCGAATCATTGTGAGGGAATACTTTTTTGGCACACTTTAGGCCCCTTTGTACCAACTGAGCATGTTGCTGACAATTTCCATTAAATGTTCAGAAGAATGTTTCCAGCACCTTGTTGAATTAAGGCTTAAAGTAGCTCTTAAAGCAGTTCTGCAGCTATTTCACTGTTTAGTGTGTGAATATTTAGTTTCAGCAGGTTTCTGATTAAGTTGAATAATTCCTGACCGTGTTATGGTTAAAAGCCTTCAACAAAATTCTCCCTGTAGCCATGTTAGCATGAAAACATTACCACATATTAATTTCCACTCAAATAAAACTTTAGACATTTTCCATAAAATGTATTCCATAAAATTTCCCAAACATGAGATGCAGAATCTCACTGCTTTCCAACACATATCTGGCACATTTCTCTGGGCTTCACTGTTGTTTTAAAACTAACCCTGGTTGTTGATATCATTTCAAGCCTCATTAATCCCCCAAAACCTTTGTAATCATTAAATCTATTAGTTACAAAATAATTTTTTTTCAGTCTTTTCTCCTCCTTGTGGGATTGGGATATAATCAGGCATCTACATTACAAACTTAAATCTTATTAAGAGCTTGGAACACCGTGCTTGGATTCAGAGATTTGGAGTTCGTCTTGATGTCGATAAGCCCACAACACGCACACACAGACATTCACAGACAAGTACATTTTAATTGTTTTATTAACAGTAAATCTATATCCAACACAAAACCTCCTTTGATCTCCACTTCAGGATTTAACATGGGAACATTGGTGCTAATTGGGTGAGGAATTGTACAAGCTCCATTCGTTTGGGTCAGTTTAAAGCAAAGTGTCACCATTAGGAAACTTCAATAGAGTATTATTGTACTTTTTTTGTTAATTAGCACAGAAATTTGACTGTTTTGACTCGCTGTGAAAGAATTAACCGTGTTTTCAACCTAGATTATGTGACACATGATGGACATTATTCACAGCATGTACCGTATTCTCTGAGCGTGTTGATGTGTGTGCGCTCTGAATTGTACGCTGCCCCCACTCCCCTCCAAAGTCGCTTAGAGTGACTCAGAGATCAAAGTCAAAGCTGTAGATTAATCCACATAACAGGAGCTTTTCCACTAATAACAGAACATTCTTTTCATTCTGGCTGCCTGGTACGTCAGTGCCAGCGAGCCTCGGCAGCAGCACCAGCACACAGATATCATATCTGAGCTCTAATTTTAAAAACAACTACTAAATACCGTAGATCTTAACAATGGAGATTCTTCTGTTATCATTGAGAGATTTATAAGGGTAAACTGTCGGCCAAAGTGTGAGGGAAGCCACTCGATGTCCAAAGTTGAAGACAAATTGAAGTGTGAAGTGTTTTTGGATTTTGTCTTGGTTGTATTTCTAAAGGGCACACACTGCTAGCAAGTGTTGAACTCAAGTTTCAAAATGTCTCTTTAGCATTTGACGTGAAAGCAACAGAAGCTTCAACTTCTCTGTATGACAGTTGATTGAGTGCCTGGATAAAAATCAGCATTAACTGCATGAACTTCCAGTACTACCAAATTTATTTCAAATGCTCATCTCCCTGCCTGAAGCAGCTAGTCTCCACTGAAAAAGGAAAAATGATATTGCATGGGGCCTTGGCTATTGCCAGGCAGGTGTTTGGGTTGCACTGCTGTTTGCTTTGATTGCCATTCAATAACAAAAAAGTGAGCATTTTTTCACAATAAATTAAAAAAATGAAAAATAATGTTAGAAATCTTTCACATTGTTGATAATGTTTCTATCATTAGCTAGATATAATTTCCAGTTTTTCTTCCTGGGCCTTTCTCTGTATTAATGCAGGATCTTTACCTTACAATATGAAGTGCCCTGAGGCAATCATTGTTGTGATTTGGTGCTCTATTAATAGTGCACAATTAAATTGAACTGAAGTGAATTTATGATGGACACTAAAAAATGTTTTGTTATGATATGCTACTTCCTTTCAGCCAGACTGAACAGAAGGACTCAATCAGAAGGCATTTAGTCTTTTTAGGCCAAGGGGATCGTGGTAACAAAGTTTATTTTCAAGGCAAGCTGTAGATCTTTAGCTTCAGAGTTTTAAGCATCAAGAGGTTGTTGCGATCAGAGAAGCCCAGACTTCCCTGATCCCAACCACCTCCCCCAGTTCATCCAGTGGGACAGTGAACCATTTCCAAGACATCTGAAAGATATAACGAGGATGTATCCTAGTCAGATGCCTGAACCATCTCAGCTGGATCACCTTATCTTATTGCTAAGGGACAGCTCAGCCACCATTCGGAAAAAGCAAACATCTGCTGCTTGTATAGAGCATTTTACCCATAAGTTTAAACATCACAGCTAAGTGCAAGACACTGTGCTTCATGTTTAAGTAATGAACTGTTAGTTCTGATTATTATTATGATTTGTGATCTTCTGTTTGTTATATTCTTAGTCTTTGGATTAGGGTTTTCTGTGTTGCTTTCCCATGCCTCATCGTGCCTGCATTGCCCCCAGCTATGTCTCCGTCCTGTTTCACATTCCCTAATCACCTCACTAGGTGTTAAGCCCTGTGTTTTTCCCTGCCTGTTGTTGTATCCTCCGCATTAGTTGTGTGTTCCTCGTACGTCATGTTTGGTCAGGTTATGTCATGCAAGGTCATCAACTCCTGGTTCAGGTCATCCTTCCTAGTTTGAATTTTGGTTTTGTTTCTAGCATTCATGCTTTGCGTGTCTTAGTCATTTTTTGTGAGTGAATAAAAACTGCCACCTTTAAGTTTAATACTCCATCTCAGAGTCCTGCATTTGGGTCCAATCCCTACCCACCACACAGCTCACTGTGACAGACACTAAATGTAGCACAAACCAAATTTCAACTTTGAACCTAAAATCTAATTTTGTCCCTGACACTGGCTTCTGAAAAAAAGAACCAGCCAAAAAGTTCCTACTCAATCAAAATGTGGTCCCTAAAACTTAACCGGGTTCTCACTCTTGGAGTTTGAATAAGCAGTTCACAAGAAAGCTATAACGTGCAATCTGGCCATTTTGAACGGGCTCAATCAGAGACACATTCATTGTGTGCATCATAACAGCTGCCCTCTTTTCAAAACTAACTTAATTACTGCCTCTGTTTGACGTCTTTAGCAGAAAGCTAAAAAATGACCTTTGTTACACTCTCTGCAGACGGATACTGCATTAGCACTTTGAATCCATCCATCAATCTATTGTCCAATGCCATCCCCATCCTTACAGAAGTCTGCTGAGAGGTACAATTGCGGCATATGCTTACTAAATTCTCTAATCTGTTTCAGTGGAATTTCAGAAACAAGAATGGGTGCAGTATAATAATCTAGTTAATGGTGTTCATTGTGGAGTGCCCTCCTTTCTTCTGGTTCAGCCTCTGTAGGCCACAGCAATCGAGTAAGCGGGGAACAGAAGTCCCGTTCTAAAAGAGGAATGTTCTTCCTGCATCGCTAAGTATTCACTTTTATGAGCACACCAGAACAAAACAGTACTTGAGCAATAATCATTTGAGGAATTTAATTTTGCCTCAGCTAAATCACTTGGAATGTTTGCATTGCACCTCCAAAACGGGGGTCTGTCCCGGCACCACAGATTTTCATTATGAGAAAGTGGAGGCTGGCAGGAAAAATTAGAGCTGTCAAGTGAAAGATAAACACAGCAACAAACACTCAGTAAGGACTGTAAATTAGTTTCTGAAGTAACAAACAAAAAGGTGTTTCACATTCATCTTTTCACATTTGTCATCAAGTTCTCAGAGTGAGGATTTATCTGGATTACAACCTAAACTGCAATCAGATCTGAAATGTCCAGAGCACACTGTGAACTGCTGGGTAACTGCTGACATTGGATAAAAAATCAACACGTTGCCACAGTTTAGATGGAACTTCTCATTTATACAACCCCTCAAACGGAGTCATACAAATAAAGCAACTGCACTCCAATCGGTGCTTATCAGCTCTACTCCAACTCAACAAAAAACAAAACAAAACATACCATTGAAAATACTGCTGTGTAACTGCAGACTCTTTGATATATTAAACTACTGACTGTAAAACAGATTACAACAAACTTTTCTTAGGTTATGCAAAGATTTTCCTCTGTGCACCAAGCAGGCAGGCAGTTCCCTCCCATCATGCCCCGTCTCCCTCTTTAAGTATCAGCTATCTGCTGCCAAAAGCCTGACTGGATATTAATAGCAACACTCCCAGAATCTAAACCACATTTGTTTAGGTCAAGGCTGAGCTCAGTGTCCATTAAACAGAGAATTTCAAATGACTCTGGCAATGCAACGAGATAAACTAAACACATCTACGATGAGCTAACTGACTGAGATGGAAAAATCGATTGAGGACGTTAATCATTTTGAAACTGGTGGCAGTGAGTGCGAGCTAAGCATTCAGCAACTGGACTAGCCCAGCTGGAGTGAGGGGGATCTGTGAGTCCTGCTGCACAGCAATCAACTGAGCTTTCTGAGCAGTTTATTTTTAGTATTTATAAATATGCATTTGAATTCAAATGGCAGTGTTGGGTTTCATTACATTTGTCTTTTCTTTAGTGTTCACTTTAACAGACTTTTCTGCAAGTGTCAGAACTCAAATAAGTGGAGGCGTCTACTTAAAACAGCGACATCTAGTGCACAACGCTGATTTTGGTGGCAGTTATCAGAGCTGTAAAGAATCGAAGGACCCATTGCTTGTCCACTCGGGTGACTCAGGATCAAACTGTTAGCTAGGGAGGAGGGTATTTTTCAGAGCATCTCTCCAGGTGCAGCACACACTGTGACACCCATAATCTAAAGTGTAGTACAGCACAGATTCCTGCTTTCACTGCAGCCCAGCAGCTCAGTTCGGAGCAAAAGATTATTGCTTTGTCTGTGCCCAGCAGGACTTTCCGTTAAAAGTGGCGAGGAAAGGTCAAGTAGGAGCAAATCTGAGGAGCATGATGTAACAAGTAAGACTGCGAGTGCGGCTGAGCGGCCGGTACCAAACCCTGCTGACATAGTCCAGAACATTCTCTTTTAAAAGTCAAGCTTCATTTTTCTCAGAACAGCAGGAACAAAATCCAACAGGAAGAGGGGGGGAAGGAGTGTGTGTGTGTGTGTGTGTGTGTGTGTGTGTGTATGTTTGTGCATGACAGAGAGCCTGTTCTGCAGGGCTGTGTCTGAACTTCTTATATCTTTGGAACTGGCATTCCCCCAAGCCCTGACACATCTGTCCAGAGTCTAACGACCAAATGAGAGGGAGGAGGGGGAACTGTGTGTGTGTGTGTGTGTGTGTAAGCTCGGGATATTCTATAGGTTAATTCCAATCACACCCGTGACCGCTCATTTCAAATAGTAACAAGAACACACACTGTACTGTAAAGGCCTGCAAAACACTCCGGAGCTGTGAACACACGTCCACACGTGCTGAGCATCTGTAGTGAACATGGTTAGGTAAATAGTAGCTATGATAACCCTGAGGTTAACCTGGCCGCTCTGATTGGCTTATCTCTTCATGATGGCTTCAGAAAACCTGGTTGCCAGCCAATAAAAACATTGGAGGGAACACTCTGCCCCAGTCAATGTCGAGAAAACCCGTTGTGCTGAGACACAGACAAGGAGTGAACCTGTGAGGAGTGTACACTAGATATAACCTTTCATTACATGCAAGGCCTTGTCATTCCCCTTGTAGGTTGTGTTTCCACATATTGTTTTTAAAATAATTTAATTTCTTTTAGCTGGTTTATGAAGGCATACAAACTTAGCTTTACAAAGTGATAATATGTTTGCTACAGCATGCAGCACTACTTTGAGTATGCAAAAAGAAAAACAAAGCAAAATATGAATTTAGGTATAACCACAGTAGCTACATTAGCAAGCTTGCTGTAGCTACTTAAGCAAACAATACACCTCTGTACATTAGACATCTGCTCGGTTTTAAGGTAGGCTAACCTATGCCGCTCCATAATAAAGCCACACATTATTCAGCTTCTTATTCATTTCCAGACATATAGTACATTTAAAAGCTCAGGTCCAGAGTAGCTGCAGATGGTCTTAATCCTGCTCGCCATGCCAGACATGACAGCATGATTTTTTTTTTTTCACACCCTATGCAGAGCTAATGTAGCAGGAAACACTGCATCATAGTGAGGTGTGGCCACAACAAGTACAAGATGTGATGTTGAGTGTGGTTCAAGAATGTCAGTAGCCAGCGCAGCTACTTTTTCATGGTTAAATCAGGTTGAGAATAATCAACAAGAAAGTTCCAAAAGCTGCAGTTCCCCATATGGCCATTTGGGGCTGGCTACAAAAGTCTGACTCCCATTTTAAAATGCTTGTTGCAAAAAAAGAAGACTACATAAAATTTTTAGTTGTAGGTGTAGTCACATTGACTGACAAATGGATGTTAGGCTTCACCTCTTTTTGTGGTATAGGTGCTTTTCAGATATAATTCATTACTGCACTTGAGTAGTTTTTTTTTTCTGGAGGGGGGTGTTTTGCTTTTGCCACAACACTGGAATGACTGCAGGTGCCTGTAAGTTGCGGTTGAAGTACTTTGGGATCTTGCTAGTCCTACTGAAGAGGAGCGAGCATGAGAGGGAGTTACTTTTGTGTTAGCTAATTTCAAATGCAGAGTTTCTATCAGCTCAGCAAACACACATAAACTGTTTGTGTGCAGTTTGTGGCACAGTGTGTTGCTAACTACAGGTCCAGCTGCTGTATTTCACAGGAAGAGAAAAGAAAGGGCAAACTTCACTCAAAGACAGGACAGGAGAAGAAGAGAGAGGTTAGATTTAAAGGTAAGGACTGCTCAGTGGGATTTGATGAACTGCAAATTTAAAGCTTACATCTAAGTCCTCATGTTATTGGGTCTGTACATGTAACATGTTTTTTTTTTTTTTCATATTGTGAAACATGCTGCAAAACAAACTGAGGTAGACTGTGTTATTTAAAGACTGCATGAAAATCCTCTGCAGGATAAACAGTTCAGTTTGCTGTCCTGTGATGGATTTAAAGTAAAGAACAGTGTGTGACCTGTACACAGTGGCTGTGGTTTCACAGTCAGGTTACATCAAGTGTAGCAGAGATTCATATCATTTTTAGCTGATGATGCTTAGATAGATTCACTGAATTCCACCTTCATACCAACTTTATACCGTATAGAAAATAAACAGCATAAACCGTGTACTATCAGTGTAGAGGATGGAAAACACGCCAGGACAAGATGAAACATCTGCTGACATCTGGTAGAATTAACTTGTGTACATCCAAGAACATCCCCACACTGAGCCACTACAACTGATTTCAGGGTTCCCCCACCTGTTGAGTTCCACATTAACCTCTTCCCTACTCATTTTCCTGTTATGTCTGTATGTCTTAATTATACTGTATGTCCATTTCAGTAAATTGGTGTAAATATTTCCTAGCAACATATAAAGAAATGAGGGTTGGCTTAATACTTTTGCACAATACTTTAAATTGTGCTCCAAAAAGATTGGGGGGGGGGAAATACAGGAAGTATAATAAAAGCAGAAGACCAGCTAAGAACACTGCAGAAGCCTGAAAGAGAGGGATCTTTTTCTTGTTTATGAGATTGCTCTTCTCTTATTGCCACCTGGTTATATTAGGTGACCTTTGCATGTCATTTTTAATTAGTCGTAGCAGAAAATCAGGTATAACTAGTGTCATTGTGAGCCAGCATGAACAGCACCAGGGCACATTTCAGATTTATTATACACCTTTGCTGTCCTTGGGATAAATGTTGTGTACAGTTCACATTAAAATGGATTATCGGTCTATTTTTCTTTGCCAGGTTTTATTTAACTTAACGAAAATGGGGCGAGGAACAAATTTTTTCAGTCGTTTTTGGAGTCAAGGAAGAGACAGCAAATCAGCGACGCCTTATTTCCCATCATCCATACGCATCAGCTGGCCTCAAACCCTGAGTAAAAAATCTAATGAAAAGTTATCCCTCTGCTGTTCAGGCTGGAGCTGTTTTTATTGGAGAAAAGCTCTTGTTGCAGGCTCTGGTGCTGGTTTAATGAGCAGTCTGCTTCGGCCTGAGAATCTAGGTGAAAGGTCAGCATGTCCCTTTAAGAAAAGGTCAAATTTAAAACTGTGAGAAGAGTGTGTGCCTGTGTTTGTGGGCCTCATAGCGAACAGACCATACCTCCAATCACTAGCTATATGACACAAGCTGTTACTAGGAGAACTGAAAGTTTATATCGTATTATAGAGTTTTAAAGGGGACAGGCATCCCGATTAAGCCCTTGTTGTAAAATAAAACTGTCTACCGATCTTTTTATTTGACACCACGTATCTCTGTTGCAGAGGGAGGGGTGCCGAATACATTAGTGCACTGGAAAGTGATTTTACTGGCAAGGTTAAATTATGAGCTGTTGTGGCGCTGCATAGCTCGGAGCTCCGGGCACCCCAGTGTACCAGTGCGGCAACAAGCAGTTTTGTCAAAAGAGAGCCCTAAATATAGCCATCGCACAGTGTTATTATCACAGCAGGGGAAGGGCTCTGTTATCTCTCACCCTTCACTCCGATTGTTTTACTACTCGAGCAGATGACAGCTTCACGGAGGCTGGGGCCCATTTGCTCGGTATATGACCTGTTATATAAGACCTCCAATGATGCGGGTGCATTTGCTGTATTTTCCAACAGCAACACTTTATAAATGATTTCATGTCAGGTTTTATGTGCCAAAGAGGAGCACCTATTCCCAATTTGTGCTACAGTCACACTCGTACTCTTCTTTTTACTCATGTTTATCTCTGTGACAAGTATGCCATTGGCTCTAATGGCTCAACAACCGTGACGCCAAAATGTTGGCAAAAATACATCAGTGGAGGAAAACATACAGCACACACACAGTCTTATTAGGGACTGTATAAGCAACACCTGGGCTCTGATAGCCAGACTTAATCTATGCACACAACAACGCGGGGCATTGTGTTGCTTTCCTGTCTTTGTTACAGAGCGGTGACATGAGAATGGCCATTGTGGGCTCACTGAGTCACTCATTCAGAACTAGCTGTACTGAACGGCATGATCGGAAGTGGTGGTCCGGTGGTCCCCCAAACCCCCTGCTGCGCTGCCTGACCTGGATCAGTGGTTGTAGACAGATTCAACAACACGACAGACACTCAAAAAAAATTCATTCAGAAAAGCTATTGTTAGTGCAGTCGATGTGTGTGGCAAGGACTGGCCCGTTTCAGCATTCCCTAACAAGCAACAACAACAAGTAGCTGAGTATGTCAGGCCACTATTCTTCTCATCTCTCTCTCTCACTCACTCTCACACACACACACACACACACACTATTGTCAGTTTCTTATGGGCTCAAAATGTGGTCATAAATATTTTGTACTTGTAAAAAAGATTTGTATGTGTAAAAAAGATTTGTATGTGTAAAAAAGATTTGTGTGTGTGTAAAAAAGATTTGTATGTGTAAAAAAGATTTGTGTGTGTAAAAAAGATTTGTGTGTGGACTTAGCCCAAAAAAACCCCTGCAAGTTACAAGTACGAATTTTGACCCTATTTTTCTTCCTTTCATCTGATTGGTCAATGTCATGTCAATCACAAATGTAACAATCCAATCAGAGAACAGATGGGTTTGGCTGTCGGAGGGGCGCTTTTTTGAACTGCAGGTCCTTGAAGGGTGATACAGTTTGAAGCTGGAGGATCTCTATATAAATATCCGACAGCAGCTAGGTCCCCTAGCTTTCAGCAGCTGTTGAAAGGATAAAGTTGTGCTATATCAGTGGTTAGAAATACCATTATTACTTTAGGATTAGTTTAACACAAAGTCAGGGCTGACCCGGGACCATTGCTGTGAGTCACAGTGCGCAGCATAAAAGTCCTTTCACATCGGACACAGGATGTGCTGCTAATGCTAACTGGTAACTAAAAGCAAAGGATCCAGAATTTGTTGCGCTGGCTGCTGGGCTCTGTGGGTTTTTGCAGCAGCTCTACCTGTACTAGATGCACCTGCTCCTTGTCTTTTCTATCTCTGACTTTATGTCCTCTACAAGAGTTTCTGTTTTTTTTGCTGGTTCTTCAATGTTCAATAAAAACATGTATGCTAATTCATAACGAAGAAAGCTTTGTAATGAAGACTGTCATTTCCAAAACACTGCCCGCCCCCACCCCGCGGTCCGCAGCGCTGTTGAAAAGGCTGTGGAAGTCCCTATATTAAACACGTAGACCTGTGACACAAAAATCACCAAACTCGGACGACCACAGACTGTTTTCCTTCGTGGTGATGAAGGAAAACGCTGGGTTGGCATGTAAAAGGGCATTTATTCCCTTCAAAGACCTGCAGTTCAAAAAAGCACCCCTCCGACAGCCAAACCCATCTGTTCTCTGATTGGATTGTTACATTTGTGATTGACATGACATTGACCAATCAGATGAAAGGAAGAAAAATAGGGTCAAAATTCGTACTTGTAACTTGCAGGGTTTTTTTTGGGCTAAGTCCACACAAAAATCTTTTTTACGCACATACAAATCTTTTTTACACACACACAAATTCTTTTTTACGCACATACAAATCTTTTTTACGCACACACAAATTCTTTTTTACGCACATACAAATCTTTTTTACGCACACACAAATCTTTTTTACGCACACACAAATCTTTTTTACGCACACACAAATCTTTTTTACGCACACACAAATCTTTTTTACGCACACACAAATCTTTTTTACAAGTACAAAATATTTATGACCACATTTTGAGCCCATAGTTTCTCTTCTGCACTGTTTACACCCAAACAAATGATACTGCTCGCTGCTTTGCTAATAAGGTCAGTACTAAGAAGAGCTTAGCATTAGCTACAGAAA
Organism: Perissodus microlepis; assembly: GCF_051167445.1. Classification (NCBI taxonomy): domain Eukaryota; kingdom Metazoa; phylum Chordata; class Actinopteri; order Cichliformes; family Cichlidae; genus Perissodus; species Perissodus microlepis. Next base: position 4,042,660 of record NC_140481.1, on the reverse strand, counting down.
GTAGTGTTCACCGTGAACTATATGGCCAATGCCATATTGTTCATGTTTTGTTTGTCTGGACTGGAGACCAGTCTGCAACCATCTCTGCGATTGCTTTGGTCACTGGCAGGTTGCTGCTATCGCCTGTAGTTTGCATGGATGACATCAACTTGTTCCAAAGCTATTGGGTAAGTGGCAGTGAAACCAAAAAATACAGCACAAACCGCAAATAGGGACTGTTTATGTTTAGTGTGAGTTGTGGATTTTGAAACGTGCTGGTTGCAGCACTGAGACGCACTTTTACTTTGAAGGTGACCATTCTCTATTTGCCATTTGTGCACTTCACTATCGCTTAGCTAGTAGCTAGCCAGTGTTTGCTAACACGCTGACATCTTCAGCAATTTCTTACCATCTAGTTGGAGAATAAATATTTTTACTTCGAAAATGGTGTTAGAAGTATAACATCCAAGCAAAATAATAATAAATTTAAACTTTATTATAACTTATTACATTTATTATTTACTATATTTGGATTAGAGGGTGGGATGCTAAGCTATTAACTAAGACTAGCAAGCTTGATTAGCAAGCTACATTCATAAACTGCATGGCTGTAACACACTGTCATATAATTATAGACAGAAACTCTATAATTTCACTCACCCAAACTGGAGTTCTTGGGATCCCTTACATCAAACCACAGTATTTGTCAGAAAATTTCATTAGAAAAGCTTCAAGTGCGGCTAACACTAGCAACAGTGGTCCAGTTTAGTTCCTAGACTTAGCTAAGAGGAGGACAAGTATGCAGCTAGCAACAGCCCTCAGTATCAGCATACCTTGTGTATTTAGTGCCAGGCTGTAAGTATGTTTTCTGCATTTCAGTATGGAAGTATATGACTATAGTATCCCTTTTAGAGCCAGCATCAAGTGGCCACAGTTTTTGGCACATGCTCATTTGCTTAGTTTTTCAGGCCCAGAACAAGCTGGCACTAGGTGCACACAGCTTAAACACACCACTGAGTCTCCATTGAACCATAAATGTACATTGCTCTGGGAGTGGGAGCTAATGTGATGGCTTCCTATTTCAGGAGGTTTAACTGGAGCTGAGGTCATTAAATCATGTCCAGAGGTGGTGGGTTGGTTTTTGTGTACTGGTTTGCCACTCACTTAAAAGACATTGACAAATATAGCCTTTATGAAGCTGGGCTTTATTGCAGGACTCTTGGGCTAGACTGCGTTAAATGAAGCTAAGGGTAGTAAACTGGAAATGGAGTGTAATTTCATTATTCTAGATATACCCTGCACACATTTGGAATTAAATGATTAAACAGATGGAAAATAAACTGCGCTGCTATTAATCATACTGTAAATTAGTACAGCAACAATGCTTGTCAATTATCTGTGTGTTTGTTTTGCCCACAAAAAGGCTTTAATGCATTATAGGGTGATTAAACAAAGCCTACATTAGATCAGAGATTATTTGACAGAGAAGCATGACTCAGATTTTCCAGACATGAAACACCAAGGGCAACTTCAGCAAAAATATTACAGTCTAAGTGCAACCATCTGTGTGTGTGTTTGCGTGTGTGCACGCAAGCGTGATGCAGCACTCATCATCTGTGTGTGCTCCCATAGTAAACAGTGTTTGAGGGTCCTGCCATGGCAGCCACTTCCACATCTTTGTGCTCCTGTAAAGCTCCCAGGATTGTCTGTTCAGACACAGTTCTATATTACATAGGGTGTAAAGAAAAATTTAGTGTCTCGGACGTCACAGAGTGCCAGTGTTTTCACCAGAAACAAGCTGAAAAGGTCAGACAGGATTTCCCTCACCGGTAGCAGTTGGCTACACAAATATCAACCTGAAAACAAACATGTTATTGGAGAGAGGGCCACAGGAAAGCTGGACAAAGAGTCTGTGACGTAGCAGCTGAAAATAAATCCCATTTCCCATCACTCACTAGACGTTAAAGCCTTCCTGATGAATGGCATTTTGTTTGGTTCTCAAGACTCAGAAATGACCACCTTGGCAACGCATAGAAACACACAAAAAGCACAGACAGGCTCTGTGATTAATGATTAATCAGTCTGTCTTGATTGAGCTACTTCCCTGATCACTGTTAGAGAAACAATCCAAATAACCTGCAGCCTAATTTTTAGTTTGTTTGCATGGTTTTTAATCAGTGTTTTGTGTAAATTAATTAGATTCGACACTGGATTTCCTCTCCTCTGAGTACCCCTAAAATAATTCCTGATGACAGGTGAATTATTTGCTCTTCCTGTTGCACAATGAGTTTTTTTTTCCCCCATAAAAGAAGTAAAGACTCTTTATGTTTCCTCACATTGTTTGCAGTTAAAGGGATAGGCCTTAGCTCAAGGAGCAGGATCTGTAAGATTGCAATACAAGCGTGAGGACATTTTATTAGGATTACACGTTATTTCCAAAGTCCAATCAAATCCAGGGTGGGATGTGAAAATGTGTTTCTCCTGTGGCTGCCAGGAGCAAAATAGTTTTACATAAGCTGGAAAAATGACTTTGATTTGCCTCTTACAGCAAATTTTAACTGAAATGATTGTGCTGCCATCTAGTGGTGCACATGGCCAGTGGCAACCCCCGCTAGAGTGGGGGTGAACTCCATGTGTCCATGATCCAACACAGCTGATTTAATGGCTAAATTACCTCCTCAACAGACTGAGAGTGGAGAAGTCACTTGGATGAGTGACAAAACGTTTCTCCCACTGAAAACGCTACGTCCACATGAACAGAATCAACCTTTTTGGGCTCCTCAACATGTCTTCAAGTTCTCCAGAGGCTTGGTAATGAACTAATGATTCAGGTGTGTTGGCCCAGGGTGAAATATATAAAATCTGCAGGACACCGGCCCTTGAGGCCTGGAGTTTCTCACCTCTGCGCTAAAGGAAAGCATAAAACTGGTGAGACTTTTTGGGGACAATGTGACAATACAGATTTTTCGCTTGAAAAAAACACACAAAGGGGGATAAACACTGCGTCCACTTGCTGCTTCTGTCGTTTTTAGATGCATGAAAGTGAAAAATATCAGCAGCTCTTAAATCGAAGAAACATTCCAGCTTTATTCCTGCCTTTTTATCAGTCAGTACCTTAATAGTAGAATATCTTTCCTGCAGTTGTGGTGGTAAAAGTAGTAAACAGTGTATTCCCAAATCCTTTCTGTCAAAACCTTTGACTCTAATGTGAAACACCTGGCTTCATCGAATTTTTAGATTTCTGTTGTGATGAAACAAAAGAATTGACACATTTAGTCAGATAATGCCTCATTTGCACAAACAAACCCAGACTCATCCTTCTGAATGTCAGACCAAGAACTGTAATGCCTCATCCAGAGAACACGTGGCGACATACTTTGCACTACCGCATACGACACTTGCATTGTTCTTGGCAATGTAAGGCTTGGATGCAGCTGCTCGGCCATGGAAACCCGTTCCATGAAGCTCCTGAGAGCAGTTTAGACTGGCCTATACAAGTGTAACTACGTGATACTAATGCTGTCTCGTGATGCTTCATATTTTCTCACGTGATTCTAAATGTTGCAATACAAAAATGATGAAGAACTTGGGTTAATATCACAGTCTGCTTTTCTAATTAACAGGACGATCAACACACCTTTTTCCGATTTTGCACACTTCCGCTTAACATTTATTATCATTTAATTGAAAGGATTCAGGATTATGAGGAGCTGCAGAGTAAAGAGTTTGAGGTAATAAAGTGTGCTGTGTTTGAATGTGTGATTACAGCAAATCCACACTTATAACAGCAGAGTTTGATTTATTTATCAAACTTGTGATAAATCACAACTAAGTTCATCTGCAAGGGTTCATTTTTTTCATCATTACTGAGACTAAATGCCTCACACCTGATGTTTCCAGGTACTTCAGTGGTTTCATCAAAGTCATTTTTCTTGACCTTGTTTAGATAATAGGTCATCACTGCACCAGATACATATTCATCCCATTTGCTAAGTAAGGAGGCAGCAATCACAATTTTTCCCGGGTTAGGACCGTTGGTGGGCATGGAGACTCCGTAGTACCTCTTTGAACAGGATTTCTGAGAAATGCAGATGGTGGAGGAGACCAGAAAATGTGGAGCTTGGTCTTTGATGAGTTCTTGCAGACTTAATTTGCTCTTCATTCTCTGGATTATTTAGCAGGACAATCTGGAAACGGTTACAGATACAGTAAACTGCCAACTAAGATCTGCTAGGAATTAAATTCCACAGTCATTAAAATGAAAGTAAGTGCTTTTTAAAAATAAAAAAATTCATACATACCATTTACTAATTTTCTTTTTTAACAGTTGCTTATTTTCAGTGAATTAAGAATAGATGGATTTATGCCTAATTAGAACTGTGTCAACGAGTGTAGCTTTAATGTTATTTAGAAATATAAGGATATTATAAGTTTATTAGGTTCATAATAGTATTTTTAATTAGTTAGCTTTTGTGTTAAATTAAGGGTGATGTAATTCATTTAAAAATGAAATGTTGTGATTGTGTCAATGAAATAAAAAAAGAAAAGAAACCTGTGTATCTGCACAGGTTGAACATTTTTATACTAAATTTAATTGCATAACAACACCACATGCAATAATAAAAATGATAGAAAATGTGGGAAAAGAACAGCAGTAATGCTAGCAGTTAAATAAATCTATCGCTATTGCAATGACTCTCATGCTGCCACATCGCTGGTGTTAAATCATGGTGTGCGTACAAGTTTAAACTTTAAGCTCTGATGCTTTGTACTGGCTAGAGACACACAAGGTTTATGTTTCTTGAGGACATAAATGAGGTCATTACTTTTTATTATTATACACAGGGAGAGACAAAGGTCACAAAAACAATTTTAATTGTTATCTCAGACTTGAAATCAAAAACGTAATCGGTCAAAGCATCTGCTGAATGCAATCCTTGTTTAAGAAGATGTGTCAACATTGTGGATATTTGCACATCCATGAACTCCACAGTAATAAAGAGTATCACCTCCCTGGAGTTGTGTTGATATCCTCAAGGATCTAAGTCCAATATTGACATTCAGTCTTTTAGCTTTGTGTTTGCAATCTACAGATCCTTTAAAAAGTGCCCGACTCTTCACTGTTTGTCGCTGTTTGGTGCTGAAACATAATGTACACTAGGTTTTTCAGCTTTTGAATTCATCAGTATGAAAGTACTCTGCACTATATTTGACATAAAACCGGAGGTGAAACTGGAGACTCTGCCCGGGAAGCTGAGTCAGATAAAAGTCGAAAGGCCTGGGATATTTTTTCTTTAAGCCTGACAAAATATCCCTGATGATTTCTTCTTGGGGAAAAAAGGGAGGTTTGTTGATTTTTCCCAGAAAGAAAATGCTGTGAAGAATCTGCTAAGTGAAAGCACATGAATTCATTGTTAAATTACAGATTGCACAATGGTCCTGTTCCAAAGCTTGCAGTTTAACCCGCCTTGTCCATTAAGCGTTCCTTCCACCTCTTACTTCCTTGAGGCATGTTACACCACTCCTGCATCTGTTTCATTATCTTGAAGGTAGAAATGCCTTCAAGATTCTTTTTTTTATCTTGTTGATTTCTCAGAAATTCTGCTCTCCTAAAATGATTGAGCAGTTATGGATTTAAAAACACGTCACAGCTCTGATAAATTCATCAGTAGAATTTGCAGACACACAATGTTTAAAAACAATAAATTGCACAAAAATGCTGGATGTGGAAAAAAACACAACAACTCACATATGCAGTTTATTTATTTTATTTGTTAGAAGGTTCAATAAGCACTCCAGTTGAGTTTTCTGTCAATTATTTCATGGTTGAGACTTTACAGGATTAAACTGAAACAAGTTAGATTTTACAATGCAGAAATATAATTAGTGCTATAACTGCTACAACTATTATAACTACACGTGTAGTGCTTTTGCTTATGAAAGAGGTTATAGATGGGATCATAAAAGGAAAAAATGGTTTTGTTGTTTTTACTTCATGTGCATCCTGGGTATAGACCAGTATAAAGATGTGTTTCTTCCCAATAATTGCTCTCTCGCATGCTTCATATTGCATTAAAACGTAGAAGCCTGATTTTATTATTGCATATAATTTCTAACAAGCACATTATACGGAGCTGGAGAGTAAACAGTTTGAGCAAATCCACACTCATTCTGTCAGAGCATCATTTATTCATCAGAATCAGACCAAGCAGATGTATCAGGTCACCTTATGCACCTTATGATTCTGGGTTGTAAAATTCACCTGTCCATGTCTTAAACTGAATTGTTCGTAACACACTCATAAGATCTTTACGAACCTCTTCCTTAGCTCTCTGCCTTTTTTCCGCTGAGTGTTCGTGCACATGTGTTTTATTTTTAACTTCTTCCTCATTTGTAAGCAAGTTGCTCAGGCTCTCGGGTTCAGCACAGTTACCATAATCCCACTCTTTTGTTTCTTTTGTGTTCAAGCCAAACAAATTGTGACATGATCTGCAAGGGTTCATTTTTTCATCATTACTGAGATTAAATGCCTCACACCTGATGTTTCCAGGTACTTCAATGGTTCCATCAAAGTAATCTTTCTTGACCTTTTTGGGATAATAGGTCATCACTGCACCAGATACATATTCATCCCATTTGCTAAGTAAGGAGGCAGCAATCACAATTTTCCCCGGGTTAGGACCGTTGGTGGACATGGAGACTCCGTAGTACCTCTTTGAATTTTGGTCGGTTTTGGATTTCTGGGAAATGCAGATGGTGGAGGAGACCAGAAAAAGTGGAGCAAGGTTTTTGATGAGTTCTTGCAGACTCTTTTTTTATTTGCTCTTCGTTCTCTGAATTCTTCAGCAGGACAGTCTGGAAATAGTTACAAATACAGCCTAAATGTTACACCAGCATCCTAGAAATGATCAACTTCCATTTGTTTATATTGTAACTGTAATATTTTTATAAATATCTGACTCTAATTCATGAGATTTTGTGATTTCTTTTTATATATAGTTGATCAAGATGTTTAGTCTATTGAGTTATTTAGCTATGCAGGACAATTGGATGCTTTTTATTTAGATAAGAGAGGGAGTGGAATAGTTCAAAATATATCTAATTTCAAATCAACAAGCAAAAATCCATCTTTGTTATTACTGATTCAAAACCTAATTTGCAAACAACCTTTTTTCCTGGGCTGTTAAGACAAATACTGAATTTAATCATTGAGTTGACTTAACAGATCCAGCAGCTACACAGCAACAGCATCATATATGCACTGAAGACAGCCTATCAATACTGAGTCTTTTAGATATGATTTAGCCTTAAAACTAACAAATTCTGAAGCAAGTCTCTAGTTCTCCAGCAGTCTCTGAGCACTGTTGGGTGAAGTATGAGGCACACTTTTCAGCCATTTTTTAGACTTACCAGACGAAAAACACTTTGCATCATACTTTCTTTAAAACGGAAGTTTGACAGATTGACTGAAAATGTGAGAACAGTTATCTTACCATGTCGAGCACACAGGAGAACGGACTCCGTCTGGGAAGCTGAGTCAGATAGAATTGAAAAGGTCTGGGAAATTTTTTCTTTAAGGCTTTCAAAATATCACCATCAGAGATTATTTCTTCTGGAGAAAAGGGGATTTTGTTGATTTTGCCCAAAAAGAAGATGCTGTGAAGAATCTGAGTGAAAACAGATTTACTTATTGTTACAGGTGACATAACAGGACAGTGTTAAAGGTGCCAAAATTAACCCACCTCATCCACTAAGTGTTTACTTCCTGGAGCCATGTTAGACCAGTCATCCATCTTCATGATAATCTTGTAGGCATTTTCTCTGAAACCTTGTTGAGTTTTCAGAAATTCTTCTTTTCTAAAATGATAATGAGTGAGCTGTTAGGGATTTAAAAACACAAGAGGTCTGATAACTTTGGCTTCAGCAGAATCTGCAGACATACCTGTTTTGCTCTTGGTCAGCCTATTTTGAACATGAGAGAAAACATATTTAATTTAATATTGACAGAATAAAATAACTATCATTGGTGGCAGAGACGACGACAGTGAAGAAGTGAAAAGCTGCTACTCACCATTGCTGCAGTCTAAGAATGAAACAGAAAGCACAGAGCGAACAGCCTCCGCCTTAAAATGGTTCCTCATGTGATTTAAAGAAGACCAGCCCTGCACTGGACTCTTACTCTACTGTAGAAAACTGCTCCACGGGAGAGCATGCGAGCAACTCTCCTAGTAATAGCTAGTGGAGGTTAATATGCAACCGCTGATCACTTTGTTTATCATTTCCTCTCCTGGACTTAATCTAAAACCTGGAAGGACTTTGTTCCCATGTTATTCATATACTGCTATGCAGATGGGCTTTTCTTGTCCAATCCAAATAAAGATATAATTTAAAAAAAGAAAACAGCTCCATTTACCCTGCACACCCATGATCTTTAATGTTGTTTGTATTGTTCTAATGCATTATATTTAAAGTACTGTTAAAACTACTCTATGGTACTGTAACTGTCAGGTACATTTATGGATGAAACAGTGAGATGAATACAAGTACTTTTATAATATGTACTATTATGCTCACTCTTGTTTAGTTTATAAAAACGCAGTTTCAGATGCACTCACTGAATTTGCAACAGGAAGGAACAAACGCATTGCAGCATTGTGCAATACTGTTAAACAGCATACAACACTGCAGGTGTTCTGTAGATAATGTCAGAAAATAATCCACACAAAACACAAACAAGTGTTAACTTTGATCACTTTAATTATTCAGTATTCATATTTATTAATGGTAGTGTAAGTAAGGAGGGTGAAATGAGCAGTGGGGCAAGAAGTGAAGGTCACACAGAGAGCAGCTGACATCAAGAAGTGAAACATTTACTTAAGAATAAACTGGCCCTGTTATCAGACATGCTGTGATTGGGTGGAGTTTTCCTGTTGTCATTATCACGTGTAACTGATACTTCATTAGTTTTTTTTTTCTTCCTGTTGATGTTGTGAAACTAGCAGTAATAAACTACAGCATCAAAAAATACTTTCTTCCTCCTTTAGCAGATACTATAATCTAATAAATACAATCTGGGTGGAGAAATAAAACAGATCAGAATTCCATGGAGAATATAATCCGTATAATTTTACACATTCAGCTCTGCTTTAGCGTTAGTGTGTGGTCAGAGGGGCTCATGCAGTAATACTTCATGCCACTGATGATGATGTTTGCTTTCAAGCTGTTGAAGCTAAAAACCTGAAGCTCTTTTGGCCAAATACCAGAATCTGTAAGAAAAAAAAAGTATTATTAAGAGAACAACAACCTCAATGATTATCCACATCAACCACTCTGAGAACACAACATGTCATGTTTCTCCATCCCAGCAAACACCAGCTGTGTTTTACTGAAGTGATGAATAACAAGGAAAGAGCTTCAACCACTGCAGTCAAACATAAAGGCTTCAATCCTGGATCTAATTCTAAGCTGGGATGGATACCCACCTATGATTTTAGGCTTTTTAAGAACGCCGACTTGGTTTCCTTCACCAGCTTTTGATGCTCTCCCTCCAGTTTCCTCCCCACGCCTCCCATCTTCACTGCTTCCCAGTCCTTTTCAGTCTAAACAGAAGATAACACAATACAGAGAACCTGTCAGGTGATCGATCTCTACCAGCAGGTCTTATTCTTAACACTCGAACTTCTCACCATATCTTTGAAGGCCTCTCCATTGTAGTAGCTCTTGGATGCTGGATACTCTATGTCTTTGTCACGTAGTTGCTGGAAACTGGAAGCCACCAGATGCAGCTCCTCTCCATCGTAGGCGTACAGCTTTTTGTCCTCACAGGTCATCAGCACGAGCTCGTCACATGGACATGAGGTGCCCTCCACCACACCGATGACCTGCATGTTTACGATCTTGGGAAGGTAGAATTTTCCCCAGCCGTTCACTTCATCATGTTTCCCTCTGTACATGGTGTCCTCCAGCCCTGCTATCCTCAGCATGGCACCAGCTGGATTCTTCAAGCTTAAATGCTTGTTTTTGTATTTGGAAACAAAATCTGACACCCATTCCAGGTACTTTATACCTGGAAATAAGCAGAGAAGATGATCTCACTGATCTCATATGCTCGGACTACTGTCCACGTGCACAAAGGGAAGGCTTTCTTTAGTAAAAAGACAACAAAGGCTGACGTGAATCATTTTGCTGAACTCACTAAAGACCACAGTTTGAGACCCTCCCGGAAAAGATTTTTACACTTAGGCTAAAAGATTACTGCGATAAAGGAAAAAAGATACAGATTGTTTTTTTGTAACTATTATGCCATCAGACCAACGTCTATGGTATGTAGAGGAAAAGCATGCCGTTACCTTCTGCCCTCTCACACTGCTGCAGATCTGGCATAACAAGAGAATGATGTGCACTGAAAGAAATAAAAAGGTTACAGTAAAATGAATCAGCGTGACAGTGATCATTGGAAACTGCAAAATATCACAACACTATCTATGAAATCCCAAAATGCAGTGTGGTGTCTGTAAGCACCAAACATGACATCTCTGCACATTTGTCTTCTGATATGTAGATACCTTGCACACACAGCCATTTCAGCCCTCAGTCACCTAGAAAAACAGGTGATTGTCAAAACAGTCATGGAAAATCCAACTTCACCTTAATTCTACTTAAACATGGGACTTAAAAGAAAGCTGCTCCATAAAAAGTATTGTAAAAAAATAAAATAAAAAATCATTTTCAAATATAATTTACATTGTCTGTAGTAAATAACATTAAATAAAATGTCTTTTTTCTGTTATTTGCTTCTCACTCGGAATATTTATTCTTAGCCTCAACACTGTATGATTACGTTTAAAAACGAAACTAAGGTGAACGTGACAAACAAAGCGCTTTCTTGTTCTGTGATAATGTAAAGTTATTTATGTAAACACAAGCCGAAACACAAGCGAGTAACAAACGGACTGAAAACATTTCTTCATTAAAAACTCGCACAAACAAGCAGCAGCAGCAGCCTCACTTAACTGCGACAGCGCTTTAAAAATGAAGCTAGTCGTTACGTACCAGAGCTTTCTACACAGCCCTTTATCAAGCCGAGAGAAAGTCACGCGAAAAAAACAACTCATTACTAATAACGAGTATCTGAGAGGTTCAGCTGAGAGTAGTTACCAGGTTTACGGACGCGCACTGACGTTTTCTGTCCTCTCGGGAGCAGCTGTGGTATCAGTAACAACAGACTCGGTACCACTGACTGTGCTGCCTTTACGTGCTCATCAACCGTTGTGATTCACAGTACTGTGCAAAAGTCTCGAACCAGCCCCTATTTGTATTTTGCACAAGCGAGTTTAGACCCTTTTGCGGGTTGCGCAAGCAAAAGTGCCCCTAAAAATAACTACAACAATAAATCTATAACGATACTATAACTATAACAATATTATAACTATGCTAAAAAAGCATCAATAAGACTTTCGTTGCTGCGGCAGAAAGATACAACGGCGGAGCAGTGGGTTAGGCGTGTGGTGTCAGGGAAGGCAGGTTTTCACAGCCGGCAAGCATCATCTAATCATGCCTTCCCTATTTCAGTAGCGGCCAGGCCGGAGAGGAGGAGAGAGCTGCTGGAGCAGTGAACACTGCAAATTGCTGAAGCACACAGTGTCCACAGTGATACTGTAAATAAAATAAAAAGCAATAACGCAAGCTTGTGCGTCGTGTTGGGTCCTTTGGGGTCACATCCAGATTCCCCAAACATTCAGAAAGGGGCTTCATCAGAGAAAATGACTTTGCCCCAGTCCTCAGCAGTCCACTCGCTGTAATTTTTGCAGAATATCAGTCTGTCCCTGGTGGGTTTTTTTGGAGGTAAGTGGCTTCTTTACTGCCCTTCTTGACACCAGACCATCCTACAGAAGTCTTCGCCTCATTTTACGTGCAGATGCACTCTCACCTGCCTGCTGCCATTCCTGAGCAGGCTCTGTGCTGGTGGCACCCCGAACCTGCAGCTGACTCATCTTTAGGAGACAGTCCTGGTGCTTGCTGGATTTTTTGGGGGCCCTGAAGCCTTCACAACAATTGAACCTCTTGATAAAGAGATAAATGGTTGATTTGGGTGCAGTCTTACTTACAACAACATCTTTCCCTGTGAAGCCCTTTTCATGCAATGCAATGATGGCTGCACGTGTTTCCTTGCAGGCAACCATGGTTAACAGGAAGAACAATGATTTCAAGCATCACCCTCCTTTTAACGCATCCAGTCTGCTATTCTAATTCAATCAGCATGTCATGAAGACGCATTCTCACTTGTGTTAACGAGAAGATTATTGAAATGATCTCAGCAAGACTTTTTATGGCATCAATGCAGTGGAAACCCGGTTTTGGGGATTAAGTTCATTTTCATGCCAAAGAAGGACTTTGCAATTCATCTGATCACTCTTCATAACATTCTGGAGTATATGCAAATTGCCATCATAAAAACTGAAGCAGTAAACTGAAAGCTAATATTGGTAGGTTTTCAAACCTACCTTGTGTCCTTTATTGTGTCCTTTATTTAAAGAACACAAGGTAAATACTTAAACTCAGGAAACATGAGAGGAGAACCAAAACATGAGAGGAGAAGCAGTCGTGGGTTGCAGATTGAGGTCACTGAAACGGAGGGCCAGAAATGTTAGTGGAATACTGAGTCAGGTCCAGTGGCTTACTTGCTTGCAGGTGGAGCGTGACATGAGGGGGAGGTGGAATGGTCCGGTTGAGGATCCAGAAGGGGTGAGCGTGGATTGTGAGTCCAGCCTGAATGATACTGCAAGGTTATTGTGGCAGGAGGGCAGGCAGATGAAGAGCAATAGAAACAGAGCTTGAACCAGTGGTGTGAGATTCACAGAATTGACCAGCATCCAGGTAAGCAAGGTTATTGCCAGGGTGAAGGAATGGAGGTCCGAGAGAAACTAGAACACAAGGAGCCACAAGGTAAGCAAAACAGAAACTTGATGTACTCTAGTGATGGCCCATTTGAAGCTGAAGCTCCGTCACATGTGTCAAAAAACAAAATCAACGCACTGCTTCAGAAACACTGAGCTTAAGCTTGGTTTGTCTGAACAGAGTCATGTGATCAACGCTGTCTGACGCTTCATTTGACACGTCACTGCTTCAGTACCCAATTCAATGGTTTATAAGGAATTAAATCATTGGCAGGACTTTTGTTTTGTTTTGATGATTATTTTGTGTGAGAGGTAGTAAACCAGTGTGTGACATATTTAGAGATATCATGTGACAGTGCTGTCTGATATCTGCTGATATGGTGCTTTGAACATGTTTTTTGGTGGGGGGGGAAATGTCTATTTCAATAATAAATTATTTTAATGAATAAACCTTCCCTGTTTAAACATGTGCCATAGTGTGTTCTCCTTTTACTTGTAACTTCTTGGTGTTTTCACTACTATAAAAACACTATATATAACAATGTACAGCACAATCTTCTAATCCGGTCGTTAAGTCTGACGTCACTAGCCGTGTCTGGGCCTAAACTCCGCTGCAGGTCCATATATCAAACGATCACTATGGCATTACTGAGAGTTGAAAAACTGTCTAAAGTCTTTCATCTTTAATAAAATGATCAGCGTTCTGCTCTACCAGGTGAAAACGGGCTCCTAGTAGTCCACTTCCTTTGAGCTCCTTTTCTGACTGTCTATTAATCCTGCTTATCGGGTCTTGCACTTGCACGACAAACAGCTGATTACAGTTCGTGTGTCAGAGGAGGAAAATAGCGACGCAGTCTACAGCATGGATATGAGCAATTATTTTTATTGCACAAGAGATGGCATAAATGGTAAAGTGGAAAACTGCATCCCGGTCAGAAACAACCACAAATAAAGCTGGTATCATAACTTTGGTTCTTAGCAAGCATTCGCCAAGACAGCATGGTAACGCTAAACTAGCCAAGAACCCAGAGTAAAAGCTGAGTGAACGAAAATGTTACCTTCAAAAGCAATTAGACAATCCATTGTAGTCTCTAAGAATGATTCAGAATAAATAATCACAATTTACAATACAATAGACTGGTTTTAGGGTGGATACTTTAGTTTGAAGTTCAGTTAATGCTAGAAATGTGTTTTGGAGTTTGTACGTGTTTTGTCTCTAGGGGCCACCGCATATACAGGGAGTGCAGAATTATTAGGCAAATGAGTATTTTGTCCACATCATCCTCTTCATGCATGTTGTCTTACTCCAAGCTGTATAGGCTCGAAAGCCTACTACCAATTAAGCATATTAGGTGATGTGCATCTCTGTAATGAGAAGGGGTGTGGTCTAATGACATCAACACCCTATATCAGGTGTGCATAATTATTAGGCAACGTCCTTTCCTTTGGCAAAATGGGTCAAAAGAAGGACTTGACAGGCTCAGAAAAGTCAAAAATAGTGAGATATCTTGGAGAGGGATGCAGCAGTCTCAAAATTGCAAAGCTTCTGAAGCGTGATCATCGAACAATCAAGCGTTTCATTCAAAATAGTCAACAGGGTCGCAAGAAGCGTGTGGAAAAACCAAGGCGCCAAATAACTGCCCATGAACTGAGAAAAGTCAAGCGTGCAGCTGCCAAGATGCCACTTGCCACCAGTTTGGCCATATTTCAGAGCTGCAACATCACTGGAGTGCCCAAAAGCACAAGGTGTGCAATACTCAGAGACATGGCCAAGGTAAGAAAGGCTGAAAGACGACCACCACTGAACAAGACACACAAGCTGAAACGTCAAGACTGGGCCAAGAAATATCTCAAGACTGATTTTTCTAAGGTTTTATGGACTGATGAAATGAGAGTGAGTCTTGATGGGCCAGATGGATGGGCCCGTGGCCGGATTGGTAAAGGGCAGAGAGCTCCAGTCCGACTCAGACGCCAGCAAGGTGGAGGTGGAGTACTGGTTTGGGCTGGTATCATCAAAGATGAGCTTGTGGGGCCTTTTCGGGTTGAGGATGGAGTCAAGCTCAACTCCCAGTCCTACTGCCAGTTTCTGGAAGACGCCTTCTTCAAGCAGTGGTACAGGAAGAAGTCTGCATCCTTCAAGAAAAACATGATTTTCATGCAGGACAATGCTCCATCACACGCGTCCAAGTACTCCACAGCGTGGCTGGCAAGAAAGGGTATAAAAGAAGAAAAACTAATGACATGGCCACCTTGTTCACCTGATCTGAACCCCATTGAGAACCTGTGGTCCATCATCAAATGTGAGATTTACAAGGAGGGAAAACAGTACACCTCTCTGAACAGTGTCTGGGAGGCTGTGGTTGCTGCTGCATGCAATGTTGATGGTGAACAGATCAAAACACGGACAGAATCCATGGATGGCAGGCCTTTGAGTGTCCTTGCAAAGAAAGGTGGCTATATTGGTCGCTGATTTGTTTTTGTTTTGTTTTTGAATGTCAGAAATGTATATTTGTGAATGTGGAGATGTTATATTGGTTTCACTGGTAAAAATAAATAATTGAAATGGGTATATATTTGTTTTTTGTTAAGTTGCCTAATAATTATGCACAGTAATAGTCACCTGCACACACAGATATCCCCCTAAAATAGCTAAAACTAAAAACAAACTAAAAACTACTTCCAAAAACATTCAGCTTTGATATTAATGAGTTTTTTGGGTTCATTAAGAACATGGTTGTTGTTCAATAATAAAATTATTCCTCAAAAATACAACTTGCCTAATAATTCTGCACTCCCTGTATTTATATATAAACATATATAAATAAAAGCACTTTTTTTTACATTAGTAATTCCTTTTGTGCATAATTTTATATTATTGTTAATAATAAATTAATGAAAACAACAAAACAACCTGAAGAGCCGGTTCGGAGCCGAAAGAGACGGTTCTTTTTAGTGAGCCGAGCCGAACGAGCCGGTTCTCTAAAAAGAGCTGGAAATCCCATCACTAGTGACTAGGAGAACTGGGGAAGTGTGTATTGGTTGTGTAGCGCACTGTGGGTTCAGCTAAGACAATTTTTTAAAAAATTGCTAAATTTGTCCTGGGCCATCATATGATAGATGAGAGAGAGAGATGAGATAGCCTTTATTTGTCAGTTGCAGGTCTTTTGCCCACAACCGAGCATAGCTTGTTAGTAATGGAATGAAAACGAATGGCTGTACTCACTCATGAAAAAGAAGTGTAACACATCCAAATGTTATGTTCTTTTGTCCTTACAGAAATAGTGATTCCTTCAGAGTATCGGGTAAATGTCATCTTCAGGGTCATAAAGGCAAACTACCTGCGATGCTTCTTGACAGCCCCAAGAAGGCCCAAACTAAACTGACTCTGTTCAGTATCCTGAGCGAAGAGGCTGGGGAGCTAGGCCTTGGCTTTGCTGGCAGATTGGCCTGTGATGTCACAAGGGACACAAGTCTGTAAAGGCATCAATCCTTCAAGTGCAGATATAACAAAGGAATGAAAATGATACCTTTTTTGGTGATATGAGACATTTCCTCTTATCTGGATTATTGGTTTAATATTCTTAATACACTTATTTTATAATAACAGAGTCTTTGCAAAATCCAAGAAAACATGAAAGTTAATACCTTTGGTCTCTCAGGAGTGGATTCTGTTTTTTCTTTCCTTTGTGAGAAAATGGATCACCTCTCTTAAATTATGAAACTTGTTGATTTTTTTTTTGCTATTAATGTCATCTGTAAAACAGGATCGGTAAAAATGTTCACTTGTTTTGACTTTGTATTGAGTTAACTGTTGAACAAAATTTTTGGTTCCTAATCCACACAATATTACGTAAGTGACGTCACATATCGCACAAATGTGGCAAAGAAAGAAACGAATCACATATGTGTCAATAAATGTATATGTGTCACACTCTTGGGTTTCAGTTAATTTCCTGTTTTATTTTGTGAGTCTTGGTATGTTTACACTGTTGTCATTTTTATTTCCTCTTTGTCTTCCCTTATTAGTGTTACTCTATTGCAGGGGTCAGCAACCTTTAACACCCAAAGAGCCATTTGGACGCGATTTCTACACAAAAGAAAACACTGGGGGCCGCAAATACTTTTTGACATCTAAAATGAAGATAACACTGTATATATATATATTTTTTACCTTTATGCTTTGTGTGAACAACTAAGGTGTGTTGCTTAAATCCATGAAGTGCTACAGAGAAAATGACATTTTATTTATGTAATTAACACATTTTGAACTGAAAGATAGATAACAAAAGGAAAGACACCCAGCTGAACTAAAATGATCCATGTAGCAAACAAAAACTGTTGTGAGCCGCCACCCTTATATCGACTTTGGGCTTTTGGAGCCTTGACCTGACTTTTAAAAAAATAATTGGAAAAAAAGCACTATGCTGCTGAAAAATGAAAAATAGATATTTGCAAAATTCTGCCTAAATACGTATTTTACCTGGTTAATGTGTGTGGCGGGGCGTGGTCTGCAGCGCCGCTGCAGGGGAGGCGGATGCACCTGAGCGGCACCCGCAATCACGCCTCGCCGCCTTAACGTCTGTGCCATCTATGCTGTTGTGTTGGTGTGTGTCGGGCTGTGAGCTTTAACACCGGCTGTATGCGTACAGCAACCATGTGTGAAAAGTGGTCAATAAAGAGATGCTGAAAAGCGTGTTCATGGGTCTGCCGTGGTATATTTGCAATGGGACTTCTGCTCCTGAACCTCTGCGCACAGCGTCTGCAAATCGGGGCTGTATGAAGTCACTTTCATCTTTACGCAGGACTGTAAGCTGTCATCTGTGAGGCGTGAGCGGTGTTTGTTTTTAACATAGTTCACGGTGGAGAACAGCTGCTGACATAATGTGGATCCGAAGATCTATAATTGGCTTACCTGGGGTTGAAAGTCTCGCACGGCGTTTCGACGGGTATATCGGCTTCCGCAAGTGTGACGCTTATTTTGAGCGATCAAAAACTAATAGAATATAATTTTATATTTATATTTCAATATCACAATAATCTTCCAGTTTAGAACTACAAGTTTAAAAAGAACTAACATAAATAAAATACACTTCAGCTAATTACTTAAAAAAATAATTTGTTTTCTCAAACCACGCGGAGCCGCACTAAAAGGACTAAAGAGCCGCATGCGGCTCCGGAGCCGCAGGTTGCCGACCCCTGCTCTATTGAGCCAGTCTTATTATTTAATCATCAGATAATTACTCACTTTGAGTTTGTATATGCTCCATATTTGGATTGGTGTCTGACTCTCCATGCTTGAGTTGTGCCTGTCTATTGTATTAAACATTTAGATGTTTGGACTTGGTAATTGACTGGGTTTAATTTAGTGGCCTGGAAAACAGGCCCCGGAGATCTGGTCATTTTAAAGACCGGAGTAATCTGTGAGAGCTATTTAAATAGATGTAAACTTTTTACACAGGTTTTTACCTTTAGTGTTTCACAGAGGGTTAAAAAGATAATGTCCATAATTTATAATTTTTGAAGAGATATTTAATTTAGCAGGAGCAAAGCAAAAGCTGAATCAAATAATCATAGAATCAAATCACTTGCACTATACAGAAATCCAATCTACTCTGAGCTAATGCTGGTTTCTAATACTGATGTTGGGGTGAAGGAGAGAGAGGAGGGTGGGCACGCCCTGGCCACTGGGGCATTAGTTCTGTTCTGTGTTATACAATCCAACAGGAAAGCAGCCAAACCATTGGACATTGGTCAAGTTAACATTCCTGAATACATACACACAGAGAACCTCTGAGCCCCAAGGTCAGCATTAGCACTAACAGGCCACTTTATAGAGAATTCAGTGAGAGGTCAGATATTGAGACTCCTATTATAGATTCTTCTTATTCATCATTATGATTAAGACTTATACCTGGTTATATTTTTAATTGCAATTAGACATGATTAACTTTTAGCAAAATCACATAACGATAATGCTATTATAGTACTCTGCATTCAATCATAAAAAGGCTGGATGCTGAAACCTTTTACTTCCCTTTTGGATGACTCACAGGACCTCAGCCTCTGCCACTCCATGTCCAAAAACTGCCAGGTACTGTTTTATGGAGCAAAAAATTAAGAGCGAAGATTTTATAAATAATACCAACAATTACAAAAGCAGACCTTTAGTAATAATAAGTAATCTTTTATTCATAATGCATAGTAATATAAAAATAAGACCCTACTGAAAGATGACGGGCACAGATGAAGCAGTACAAAATACAAGCAACCAACCTAAAGTAATGAATAAAACACATTTCAAATAACACCTGCTTGACAGTTAGAGACCAAACAATTTCTTTCCTTGGCAGAAAGTTAAGCCAGCTATTCAGCTTTAGTTTTCAATAAAGTTAGGCAACTGAAGCAGTCCCTTTGAAATGTCTACATAAGATGCAGAGTCTACTTGTACTTGTGCATAGACTTGGCTTTAACAGTTTCTAAAACATTATTTAGTTTTTCAACAGCATCTTCTGTGCATTTCTTGTCTGTGCTTTGTACTACACAACATTCAAAGTTGATAAAGGAGTTTTCAGAATGATTTTCATTTGTTTAAAATGGCTACAAGATATTCTAGTGTTATAGTAAGAGAATGTACAACAAGTGCACTGAAGTGTTTCAGCCGATGCAACCCCCCCCCCAAGATTTCCAAACAAACTTGGTATTTTATTTTATTTTTTTTATCACTTGAGTCCTCACAGTGTACAGAGTAATGCCTTTCTTTCACTGCAATTTTTGCCAAGGTAGAAATGTCTGTTTCCATGTTTGGATAGTTGTCATTGTCCAGCTCTGCTAATTTTGCAAGTAGCACTAGATGCTTGCAAAGAACTCCACTTATGAACAGTTGCAGTAGGACTCAACAGGGCTAACACACATACTGTTAGAATGTGCATTTTTTGGGTCAGAAGGATCGTGGCCATAATACTTATCATATGACACGCTGCACAATGACTGTGTGGTCTTTCCAAAGTTTTATTATTTTAAATAAAACATAGGCCTTAAAGCCCACTGCTCTGTAGCTGTTTTGATTTTTTTTCTAGCTCTGATGCGGTTAAATTGTAATAGTCTCTTTTCTTGTCTTCACTTGACCCCACATTGAAACATTTATAATGGAGGGTTAATGATTGAGTTGTCCTGGCGTTTTGACACATGAACACAAAGTTGCGTATCTTTTCCAGTTCCCTATTTGTCATCATTCATGGCAGTTCTTCTAATGATATTGTCCATTTCTGGTGGAAAAATAAAATAAGTTTAATTAGTAGCTATTAATTAATTCACATTAACTTGTTTTGGTTTTTTCCCCCAATACAATTTAAATATTAAATTTGAACAAACTCGGGCCAAAAGAAATGCCTAAACTTTCATATGGTGCCTCTGGGCTATACTTTATATATGGCCCAGGGCAAATTTAGCTTTTAATCAATTATATATATATATATATATATATATATATATATATATATTAGGGATGCACCGATATGTAAGCGGCATGTAAAGGGTTAATCACAGGCGCCGAGTGCCCGCCCCCAGGCCCCGGCTGCAGCTCAGAACTGAGAGAAGGGCAGGCGAGACAAGTCAGCCGTGTGGAACTATAGGGCTTTGGAGTTGACGTCACGCCACAGTGCATTGTGGGATCGCGGCGCCATGTCAGTAGGCCAGGAAGCAGAACAAGCGCACAGTGTTGGAATCGGGACTGCCAGAACCATGCTCAAAATCAGCGCAAAAGACAAAGGGCGACCGATTGCGCCCAGATGCCAAGAGACGGTACTTTGAAAAAATTGCGTGCATCGGTAATGTGGACCCGTATGAAATAAGGAAGTGTAGTGGAAACCCAGACGACCACTGTGACCTCGTTGTGTGGACACAGAGAGACCTTGCTGTGATACGCATCTTCCCTGATGTGGATTTCTGGGAACCGCGTTTAAACCAAGCACAAGACTTCTTTCTTAAAGTGTGCCTTCCTGAACTTGTTGGGAAATACTTCTCCAAACAACGTGCTGCTCTAAATAGCCTGTAATGTTTCATTTTGTGGTTCAAGATTAATGCCAGCTGTGTGTTGCCATGTAAATAGTTTGCATTTCATTTTTATGTACTTGCTAAGTACATGTGAACAGATCAAGAATAAAAAAAACAAACAAATATACTATTCTTTTCTGTTTTATTGAAACCACTTCACACAAAGTACAATTATTTACAATGAACTACACATGCAACACAACAGCTTTATGAATACTCAACAAGAGCAGGTTTCATTTTGCACTGGTTTGACAACCACACTGGGGCACATATTCACCAAAACACAGCAAACCTTAACAATCTTATCAAGCAGTGTTGTGTCTTCACCCTAACATGATATGAGTAATCGGCTTGGCATTGTAGTGTGTAGCATTTTGAACTTGTTGCGCAAACTACCTATTACTCGCTCAACATGAATTCTCAGGTGGGCAATTGCTCTCGTTTGTTCAACGTCCCTTGCATCAAGTTGACAGTAGCCTTTTGTGAAAGCTGGAATCTTGACCTCCGCACACATCATTCCTACAGCATCTCTGACGTCAAAGCCTCTGTCAGCCAATACTACGTCCCCTGGTAACAGCTTTTGAAGAATGCCACATTTCTCTGTGATGTGTTTATCTGATGCACGCCCCCCCTCTCAGATGCATTAGTGTGAGTAAGAGCATTTGGAAACCTGTCAGTTTCTTCGATATTGGCAGGAAATCTTTGACAGTGTTGAAGAGGGACATTAAGACAGCATAACAATGTAGTCCAGTGTAATATCTTACTTTTTCAGTATCATCCTTTAAGAAATGTTCATTCAGCTCTGTCTTTTGCAACTGTGATTGAAGCAGTCTGTTCTCCTCCAACAGCTGGTTTATTTCTGCTCTGCCCTGTTCATTGCACACACAATCCTTCGTCTGCCCTTTAGCTTCCGTGATGCTGTCTGTCCGATCACCACTGTCCACATTTGCAGCTGGTACCTCAACCTCCACTTGTCCAACACAACTGCTGTCCACTGCCTCCATGACATTGTGATTTTGTTGTTGGTCTTCTGTCAGATCTTCATCGAGCACTTCTGCACGGGGCACACCTTCAGACTCTGCAGCTGCATAACGAAAGCCTGTAAGATAAAATTAGACATAAGGTAAATGTACACCAATATTCCAATGACAGGTGTGTGATTCATCTGGAAGTTATGTGCGGATTAGTGTACAGTGATAGCAATTTAGTATGTTTTTAGAGGGGGGGGGGGGGTTGTTTACCTCCGATGGGTGCTCTTTTTCGCTTCCGTTGCATACGCCTTGAGTGCCGGTCCGAGTCTGATACAGGTACGTCGTCGTGCCCCATGTGCAGTGTTGGTGCCCAGTCTGGATTTGTTACATCCATTTCATATGCTGGTTTGCCTGCAATAATGCCAAATCATAAGCTACTCAGTCGACATGACGTGGTTCTGCAGCATCACACATTAGCATGTTTTATCTCATTATCTGTGACCTCAGAACATTGAAAATAACACTAAAAGCCTTTCAAGAGTGATATGAATTAATTTAGAACTCACCGGAAAGAAAATGCCGTGAGCAAACCAAAAAAAGCTGGGGATTGCAGAGAACTCGATATCAGCGAAATTGTCCAGAGGAGGCTCAAAAGGTAGCGCATTTAACACAAGCAATTTAATCAAGCACCAAAATCCCAACACGACAACGAGTACAAAGAGTTTACCCACGCTTATTTACCCACGCTTATTAGCACAGAGGAGCATAGCTGATGCTATAGCAGTGGGGCGGAAAATAGTTGGGCATTTTAAACATTCCGCCTTAGCCTACCTACTCCCGCCTCGAGGACATTCAGGGACAGCTCAACCAGCCAATAAAGAGACTGCAGCAGGACGTACAGACGCGCTGGAACAGCACGTATTACATGCTCCAGTCCCTCACTGAGCAAAAGCGAGTGCTGGGGGTGTCCGAGCATGAACTCACTGACTATCTCACCACTCACCAATGGGCTCTTATGGAGACGACTGTTGCCATCCTCGCCCCCTTTGAGGAACTAACTAAAAAAGTGAGCAGCTACGACGCACTTGTTAGTTTATTCAAATATTGTGCACTAAATAGCAAAGATGTTTATTAATGCCCCTTTTGTTGTCCAAAGCAGCAGAGTTTACAATAAACTGAAAACAATACTTGAGTTGCACTGTCACTGTTTAAATTTTTTTTTCATAATTATTTATTCTGTAATATGTTGCATACAACATGCTTTTCATTTTAAATAAATGTTCTTAATTCCAAACCAGTCCCTTGTTTTTGTTTTTTGTTAAATTATAGGACTAAAGCTGTTACCTGTAAATTTAAATCATGTTTTTATTAAGTACTCGGTATCGGTATCGGCAAGTACTGAAATGCAAGTACTCGTACTCGTACTCGTTTCCAAAAAAGTGGTATCGGTGCATCCCTAATATATATATATATATATATATATATATATAAAAATCTCAAAATGACTGAAATACTCGCATACCAGATAAATTGCAGATGAATAAACACACTTCAAAAAAGTACAGAACGCCATTTTAAGAACATTTATTGTGCAAAACTTAAAAAAAAATTACATTACAAGACTTTTCAACTTTTTCCAAACAATGTAACACAAAATTCTTAAATAACAAATACAAATGAAGATAAATGCACAAACAGTTCTGAATAAAATGCAAGTAAAATATCAGTAAAACACAAAATTCTAAATTGTTTAAAATAAAGTGCAAAATGTAAATAAATAAACATTACAATTCTCCCTGCTGTCCTGATTACTTGGTTATATTGCACAAAAATAAAGCTGCACATATTTGAATTGAAAACCCTTCAAGTTTAACAGGTTCCTTTTCTGTTAAATATAGCACAACAAATTTCAAACTTGCAATATGTAGTGCAAATACAAACACAACATCAGTGTTTATGGTCCTTGCGTGCAGTGATTAAACTTTCTTGCACATCAGAGGTTGTGACTGAATTTCTGCTGTTGGTTTTGTCAAGATGAACTCTCTTCAGTCATCAACTATATACGATGATCTGAAGCGTGGGTCGACAAAGGAGGCCATATCCAGGAGGTCATCAGCTGCAGAGTCTGTGTACTTCTCATTTAAATACTTGAGGATGGCTCTCTTCATGTCCTTCGTCAGGTCTGTGTCTTCATCAGCTAGAGGAAGAACTGCATTATTTAAAAGGTGGTGCACAGGTTTGACATACGACACATTCACATACTCTTCTCCCGACAGAGCATCTGTGAACTCCATCAGGGGAGAAGTGTCTTGTTCACAGATTCCAACACATCAATGTCCTGCCAAGTTGGTACCAGGTGCCTGGTTTTTCTGTCTGCTTTCAGGACGTGAAAGTAGAGGGGGCTTATGTGCGTGCGAAGCCTCGAGAAATGAACCTTTTCATGAAGCAACTACAGGGTGGGCCATTTATATGGATACACCGTAATAAAATGGGAATGGTTGGTGATCCGCTCCTCACGTGTTAACCTCTTTGACATGTCAATGGCTGTGAATAAAGAGACACTTGTAAATAACTCATGAAATAATAAAGTTACGTTGAAACCAAGCACACCATTGTTTTTCTTGTGACTTTACCAATAAGTTTGATGTGTCACATGGCCCTCTTCCTATTGAAAAAACAAAAGTTGTATCCAAGATGGCTGACTTCTAAATGGCCACCATGGTCACCACCCATCTTGAGGAGTTTGCCCCCTCACATATATTAATGTGCCACAAACAGAACTTTAATATCACCAACCATTCCCATTTTATTAGGGTGTATCCATATAAATGGCCCACCCTGTATATATTGCTACCACATGCTTCAAATTATACCGCGATATAGATTTTAGGCCATATCGCCCAGCTCTAATATGAACTGTATATTCTTAACCCCTGTATTTATTTTAATGCCTTGTGGCAGCTTTTGAACATCGGTGGCATCTATTAATGTCAAATCTATCCATAAATAAACTGCATTTACATTTAACCAACATTTCTGTTTAACACTTTTTAACACTTTTTTCCCCATTTAACACTTTAAATGATAATAGTAATAATAATAGTAGTAATAATAATAATAAAGTAAAAAATAGTAATAATAGTATTTGTTTTGTTAAAAATGGTTGTGAAAGTCCAAAGCCATAAACCAGTTTAGTGGCCTTTTAAAAGGTTAAAGTCTAGGTTGGCTTGGTAGTTGAAAATAAAGTGATTCAGATTGTCCTTCTGAACCAATATGTTAAATTCCACAGTTGATTCATCAGAAACATTTTTTGGTGGTCTGTGTTAAATATCAACACTGCCACATGCTTTATCTGGTAATTGTGCTTTTTAGAAACTGAATATATTGAAAGGTTGCTTTTAACAAGTTTTACTGTTTGTTTATTGGGACTTTGTCTTTCTTGGAGTATATTAATATTTGATTCATTTTGTTTTAGTTTATTCTTGCCTCCTCTTTACCACTTTGTATGTTCTTGTAAAATTGCTGTCTCCATGTTTAGGATTATAATCCACTGTCTCTTGTGCCTTGCTGTTGGTCCTGCTTCCTTTGTCATAATTAGTTTCAGCTGTGACTTGTTACCTTATGTTTTCACTCTCCCTGATTATCTCCTGCATGTATTTAAAGCCTCCGTTTGTAATGCTTCTTTGTCTTGTCACACTGTGTACGCTGTCTGGTTGTGTTGCTTTAGTTTATATCAGTTTAATGGCTAAGATTCTGTTCTTCCTTGTCCCCTGCTAAGTTTATGCTTTTTTGCCTTCTTTTTGGCCTCTCTGCATCCTTGTATTCCGGTCCCAACTACACTTCACATCTTATGATACATGAAGGAGACTGTGTGCATATGTGGCAAATAAGCATGTAACTTAATTCAGACAGAGTATACACAGAACAAACTGCAAAATAAAAAAGGTTGGCGTAACTCATGTAATGTAGCTGAAAGAAAAGAACTTCAATAAAACTCAAACAACTAGTGATGCGCGAATCATGAACGAATCGTTCAATACTCGAGAATCACTTTACTGACTCATGAATCATGATTCACAAGCCCAACTGACTCACTGACTCATCCCTGTTGCTGTTAGCAGCAATGTATCTAGCTTATAATTAAAATTGTGGAGAAAAACACAACATCCAGTATCTTAACAAAAAAACTTTCAGCTCTGAACTGGAAGAAAAAACCCTGAGTAGAAGCTCACATCAAGACAATAGCTCCTCGGTTCACAGTAGCATCGCTCTGCTAACATGCTAACAGCACATTTGAGCTACTCACCCCCTCCCTCCTGTGCTGAATCATAGAGCGAACGACTCACTCACTCACTCACCCCCTCCCTCCTGGCTCACATCTTCTTCTTCTTCTTCTTCTTCGTTGGCAACCAATGTTAAGGCGCATTACCGCCCCCTGGCTGACAGCTCAGTGGACATTTAGATGAGAAAATATATATTTGACACATTTAAGGAAAATATTAATAAAATAAAAATAAACAATAAATGTTTATTAAGCAATTTTGATGGGAAATTGCTTAATTAGGGCCTGAGCACTGAGAGTGTGAAGGCCCTATTGTATCTGCTCCGTTTCTTCTTCTTATTGACTATGTGCACGAGACAATGCTAACTTCCTGGTTTGAGACCGGATGTGGGGTTGTGCATTTCCGGTAGCTTTACTTTGCAGTCAATCGCTACTGCGAAGATATACTCCAAAATCATGTCCAAAACTCGAAAACGGAAAGATCGCGTTAAGTTACAAAGAGCAGAAGGTGGGAACACTCACCGCTGTTGTGTCATAAAAAATCTAATGATCAATTTTGACGTTTAAAGCGTTTAGATCGATCAGTTGTTTACATCACTCAACAAAAGCAGAACTGCATTACTGCAGCAGAAGACACATCGTCCACATTCAGAAGCACATCTCTGTATAATGACTGGTCTTATGATTTAAACAGGCAAATGTTCAGCATTCAAACTACAGGTGAAGAATAGTCAAACCAGATGTTTCCCCCGTTATGTCGATATCCTCTAGTCAAGTACACACCTACACAGCATGTTAACAAACCGTGAAAAAAGCCACACAAAAAATGAATGATTGCTGGTAAGGGTTTCTATACATTAGTATTTACGAAGGGTATGTTGTGACTTACCTTCAAAATTACAGCGGTCCCTCGCTATAACGCGGTTCACCTTTCACCTCGCTGTTTCGTGGATTTTTTAGTGCAAGTTTGCATGCTTTTTTTTATGTCACATTGTGGCCTGCGTCCTGATCGCTGCAGACAATCTCCTCCGTGACGTCTCTCCTGTACAGTACAGAATCGCTGCATCGATCCTAGCAGTGTGACTCTGAAGTGCAGTACTGTATGTCCACGAAACGTTTTACACCGTCAAAAAATAAAATTGGCTACTTGATTTCACCTATCGCTGGTTATTTTTAGAACATAACACCCGCGATAAACGAGGGACAGCTGAGAAATATAACATTTGAATCCCTTTTTCTCTTTTGCTCTGAGGCGCGGGGGAAAAATATCGACAAGTCGATGAACATCATTTACAGATATATTGGGTAAATGCCCAAGACATCTATAGAAATGTAAATCGCCGCTTGATTCATTCATTTGCTTAACTTGTTTTGGACCGTAAACCAGGCGCGAATAGGACACCGGAAACAAAGCTCCCCACAGGAGTTTCCGCACCGGAAGTAGCATATGCTAACGTGCACATAGTCAATTATTAATCAGGCAAAACAAGGGCCTTTTTGAGGGCCTAAACATGCTCAAAAACTCATGAAATTTTGCACACATGCCAGGTCTGGTGAAAAATTTTGTATTTTCATGGTTTTACATTTGAGCATGTGAAAATGGCTCTGTAGCGCCACCTATGCCTTGTTAAAAGCAGCCCTACGAACACATATTTTGAGCTACATGTATAAAATCTGGCACACATGTGTATCATGGCAAGATGAACAAAAAAGTCAGTGGGCCCATTGACGCAAACCCAACAGGAAGTCCATAATTTAGCAGTGAAGGTGACATTTTGGCTCTAATTTTGCCATTTCCATGCCTCGAACTTTTTCGAACTCCTCCTTGGGATTTGGTCGTATAAGCTTTATCTTTGGTCAGTGTCAACTACACACCTGGGCCATGTTAAATTGCGGAGCTTTTGAGTTTTCGCGATACGGTGAGGCCGTGGCGCCACGGCGAATTTTGATGACTCGCCATGAAAATCTTATTGCCTCTCATTCTGTCATACATTGTCCGATCTGGACCAAGAAGCACACATATGATAAGGCTCCACCCCTGAACATATTTCAACTGCCATATTTGACATCAGGGAGAGCGCCACCTAGTGGGAACAGGAAATGTCATGTTTTACACTTTGGGGTACAGTATTGTGATGGGTGACATCTGCAGCCTCAAATTTCTCCAGGAAAGCCTCAAGGAGTTGGTCTTGGGTTACAGTGAAAACTGTGACTTTTCGCGAAAGGGTGTGACCCCAGCAGCATGACGAACTTTGATGTCTCGCCATGAAGAAACAAATTAGTGTAACTCAATGAAATCCAGTCTGATCAGTACCAGACTTTACAGGCGTGATGTCAGACGTAACTTGAACAGATTGATATGCCCAATGTCAGGAATACGCAGAGCGCCACCTAGTGGGAACAGGAAATGTCATGTCTTACACTTTGTTTTACTGATTTTCACAGGTTCATCATGGCCACCTGAAAAACGGTGAATACCACCATCCGTCCCTCATGATGCTTCAGTGAGAAAATCGTGACTTTAAACTGAACGGCGCACCCTGGTGGCAACGCGGTTCACCATGAAAAATGAAGTAGCTTTTGAGGGGCTTGGAAAGTTAAAGTCTTGAAATTTGGCCCACACCTCCAATGTGATGAAGGCTTTGTTATGTGATCATTTTCATTGAATAGCGCAAAATGGATCCACAGTGCCCCCTACAAAATTTCAAAACAACAGCCCCTGCTCTGTGTTTAATGTATGAGTCTGAAACCTGGTAAGCTTATAGGAGATATCAAGATGTACAAAAAAGTCTCTTGGAGCAATATCCCAAATCCAACAGGAAGTCATCCATTTTAAAATTAATGTGTAATTTTGGCAACATTTTCCCCTCTTTTCTGGAACCGTACTTTGACGAACTCCTCAAAAGGATTTCATTATATTGACTCGATCTCCAGCGCAGGGAATCTAAAGACCTTTGTGATGTTAAATTGCGAAGCTTTTTATGTATACGGAAACGAAGTGGTCATGGCAGCTTGTAGAGTTTCAATCACCCGCCAAAAAGCAGTAATATGTTTTCACTCAAAAACTCAATGTCCAATCTCTCATCTCTCAACGTCGCAGGCACGAGTCAAGAGTCAAGCTCAGAAATATTTGATATGCCATTTGTCAGTAATGGTTAGAGCGCTACCTAGTGGGACAAAAATAATGATCATTGAATGAGATTAAATGTTAGCTAGTGGTTTGGCCATGGTGCCACAGTGAATTTTGATAAATCGCCATGAAAATTCTTTGCCTCTCATTTTATTCAAGTTTTATGGTCAATGTCATGGAACAATTCAAACATTTTTGCATGTTTTTGAATTTAAAATGTGATTCTGGCAGCATTCTGTTTTACATTTTAGGCCTTGTACTTTCCCTCATGTAACATCCTAATACACACACAAAATTGTGTTAGAAACGTGCCCTCAACCAAGAATTTAGTGTTCCATTTGGAATTTGTTTGGTCATTATGACACATTTTTCCAATTTCCAGCTTGTATACTTTTGTACTCATTGTAGAGGTCTGCGAGTCATATGGAGTTCCTTTGCCTTTCAGCTGTGGCTTCTACAAGTATTGAGTGAAAAACATAAAAACTAATAAAAACCAAATTAATTAATAGCCTTGAAACATAATATAATCTGTGCCACAGGTTCAATGTGATGGAGAAGACAGGGAAACCTCTCTTTGTGTGCGAGTGAGAGTTTGCAGTTCAAAGTTTACAGAGAGTGAGAAAAAGAAAAGTTACTGTAGCCAGAGTGTCTAAAGAGCCCGTTCTGGGTGAAATATTAGTGTTCAGCTGTATATTGTGTTCACTGGCTCCAGAGGAATAAAGTTCTGCTGGTGCATTCTTACGTCATCCCTCTCCATCTGTCTGCTAAGGTTTTGCGATTCGACGATATGGGCGATTTATTTATTTTCCCATAAGTAAGTTTGCCAATAATGATGGAGCTAATAGAAGCAGTTAACAGGATAGAAATTACAGCGCTGTTTTAACACTACATTATTTCATCTGCTAGCAAATGCACCCTCCTCAGAGTGTGCCGAAGTGCAGCGATTAAATTACTCAAATTCAAAACAGACACAAAGAAAGGCAGGAGCCTATGTTAGAAAAAATGTTTGGATGGTGGACACATACATGCTCATGCAAGTTAGTCGTGTTTGATTCCTTTGCTCGCATTATACATCTGCACAAGTAGCACATTGTTTTGGTAGTCAAATAAAATCCCAAATTGGCGACTTTATTTTTTATGGCAATTAGTTTGGACTTCTGTGTTGTAAACGTTCAAATCAGTCTGTGCATGATTACATTGCTCCGCCCATCAAAAAGTATGCACATGCATGTGTGTATATATATATATCTTATATTGTCGATTGTTGGACTTAAAATTGTCGGCAAATTGTTGGCAAATTTTTACATATCACTTAACCCTACTTTACACTTTGCTATTAGACTTTATTTGCCCAGACCAGAAAGTTAATTACCAGCTACAAGCCAAACTCGAAGCACTAATCATCACTTAGAAGCACCCTCGATATAGATGTAACTGGATCGAAATGGTTGTTGATTACTTTAATGTAAATGTAATGGTCAATAGCATGTATTAGTCTGTTATAGCCATAAGCAAGGACACCACAGGGAGTCAAACCCTATCCCAGTAAACCAGGAGTACCATTACCAGTGTCTTTTTGCTTTTTAAGGCTAAGTGGATAAAGCAAAACCTGCATTAACAACATGTGAGCATGACTACTCTGTTTGATAGCATAACTGTACTATGTGCTATTTAAAAGTGAATACTTACTGCTATCTTTAGCAAATTTTACATTTTATTTTTTCTATGTGTGATGCATAGATTGTATCTAAAAGATGAATGAAAAAACAGTTTCAGTTATTTAGAAGTCTATGGACAAAATTCCCTTCTGTGCACAAGACCCCAGTAAATTATTGTGAAATACCCAAAGACATCTACATAAAATTTAAAATATTGGGTTTATTAATTAATGGTAAAGTCACTAAATGCAGGGGAAAAAAACACTGTAATAGCAATTGGCTGAGGTTAGTCATTAAGAATGAGTGTACACAGAATTGGGCTGACTAACATATAAAACATAGCTAGAAGTGAGGTGTAACCTTTCAACTTCCCTCCCTTACCTACAGTCAGCCATTGTGATTCAGTTAAGGGACTAGATATTACAGTCCCTGATAATGCATTGCTTTAGGATAGGAGAAAGCAGAGAGGAGAGCCGGAAGGGGGGTGCCTGGTCTGGCTTCCCACACCTCCTCGCCGGTTTAGGCTGTACGCTCTACCTCCCCACTGCCTCCCAGAAAAGGGAAGAAGAGCAGAGAGGAGAAGAGCGGAATATGTCTTTTCTCTTTAACATTTACGGAGGATAACTTCTTCAAAGGGATAGAATAGGTGATAGAGAGAAGTAAGACAAAAGGGACAAGATAGGAGAGAGCAGAGAGGAGAGCCAGAAGGGGGGCGCCTGGTCTGGCTTCCCACACCTCCTCGCCGGTTTAGGCTGTACGCTCTACCTCCCCACTGCGTCCCAGAAAAGGGAAGAAGAGCAGAGAGGAGAAGAGCGGAATATTTCTTTTCTCTCGTGGTTAGCTGTGCTTTTTGTACTTTTAGGTCATTATTTACATAAATTTATACACACACACACACACACACACACACACACACACACACACACACACACACACACACACACCGTTGCTCACATTCCCCTTTATCATGTAGGAGTCTTGGATGTAAACGTACAAAAAATCCCTTCATGTTCACTAAAATACGTTGGAAAGACTACAGCTTTTACATCATAATGTGTTGTTTTAACATACACATGATCAATTAATGTGCCCTTCTCTGTGGTGGGCTGTGTTACATGTTGAATGAATCCTTTGTCTGTGACAAACTTGCAAATACTTGAAGATTTTAGAACATTGTCATTAAAATCTCCCATTACTACTACTGTATTACTTTTTTTATCTAGCCAATCAAGTAACTTTCCTAGGTTTTGTTTAAACAGTGCCATGGTATAAGAAGGAGGCCGATAAATAACTGCTATTAAAATATTCCATGTACAATAGTTGCAAAGTAAACATTCTAAATTGGCATCTGGTATAGCTATAATTTCAGATGTCAAACTGTCTGCAGTATACATGCCAATGCCACCATGCTGTTGGCTTTGTGTTTCAATAAATGTTGGGTTACTTCTAGTGTAAGATGCACTTCGTGGATTATGCTGACACCTATAACCGTCAATTTTTACAGTGTCTAATGAAGAATCTGCAGACATCCATGTCTCTGTAACAGCAATACAGTTAGGCTGCAAATGCTGTGTGCACAATACCGGATCAGCTACATGCAGAGTTAAATTCTGCACATTCATTAACATGATTTAATGAATGTGCACATGTGATTTCACACATGTGAAATCATGTGTCTTAGTACATGCTGTATTTTCAGACAAAAATTGGGGCATTCTTTCGATTACATCCTTTACACCACCTTTAGTGTAAATTGCTTTTTCATTGAAATCTTGAATTATTAAACCTGACAAACTCCTAACACGACTTAAGGCAACATATATCTGCCCTGGAGCAAACACATTTTTAAGAGACACTACCGCATCATCAACAGTAACTCCTTGTACCTTATGTACTGTACAAGCCCATGCAAGTTTCAGTGGAAACTGCCGCCGCAATCCACTTTTCTCAGCTACCTTTTCTTCTTCTGCTTCAATACCTGTAGAGCCTATTTCAACTGCTGGGTGATACACAGTTTTTCCTCCTTTGTGCACCTATATGATTGTCATCGAATTTTACAAAAATGGTTTTAGGAAGCTTCTTGTCCTCAGTAACATAAACTATGTGTGTTACCGTACCACATACACCATTAACAAGACCATCCATTACATCTACATTTTTACACAACATTACCCTTGCACCTTTCCCCAAGAGAAGCTTTTCATCCAAACATTATATGTTTTGGCATGATGTCCAGTTTTTAACTCCAGTCTCCCTGTTTTCTTACTATTGAGAAAATCCTGAGCAGGTATCTCAACATAATCAGGACACATCTTAAACAACTGCTGCATATTATGCTCATTTACTTGTTTGTTTGTTGGAAAAATGTGTAAAGCTGAGCTAACTTCACCAGTTTCACAATGTTTCAAGCTTTTAATGTCCTTTTCTAATAATGGAGCCCCTTTAACGTGAGTTCTTAACCTGTTTAATAATTCTGCAAACCCAACATCGCTCTGCCTTACTATTTTTTTTTTTTTAGTTCTACAACCCTAAATAGACTAGACCACAAGTTCATACCAACACTCTCAACATACAGGGGTTTTCCTTTTACTGGAGGCAACTGAAAAAAGTCTCCAACAGTAATAATACTAACATTTCCAAAAGGCGAAAAGTCTCCAATTTGTTTAATCTGTCTTAATCTACCATGGATGTAAGCCATTAGTCTCTGATCAATCATGGAGATTTCATCAATTATCAGGATCTGCAGAT
Organism: Perissodus microlepis; assembly: GCF_051167445.1. Classification (NCBI taxonomy): domain Eukaryota; kingdom Metazoa; phylum Chordata; class Actinopteri; order Cichliformes; family Cichlidae; genus Perissodus; species Perissodus microlepis. The sequence continues at coordinate 4,008,944 of NC_140481.1, read as the reverse complement.
CACAATATTTAGCACGTAGGCAATTTAACTTTTCCTCACCCAGAGGGGTGTAAGGTAAGCGGACATCTTTACCAATGCTAAATGTGTTGTGGATTGTTGTTGCATGTAAGTTATATGCAGCAATCCCAGTAGGCGCAGTTAATAAAACACAAACATTTTCAGGATGACGACACATTGGTCACAATAACCTTGCTGCTTCATAGTGAATTGCTTTAATTAAATGGCTTTTCCCTGTTCCTGCACCTCCAGTAATAAATACATGCAATGGATCTGGGTTTTTGCCTACTGTCTTATCCAAGCACCACTGCCTAATCTGATAAAAGACTGAAAGCTGTATCTCATTTAGAGATCTAATTAAAGCCAAACCATCACTTCTGGGCATAATATCATTTCTCTTATCTAAATGTGAAACCTGTTGGCTGCACACAGCTAAATCTGGAATATTCTCATTGTCTTCTTCCGCTATTTGGTCTTTATCTTTCCATTCCTGCTCACACTCTAAACGCTCCAACACCTGTTCTGGACAAAGCTCACACCAGGCATCTTCTGTTACACCATCCAAATCAATTGTATTCTGAATATTATCCAGTTTATTTGCATTTATTTCAAACTTACGTCTATTTGCATCAACAACTGATTTCACTGAATGTAGACATCCATCGCTAAACTTCACAACGCCATTCTCGTAAAACTGTTCAAATGTTGTATAGTTTGAAGGCTTTAGTTCCTGATCTACACGATATGGCAAAAACAACTGCATAATACTCTGATAAAACAATTCAGCATTTTTAGTCTCTGAAAATCGCGCATAACGAACAACTGCAGGTTGTGACCGTGTTCTCTTAGTAACAAAACAACAACTGTATTGGCTTAGTGGATTTTTCATTTTTACTCAAAACACGATATTCGGAGGCAAATGTGGCCATGCACATATCATTAAAATCACTGTTTTTTGGTCTATTCTTATACAATACTAGTCATCCACATGTCCTCTGCTGTTAAATCCTGTGATGTTGCTTTTTGTCTTAACACCTTTAAGGGCAAACTCATTTTAACTACACTGTCCCCTGTTGGCACAAACACAACTTTCCTAGAACATTATTTTAGATGCATATTTGTTAGCCTATACACAGCCTCCTGAGCACTAACATCTCTGTTTTGAAGGTATACACTGCCTAATGACTTCAAAGCCTCCCTTGCACTAACATTTCCATCTTTATATGCTTCCTCCTGAGCATTACCTAACAACAAACCCATCTCTTTTTCAGATTTTGACATGTAAGAAATTATATAAACACAGCAGGCATAAGCATCAATTACAAATTGAATATCCAAATTAGCATTGTAACATTTCAACAGTGGCTTACTATATTGATTTATCCAAACCTCGTTTACCTGCCTTTTCAACACAACATGTGTTTTTCGACTAAAGCATTTGTATGCATCCTCGAAGGTTGCCTGATTCATACCTAAACTCTGAAACAAATGCTCCACACTTTCAAAACTCCTACTCTCATCTGAAAGAGCCTTCTTGATTGTTGTTAAGATATCACTTGCGTGCTTTCTTCTCATCTTAATAGAGTCTTGCTGATGCTGACTTTCACAGGCACATTGTTGTGAATCATCTTCTCTCTTATCGACTTGACACTTGCATATTTGCTCGGAAACATCACTTTTCCTACGACATATAAATGTTCGACTGGATGGTGGCCTGGGAAAATTAAACCGGCAAACTGTGTTCTTTTTTTTTTGCAAGTTTTAGAATGCCGCTTTGAATGCTGTTGTACAGATGAGACAATGTCCAATAAAGTTTCATCTTGTGAAGGCAATTCACATGTTACATATTCATCAATAAACTGAATCACCTCTTCATCTGTATTTTTATCAATCTGCCGAGCATTCTCAATCCAAAACAGACAGTGCACATGAGGTGAACCTCGCTGTTGAAATTCCACTCTGTAATCCTTAATCTTACCAATCGGATGCAATGGAGACATGAGTACCTCCTTCAGAAAACAATGCCACCGAAAGTCAAACATCCTTGCTGCAGTCACAGGATTTCGACGCAGTAAATCACACCTGTCTGCCCACTCTAACTGTTCAACTGTTTCTGTTCTACCTTGCTGATTCAAAATACTATAAAGAAGATTTGTCCATCGCATGTCAGCTGACGAAAATGAACAAAACCAAGTGGGGATACCAAGCTGACGAACACAAGCTAAGAGGTCACGCTGTGCTGCCTGCCAAAAAGCTGGAGTACCTCTAATAGGTTTAAGAAAACGGTACCCATCATCAAACTCCAACAACTTCTTCAAAGACTCTTCATCTTTCAATAACTCATGGCTAACGTTCTGATATGTACAATCACCTTTTCCTTTTCGCAATGCTATTGAAACATTTGAGATAACCTGTTCAATCTCAGACATATACTGAGCAAAAAAAGATATATTCGGCATTTTGTGCAAACCTGCCATCAGCATGTAAAATTCGGTTATTAAAATAACGGGACAATGTCAAACGCTTCTCTCTGTTTTCATGATACGTATTCACCCCCTTTGGAAACAACACTGGGAAACATTTGGCTTCATTTGCATGATCAGAAAGTAATTTTACAGGATTATTCCCTTCTGCTGGAGCTAGATTTAATATGTTAGTAAAATATTGATCTAGTGCTTCCTGTCCAATATCAACAGGCATGAGACATGTGTCCTGAAACATACAGTGCTGCTGTCTGTCATGCAAAAGCTCATCATCAACATTTGAAGATGCAACACTGCTTACAGCATTTTTATTGCTCTCCTCTTCCAGAGCTTCATCTTGTTGCATACAAAAGTGATTTTGCCAACTTTCATTGAATTCTACATCTTTATAATGCACATTTGACTCTTTTAAATATTGCAAAGCCTGTCTTATGTGGATAGTGTCAACAAACTGGTATTGATAATGGCCTTTGTAAGTTAACTTGCGCTTTAGTTTTACTGGTAATAAAGAGCCTTCCATGCTAGAACGGGGTAAGACATTGGTGGTTTCTACAATCTTTGCTGGAACACATGTCACTGGTCCATGTACTCCATTTTGTCCACCCTTAGGTAAGGCTAGCATTTTCATAAATGGTATATGTAAAGCTATTAAATGTTGTTCTAAGCTATTTAAACATGCCAATTCAGGTGGAATTGGATGCACTTCTAAATGATTTTTTACAGACTCTGGAGGCACTTAATTTTTATTAATTTTATAATGGCATGTATAACAGATCCACAGTTTAGCTTTAGCTGTGTCCAACCAGTGACATGGATTTACACAATCTTTATTACATTTGTGTAAATAATCTTCAGTTATACATTTTTCTGCAATCAGTGCTGCAGTTTTAGTTTTGTTATAATAGCTTTTTTGACAATGTAACACCTGATGTCTAAATAACAACCTATGGCAGACACAGCAAACAAAATCTGGTCCATCTTTTACTTTATCTAAAAATTTTGTCATCACAAAATCAGACTGCTCTGCCTTTTCTTTCATTTTCTGCCTTTTTAATTTGACACCAGCAATAACACGCATCTTATGTTCTGGATTTCCATGATACTTTCTAGCTGCCATTGCATTTATTTTTTTCCTGTGCAACTCATTTGATCTGTATTTACTAATGCTCATTTGCTTTACCTTTTCTTTATGCAACACATTTTGTTTATATTTACTAATGCTTATTTGTTTTAATCTTGTTTTACGCATGACATGTTCATTGTAGGTCATTTGACTTTGTAAACATCGTTTAGTTTTTAAATACTTTGAAAAACAATAGTTAGTATTTGAACTAAAGGTATCTGAATTATCTTTTGCTTGTTCTTGTGTTTTTATTCTACACATACTGTGGTGCAGATGAATTAGTCTTGCTACATAAACCAAAACAAACAGCCTTATCAATATCTTGCACACAAATTACTGGCTCAAAATGACCATTTTGACACATTAAATATATCCCTTCATTTATGACAACAGTACTCGTGCAGCTGTACTTTTTCCATTTGTCACCATTAAATATAAATATGTCCAATCCACAAGCATTTGCTGCAGCCTGAAATTCTGTGTCAGTAGCAGAATGTCCAACATACTTTATCTTTGACTTTAAAACATACTCTGATATTGAAGCATAATCTTTTCCCACAAACTTCATGTACTTTTCACCATTATTCTCTATATACTTTACAACAGCAAGCCTTATCTTCCTATGACTCTTCTGAGAACCATTGATTATTTGAGATAAAGCCCTGAAGAAACTATTTCCATCCTCTACAACCTTATCTGTTTTACAAACAACACCTAAAGGACCATACACAGAATGAACGTTTTTATCCTGCTTCTCAAATTCAACATTAAATTTGCAGCATAAAGTATGTGCAACTCCATTAGAAAGAGGACTAAAGCTAATCTTTCCCTGACCTTCATCATTCAAAACCTCAAGATCAGCATCTGTATCTAGTACTACTGCATCTGCACAAAATGTGTGATCCTGTGTTTTCTCAAAAGTACTTTTATCCTTACTCTGAGACCTAGTGCTGTATCCTCCGATAACAGATGGACTGGTTTTGCAGTAGCCATAACAGGTCTGCAGTTCAGGCTTATGAACACAAACCACCGTCTCATAATGATTCCCATGACGATTTTCTAAATATATTCCCTTTTCTGACAAAAGCTTGCCATTACAGCTGTATTTTAGCCAACGGTCATCATAAAATGTAAATACATCAACTCCTAAACAGTTTGCAGTTGCTTGGATTTCAACTTCTGTAGCCCAGCTGTTAACATTTCTCATTTTAGATTTCTGAATGTAGTCTGCAACTGATGAATACGCTGTTCTTAAAATATTTCTATGTATTGCAGCATTCCTCTCCAACTCTTTCACAATGGCAAATCTTATCTTGCGATGGTGCTTTTGTGTGCCAGTCACAACCTGAGAAATAGCTCTGAAGAAACAGTTCCCATCTGCCACTATGCTTTCATTTTTGCATGGAACACCTAACAAACCAACACATGTAGATGCTGTTACACTAATTTTTTCAAACTCCACATTAAACTGTGTGCACAAAGCCTGACAAACCAACTCAGAAATGGGACTAAACACCAGCTTGTTGTTTGTCACTTCACTAACAAATTCAACATCTGAATTAACCTGAGACACATCATACTGTTTTAACTTTTTAGCTTCACTGTGACCCACTGAAATCTTGCGCTTTCTTGTTGCATCATTACGCAATAAACCTAAATCATACTCAGAACTAGTCATGGTCTTTCCAGAAGCTTTGCAACTCTCTGCCTCTATTAAAGACTCCACAATGCTAACACCACTGATGTCTGGTTCATCTTGGGTTGAATCAAAACTTGATTCAGGTGTAAAGGTTTTGCTAGTTTCTTCACAACTGTCTTTGGGTCTGGCACTTTCTGACGCCACAAGGTACCTAACACAAACACCAGCTACTTCAAAAGGCTTTTGCTTCTGACTCAGGCCAGTTGCCAGCCGGCAGATGTGTCTGAACACATCTTCAAGAGACCTGAAGCACAAAACAACACTTCTTCCCTGCTCACTCACCAAACCCACAGCACTGCGTGCATGAGAATCAACTACTGCATATTGTCCATTCTCAGAAATGACTGCACATGTACTCCCACACAATGTCAGAAGACATGTATCATACATGGCACAAATCTTTTGCAGTCCACTCTGCAGGGTAGTGTAGACACCATTCTCAATGAGTTCCCCATCAAGCACATCAACATCTCCACTGACAAAATCTCCATACTTAAACTCAAAGTTTTGCAATACAATAACTTTTAGGCAAATCGGGGACACACAACACACTGGATGAAGTGCTTATCATGTTGCAGTCTCTCAAATTGGTGTACAAAAGGTCACCTAAAACTACAACTCTGTCAAGATCCTTTGTCTCCCATGAAAGGACGCTATCAACTTTATGTTTTGCCAGGCTAACCAGACTTATAGCCATACACTGAACTCCTCCATATTTAAATTGATCATCAGCCTGGGGAAATGATCCTCTCACACTCTTTATAATACAACTGCTATCCTCTGCTCCAACTCCTGTGACAGCATTAACAGTTTCAAGGTTGACAGAAGTGTTATCAAGTTTAGCTGTACGATTCGTATCAACATCCCTGTCTACAAACACTGCACTACTCTCCACGTCAACATCAGCTTGACCTGCCTGCACAGAAATGCTGCTAACAGCATACCATTGTGCAAGACTTCTGTAGATTTCTGATGTGAAGCATCAGGTCGTCAAGGCATGTGTTAAAAACAGCCACAGCTGTGCCAATCTCAGATGCCAGCCCAGCTGCATTACGTGTGCCACAATCAACAACAACAAAATAATTCATGTGATGAATGATGACACTAACTGCAGTGTGAAGATCTGTGAAGAGAAAATTATTAGAAAGGTAAATGAAGTCACACTCAGATATCTAATTTTTACATGCGCATGGGCGGTCACGGTCCGATCTGCTCTGCTGTCAAAGTGCGCACAACAGATGTGACAGAAAAACTGCGCAGGGCTCTCAGCGCATTCTTTATTTATACTCCAAGTGAGCTTTCAAGGAAGTAGGAGTGGTATGTTCAGTATACAAAAACATTTCCATAATAGAAGAAAAACTGTTCGCTTATCTGCTGAAACAGGAGGCAGCTTGGTATGTATAGAAACTTAAACATTTCCTTAAAAGGAGAGTGAGAGAGGGGGGAGACCGTTAACTTATCTGTTAACACAGGAGGTAGTATGTATGTCACCGCATTCCTCTACACATCTGGTTCCACTTTCCTTTCCTGTGGTGGTTCCAATTCACAAGCTCTCCTTATTTTAAATGAAGCTACAACTAAACAATAATCACAAAATTAAAAATCTTTCATCATTCCCTCCTGTTTGTAGCTGAAATTAAAAAGATACATCAATGTGTTTCAGACACAGACCCTACATTGTGAGTGCTTTCAGTCTGGTCGTCATAAAATGTGTATCATTCAAACATAATCATTCATCACATTAGTTTCATACTCATCGTCTTCTCCTTCTTCCTCGTCTGGCACAGTGACATATGCAACAAGAGATTAGGATATCATTCTTGATACCATTCCTCTTACACAGGGGATAATGCATGTAGTAAAGATACAAAACATGATAAGTATTAGGCCAATAAACATCAAAACCTTAAACATCAGTGTTCTCCATGAGCCGCTCATAAACCAATCCCACTAATTACTTTGTAAATTTGCCCAATCGGTTACCTGTGCCTGTTGAACGTTTCTAAGTAATTGTAGAGCATTTGTCATATTATCAGAATGCACATTGTCTGGAATATATGTACAACAAGTTATATTAAACAAAACACACAGTCCGCGCTTTTCTGCCAAGATCATGTCCAGGGCAACTCGGTGTTGCATAACAGTTATTCTTATGGCATCAATTTCCTGATTTTGTTCTTTGTTGATGCTGGTCGATGCATTTAAAAACAGCCCAAAACGATAATCTAGACTGGCAAAGCTTGCTGCGCATGCCACTTGAGTCATGTTCATAGGTCTGCCATATAATGTAGCATGCTGTGTTGTAGCAGGCATGTGTGAGCATATATAACAATCTTTGTCTTCTTTGCGATTATATATGTATCTATACCAGGCGTTGTTCATCCAGGGATGGATGTGGTCCTGTGTCACTTCAGTCAGGTGTGAGTTGTCATATGTCCATGCTCTTCTATGCAAGTTGACTTCTTGATCCTTTAAGTGCATCAGGGTCCATGCTGTAAGCAGCAGGGCCAAGGTGGTAAACAGAATAATCTTCATGATGACCAGACACACCGATTTACTCTGGTGAGTAGACTACAGGCGAGAAGTAGAAGGCGGGATATACCCAATCAGCCCTCCCTTCACTTGTAGATCACCAAAGAGTCGGGGTGGTGGTGTCTTTAGGTTGTACTGTCACTCACTTCCACTTTTTTGCAATGGCTCTGGTGGATCCAAGAGGGCCTCTCAGCGATTTTGCAAGCTGTTGGCGTCGTTAGGAGTACTTGGTATGGACCTTCACCTGGTTTTAATCTGCAAGAGACTTGAGAAGCGTCGCACGGCAGTTCAAAACAATATCCCTATTTTCTACTAGTTTTGCCATTCATTCTACTAAAGTTGTCTTTCTAACAGATTTATCTATTGGTTCACTTGCATCAATTCATGCATCTTTTCACTGAGGTCTGATTCAAACTATCTTACTTCTGATTCTTTCCAAAAATAATTTCACATGTAACAATTTATATATGTGTGTTTTCTATTTTTGTTTACCTCTTTGTTGTGATCTGGTGGACATCTCTAAACACCACCATAAGTTCAGACTTCAATTTCAACCCAATTATACTCCTCTGGGCTTCACCTTCCCACTGGCCCCTGTACCCTTCTCAAAGTGTCCTTTGTTGTCTTAAATCTCCAGCAAACACAATCTGTTTCTTCTGTTTCTTTTCAGTATTTTCCTTTTAGATTAAGTCCCAGCCAGGCAAAATATCACATTCAGTGCCTTTAAACAGTCATGTCACACTGTTCTTACCAGCCTGCTGTTAATTCTTCAATTCCACGATATTCTGTTGGTCTTCATCAGGAGATTGACTGTCCTTTGAGCTTCTTCTCAGGATCGGGACAAGTGGGAGGTCAAGCTGTAAAATTTTAAGCCAAACTTTGGCTTGTTTTCTCCCAATTATGTTGATCTATGGTTTTGCTGCTATGCTCAAAATTCTAGGTTGAGAAAAGTCCACCTTTATTTATTTATGACCTATATTGACACACTAAACCATACCATTAATATCATTTTCATTTCTTTTCTTAAAGCCTCCATTTGCTTCATCTGGCTAGAGTCTGTCTCTTCTGTTTTTCTCTCTGGGTGCTCACTCCTTTTATGGGCATGCAAAGGTCCTGTCACACACACACTTCCTGTTACTCTCTTTTGTGTTTCTACAGGCTAATCAAACTCATTTTGTATTTACAATCTACAAACCCTCTGTAATTCTACTAACTTTTAATCTAAAATGTAACGTCATTCACACAATAATTTCATAATCCTCTCACACACACTGCCTTTTAAATAAACTAAACTCTTTGCATTTTTATCTATTTCAGGCATTTTCTGAGTCTCTGTTTTATGGTGCCGTTAGTTCTCTCTACTAACCCTGCACTCCATAGATGATAAGCACAATGATTTCTTATGCTGAATCCTAGTGCTTCAGAGACCTTACTGATCGCATCATTGACAAAATGTGTCCCATTGTCTGATCTTATCAGAGAAGGGATACCATATGTTGGAATAAAATGATTACATAAACATTTTGCAATGGAGATTGCCTCTGCTTTTTACTGGATATATCTCTGGTCAGTTTGAAAACACATCTATGATCACTAAGGCATATTTTAATCCTTGACATTCATTCAATTCAATAAAATCCATGTGGATGGTGTGGAGAACTGGCCTCTCTTAGGTCTTAAGTTTCCTTGTGAGTTGTGTTTTTGACAGAATAGGCATGTTCTTACAAATTTTTCGCTGAAGTTTCAAAATTTATAGTGTAAAAGTGTGTATTGTTTATCTATACTATATTTCCCTCCTGTTGACACATGTGTTACTTCATGTGTCACTACAGCCGCTGTCCTGTGTAACGACTCTGTTAATATTGGTTTTCCATCACAGACCATTAAGTCATCTTTCAGTTGTGCTCCACATTTCAGCCACTTGTTCTGTTCAGTGATTGTTGCAGCTTTTTGTTCGGTTTGTAGTACGTCAAGTGGTATTTGTGGGCAGTAGTCGGATACTAGTAGCTCTGCCGATTGTTGTGCAGCCTGTTTTGCTGCTTGATCTGCAAAATTATTTCCTTTTGTGACAATAAAATTGTCTTTTTGATGTGCTGCACATTTACAAAGTGCCAATTGTTTTGGCAAGCTGATCACTTCCAATAAGATTTTTAATAAGCTGCCGTGTTGCACGGGGTTATCCGTAGAGGTGACCATACCTCTGTTATGCCAAATTTTTGCAAAGTGGTGCACTGCTGAAAAAACAAACTGGCTCTCAGTGTATATATTTATATTTTGGCCTGCGTGCAATTCATATGCACATATGACTACATACGTGCAGCTGACTCTTTTACTGCCTCTGCTGCGGCTGCACAGGCTTGCATATGCAGGCAGGCCTGACGCTACAGAGTCTAATTTACACGAGTCTAAATTTCACCAGGAATGTTAACAGGCGTTATTTTTCTCCAAATGCCTGTGTTATCACAGCTTTCATATAACCTGCTCCTCTATCTACACGTAAGTAGAAAGGCTTATCATAGTCAGGCAGTGCTAAAACTGTATCTGTCTGTAATGCCTATTTTTAAATAACTGAATGCTTCTTCTTTCTTCTCTATAAATGCAACATTACATTTTCACTTAATGCATTTTAGATAATTTCTAGTTTTTCAGAGAATTCACCCATCTCACACATCTTACACATTTCAAACTTTGAAGTTAGGGTTTTTTGTGTATATATATATATATATATATATATATATATATATATATATATTTTAAACTTTGAATTGCTCACAGTTCTAAAACTAGGCATTTATAAATCATATGCCTAATCACTATGTGTCACTGTGATCCACAAGTATGGTCACAAATTTGTTTCCAAATCAACAAAATAAAATAATCAAACAAAACAGGAAACATACATGAGTCAGGACACAAAAAGAAAAATGCTGCTACTGAAACAGAGCAGAAGTGTGAGGGAAAAACTGAGCTCACAGACAGCTGCGTGTGTTGGCTTTTATGCAGCTTCTGCTCTAAAAAACAAATAAATAAAGACAAAAGAAAATGTGTAACATGCTCATCAACTTAGCGGTGTTCACTTATTTAATTCAACTTCTCAATCCTGTAGCTTTAGCTGTTGTCTACAGGGTTTGGCTTATTAGTTGTTATTATAGGTGTGCTCTATATCTCAGTAATGTTTTATCCAGGATAAATGACAGGTTTTCAAGCAGGTTAAGTGCCTCTATGCACTTAATTAGTTTAGATAGTTTCTTTATTTTCTTCATCTCATATGTCATTATACTGAGTTTGAGCAAACCTTAAGCTTGATGCAGATTACTTCATAACAATCATCCACCTCACATCATAACTGACTAGGTTGCTTCTTATTATTAATATTATGTCATTATTAATATTATCATCTTTTTCTTTCTATATAATAACAATAGTATATTACAATATTTTATTAGTGTATACCACTATACTACTACTGAGCCAATTTAATAGTTAGGATCATCTTACTCAGCAAACAGATAATTTAGAATTCATCCAATCTGTACAAATTTGCTTTTCTCTGAACAGGTTTGTGCCTACTTCTTAGACTGGTCTTCTGTTTGCCTCATCTCAGATCCAACCTTCAGTCACATTCATTCTCTCTGTTGCGTGGCGAACCAAGCAATTTATTATTATATATTTTATATTTTATTTTGTATCCATCAAGGGCTTCGGGTGATCTGCAGTTTCACCCTTTCCCAAGCTGGAGACATTTACCTTTTCACACACTTTTCTTGGCTGAACAATGACACAGCCCTAATGTACCTTATGCATCTCTCTATTTTATTTAAAAGGTTTTCGTGTGAATTATTTCCTTTTATTCATTTTATACATTCTGGGCATGGTCGTCATGCCAACTATGTTTCATTGTTAATATCAGTTTACAGGTTGTTATCCTTCCTATTATTAGTTTCAATACGTTAAAAATAAGTTCTAATGTAATTTTGTCTTTGTTTATTTTATTTTTGTACTTCTTATATTTATATCTATTCGGTGGGGTCTGTTTCCAACCTTTTTAAACTACTTTAACCTATTTTGATCTCTGGTTTTCACTTAATAAGGGTTTTATCAGTCACTGCACTGTAGTGTGATTTTACTATTAAAGTATCTTCTGAGAATTGTACTTCCTGTGGTTTTCTGTTCAAAACGGTTTTACATACTCCTGTATCACATAACATCTGCACTGGTTTGCCATTGACATATACTGTCAGTGTAGGTTTGCCTTTTACTTCAGACACTAATCGATAGACATTAAATACTTCTGCATCACTTTTGTCATTTTCATTTGGCTTTTTCTCATTTAGTCATTCATTTGAATATTGCCGTTTGTCTGTTTTATGTCTGCAATCTCTGGCGAAATGCCCTTCCTTGCCACAATTCCAGCACGAATTATCTCTTTTTTCACTTCTTTCGCGTAAGTCTGTCTGTCCTACGTATCTCTGGTCCTTTCCTCTAAATCCTCCTCTGTCCCTGTCTGTTACCTCTCGCTTCCACACTTGGAAATATTCTAATTCTTGCGTGCGTTTTCCTTCTTTATTTATTTTGTCTCTCCTATTTCTTTCAGTAATGCTTCTTTAAGTTGTATTAATGCAGATGGGCTACATTTTCCTTCCCAGGTGGGACATTTAGTCTTTTTAGGATTTCTCCATCTTTGCACACTAATTTGTCCGGCCCCTGGACATTTTTTTTTTTTTTTTTTCTAACCACTGTTCGTCAACAGTAAACTTAGTGGGCTGATTACCCGTTAAAACAGCACTGCAGAGCCTTCTCTGGTATTAGACGAATAAGAGTGGTTACTGACTACGCCCTTCTACTCCACTCTAATTAGTGGAGCGGTGTCAGTTTTACGAGGCGGAACTCAACCGTTCTCTTTTGTCACCAGTACTTCAGCTACTGACAGGAAATAAAATGACAATAACAATGAGAGTGATTCAGCAGCGTATTTGTGCTGTTTAAGTCAATTCACTCTCAACACACAGAAAACACAAACATTTAAACAGACATTTTACACAGTCGCGCAGACCTTTTCGGCAGGTCAGTCCTAAAGCTTTTATTTTGAAAATCCTTTCGGCGGATTAGTCCTAAAGCTTTTATTTTGAAAACCCTTTCGGCGGATTAGTCCTAAAGCTTTTATTTTGAAAACCCTTTCGGCGGATTAGTCCTAAAAAAAACCTTTTATTTTACAAATCCTTTCGGCGGATTAGTCCTAAAAAAAAACTTTTATTTTACAAATCCGTGCAGTGGATTAGACTAATTAGACCCTTTCGGCGGGTGAGACCTAAGTTCGTTTTACGCGAGTGTAAGTGAGTGATTTCCTTTACCTTCCCAAGATTCTCTGGCTATGTTGAAAGTCAGCCACTGGATCCCAGCGTCGTGGACCACTTGATAAAACACTGGCCAGGAATCGAATTTTAGCGTCCCTGGACTTTTTCACTCCTACCTAGAGGACAGATTTCAGTACAGCTTTCCACGACGGCAGGACACAGCGGCCGATGCTTCCTATCCGGCTCGGAGGACCAAGAGAATGTGAAGAGAAAATTATTAGAAAGGTAAATGAAGTCACACTCAGATATCTAATTTTTACATGCGCATGGGCGGTCACGGTCCGATCTGCTCTGCTGTCAAAGTGCGCACAACAGATGTGACAGAAAAACTGCGCAGGGCTCTCAGCGCATTCTTTATTTATACTCCAAGTGAGCTTTCAAGGAAGTAGGAGTGGTATGTTCAGTATACAAAAACATTTCCATAATAGAAGAAAAACTGTTCGCTTATCTGCTGAAACAGGAGGCAGCTTGGTATGTATAGAAACTTAAACATTTCCTTAAAAGGAGAGTGAGAGAGGGGGGAGACCGTTAACTTATCTGTTAACACAGGAGGTAGTATGTATGTCACCGCATTCCTCTACACATCTGGTTCCACTTTCCTTTCCTGTGGTGGTTCCAATTCACAAGCTCTCCTTATTTTAAATGAAGCTACAACTAAACAATAATCACAAAATTAAAAATCTTTCATCAAGATCCAACAGACACATGCCATCCCTCAACAGATGTTCCTGCTTTCCATACAACACAGCCTCCCCTTCCGACGGCCCAAAATCTGTGTAAACTGGCAGGCCAATATCGACTTTCCATTTTTGACCAAACACAGTGTGCTGTCCTATCAGCCTGCAAACCCTATGCTTGCTGCCACTGTCCTGTCTTGCCATAGCTATATACCTAACTAACTGGCACCCCTCTACACATATATCATCAACATCCTCCCGTTTCCATGTACACACTGGAGCTATCATATGCTTGATTGCAGCCACAACACTGCAGGCAATTGAGGCATTCACATCTGAAGTGAATGGTGCACCTTGAACAGCAGTCCCAGCAACAATGGATGCTTGCAACTTCTCTGCACAAATGCAAACATTTCGGTTAGCATTGGACTTACCAGAGGCGATTCTTGGTGTCCGCCGACTGTAAGCCAACATTCACTGTTTATACCATCCAAACAATACACTAAGACTTACCATCACGTGCAAATATAATAGAAGCTTGCAATGCATCCAGCTCCTGGGCAGTGTTATTCAGCACTTCTTTTTTGACATCCAGCTGTTCTTTTAAAACAGAAACCTTTCTTTCAGCTGCACGCCTGAGCCGCACCTGCCGAACCAAGAGGTCCATTGCCTTTGCATGAACTTGAAGGCACCTTGTATACAGATCATCTCTGCTCACCCCTGGGTCCAATCAGGCATACTGAAATTACAAAATATTTTGGATTATAACAAAATAAGAAAACAGTTATTTGCTTCAATTGAGGCTGCCGCTATAATTTAATGTTTATAGTGCCAGATCACAACAACAGCTGCATAAAAGTCTACAGCTTAACAGTGACTTAAAGCAAGCAAACAAACAAACAAACAAACAAACAAACAAACAAACAGAAGAAACCCTAAACACAGCATCCTGCCCAGCTCTGTAACAGGTAATGTAGCGTAAAAACTAATTTTTTCTACATTATAAATAAAATTTAAGAAATATTTGTTAATTACAGTTGATAGTTGAAATTCTTGACGTAACGCTTCAACTTCGGGATCATTAATCCCAGCAAACTTTGTTGGGGAAGCATATGCCATTCTCTATTTATGATAAAGTATGAGGTTAATTAGTTACATTTTACACAACATTCAAACAATATGCAAACATGAGAGCTTCAAAGAGACTTTACTTACACACAAACATGTAGTTAGTTCACAATAGTGATCAGTAATGCAATTACATTCATTCAAAAAAGACAAAACATATATATAAATGGTAAATGGCCTGTATTTGTATAGCGCTTTACTAGTCCCTAAGGACCCCAAAGCGCTTTACACAACCAGAATGAATGTGTAAATGAGTCAATGTATGACATTAAGATAATGCTCACCAACTCTTGCTGTCTGCTGCTCCAATTTGCTTAAAGAAAAGGATTGTTGGTATTTATACAACCTGAAGAGAACATCACTCAACAGGATTTAACCAATCACTGCCACTGTAAGGAAGGGAGTGTAAAACTAAAGAGGGGTCAGGAGGGGGAAAGGTTAGGGGTTCTATTTTCTACAACACTGGTTGTTTGTTGTTGGTTTTAAACAAAATAACCAATAATTATTACAAAAATTAAGCAGCATTACTCAATTTCTTCCTATTATATAAAAATTAAGCCAATATCTGGAGGAGCTCTATTTACATGAATTAGCCGTGATATATGCCATTTGTCATGTCAAATTTACAATACAGTACAATACAAATTTATTTATATAGCACAAAGGTACACCAAAGTGCTTCACAACAAGGTTCAAACATAACAGACATAACAGCATAACAGAGTACAAACTAACAAAATAGAAATGATAATTAAACAAACAATACAGATAAAATGAGAAATAAATTATGTCAGCATAATTAAAAAAAAACACAATCAATGACTATTTGTAAATATAAGGTGGCCATATTTATACATTGGTACATCAATAGAAGATAAATAACATGGGAATAAAATAAAGGGAATGCAACTCACTGAAAATGCTTAGTCAAACAGTTACGTTTTTAACCCTGATTTAAATGAATGGATGGAATAAAAGACGCAAATAGCAGAAGGAAGATTGTTCCAGAGTCTCGGGCATGCCAGGGCAAAAGCATTCTTCCGGCTCTTTTTAGAGATCCGGCTCTTTCGGCTCCGAACCGGCTCTTCAGGTTGTTTTGTTGCTTTAATTAATTTATCATTAACAATAATATAAAATTATGCAGAAAAGGAATTACTAATGTAAAAAAAGTGGTTTTATTTATATATGTTTATATATGGCCCCTAGAGACAAAGCACGTACAAACTCTAAAGCATATACAAACTCCAAAACACATTTCTAGTGTTAACTGAACTTCCAAAACAGAGCTACCCAGATCACTTAAATTACACAATTGAAAGCATGTGTGTATTGTTTGTGTATTTATAGACAAGCACTCATATTTATTCAAATAATTAAAAAAAAAAGTTCATTTACCTGTTACTACCACACACCAAATCCAGTTGTTGATACTTCCTGGCTTGTGTAGCCACTAGGTAACAAAAGCTCAACACTGCGCCCTAGCATCCTGGAGCACTTCTGTTGTCTTTTGTACGTGATTCTGAGTTTGTACGTGCTTCTGAGTTTTTACGTGCTTTGGAGTTTGTACGTGCTTCTGAGTTTTTACGCGTTTTGGAGTTTTTACGTGTTTTGGAGTGCTTTGTCTCTAAGGGCCACCATAAATATACTTTATTTATTCACTCCACATAAAATGTAATAAATAAAATCATATAAATAAATCATATAATCCTTTTAGTCAAGTCAAGTTTAAACAAATTTTTAAACAACAACTTTTAAACAAATTTAACGTGAAACAACACAAAACACTGCAAACCACAACACAATTAAATATAAATTAAAATATTAAAACAAAAAGAAGATGCACATTCTCTGTCATATGGGCCTGCATGATTTCTGAATCCTTTATCATCTGCAACTGAAAATAGTGGATGATTACTATACCTTTCTAATGTGACGTGGTTGTCCCTCGCTCTTTTTCTCTCTGGCTCTGTTCCTGTGCTACTGCGAGTGTAACTAACGCCCCTCCCCCCTCTGCCCAGCGCAAAGTACAGGCCGTGCGTGCGGAGTTTAGCGGAAAAAAGGGCGAGAGAGAGGGTGAGAGAAAGGAAAAAAAACAAAAACAAAAAACCTCACGGCTCCCAATAAGGAGCCGGCTCGCGTCGTTCACTTCAAAGAGTCGGCTCTAAGAGCCATTTCGTTCGCGAACGACCCATCACTAAAAAGCATGGTTACCTCTTTGCTTTAGCTGAGATCTAGGCTGCACTAAAAGTCATTGTCCTGATGGTCTTATGGCTCTCCTAAGGGTATATGGACTAAGGAGTTCAATGAGGTTACATGCCGCAGTACTGTTTATGATTTTAAAGGTAAGCAACAGAATTTTAAACTCAATGCTCATATTAACTTATATTTGATATGAAGCAAATGCAGGTCAGGAAGGACCAGGATAATAGAGGCAAACCTTCCAATTCCTGGGGAAAAATGTGCTGCAGCATTCTGCAAAAGCTCCAATCTATAAAGAAGGGTGGAGTGGAGACCAAAGTAAAGGGAATTATAATAGTCTAATCTAGAGGTCACAAAAGCATGAATAACTTTCTTAAGGTCCTCGCGTGGTATGCAGTACTTGGCCTTGGGGATTTGACGCATTTAGTAGAAACTACATTTAACTACAGAGGATACTTGTTTGTCAAACTTAAAGAAGCTGTCAAAATGGACAGCAAAGTTGTTTTCATGTTTTAATTAAAAACAGTCTGGAAACACAACAAAGAGTAGTCAAGACCTTTTTTCCCCTTTAGTAGTTAAAAGCTTTAATCAGCAGGGTACTATTTCCACATTTGTAGTCCATATCTTGACCTTCTCAATAGACACAGTTTTATCTATCATCTCAGTTTGAACATCTTCTCCCTCGCCTTACACCTTACTCTTTTCAACAGTGTCACCTAAAGCTTGCCCCCCCCTGTCCTCACACATGAAAACAAAAGACATCACTTGAATGTCTTTGCAGAAGTACACATCAGTGCATGGTGAAGAGCTGGCAGAAAAATTAGCAGTGGATTTTACTGTGCGATCTCTGTGTTTGTCTGTGAGTCAATCAGACTGAATGTGCTAAACTAAAATGCAGCAATGAGAGATTGTGGGAGAAAACAAAACCAAAAATTGATGCGCGCGCACACACACACACACACACACACACACACACACACACAGGGAAGCAGTCGTCCACCAAACAATGCTTGTGTGACCTTTCTGTAATGTCTTGTCAGGTTCTATAAACGAATTAATAGTAGCAGTTTTTCGATACGGGGAACATGGGCACTTGCCCGGGGCGGCATCACGGGCATCGGCAAAAAAAATAATAATAAATTGCTCGTAGTCATGCTGCTCCGACATCATGCCAGCGAATATTGGGAATGGCATAGGCACCAATCGGTGTTCTATCACCCATTTGCTGGGAGTAACGGCGCCCACCGTTTGCGAGGTGCGCCTGCTGCTTGTGGCACAGGGAGGAGAGGGCAGGGCGGCAGGGGATTCTCTGGCCAGCTGAACAGCATCTAATAACCAACTCGCAAAAATTGAAAAGTGAGAGCGAGAGCCCTCGGTGCGCCTGCTCGCTGCTGAAGTCACAGTAAACTTTATTGACATCTCCGCTACATACAGTCCAGTATATAGAGAGACGAGACGAGGAGGCTCCAGTTACAGCAGTGCAAGTAAACAAACAATACATATAAGAAGAGTAAGAAAATAAATATACAGATTAGGACTCGGGGTAAATGCATCAATAACAATTTAAAAATTATAATTTACAGTTTGATGATTTAAAGTCTCACACACAACCCGTCCAAAGGGGAGGGAGACGTACTGCTTCAAAATAGAGCACATTTCATTCATAATGTTGTAAATTCAAGCTCATTATGTATTCATGACTTGAAACCTGGGTTGTGCGAAATCCCAGAAATAAACCCTAGACAAAGTGAATCTGTGAAGTAAGGTGTAGGTCTGTAATGTTATGTTGTAGTGATCCTCGGGTTGAGGAATGGGTGTTCATACTGGAGTGCAAAATTAAAACCTATGGAAGATGCCTGATGGAGTGTTTGCCCAGGGCGCCAAACAGGCTAGGACCGCCACTGCGAATTAATAGGGAAATTAGTTTGGTAGGAACAGCTTGCGTTCTTGAGCATCTGCATTTATGTCAATGACAAACAAAGTAGAGTAGTTCATTCCGGTGAAGAACCAGCGCGAGTTATCTACACAAATCCTCCATAACTCTGTGGCTTACCGGCAAGTCTTGTTCCTTACTGTTTATATTGAGGTTCTGTTTAATACATTGGCAGTGTAATAGTATAGTGTTAAAGTTTATATCATCAAAATACAGGAATCTTAGTAGAACAATTCTACAGCTTAAAATTAGAGAATAACAACAATACATAAATATGAAAAAAAAAATATTTCAGCTACTACTCTCTGTTGTCTTGCAACAAGGCCATTCACCATGGAAAAGGGAAGTTGTTTTTGAGAAAGGAAAAGCTCACAAACACTGAAAATGAAGTAGTGTACAGCTTTCAAGTGTAATTTATACATTTTAATATTAATGTCTTTAAAACTATCAGTGACATTGAATGCAGTTATTAGTTATTATCAAAACATCAAATTGTTCATAAAACACAAGTTCGATTGTTTTTATTTTAAAGCCAAAATGACACCAGTGACATAACTAGTGTTTTATAAATCTTGATTCATAAACATCTATGTTAGAAATGTATTTCTTATTCACAATACTTGTTATTATTATACATGTCATGTGAAAAAGTTTCATCCTCCTCTTAGTCTTCCTACATCTCTTTTTTGAGAATTTAAACTAATGACACATATACCATAAGGATGAATAAACAGTCAAAGAAAACCAAAATTTAAAACAAGAACATTTATTATAAAATATTCACACATCTGTCACAACTCTTCCTCTGTCTGAGTGGTGGCCTGAGTCACATCTGAACAAAACAAAGAAAAACAATATTTTTCACATTTGTTATGTATAGAGCAATCAAAAAATTGCATGGATAAAAATGATATTTGCATACATCTAAACCTTATTAAAAAAAACAAATAAACAAATGGAGACAATAACACATGATAATAATCATAGGTTCACACTTTTCTCCAAATGGTTCATCACAAACTCTTCCAAATAAACACTTTGTGTTTGTTTGCATGTAGCCAGAATTTCCATAGTAGTTCATAGAATATTTTTTCTATGTCCCATATCTTAAAATGGGACACTGAACTGAACCTTCGCTGTTTATTGATATATGCCATTTGTCATGTCAAATTTAATTTTAATGGAAACACAGTGAACAGTACTTAACACTTTCTTTCTCCCTTTAGTAGATAGACCTTTATTCAGCAGGGGACTACTTTCCATAACGGTTGTCCACACCCTTGGCTTTCTCAAAAGACAAAGTTTTATCTTTTGTCTCAGTCTCACCTTAGACCCTATTCTTTCAACAGTGTCAACTCAAGGTCCCCCCCGCCTCCCCTAACGGTCCTCACACATGAAAAGAAAAGACATCAGTTGAATGTCTCCGCCAAAGTTCCTTCAGAAGGGCATATTAGCGAATGGTGCAAAATTTGGCAGTACATTTTACAGTGTGGTCTCTGTGTTTATCTGACAGTTTATCAGGCTAAATCTGCTGAACTAAAATCCAGCAATGACAGGCTGTGGGAGACACAAAAACAAAACCAAAAAATGGACACAAACACATGCACACACACAAAAGTAGTCATCTACCAAATAATTCTTGTGTGACCTTTCTGTAATGTCTTGTGAGGTTCTATAAAAGAATGAACAAGGTTAGATCAATTTCGTGGCAACAGCTTGTGTTATTAAGCATCTGCATTTATTTAAATGGTAAATGGCAAATGGCCTGTATTTGTATAGCGCTTTACTAGTCCCTAAGGACCCCAAAACGCTTTACACATCCAGTCATCCACCCTTTCAAACACACATTCATACAGTGGTGATGGCAAGCTACATTGTAGCCACAGCCGCTCTGAGGCACACTGACAGAGGGCAACAAAGTAAAATAGTTCATTCTGGTGAAGAACCAGCATGAACAAACTACACAAGTCCTCCATAACTCTGAGGATTACCGCAAATTCTTGGTCCTTGCTGTATATATTTAGATTCTTTTGAATACATTGGCAGTATAATCAAGTATTTAAGTTTGTAACTTTTTTTTTTTTTTTTTTACCTTAGTAGTTAAAGTCTTTATTTAGCAGGGCACTAATTTTCACAGCTGTTGTCCACATCCTTGACCTTCTCAAAAGAGACAGTTTGATCTTTTGTCTCAGTTTGTCTCAGTTTCACATTCCTTTCTCAGCCGTACACCTTATTCTTTTCAACATTGTCACCTAAAGTCCCCCCCCCCCACACACACACATGAAAACAAAAGACATCAGTTGAATGTCTCTGCCAAAGTTCCTTCCTGTATATATTTAGATTATGTTTAATACATTGGCAGTGTAACTGTATAGTGGTAAGTTAATATCAACAAAATAAAAGAATCTTAACAGAAAGATTCAACAACTTAAAAACACACACTGAGAAGAACACATAATTATACAAAAATATATTTCAGCTACTACGTTACGTTATTTTCTGGCAAGCCCATTCACCTTGAAAGGGGAAGTAGCTTTAGAGGGAAGGAAAGCATGAAAAACACTGACAAACAGCTTTCAAATGTAATTTTTGTATTTTAATAGCAATGTGTTTAACATTATCAGTGACATTAAATGGAGTTATTAGTTATTATCAAAAAATCAATTTGTTCATAAAAGATCGACTTTTTATTTTAAAACTCCACTACAGCTTTATAAATCTTAAATTAATAAACAATAATGTTAGAAACCTATTTCTTACTAACACTTACCATCACGAGCAATTATAATAGATGCTTGCAAAACATCCAGCTCCTGGGCAGTGTTATTTAGGAATTATTTTATTGCATCCAGCTGTTCTTTTAAAACATAAACCCTCTTTTAAGCTGCTCACCTCAGCCGCACATGCCGAACCAACAGTTCAATTGCTATTGCATGAACTTGAAGGCACCTTGCACACTCTGCTCACCCCTGACTTCAAGCAGGCATACTGAAATTACAAAATATTTGGGATAATAACAAAGTCAGAAAGCAAATTTATTCAGTTCAATTGATGCTGCTACTATAATTTAAATTTTTTGATGCAAGATCACAACAACAGCTGGATACAAACCCACATTTTCAATTCAACATGTAATTTCAGGTACACCTTTCCCTATTTAAGGTCTCCACCAAGGGATTTCATCACATTGACATGATCTTTGGTGTGTGGAATACAAAAAACTTTGCGGTGTTATATTGCAAAGCTTTTTACTTTTAATAAACAGGGTGATGATGGCGGCAACTGGACTATCAATCAATAGCCAAAAAGCAGTAATCTGCTATCACTCAAAAACACGTGGCTCGACGCGCCAGGGTGCGAAGGCCCTCATAACGCTGCTTGCAGCTTTAATTAGGGCCCGAGCACTGAGAGTGCGAAGGCCCTATTGTATCTGCTCCGTTTCTTATTATTATTATTTCGGCAAATGAATTGGCTTTTTGAGGGCCTAAACATGCTCAAAAACTCATGAAATTTTGCACACATGCCAGGTCTGGTGAAAAATTTTGTATTTTCATGGTTTTACATATGAGCACTGGGAAATGGCTCTGGACCTATGCGTTGTTAAATGCAGCCCTACGACCACATCGTTTGAGCTACATGTATGAAATCTGGCACACATGTGTATCATGCCGAGACAAACAAAAAAGTCAGTGGGGCCCATATGACGCAAACCCAACAGGAAGTCCGCAATTTAGAAGCGAAGGTGACATTTGATAAAAAAAAACAACAAAACATATTAATAGAAATGACCAGAAAATTCAAAATTAGGGCGAAAAATAAACATTTTTTGAGAAACTTTCCCACATTTCAAGTATCGGTTCATGGTATTGGTTAACAAAACGATACGGATACAAGTTCATTAGAACAGTATCGGCCCAGATCCCAGTATAGGTGCATAGTAGCCTTAGAACGAGGCTCCCTCCTGAACCTTTAAGCCTTGGAACGAGGCTGCTTTTAGACGATCTAGCCAAAGAACACACTTGGCCAATGAACAAGGCCAGAACAATTTTTCATTTCTTTAGTGTCAACCTAAATATGGCTTGGTAGAGATCATCTCCAAAACCGTCAGGGCGAAGTGAGTCCAGAAAGAGCATCTGTCTCTCAGCTACCAATATAGCCTGATATAAACATGTTATCATTATCCATGAAAAGACGACATGTCAACCTTCGTTATTTTCTATCAGATGAAAAAACAGAGCGAGAAAGACCAAAGGCACTCACACAGAGCAGATAATGGTCAGCTTCACCTGCCTGCCTGCTCCAAGCTGGAAAAAGCAGGATGTCCTTGGACCTAAAGTTTTCCTACAGGTATTGGTACAAATTGGTAAACATGCACACGCAGGAGTAAAACCAACGAAAAACATACTGGCAAGCAACGCAGCAGGTTGACTTGTGGATCCTTCCAGGTGGCCATGACGTAGAGGTCAGCAATGTGAAAATCTTTTCCCTAAAGGAAACACGCACAAAAAACCAAAATCAATACACAACAACCATTCATGGCTATAACCAAAGAAAAAAATGTACCAGCATGACAGATTACGTCTTTGTGCAGCTTCCCCCACAATCTTCAGAAAAGCATTCCCAATCTGAAAAAAATAGCAAAAAGCAATAGAATATGGTTTCAGTTACTATTCTTAAAATCTTGCATTACATGATATTTTCTTTGCGGTACATTAGACAAAGTAACCACATATACTTACAGTAGATTCCATGGATTGTTCCAAACCCAGGCTCCAAAAGTCTTCAGGCAGTGATTGTCTTCCTACACTAGGAGCTTTCCTGGAGGTCGGTTTTGGTCCAAAACATATTCCACCTAAATGAAAAGAGCAATTCGTGTGATTTTGCTTCAGTATAATATAGAAAATAATAAAGAAACAGATTAAGAGGGAAACTACAAAACAAGGCTGGCATTATTTCTCATGCTTCAGCAGTTATAAAACCATTAATGACTTTGACTTATTAAGGTTTAACGTGACTGCACAGAAATGCGCCTTACCAGACTGGACCGAAGAGGGTCCAAGTATTTCTGCCACTTTGCTCCTGGACTGGCATACTGATGATCAATCTGCCATTGAGGAGTCCCATATGAGTGGTTTAGGAGAAACTTCCTCTCAGTTGGTGGATCTAATAATAATGCAAATATGTGTCATGACATACAAACTTTAATACATTTTTAACATTAAATCAAAATGTAATTTTGAGTACTTATTACATCTCATACTCTTACTTTTTGATCTGTGGTATTTCCTCAGCCTGGACATGTTTACCTTCTGGCAAGTTTCTCCCTTCACAATACTGGCCACCCCACTTGGTGTGACGCTGGCCACAGTGTACGGTCCTTGGTGCTGGCTGAATAATTTATCTCCAGTTTGTCTTCTTTTTGGATCACCTGACAAAAGAACATAATCACCTGCTTGACCAACACACTGTATTACATTTTCCCTTTTTGCCTCAACAGATCTCCTTTCCCTGTCACTCACCCTTCTTTAATTGTACAGACCGTTTTAATCAGAACTGTCATCTCCTCAACTCTTGTGCTGATGTCCTCTTCTGGGTTTGCAACCTCAAAGTCCTCATCCATGGGACAGGTGTTCATCACAGCAGGAAGACGTGGATGTCGGTGGAAGAGCAGGAAATAGGGACTGTGACGGGTGGAGTGCTGATCACACAAAATCTCTCCATTATTTCATTTTCTCTTGCACTTGTCAATAACTTTTTTTTTTTAAATTAAGTTTAAAAACACATTCTTAAAATGATGCAACACTGTAAAGTATCTTAAAAGTAATACAAAATGTCAAAACAGGAATGCAGTGTTGATAGCATACACCACAGCAGCAAGGTGAACGTCCCAGTCATCGTGGTTCTGGTTGACGTACTTTCTGAGAGCACGCTTAATGTTCTGGTTGGTCCTCTCATCCTTTGAGTTGTATTGTAGAATAGATAAATAAGCATGACTAATTTCATATGAGTTACTCGAGGTTAGATATCCAAATGCTTACCTGCCCGTTGGTCTGGGGGTGGTGAGCACTGGAGACAGCATGTTTAATATTCAGCATGCTGAAAATGCTGTTGTTGAGCTGCAGTGACATGAGCAGACTTAGCCTAAATACATCATATCATATGTCAAGGTACGAATAACACTTTCACAAGTTCACAAACTCCTTTCCTTGGTCAGTGATGATTTTCCTGACCATCCCAAACATGTATAACTTGGAGTTCATGATTGCAGAGACCTCCGCTGCAGTCCTGGACGTGTGTCTAGACGTGTTTCTGGGAGTGGTCCAATTAAATCCATACCCAGCACCTCCCAAATTAAAATTTAAAGCTACCCTGAAGCACACAAGCTTATTAGTAGTAGTGTGCGATACTGCATATTTTGGTATCAATCTGATATCAAGTAAACACGGGCCACTACCACTGATACTGATACTTTTCAATAAATAAATGGTAAAAAAAAAGGCCTGTATTTATACAGCGCTTTACTAGTCCCTAAGGACCCTAAAGCGCTTTACACATCCAGTCATCCACCCATTCACACACTGGTGATGGCAGCTACATTGTAGCCACAGCCACCCTGGGGCACACTGACAGAGGCGAGGCTGCCGGACACTGGCGCCACCGGGCCCTCTGACCACCACCAATAGGCAACAGGTGAAGTGTGTTGCCCAAGGACACAACGACCGAGACTGTCCAAGCCGGGGCTCGAACCGGCAACCTTCCGATTACAAGGCGAACTCCCAACTCTTGAGCCACGATCGCCCCAAAATAAGGTGGATGCGTCATTGAATTGATAAATCTCAATTAATTTTCATGACCTTAAGTGTTTTTTTTTGTGATGTGTGTTTCCTTTATTATTAAATAGTTAAAACCCAGGACATAATCAGGAGAAAATTTAGAATTACATAGAAAATGCTTTATTATGAATATTTTTTAGAAAGACCTTTACAAAAAAGTGCACCCAAACCAGTTAACAAATTTAAACAAACAAGTACAGTTGAGAAACTATAATACAAAAAATAACAATTAAAATTCTGAACAACAAAAACAACAACTGGTGAAAATATAAATACTAAGTAAACAACTTAACAACCCCCAAAGCCTTCAGTTAGTCTGTGCAGAACAAAGGTTTTGGTTACAGGTTTTCGTTCAAGAACAGTATCATATTAACCTTTTTTCCCTTTAATGCATTTCTTCTGTTAATCACTAACAGCCCTGCTTTTGAAAAAATCCTCTCAGCTGGCACTGATGTTGCAACCACTGTCAGGTATTTTTTTGGTAAGGTTGCTCAGAGAGGGGAATGTTTGTTCATTGTTTTTCCACCAAAGTAGTGGATCCTGATCCCTCGCTCTGGTTCCTTCCTCAAATGGTCTCAGTGCATTGATGGAGAGATGAATGACAGACCATTCTTCCTCATTTAAACAAAGTGAGCTCTTCCCAAGGAAACAGAGGACCTGTGGTAACTGCCTCTTTTTGCTCAAGCAATCTCTCCCACATGTAGAATGTGGAGTTCCACCTTGTCTCAACTGCTTGAATAAGTTTTTGTTCAGGGAACTTCTGCTGCTTCTGGATGTCTTTGAGCTTGTCTGCAGCTTTAGTGATGTGGTGAAAGAAAGCAACAATGGCACTGCTTTTCTGCTGAAGCTCAAGCAAGTCAGGCAGGGCTTTAATGGAGTCTTTCACCACCAAATTTAAAGTGTCTGCAAAACATGGGTAGTGTTTCCATCCTGCTTTGCGCACAGCAGCAACCATGTTAGCAGCATTGTCTGTTACAACAGCCAGAATCTTCTCCTTTATGCCCCATTCTTCTGTAATTCTGGTTAATTGTGCAAAAATATTGTCTGCAGTGTGTTGTCCAGGAACACAGCATGTTTATAGCACGTATGCCATCATTTGCCAGTTTTCATCAATCATGTGGCATGAGACTGTTAAATATGCTTCTGTGGCTCTTGATGTCCACATGTCAGTGGTGAGCACAACATTGCCCACACCATTCAGTGCCTTTCTAATCTTAGCACAACAGTCTTCATAAAGAGCTGGTAGTTTCCCCTCCGTTAAAGATTTTCTGCCTGGAATTTTGTACCTGGGGTCAAGGGTCTAAACAAAATTCCCAAAGCCATCATCCTCCACTATGGAAAGAGCTTGTAGGTCTCTCACAATCATCTCTGTCAGGCTCTTTGTGATCGCCTCTGCTCTTGAAATAGTGAAAGAAATAAGCTGTGTAGTTTAAATACAGTAATCATACAGTATCCCTTTGACAGTTAACACAAAAGGGCAACAGTGTTGGGAAGACTACTTTTAAAATGTATTCCACTACAGATTAGAGATTACATGGCCCAAAATTTATTTTGTAACATATTCTGTTATGTCACTCAATGAGAGCAACGTATTCTGAATACTTTCTCTTTGTTCACAGCCATTGACATGTCGAAGAGGTTAACACATGAGGAGCGGATTGAAATTGTGTTGATATCTGGTGAACGCAGTAACCGGGTCATTGCAGCAGATTTCAATGCAAGACACCCTACAAGACCACCCATCTCCCATGTTACAGTTAGCAAACTGCTTGCTAAGTTTCATGAAACTGGTTCAGTGTTGGATTTGCCAAAATGTGGACGCAAGAAAACTGTCACTAATGAAGAAACATCAGTGGCTGTCCTAGCTTCATTCAGCAAGAGCCCACAGCGTAGCACTCGCTGCATATCACTGGAGAGTGGCATTAGTCGAACATCCCTTCGGCGGATATTAGCTACTCACAAATGGCACCCATACAAACTCCAGCTACTGGAGAGAGAGAAGTATGAAAGACACCTGTGTTGAACGTGCAATTGGCAAGTGCAAGAAAATAGTAAGTGCCTTTTCTTACAATTGGAAAAGGTCTTGACAACAGATGATTCAATGGGTGCTTGAACAGGAGAAGGACTAATCACAGGTCCTGAAAGCAGACAGAAAAACCAGGCACCTGGTACCAACTTGGCAGGGCACTAACATGACAGAATCTGTGAAAAAGACACTTATCACACAATCTGTGATAAAGTTCACAGATGCTCTGTCTGGAGAACAGTATGTGAGTGTGTCGTATGTCAAACCTGTGCTCCACCTACTAAATAACACAGTTCTTCCTCTAGCTGATGAAGACACAGACCTGACGAAGGACATGCAGAAAGCCATCCTCAAGCATTTAAATGAGAAGTACTCAGACCCTGCAACTGATGGCCTCCTGGATATGGCCTCCTTTGTTGAACCACACTTTAGATCATCATATATAGCTGATGACCGAAGAAAGTTCATCTTGACAAAAGCAACAGCAGAAATTCAGTCACTGCTAGAGACGCAAGCTGTGTCTGCCACAGAGTTACCACCATCACACTCAAGCACAGGAGCTGCTGGAGATGCCCGGAAAGAACCCAAGAGGAGTAAACGAAGTCTCGGCAGCTTTTTCAAAAAGGCATCCGTTCAGCTTGGCCCAGCTGCCCTCAATGACATAGAAGTGATTGAAATTGAGCTTAAGAGTTACCTGCTGGCACTGAATGTTGAAGGAGAAGCTGACCCACTGGATTGGTGAAGGCTGCACCAGGCTAATTTCCCCAGGGTGGCAAGCATAGCCAGGAAATACCTTTGCATTCCTGCCACAAGCGCTCCTTAACAAAGGGCATTCAGCACCAGTGGCAACATAGTAACATGCCACCGATCTGCACTCAAGCCCGAGACTGCTGACAAACTTGTGTTCCTGGTGAACAACCTCTGATGTGCAAGAAAGTTTCATCACTGCACGCAAGGACCATAAACACTGATGTTGTGTTTGTATTTGCACTACATATTGCAAGTTTGAAATTTCTTGTTCTATATTTGACAGAAAAGGAACCTGTTAAACTTGAAGAGTTTTCAATTCAAATACGTAATCAGGACAGCAGGGAGAATTGTAATGTTTATTTATTTACATTTTGCACTTTATTTTAAACAATTTTGAATTTCGTGTTTTACTGATATTTTACTTGCATCTTTTTATTCAAAAATGTTTGTGCATTTAACTTTATTTTTATTTGTTATTTAAGAATTTTGTGTTACATTGTTTGGAAAAAGTTGAAAAGTTTTGTCATTTAAATTTGTTTTAAGTTTTGCACAATGTTCTTAAAATGGCATTCTGTACTTTTTTGAAGTGTGTTTATTCATCTGCAATATATCTGGCATGTGTATGTTCAGTCATTTTGAGATCATATACATATATATATGACACACAAGAAAAGAATATATCACGATACATATATTGTTACCACACATGCTTCAAATTATACTGCAATATAAATTTTAGATACGTTAAATTCCACAGTTGATTCATCAAAAACATTTTTTGGTGGTCTGTGTTAAATATCAACACTGCCACATGCTTTATCTGGTCATTGTGCTTTTTAGAAACTGAATATATTGAAAGGTAGCTTTTAACAAGTTTTACTGTTTGTTTATTGGGACTTTGTGTTTCTTGGAGTATATTAATATTTAATTCATTTTGTTTTAGTTTATTCTTGCCTCCTCTTTACAACTTTGTATGTTCTTGTAAAATTGCTGTCTCCATGTTTAGGATTATAATCCACTGTCTCTTGTGCCTTGCTGTTGGTCCTGCTTCCTTTGTCATAATTAGTTTCAGCTGTGACTTGTTACCTTATGTTTCCACTCTCCCTGATTATCTCCTGCATGTATTTAAAGCCTCCGTTTGTCTTGCTTCTTTGTCTTGTCACACTGTGTATGCTGTCTGGTCGTGTTGCTTTAGTTTATATCAGTTTAATGGCTAAGATTCTGTTCTTCCTTGGCCCCTGCTAAGTTTATGCTTTCTGCCGTCTTTTTGGCCTCTCTGCATCCTTGCATTTCGGTCCCAACTACACTTCACATTGTATGATACATGAAAGAGACTGTGTGCATATGTGGCAAATAAGCACATAACTTAATTCAGACAGAGCATACAAAGAACAAATTGCGATATTAAAAAAAGGTTGCCGTAACTCATGAAATGTAGCTGAAACAAAAGAACTTCAACAAAACTCAAACAACTAGTTTAAGTTTTTTTTTTTTCTCATTTACAGATGGGCATGATAGGTGACATTTAGGTAATATTTTTCTATATATCAAAGCAGAAGAATAGAAATTTGTATTTTATAATATAATCAAATACTACATTAAACCACCATTCTGATCTGGGATCCCTTAACAACAGCAGACAAATCTTTTGTGTCCTCCTTCTCCTCAAGTCACATAGTATTATACTCACTCTTGCATCTCATTTGCAAGCACTTTGCTTAGATTTTCAACTTTGGCACATTTGCTGTAGTGATGACGATATTCCTGAACAGTCATGTGCACATGGGCACAAGAATTGCAAGGAAACATTTGTACACAATCAGTGAGGCTAAATGGTTTCACAACCGACACCCTCGACTAGTTTAATGGTTCCATCAGTTTTTTTTTTGTGTTTTTTTTTTAATAATTATTATTATTTATTTATTTTTGTAGTCTGGAAGATAAGTCATCACTGCACCAGCTACATATTCGTGCCAGCCACTAAGGCAGGAGGCAGCAATCATGATTCTTTTAGATGTATTATCAGAACTGGACATGGACATGGAGTGCATGAGTGAATTTTCACCAGTCAGAGATACAGATGTGGAGGACAATAAAGGTGTCTTGTTTGTTTGTTTTTTGCTACATATCTTGAGCTGTCTCAGTCCACCTTGGATGTCCATTTCATGATGTCCAATCAGGGAAGCAATCTGCTGAGAGTGACATAAATTATGCTGTTGTAATCCACAAATCCAAATACTTAATGACATTTTAAGTGTGTTTAGGGAACGTAACAAGTCTATACAATCCTACGAGGAAAAATAATCTTTAACAAGCTAAAGTCTTACCTCGTCTAGCACGCATGGAATGGGTTTTTTCTTTTAATGTTTAAAAGGTTGAGGGTATTTTTAACGGATACAATCTGTCCTCTTATCCAAAATTATTTCTGGGGTACAAAGCAGATTTTGCATTATTCCCAAAAGAAGATGCTGTTTACACACAAGAAACATTAATTGTTTTTAGGCACACTGACTGTAGCATGCATACAATACCTGATTAACCATCAGTGGAGTTTTGTTAGAATTAAAATTGATTGTCTGATTGGTTTGTGTATTTATATTTTTGCCAACATACATCAACTCCGAAATGCCAGACGGGGATTCATAAGATGGGTTATTCTAAAGATCACTGCAACTACTACAGTTTTATGTTAACTTTAAATGTCAATGTCTAAATTGTCAATGTTTTTGTGATACTATATTTACATTGTGTTTACAAGTATGCAGAGACTACTTTACCTTGTAATGTCCTGGCAGTGTTTGACGTGCTTTTTGCTTTCACCCAGTGGGTCTAGAAAAATGCTTCTCTTCTCGCCAGATATGATCACCTAAATGTTGAAGTACTAGAGTTTAGAGTTACAAATAAGCTTTTGATGTACTTGTGTCTAGCAAAGCAGACTGAATGCACTACTTTATTTATGCTTGACCATGAGATCGACATGGGTAACAAACTATTTTAAACAATACCTACAATGTCTTAGATGTTTTTCAACGTTCTCTTTTCTTCATTGCAACTAATTCTCCAAGTCTATAATTTAGAGAATTTAATTTGTCACCTATTACGTATATACGGCAATGACCATGAAGTACGAAAAAATTATTACCACCAGCATCCAGTGATGACCTTCATTGGCAACTGCCAAAATGTACTTGTACAACCCTGGGTCAATCTGTAAGACAGTGAAACAACAAGTTAACTAGACCCACCTCAATGATGATACATAGTAGAAAGCTTTTAAAGACAACTTAATGACAGAACATTGTTTAATACGTAAATTTTTGGTTTATTCTGCTTCCATAGGAGTGTCATTTCAAATGTGTTGACCATAAATGCTCTGTCAGCACTTTCTTTGTTGAATTTGCTCACCAAGCGCGTCAGATAAGCATTAATAACCTGAAGTTTAAAAAAAACATATTTACAATACTATTACGTTCAGTAAGCTACAACCAATTTTCCTGGGAAAATTTTAGCATGTAAACCATAAAAGAAGCCACTTTAACTCACTTCCAAGTTCCCTTTGTGGATCTGTATTGTAAATATCAGTGAGGATTAACTTGCATGATCCAATTTTTGAAAGGACATACGTGTTTAGAAATCTCCCCTCCCCCCAAATCAGAACGTTCAATCAGTACAGAATTCAGCTGACTATTTTAAAACATGATGGTAAATGGACTGATTCTTATATAGCGCTTTTCTACTCTCCCGGAGTACTCAAAGCGCTGTATACAACATGCCTCATTCACACCCACTTATGCAAGCACTTCTAAACACAAGTGCAAACTAATCTACATTCACACACAGTCACACTCCGATGAACGCATCGGAGGGCAATTTGGGGTTAGTATCTTGCCCAAGGACACTTGACATGCAGACTGGGGAAGCCTAAGATCGAACCACCAACCTTCCGATCAGTAGCTGATCTGCTCTACCACCTGAGTCACAGCCACCCCATGATGAGAAGATAACATTAACCCTGGCATAGATGTGGACGTAGAGGTAGCGGTAGATAGCTCAGAGGTAGACGTGTTGGTGGATGGCCCAGCTGTGGATGTGGTAGTGGTGCATGGCTTAGAGGTGGACGTGTTGGTGGATGGCCCAGGGTAGAAGTGTCAGTGGATGTCCCCGCTGTGGACATGGAGGTGGATGGCTCAGGGGTGGAAGTGTCAGTGGATGTCCCCGCTGTGGACATGGAGGTGGATGGCTCAGGGGTGGAAGTGTCGGTGGATGGCCCAGCTGTGGACGTAGTGTTAGTGGATGCTTTCCTGCAATAGCAGCAATCATATAGGGGCCAAGGTAATTTGGATCTAACTTGCCCCATTTCCTCTGCTAGCTCCTCATGTTCAGCCTCCACACTTTCATGCCCACTTGAAAATTTGGAATAGGTCTTCCCTTTTGTTTTGTTTTTTTATGATACTTTGATTGTGTTTTTTTGCTATTTGAGATAGCAGTCTGAAGCACTTCATCAAGCTTCAGAATTTCCTGTTGACTCTTCAACAGACAAAATGTCCTCCAAACTGCTGTCCACCTGTAAAATGTAGAAAAGGATGTGTTATTATATGAAAATCTAAAAAAAAAGGTTTTCAAGGTAAGAAATTTAAAAATCTTTTGTATTTACACAATTTTTTGTAAGGCAGAGGACCTTCTTGTGGATGGCTAGGCATGTAATAATTAGAGATAAAATTTCTCATTTAACAGACAACAGAAACATAGAAATTAATGTGTGCAATTTATAATAAAAAGAGAAAATGCATAAAAGTAGTTACTGTGCATTTACAATGTTAAGAAAAGAAAATTATTGTCCCGAGATGGTTTCTTTATGAACGTTCACATTATGAAAAATTTGTTAAAATTCTACAATTTGTGTTAATCCATAAGCAGAATGGCAGGTGTTGTCACTGACAAGCTCCTGTAGCACTACCGAGCTCAGGGGTGAATATAAGGGGATGCTGATGAGTCCGTAACTTTGCACGGGGTGGCAGGGCATACATACATGTTAGGTTCTTGTAAGTTTTTGTGACAGGATCACATGTACACCAATACGAGTGATGCCAACAAACAGCAAAAAAGGAAATAGAAAAAGGTTAAAAATGTATGTTTAAGACTTAAATAATGATTAAACTAATAGTTAAAGTTGAGATAAAAAGACAATACTTGACTTATGTCGATTTCAACTGGGTTCATGTTTTAAAACAAAGTTAAAAAAACAAACAAACCCCCCCAGTAAGATTTTTGTATTTATTACATCTCTAATTGCTGATTGCATGTTTTAAGGCATTACTTAAAGATACCACTAGGTGGCACATAGCACTCAGGAGGAACTCAGTGGGGTTTCCCTTTGAGGCAAACCTGCAGAATAAATCCTGTAGCTGAAGCTGTAAACGAGCTCATGATCTGTGCCTCTGTCTTTTAATACACAGGTGGGTTACTAGTCCTCAAAATTACTCATAGATAACACAGTAGAAACAAGACTGTTGTGAACATGTAAAAGGGAATTATAATCTTGTAAGCCAAATAATGTTGAAGTATTGTGCTTGAGGATAATGTCAACGGGATCGTGCTAGGCTAACAGACTTGTTGCTAGTGGGTTAAGTGAGCTTCAAGTACAGTAGCAAAGCTAATGAAGCACAAATGGTATTCGTGACATTAAAGTTAATCAGGCTCATGAATGTTTTCAGTTGTAGTATGTTTTCTATATGTCTTGTTAAAGTAATAGGAGATGCAAATGCTGTAACCAGTGTATACATAGCCCATTAATGTGCTCTACATTAATGGTTATTTGCTTGTCAATTGCTTTGAGTATACTGTATTTAGTGATGCAAGTGGTGTGTGTGTGTGTGTGTGTGTGTGTGTGCGTGTGTGTGTGTGTGTGTGTGTGTGTGTGTCTGCTCTGCTATACTTGTGAGGACCAGCGTGGGTTTTAGACCTTCGAAGTGAGGACCTTTTGTCAAAGTGAGGACCTTTTGTCAAAGTGAGGACCTTTAGGCTGGTCCTCACTTCTTTTTTCACTGTAATGGCTTCTAGAGGCCATTTCTATGCTTCTCTCAAAGTTTGAGCGAGGTCCTCAGAAAGATAGCAAAACAATTTGCTTATCAGAATCAGAATACTTTATTAATCCCGAAGGAAATTATATGAATTCACTGCTCCCAACTTACTACAACAACAAATGAAGATACAGAGTCTATGTAAAGAAGGAGAAATAAATAGTGCACCATCTCCTTCAAGTTTAATTCAATTCAACTCAATTTTATTTATATAGCACCAAATCACAACAACAGTCATCTCAGAGTGCTTAATATTTCAGGTTAAAGACCCTACAAGATTAGTTAAATGTATAATATGTCTTACTTTTAATATCTGATCTCGGTCTACCCAAATGGGAAAGCACACAAACTCAGTTGTCAAAGTTAAAATTAAATGTGGAAATAGAAATATTAAATATCTACTGGTCTAAACTGCTTCAGTTCCTGAAAAATTAAGACTGGAGTGTCAATTCAAACTAAAAAGTGTGCTAGTTCAAATGGGTTTCATCGCTTAATATGAGACAGGTTTTGACATTATGAACGTAGTTCATCATTTCTGCTTTCTGCTTCTCATTTTAGGCTTTTTTTTTTTTTTTTTTAAACAAGCTCTCTTCTATAGAAATGGCATGGTAACTTTTGTAGACCGTTCAGTTCAAAACACCATTTAAGGTCTTGAGGGTCTGCTTTCCATGTAGTGTTACCAGCGTATTTTCCAAAAATATCTTCACAAATAGGAGACTGAATCTGAAAAACCATCTGGACCGGGCTTTAGTAGGGAGGTACAAAGTGTGTCTCTGTAAGACTGTATAGACAATTTGTAAGCAACTATAGTTTTGTTTCAAGTATTTTTTTTTAAAGAACTATTATTAATCACACTGGTAAATTTTGTTGGAGTACTCTGCAGAAAAGCCCATGCTTTCATATAAAGGATACATATATTGCCATGTTCTCTTTTATATTAAAAGCTGGTTCCTCTACAGTAAGCTTCTATTGGTGGAAATATATCATTAATATATATAATCTCTAATGTAAT
The DNA here is from genome assembly GCF_051167445.1 of Perissodus microlepis. Lineage (NCBI taxonomy): Eukaryota > Metazoa > Chordata > Actinopteri > Cichliformes > Cichlidae > Perissodus > Perissodus microlepis. The sequence goes on along the minus strand of NC_140481.1, from coordinate 3,973,118 downwards.
ATAATATTCAATTGTGTGCTATTTAATACTTTTTAAAAAGTAAATATGTCCTAGCCATCAGAAGTGCCCATCTCATAATGGCTGCTTCCAGGAGGATAATACACCATGTGACAAAGCTCAAATAATCTCAAATTGCATTCTTAAACACAACAATGAGTTCACTGTACTCAAATGGCATCTACATTCAAGATAGATAATTTGAGCCAGGTTATTTTAATTGGAGCTCAGTGACTTCTTATCCTCTACTATAAAGCTGTCTAGCCTTACCTATTAAGCCCCACACCCCCGGTACCAGGGGAAAAAGGGAATTAGATCACGTTTAATTGGTTATAATATATAAATATAAAAGTCCCGACATGTGTGGTATCCTCAGAAACCTCAGAATCTCAGCTAAAATCTCATATAACCCATTTCTGCAACCACAAAACACAACAAAAACAAGCCGTGATTAAATACACAAAAGTCAGCTAAACAAACAACAAACAACCGGTGTTCTGACAAACAGTCCTACTTTGGCAAACTGTCCTACCAGTAGGATAATTTTACGCTGGCTTATGACAAACTGCCCTACTTTGGCAAAATGTCCTACTGTACGTAATTTATGCACATTTCTGCTGCCACACAATAATTCCAGCATAAATTTAAATGGGTAGGACGGTGTTAGGACAAAACATCCTACTTTCTCAAAAATTTCCTCCCTAAGTAATTTATACAAATTTCTGATGTCACATAGTAATTCCAGCACAAATTTAAGTATGACGGTATGCCACTTAACTTTGCCCATCAGAGTATGCTTGTAGCTCATAGTCATAAAGCCAGGACAGTTTGCCACTTCTTTTTACCTGTTAAAGTGTGCTTGTAGGTCGCATGGTTTGGCACGTAATTCTTCCTGTCACAGTATGCTTCTAGCTCATAATAACAAAGGTAGCATGGTTTGGCACGTAATTCTTCCTGTCAGAGTATGCTTCTAGCTCGTAATAACAAAGGTAGCATGGTTTGGCACTTGTTTGTAGAAGCAGTCTGCATGCCAAGGTGCTCAAGTTATACACCTGTCACCATTGAAGTGATCGGAACACCTGACTATATAAACTTTGACAATGAACTCACTCCATTAGAGTTACAGTATATATTTACTGAATATATTTACAGATAAATATACTTGATATTTACAGATCCAACAGAACACGGGGAGAAAGAAGTGGAAAAGAAACAGTATTCATAACAAATTATGCACATTTTTCACACAAGTACTTGACCAGGCTGCTATCTAAAATCTATCCAACCATTAGTGATGCCTGTAGCAGATGTGGACTATCGCCTGCCAACCATGTCCACATGTTTTGGTCTTGTTCGAAACTGAGTACATTTTGGAGGAATATATTCGACACACTTAGCCAGGCATATGGCCAGACTGTCCCTCCTAACCCACTCTCCGCAATTTTTGGCATTCCTCCCGACTTGAACTTATCTGGCCCCCTCAAACAGGCCCTAGCCTTTACCACTTTACTGGCCCGGAGGCTTATTCTGTTGAAGTGGAAGCTTCCCCACCCCCCAACTTATGATCATTGGGTGACAGATGTGCTCTTTAACTTAAAGTTGGAAAAACTTAGATTTTCTCTAAAAGGTTCTATTAGGGAATTTAACAAAATCTGGAAATCATTTCTCTTGCTGGTGGACACCATTACTTTACTTCCTGAGTCTGAAGTGAACTGAGCGAAGCTACATTACAATGTTTTTTTTTTTTTTTGTTTTTTTTTTTTAAAATCTTATTTATACCTTATCTATTTGTTTTTCCTTTTGTTTTGTTTGGTCCTTACTCTGCTTTTGTTTTCTCTGTTTTTGCCTTGTTTGTTTTTGTTTGTTTGTTTGCGGGGCGGGTCGTGGTTGTTGTTGTTTTTTGGGGGTTATGCTTGTTATGTGTATGGGTCCTGAGATGTTGTGGGTTTTTTTTTTTTTTTGTTTTGTTTTTTTGTGTGTGTGGGCAGAGACTGGTTCTCTGCGGTGTCTTGTCTAGTGTGGACCTGGTAGGGGGAGAATTCGGGTTGGGGGGTTGGAGAGTATAATGGACATACCACTGTTCTGAAACCAAGATTGACTTTACTGTTGCTAACTTTGTATGTCGTTGTTGAAATTAATAAAACAAAGTTGGAACACTTGACCAGGCTGCTCTCATATAGGGCTTTGGAGCGTGATGTCACGGGAGATGGGCCACGCCCCCTTCCGCCATGACAGTAGGCCAGCCAAAGGATACCATTTCAGCTATGGATCATACGTGTTGTGTTGTCGGTTGCAACGTTAGATCACATGATCGTGAAGGCAAGAAGCTGGATAATGGGCTCTCTTTTCATCGTTTTCCGTCCTGGAGGCAACGTGAGGGATCCCATGTATCCAATATTACTAAACAAAGACGTCAGGCTTGGATTGCAGTGGTGAGACGAGCGGATATCGAGTTCTCTGCAATCCCCAGCTTTTTTTTGGTTTGCTCACGGCATTTTCTTTCCGGTGAGTTCTAAATTAATTCATATCACTCTTGAAAGGCTTTTAGTGTTATTTTCAATGTGCTGAGGTCACAGATAATGAGATAAAACATGCTAATGTGTGATGCTGCAGAACCACGTCATGTCGACTGTGTAGCTTATGATTTGGCATTATTGCAGGCAAACCAGCATATGAAATGGATGTAACAAATCCAGACTGGGCACCAACACTGCACATGGGGCACGACGACGTACCTGTATCAGACTCGGACCGGCACTCAAGGCGTACGCAACGGAAGCGAAAAAGAGCACCCATCGGAGGTAAACAACCCCCCCCCCCTCTAAAAACATACTAAATTGCTATCACTGTACACTAATCCGCACATAACTTCCAGATGAATCACACACCTGTCATTGGAATATTGGTGTACATTTACCTTATGTCTAGTTTTATCTTACAGGCTTTCGTTATGCAGCTGCAGAGTCTGAAGGTGTGCCCCGTGCAGAAGTGCTCGATGAAGATCTGACAGAAGACCAACAACAAAATCACAATGTCATGGAGGCAGTGGACAGCAGTTGTGTTGGACAAGTGGAGGTTGAGGTACCAGCTGCAAATGTGGACAGTGGTGATCGGACAGACAGCGTCACGGAAGCTAAAGGGCAGACGAAGGATTGTGTGTGCAATGAACAGGGCAGAGCAGAAATAAACCAGCTGTTGGAGGAGAACAGACTGCTTCAATCACAGTTGCAAAAGACAGAGCTGAATGAACATTTCTTAAAGGATGATACTGAAAAAGTAAGATATTACACTGGACTACATTGTTATGCTGTCTTAATGTCCCTCTTCAACACTGTCAAAGATTTCCTGCCAATATCGAAGAAACTGACAGGTTTCCAAATGCTCTTACTCACACTAATGCATCTGAGAGGGGGGGCGTGCATCAGATAAACACATCACAGAGAAATGTGGCATTCTTCAAAAGCTGTTACCAGGGGACGTAGTATTGGCTGACAGAGGCTTTGACGTCAGAGATGCTGTAGGAATGATGTGTGCGGAGGTCAAGATTCCAGCTTTCACAAAAGGCTACTGTCAACTTGATGCAAGGGACTTTGAAGAAACGAGAGCAATTGCCCACCTGAGAATTCATGTTGAGCGAGTAATAGGTAGTTTGCGCAACAAGTTCAAAATGCTACACACTACAATGCCAATCTGATTACTCATATCATGTTAGGGTGAAGACACAACACTGCTTGATAAGATTGTTAAGGTTTGCTGTGTTTTGGTGAATATGTGCCCCAGTGTGGTTGTCAAACCAGTGCAAAATGAAACCTGCTCTTGTTGAGTATTCATAAAGCTGTTGTGTTGCATGTGTAGTTCATTGTAAATAATTGTACTTTGTGTGAAGTGGTTTCAATAAAACAGAAAAGAATAGTATATTTGTTTGTTTTTTTTATTCTTGATCTGTTCACATGTACTTAGCAAGTACATAAAAATGAAATGCAAACTATTTACATGGCAACACACAGCTGGCATTAATCTTGAACCACAAAATGAAACATTACAGGCTATTTAGAGCGGCACGTTGTTTGGAGAAGTATTTCCCAAAAAGTTCAGGAAGGCACACTTTAAGAAAGAAGTCTTGTGCTTGGTTTAAACGCGGTTCCCAGAAATCCACATCAGGGAAGATGCGTATCACAGCAAGGTCTCTCTGTGTCCACACAACGAGGTCACAGTGGTCGTCTGGGTTTCCACTACACTTCCTTATTTCATACGGGTCCACATTACCGATGCACGCAATTTTTTCAAAGTACCGTCTCTTGGCGTCTGGGCGCAATCGGTCGCGATACAGCCCCTTACAGCCCCAGTCTTTTGCGCTGATTTTGAGCATGGTTCTGGCAGTCCCGATTCCAACACTCCAACACTGTGCGCTTGTTCTGCTTCCTGGCCTACTGACATGGCGCCGCGATCCCACAATGCACTGCAGCGTGACGTCAACTCCAAAGCCCTATTGAGCACATCCAAAATGTGCCCATCTGAGACAAAACTCACACTGCACCTGAAGAGGGAGAAGGGGGGGTGTAAGTGTGTTAACCAACATTACGAATTTGATGAGAAAATAATTACTACAGTGGCTTGCAATAGTATTCGGCCCCCTTGAACTTTTCCACATTTTGTCACAGTACAGCCACAAACATGGATCAATTTTATTGTAATTCCACGTGAAAGACCAACAAAAAGTGGTGTACACGTGAGAAGTGGAATGAAAATCAAACATGATTCCAAACAGTTTTTACAAATAAATAACTAAAAAGTGGGGTGTGCGTAATTATTCAGCCCCCTGACTCAATACTCAGCTGCCAGTCTTTTAGGGTATGTCTCTACCAGTCTCTAGATGTGCAAAGCTGGTAGAGACATACAAAGTATGTGAAAGTATTCACTTTGTGAACATAACGTATCACATTTATATACAAATGAAAGATAAAAGTCACACAGAAAAAGAACATTCTGTACTTTTTCATAAATCACATAGTGATATGTATTATATGTGTCTATGTTTTTAATGGTGTGTCAGAAAGCCCTGTGCTCTAGATTATGTTACATGAAGTATCAAAATTAATAACATGTTTTTTTAAATCTACAAATGTTAACTGTCTCAAATGTCTCACTGCTTAAACACTGTCAGGGTTTTTTTTTTTTTATTATTTAAAATTACATATGTGTGTAATTTTGAAGTATTTTTTTTTAATTCTTTAAAGAACTGATAACCACGGATTTTATTAAACTTTCATCTACGACCATATATTCACCTTTAGAAAAAGACCTAAGTCCTCCTGTCACTTTTCTAATATTTTATGTTATTATATACATGTAATAACGCATAATTACCGGAATCTTTTGGCTGCACGGTCAGACTCTTCCTGCTCCAAAGAGTTTCTTGACGGATCGACCAAATACAGACAGCTGTCATCTGCATTTAAGTACATAAATTATGAAGAATGTGTTATTGAAACAAACTTTTTTTCACAGAAATGCTGCTTGTACTAACCAGAAACTTCCAGTGTACATTTCCAATGTTCACAAAGGATAAAATGGCTCTGTAGTTGTCAAAGTTCACCTGTGAGATATTAGAAATTAATTACAAATTTGCAACAATAGTTTTTCCATTTATCTCGAGACATTAATAAAATTTTAAAAAATTAATTCTAGAATATATTAATTTATTTTTTTACCTTGGACAAGCTTTGTCTCCTGATTAGTTCTCTCTCTATAGAGGATCACACCGCTCGTGTAGTGGTTCATAATGTAGATATTATTCCCCAGATTTATTTACCATATTATTCCCCAGATTTAGCCGAATGGCCCAGTGGTGCAGGAGACTTTCAATGACCTGAGGAGTATAATAAATAAGCTTTTATTACTTTGTAAACATGATAAAGTTTTGGAATACAAAGGTTAATAAAGATTTTTTTACTTACGTATATTCAGTCATGAGGATATGCCTGGAATGTAGATCTAAAGCAGTACTTACTGAATGTGTAGGGAAAAACTAATGTTCTGCCCCAGCTTTAACGTTAACCTTATGCAGTACTTTTTTTTTTTTTTTAATTAACTGGATTACATACCTCTCCAACAAGCCAGCTGTGTGGTCTAAGGGTCAGGAACTCACTGTGACGTATGACAAAGTTGTTACCTCTAATCTGAGATGGGACCACAGAAACAACAACTTCCGTTTCCTGTTTTTTCCACAAATATGCGACCTGTGTTTCAACAAGACAGTAGTAACTAAATTCAAATAATTCTTCTTATGAGAACATTCATTGTAATCGATTACAACGGTTTTAAATCTAATTTTTAAAAGTATTTTTGTACCTGACGCAACAACACGAAAACATCTCCAAATTTGACATAGATTTTAATGTAATTTATTTGAGATGTTAAACTACATTAAGAAATTAAAAATTGAGTCAGTTACTGTTGTTTTTGTAATATTAAGGCCAGTAATTTATTGTTGGACTGACATTTGTCATTTTTCTGTGGTCTGTACTTTTCATTCATCAACACATACATATAATAAAATCTAATATATAATTACAAAAATATGTACAAACAAACTTGGTTTTTCAAACAGATGACATAGTTATTGAATTGATTGTGAATGAGTTTGTTTGTGAAACATCACCTGTGATGCAGTGTCCTTTGTCAGACCGGTTGTTTTTCTCACAAGGTGCTCTGTCCTTTCCAGTGTAGATGGAGAATCCTCTGGCCCCTTGATTTGTGGGTTGAATTTAAACGAAAATATTTGTTACTGCTGTGATCATTTTAAGTAATTTTTTTATTAAGGAAAAAATTGCATTACCTTTTGCATGAATTACACGTTTTTAATGCTGATATATTTCACATAATACTCACTAAGTGCAGTGATTACAAAATCATAACAAATGAAGAAGAACAACATAGCCTGACTGTATTTAATGACTGCTACTTTTTGTGGCCTAATTTTTATTGCACAATTTGAAAAGGGTTATTCTATGCATCAAAGATGCTCTAAATCTTAAGTTTCACTTATTATTTCATAATAATTATTTATTCATGCTTATTGTTATAATTTTTTTTCTAACACTAAAAATGGGTGTACTCGCTGTCCTCCTGACATCAGAGAGCGGCTCCAAAAGGATGTCTTTGAAGGCCCTTTCCATTTCCTTCACGGTTGGATCATCGTTTTTTACCAGGTGTATTTCAAATGGAGGACTTGTGCGGTTCTTATGTTCAAAGTACTTTTTGATTGTGGTGACCACAACATCCGCACAAATTGAGACTGGAAAGTTGAATATTCCAGAGCTCACTGCTGGAATGGCAACAGAGGAAAATTTGTGCTCTTCTGCACATGTCATGACGTTCAAAATACCTCTAGTCAAAAGTTTCTTTGCATGGGATATCATGTGCACTGTTGGGTCATTCTGCAGACACGGGCCTACCAAATGAATCAGCTTCATGCAAGGTAGTTTGCCTGCTGTGGTAACTGCAACTTGTCCAGCCTTTTAATTTGCCATTTTTGGCAATGAAGAGATCACTCTCTGCTTGGATAGTATGTCCTCCAGTAGCAGACAGTGAGAGAGACTTTCATTAGCTCATTAGCTCAGTGTTCCAACATTCGAAAGAAGGGACTGCTATCACAGCTAGAGATTGACGAGGTACAACATAAATGCTACGGCAAGGAGGAGTCAGGACGCCAGGTCAGGGGGGAGATATCATCACCCCCACCCGAGATTGGGTACATAGCCCCAAGTGCGATAGGAGAAGGATCGTTGAGTGCGAGAGGAACTGACCTGAGAAATAGGATCATGGCCAAGCTTGAAACCTGGATCCCCCGTAGCCGGTTACCAAGATTACGTGAAGTACCCTCAGAAGGTCTGCTAGATGATGTTAATGCAGCACTACGGACGATACCTACAACCACGATTACCGACACTAACAAACTGATCTACAATACGGCAGCAGTGATCAGTGAGATGCTTGGCTACAAGTTGAACAGCCACAAGGGGCAGTACCCTCCATGGAGAAGGAGGCTAGAGAGCAAGATCAAAGCAGCACGGAGGGAGGTTAGCCAACTAACGGAGTTGCAGAAAGGTGCGGCAAAGA